>NW_027210616.1:3360000-3960000 GCF_029030835.1 Brachyistius frenatus
CGATCAATAGATATGCACCGGGGGAGCCACACACCTTTCCCCAAACAGATTTTCAGTGTTACATTTCTGTGCCAGTCCCAGCGATCACAGTGAGAGCGAAGCTTTACTAAACAGAAGTTGTTAGAAAACATTTCACCGCACTGACATGTTTAAACTTTTGCATCAGTTGCTGAGCAGAAACCTCATCACTTTTGCTTAAAGTTAACCCTCAACTTGTTTTATTTATCAAGAAACTTACGCAGGTGAAAACCACCCTGTAAATACATTATTTTCTTAAGTTTGATAAATGGCTACAAACCGTCGATCTGTTCGGACCGCAGCAAACACTTCTGACACTGAGAACCAGGAAGAGAAAAGCTGCTTAATTACAAAAAAATTAGTTGGAGAGTGTGATTAGGTGACGGGTGGCTGCTGGCACGCTAGAGTGACTTAAACCCTGTCAGTGAATGCAGGGAGGTCTGGATAATCTTTCCCTCCACAAAGGTGCGTGGGGCTAATCCAGGCCGCTGTGCTGAGCTGTGGATCAAGTCCTACAGGGAGTGTGGGAAGGCCAGCAGGACCTGCTCTGCTTCGGCCCTCTTGGTGGCCGCAGCTTATTTATCCTAAGGTACACTGCAGCAGCAGGCCAGTCCATTCTTCCAAACACCTTGTATTACCAGAGAGTCAGCCACAGTGAGTGTTATGGGAGGTTAAGTTTATGAATGCAGTGCAGTTTCAGTGCAATTTGTTGAAAAACAAAAATTAATCGTATTTAGTTTCTTGATTCATCACATTTTAACAGAACCAGCTCAGCAGTGGAGAGACTGCCTACAGTGTCCATCCATTTCAAAATGTTTTGAAAGGACATGAACCGAAGTTTGTCTGTGCAAATCAGAAACGATAGGGAAGATTAAATGGGAAAATTCATTTTACATAACATTTAATATTAAAACACCTATTTTGACGTTTGAAGTATTTTAGAAGTTGCTATTGAACAGAATAACATTATTTTGATCTGGTGTATCAACGCAGACATAAATTGATGAAACTTTCCGGAAAAAAGTTTTATTTCTTGTGTTTAAAGTTTCTAAAAAAACATTTTCTGAGAAAAGTGCTGAATTTGATCTAATTTATTTATCTTTATTATATATTTAAGATGCTTACAGTTATTTTGAAAAGGAAGATTTTCTAAGTGAATTCCTGTGATAAAACAAACTGAGACAAAGTGATGGCAGCCGGAATAAGGTACTGATGGTCTGATTTCTCCTCTTTCAAGTGCTGGGTGAATCTAAGGAAGCAAAAGCAGTTCTTGATAAGGCAATGCAACGTAATTTTTTTCAGCAAATGTTTAAATGGACAATTTTAGAAGACAAACGAAGACGTGAAGCCATTTATCTGAAATTGTGTCCAAAAGGAATGCATTGTAAAAATATAGCCTACATAAAATATAAAAGAAATTAGATAATATGGATCTAAGAATTATGTAAAATTATATTCATTTTAAGTGGATGTTGAAAGTGATAAATATTTTACCAGGGTAAAAAAAAAAAATGTCACCGTTTCTTTAAGGTTTGTAGTTGGAAAGCCACATTTTTCACCATGTAGGTAAAACTGATGTGGTATCAAAGTAAAGATCACTGCACCTGATTTGATTTATTGTATTACTGTGAGCTTTCATCATGAAAATGCAAATTCAAATTATTTGGTCTTTCCATATTATCATTTTGAAAATGACACAAAAATTGTCATTCAGTGTCAGTTCATTTTTTTTGCTCCCTTTAAAACAACTTGTACTCAAAGAAGTTTTGAGCAACCAACATCACATTTCAAAACCTCAGATTACACACAAAAGACGAAGAGTCACAAATCACGTTTCGTAGAAATTTATTCAGCATTTAAGAATAGAGGATGGTCTTAAAATATGTAGAAACGTCAGTTTAAATAAACCTTTTCGTTCAGGATAATGAGTAAACATGACACTGTCAAAACCATCACAGAACAGAACAGAACATTTTACAAAAACTAAATTGGAACATTTTCACGTGACAAAAACATCGGGTTCACAAGCTAAAAATGAAGAAAGAAAAAAAAAATACTATAAATAAAACTTGCGTTTGCGACCCGCACAGTCTTAACATTTCATTTAACCTAGCTCATGGGGAAAAAAAAAAAAAAAAAAAAAAAAAAACTACAAAATTTTGGACAGTCGAGACAACTGACATTCTACAAATTAAATGTAAACATTTATCAACCAACTTTCCATCCAGCTTTTCTGAAATACACCAGCCCCTTCATGAGGCCACATGCCTTTTCATAGAGAGAAAATATGGCATTTAAAATATAGAAGTCCAATTCTTCTACATAAGTTGATTGCTTATACTTGTGATAAAAAGCCTCTTTGCAATGCAATTTACTCTGGTGGACTCAACGTTCATTTTCGATCCATTTAAAATGCATTTAAAAATGGACAACTCAAAAGATATCGAGATAAAATTGTTTTGAACAAAACTGTTGAACGCTGTTTTCTTTAGCAACCAAAAAGTTCAAGTATCCGAAGAACTGTACTTTTTTTTTTTTTTTTCTTTTTTTTTTTTTTTTTTAAAGTTTGAAGTCTTTTTCTTCTTCTTCTGGGGCTCTCAGATGTGGGTGAGAGGTAGCGTCCCATTGACACCGGTCCCTGCGGTCTGATAGTGCGGATGGACACTGTGTAACCGGCTTCCTTGCAGGGAGGAATGCTCTGCGCTGTCCCCGCCGGGAGGCAGGTACATGCTTATCATATCCCTCAGGTCCCCCAAACACGCCCTTTGAGAGTGGGACGTGATGGCCGGCGGCGGTGAGCTCGGCTCGGTCTTGCACACTGACGCCATGGAGCTCAGTCCCATAGCGTTGGTGGTCTGCTGCGTGTACGCCGGAGACATGCTGTATGTGGAAGCCGCGTTCATGTAGGTCTGCGCCGAGGACATCATCGGGTACTGGAGGCCTGCCATCTCGTATCGGTGCATCTGCTGAATTTGCGGGCTGTTCATGCTGTGATGCTGAGGGTAGGCCAACTGGTCCTGCATGAGGGAGTACGCGCTGTTTGTCCACCCATTCATGTGCGCATAACCATCCATCCGCTGGCCCACAGACACCGAGTTGTTCACGGCATTGGCCCCTGGCGCCAACAGTCCCCCGGGCAAAGAATACTTGTCTTTCTTGAGCAAGGTCTTGGTCTTCCTGCGGGGACGGTATTTATAATCCGGATGCTCCTTCATGTGCATAGCCCGTAGACGCTTGGCCTCGTCAATGAATGGCCTCTTTTCAGCGTCGGTCAGAAGTTTCCAGTCAGCACCAAGGCGCTTGCTGATTTCAGAGTTGTGCATTTTGGGATTTTCTTGTGCCATCTTCCTCCGCTGCCCCCGGGACCAGACCATGAACGCGTTCATCGGCCGCTTTACCCGCTCCTGGTCGCTGGCACTGTTGTTCTTTGCGCCCGGCGCTGAGCCCGAGTTGGACTGCGGGAGCGGGGTCTTGATCTCGGTTTCCATCATGTTATACATTCAGCCGACTTTAGTGTTCACTCACAGGCACATAAAAAGTTGACAAAACACCGCCACGAGTGAAAGAGGTAGAGTTACTGACCAGTTTCATAAGCAGATGGCAAAAAAAAAAAAGTTCTGCCTAAAGAGGCAAACGCGTCTGCAGGTGCTTCTGATTTCTCTCCGCTCAAAGCTGCTCCGTCCCTCACGGCACCGAAACAGAAGTCTGTAAACTTGTTCGCCAAGCTCATCTGTTAATAGGCCTAGAGGCCGGACCATGTGATGTGGATTGACAGCGTGACAATGAGGAGCAGGCGACCAATCAGGGCGGAGCTCCCATGTCCACCGCGTAACCAACCGGAGCACACACCGCTGTGTTTTGGTTAGAGGAGGAGGGAGAGGTAAAGTTTTAAAACAGCAGCTCAACAACATGAAGGGAAAATATTAGACATTTACAACATTTATAATCTGGGAATAATGAGGAGGAAAATTAGGCAGATTTATTCCTGTTATTGAAAGGTTGTTGTGTGAACGCTTCAAATCAGTTTTGTGATCAATTCAATCCAAAATTGGTGATTTTGTCAACTTTTCCGACGTTTAGGATTCAGTTGAATAAAACTACTGAAGTTTTAAAGGCTGCGTAGAATTATACTTCATATAAAACTCAGAGCATGGACAAGCTACTGCCGGGAAACAAAGGTGTTGGTATCAGTCAGTAAATTGAAACCCAACAAAGTCAAAACCGACAGAATAAAAGTGCAAATACTTTCACGTAAGAAGTGGAATACTGGAATAAAACGTGACCTTGGGAAATAAATTTCCTCTCACATTCATTCTTCTACCTGCTGTCAAACCATCAACCTCGCCTTTGTTGGTTTCATAATTTCATGAACCTCATATTTTGGGGGTTTCTTCGATGCTGTCAAAACTCCTCAGACTGATAAGCCTTTTTTTAAGATGAAAGTTTTTTGCTTTTTTTTTTTTTTAAGAACCTTTTTGGATGACCTGCTCGAAGGTTTTTCTCAAGGATTGTGCCTCTTGAGACTCAGTAAAGAAAACACATGAATTTCCAATTTAAAAAAAAAAAAAAAAGTTTCTGCGCAGACGAAATAATTCAATTCGTCGTGTGGTGGTCATGTTGAATAAAAGTATAAGAGTGTATAATAAGAATAAGAGTGATGCCTACAATATATTGGGATTTCTTTCAAAGGAAATAAATGTCAGAAAATGCATGTTAAAATGACCTTATCCTGCCTTTTTGGGGGGTGGGGGGAAGGGTAAAAAAAACAAACCGTGTTTTAATTCTACATTGAATGAATGGCACCTTAAACTGGACGTGTCTGCAGCGTTTAAGCGCCCACAATGCAAAAAAAAAAACTTTAATACATCAACGACCTCTTGTGGAGGAGACAGGCTCTTTCTCTTTGAGGAAAAAGTTTGGTTTTGAGTCTCTGTCTCGCAAGCGTCGTCGGCTTCTGTTTGCTGACTTGTTTTCTCTCTGCGGTGTTATTAAAATGATTAGCATTGGGCGTGGCCTTGATTTGCATGCGTGGTCTGACAAACTACTCAGGCCATTGAAACCATTTGCTCAACAGGGCAAAACCTCACACCTGCTAATGATTACGAGCGAATCGTCCATCAAAAGCGACCATTAACACCTCGCTATCTGCTTCGATCTTGAATGTGCATTTTAGAGCGTCTCGCATCCCGCAGCGTTCAAACTTAAAACGCAGCTATTCTTGCCCTGCTGCATTTATGCAGACGTTAGATGCAGGCTCTGACGTCCGTTCAGCAGAGGCGCCGGGACTATGTCGATTCACTTTGATTTTTTTTTTTTTTTTTTTTTTTTTTTTTTTTTTTAATTAGGAGAGCATAGATTTAAACGCCAAAATGCGATGATTTGCTTCTATTAAATTATCAATGTCATTTTCCGTCTTCTTTCTTAAAAAACAAAAAAAAAGACTGAAAGTCTCAGTTTTGACAGTTAAACTAAAAAAAAAAAAAAAAAAAAGCAACATAGTAATCCAAGCCTATTTTTTTTTCCAAAATAAAAACGTTTGGTATCAATAATATAAAATGTATTTTGCAGCCATTACAGACAATATTTTAATAGTCTACAAATTACACCAAGAAGTATGACCCGAAATCATGGTATAGCCTAAACAAAAGCTGGTAATGCTCCGGGACTTTTCAAAAAGAGTTATGGTATAGTTTGAAGGGGGGAAAAAAACAATCTGTTATTTTAAAGGGAGGAAACGCATATAGTCCCACAGCCATATAGTTGAAGTAAATCAGCTGAAAAGAGACATCACTTCATGAATTAAATGTTCATGTTCAATGGGGCGTGACAAACAGAGCAGGAGCAATAAAACTAACGTCCAATTAGTAGCCATCTAATTCTCAGGGACCAGTTATTTGTTTATCTGGGCAAATCTCAATACTGATCCGCTTGTAATCTTCTTATGGAAATTGACCGGTAGCAGAGAGAGAGAGAGAGAGAGAGAGAGAGAGAGAGAGAGAGAGAGAGAGAGAAAAAGAAAGAGAGAAAAAAAAACCCAGGAGTAACCCGGAGTTTGATAATGAGGGCCTCTGTGCAGCTAATTTCCTAATTAAGGAACGGAGGACCACCAGCACAGTCGGCCCTGATTCAGACTCAACAAGCCTGACAGCCCTAAGGGGCTCTCAGGGCGCGCGGCTACACGATCCCACTGTTGAATGTTGGGACATATGTGCATGTCCTGATGGGAGGATGCAGCGTGCATGCAATCACCTCGGTCGTGGATAATTTAATGTTTAAAAAAAAAAAAAAAAAAAAAATGAACGAATTGCGCATGTGCGTGCAGCGTGAAAACCACATTTTCTCTCAAACCATCGAATTCTGCAAAGAAAAAGATGTTTCATTTCTATTTTTGTCGTGACAACAGGTGTAAACTCTCGAATTATTAAAATCTAAATGTTTAATTCAACATATTTGTTGACACGGCACATATCAGACAAATAACGGTTTTTGGATGACGAATAGGGTTGACCTTTGGGCCTATAATAAAACAAACAAACAACAAAAATGTTGGTTATATTTGCCCAGAGATTTAGAGGAATTAAATTCCATTCAGGTCAACGAAGTGACAGGGGACGACATTAATCTCACTCTTGGAAAGAAGTCTTCCACATGCCTGCAGCCTTTCCTCGGCTGTCAATGGATCTTTATATTTAAACAATTTAAATTCATGCGCTCAACTTTAATATTATACGACCAGACACAGGCGCTGCATGTCTGCCATTCAGCTCCCAACAACTACTGAAAATAGCACGTAATTTATTGCTCTTTTTATTGCCCATTTATCTTTAAAACCCGCATTTACACGTTCAATTTTTCATCTTATTTTTGGACAATTCCCAAAATGAGCAGATATATATTTTATATGATCGATAGTCGCATCTCAAATCCACAATAAACAACATTATTTTTACGTGTCCATTTTAAATCTCACGACCTCCAGAATCAATAACTTTTTTTGTTTCAGCTCAGTGACTGCGGACAAGGCCTTTGAGAAACAGTAATTAACAAAGAATGGGTTTTCAATTACAGCCACAATGGAGACTGTCTCATTAAGATTTGCATGATTTTTGGACCAGGAATGCAAATGAAGATGCAATTTACACACGGTCTGCTGTTCCTATTGTATGTAGTGAATGGTTGCGTCCTCCCGGTTCAACACAGGTAAAATAATATTCACGGGTCATTGAAAGGAATAAAAGTGTCGCTATTATCACCTCTTTATTACACAAAGCTGGATTCGTATTTCTAATGGTAATTTGACTTATGTGACCCGGGAGAGCAGTCGGTGGCTAAAAAAAAAAACTTGAAAACTGCATGAAATGTTTCTCGTCTGTGTCTAATGCAGTCATGGCTCAAGACGTATTTCTATGTGAACTGTCATGTTTAATGTCACCTCTTTGACACACATTTTGCATTAAATAGATATATTAATATTAATTGTACCATACTAACGAAATCTTTAAAAGTTCTTTGCAAAAAAAAAAAGAAGTTTATTCCTGTATAGTGCTTTGGAAAATTCAGACAACAACTTTATGATCTAATCTATCAACAGGTATTTATAATTTATATTGTCAGATGTTAGAGGCACTGACGGGTATAAATGTTCGGGAACAGGAGCTTCACCTGTGATGTGAGTCTTTATGAGAGACTTAGTTTTTCACACAACATAAATAGTAATTTGAGAATATTTATTGCGCCCTGATGTTTGATCGAAAACGTCTCATCAGGAACAAGAAACAGGCTTTGAGTGACCAACAACAAATGAAAATAACTGAGAAAGACGTGAAGATTTTTTTTTAATCTAATGAAGTTTCTCTGTGACATGTATGCATGTGTTTTACCATTAAAACGTGCACTACTTTGGCTTTCAGAAAAGTTGTCCATAAGCCTTGAAAGAAAAAAGCAGATTTGTTGAAGATGGGTTTAAGTGTGTGTTCACTGCCTCCTGACAGGAAGTTTGTGCATCAGAGCAGAGAATAAATTGAGGCCAGGTACTGGTTTTCTAAATCAATGTGATTTTTTTTTTTTTTTTGGTACTGATACTGATACTTCTCTGCGTCATCACTTTTCCTCAATTGTTCCATCACTGAACTGCTGCATATCAAGTTTAAGTCACCACAGGAGAGAACAGGAAAACATGGCAGATCAGTAAACTTACCAACGTGTTCGGATGCAAACCCCGGTGATCATCTCTGACGGTGGGCCCGTCTGAGGCAGTGAAAGTGTCGAAGTTGAGTCATTAAGAAAGGCGACTGTCACTCAAACCTTCAAAAGAAGCAGAGCACACACTCAGAGGACTCAGATGCATCGATTTTTAGGAGAGCTTTGGTGGAGTGTTGCAAGTCTGTCTGGAGGACTCTGGGCTAATGGAAAACACTGCATTCTTCCCTCAGACTAATTTGTGTTGTCATTGTTTGTGGTGGGGCAGTGAAGCCCAGAAGTGTTATGCCTGCACTCAACAGTCACCTTGTTCAACTCTGCGGAATGCGACCGTCTTACTTATTGACCTCTGCTTGTAAAACAACATGCAAAAAGCTGTTTTCCTCCTGTAGCTGCCTGTGAAGACTGCTTCAAACTTGAGCCCCTTTTTCTCCCCGGCAGGCCAAGCATGTCCTTCCTCATTATGTTCTTGTGTGAGCAAGGCCAAGGCTGCTGACACAGACCTAGTGTAATCTCTTTAACCCGCCACTGTCATGAGCAGACAAGGCGTGACCACCCAACACTCTGCTCCGTCTCACTTAGCCAAGGGAATAGTTTTTCACCTCATCACCTCACCCTCTTTGGCTTGTAGCAGCTTATCATTTAGGGATGCACATTTCAAACACATTTGATCACACACACACACACACACACACGTGCACACACCCGGGGTTAATCACCGTTACAAGACCACTCAGTATAATCATGTGCAGCAGTGTAGTTAAAAATTCATATACTCACTGACCCTTGGGGTTCCCATAATTGACACAAGCATTTTTTGCTGTGGTTATTGACTAATGAAGCTAAAAGCAAATGAAATTATATTACAGGGGAGGACATCGATGGAAGCATTTTGAAATGAATATACAATGATTACTAGCTCCTTGATGTCATTTCTGAGACAAAGACTCTTTACGTTTACTTAGCAGATTAGGAGAAACATTCGTATTAAAGCATTTGCTATATGATGCGTTAAATGAAAAATAAAATACTAAATTACTGTGAATTATAAGATGCTATCCATTCAAAGCTAATTTCAATTCAGTTTAAATTAAGCAGAAAATTTCGATAAATATGGTTTTGCTTCTGAGCCACTGGCTCCGGCTGTGTTAAGCCGTATAGTGCACAACACGACTGCTGTGTTTGCTCAGGAACAAAGTCTGTAGTGTGAATTTCTTCAGCTGAAGCTGCAGCTCACACTTGAACCGCTAATCTGTTTTTTCATAAATCCGAAAATAGACAGGTTTTTAGAATTAAGAGATGTGCTCTGAATAAAACCAAATTCTGTGTACATGCAACAAAAGAGTTTAAACTGAGTCTCCACATGTTTTTTTTTTTTTTTTTTTTGCTCCAGCATTAAAGTTGTGATAGTCTGTCAGCAAGATGCCTGCCGCTTAAAACTGCCACATGTGAATGGCTTTATCAAGCACCCCTATATGATGATCATTTTAAGTACTGTTATTGCCTGACTAGCTAATTACAGCACTCATTATTTTCCATGTATCTGTTGAATCATTGCCATGTTCAGTTTTTCCAAAAACAATGGAAACTTTCTCCGTTTTTTGTTTGGAAGAAAGTGCTGAATCGTCACTTTTTGCTTTGCGCCATGCCCAAGCAAGCAGCCCTCTTTTGTTTTAGACATAATTGAGATCCCACTAATCTAGCCTCTTTTAAAAAATGAAACAGTCTCTTTGTCAAGCCTTCATTAGTTTAAGATAATATTGTGAGAATGCACAATTAATTTGCAGTGTAACTTTAATTAATTAAATACACCCAGTTTTGTAACATGATTAATGCCACCAAGTTGTTATCTGTATTCTCCCCCAAAATGAATATGTAACAGCGATACAGCGCTGAGCATTAATTGCAGAAATTCGGTCTTTTAAGAACCCCAAAACCAGGCTAAGTAATTATAAGAGGTAATTTATTAAATCTTAAATAAAGAAACAAACAAGCATAAATTGATATATAAATCATGAGTACCATAATATGTAATCTGACTGTGATTTGGGAGAAAATGACAAATCTTTGTTGCATGCCAAGCACTTGATAAAGCAGATAGTGGTCATAAATTTAGTCCCAGTCAAGGTCTCATTAAAAGAGGCATAATTTAATTAAGAGTTAGCCATCGCCCTCCAAATATATTAATTACCTTGAGCATGACGAGATAAGCACAGTGATTGTTGCGTATTTCATTAGAGTACGTCTTCCGGGAGAAGAGCAAACTAAGGTGGGAAGCTGGCTGTGTTGACAAGATAATAGATGGGCCGGCCTGAGATGAATTTGGTCACCTTGCCTTGGGTTGAGCTCCGAGAGGTGAGACAGAGGACAACACAGTTCCTCAAAAAGCTGGGATGTCTCAGCTTTGTTTAGGACATGTCTAACATGTAGAGTCTTCAGGTGAATGAAAAAAAAAAAAAAAAAAAAGTTTTTTTTTTTTTTTTAATCTTTGATAATCATTAGCATGACTAAATGATACCTGGTTTATAAGAAAATTGTGTGTGACATTTTTCATATGAAAAAACTAAATTTGTGAACTATGTTGGAGCTGATGATGCAAAATGGGAAGTACATTTTATATTTTCAAATTAATTTGGCCCTTGCTTGCACCAAAAAATGTGCATGGATATTTTAATTTGTGGTTTGTGATGTGTTGTTTACCCTTAGAGTAAAATTTTTTTACAAACACACATACAGACCAGAAGTGTGCAGAGGGGTGCAGAGGCGACGGCTCATTGCCCCATAGACTGATATGTCAATGAAACATACAAGACGTTGCCCCTGCTTTGGAGAGATTTCCAGCCTCGCTCCCCTCCTGGCTGACAGCATGACAAAGAGACTAAGCCACTATTATCTGGAAGCAAGCTCTCATTCTTGCTTTCATCCTTCCCTTCACTTACACAAACATAGATGTACACAGAGCTCTGCATAAAGTCACTGGTGCATCCAGTGTGCATATCAGACAGGACATATCTCCAGAACTGGAGGGAGTTTGAACATTGTTAAAATGTCAAAGTGGTCGAAGAGTGTACGTTGGTTGTACATAAAAGAAATTTAGCTTACAATTTAACAGTGATTTTTTTTTATTCTGTATTTTTACAACACGTCAGCAGAACTTTTAGATTTTTCATTTTGAGTTACTATTGGGTCAGTACTGCCAAAGTTGACAACTCTGCTCTGCCTTGATATTTGTTTTTTTTGTTCTGATCGAAATGACACCAAGACCCACAGGTGACATGATGCGTCTTTAAAAAGAAGTCATTTCCACAGGTTAGATCAGAGAATGTCTCCACAAATATCAGAACAGACCACAACTCGCAGAACACAAAGCTCCCTCCACCATCTTCCTGAACGCCCCCTCCCTCTTCTCTCCTCTCTTTGCTGCTAACCTCCTCCCACTCTGGCCAGAAAATTGAGGACACTCACCAAGCTCTCACTGGTCGCAAGGTTGCTGCTGCTGCTTCCCAATCCCTCTGTTAGACACACCTTCAACAGCTGACTGTCAGCAGGCCCAGGAGCACGACTATGGACCGTGAGATGGCAGGGACATCCACAGCCCGCAGCCTCAGCCCAGACTCCAACCACAGCCATTCAAACAGGAGTACCTCCACCAAGGCGGCTCCCTGTGCAATAGAGAAATATAAAGCCTGAGAGAGCTGGGCAGTCACTGGTATGGTCGTGCACACTGCAGCTGAGCTCTCCCTGCTCTGGGACCCATCTCATTCAGCCAAGATTGCTTCATACAAAAGTTGACAATGCACCAGTGAAAGCCATTGTTGATATTCAACATTTTTTAAATAGCTGAGCAGAATAGACAACATGGCAGGCTGCAAAACTTGGCAAGGGAAACTGACCTGGAGCTTCCCGTTTGAAAGGGTTGCCACGCTGGGTGAGAGGAGAGACAGCTATTGTGTTAAAAAAAAAGAAAAAAAAAAGAGGGAGAGCTGGTGTGAAAGAGCTCAAAAAACAAAACATCTCCCATCCCAGGAGAGCCAAGTACAATGCTTTCTGTGCAGCAGGAAGAGGACAATCACCTCGCACAGTCACAAGCACAGTCACAAGCATATACGCGTTACCAAGAAAGAGCAGAACAATGAAATCAATGCAATCAGATCCATTTTAAAACAGGATATTATATTTCTGACTTTTACAACAAAGAGGCAAGCCACACTGGGACAGAGTTATTACAAAATAAATGTGAGGATGCACCTAACATGTTCAATATTTTCGACAACCAATCCAAAAATGAAAACTATAATGTACCCATGGTGCACTGGCTTGGCGAACATCCAGAGGAATGTCTTGCAGGAAGCCATCTATTTCTC
The DNA here is from genome assembly GCF_029030835.1 of Brachyistius frenatus. NCBI lineage: Eukaryota > Metazoa > Chordata > Actinopteri > Embiotocidae > Brachyistius > Brachyistius frenatus. The sequence continues at coordinate 3,372,582 of NW_027210616.1, forward strand.
TAATGTTGCACAGATGAGGATGATTCTGCCCGATGCTGCTAATGGTGATCTGTTTCCGTCATTGTCAAGCTGACAAGCTCGCAGATTGATATGGATATTTAAGAAGCCTTTAACCTTCCATATGTCAGCGCATCACAGTGCTGCTCGTGCCTCAGAAGATATCAATACATCTCATGTGGATGTGTGTGTGTGTGTGTGTGTGTGTGTGTGTGTGTGTGTGTGTGTGTGTGTGTGTGTGTGTGTGTGTGTGTGTGTGTGTGTGTGTGTGTGTGTGTGTGTGTGTGTGAGAGAGAGAGAATACACATTGCCTAGTAGCCCCAAGGCCAGTCCCAGTGTTGTGTTTCTTGCATGCTTGTGTGTTGTGGTGGGAGCAGGATGGGAGCGGTGGCTCAGGACCTGAGTGATTAATGTGGATTTTAAAACGCCCCGAAGGAAACAGCTGCGATACCTGGGACTCTTCCCATCCAATCCAAATCCATCCACTCACTGTATCATCGCAGTACTGTAAACTCAACTTAAAAGTGCACCTCATTTTCTGAGTCTAAACATAGAAAGAAGTATTCATTGAGTTGCTATGGCTGTTGGAGTAAAGCTACCAGCCCTGCCATCTATGCAAAGGTTGCAAAGGCAACAAATGGCCAAAGCACATTCCAAGACTCTTCAGTGTTGTCTTCCACTTATAGCTCTAATCAACAGTTAAAAACCCTTAAGGGTTTAGTTTATAATGACTTTTTATTTTTTAAAGCTGCAATTCCTCACAAATTAAAAAACCGCACCATTTTATTCAGTAAATCAATCAAAATAATTATTTCTCTGTCATCTGAGCCCTAATGTTTGCCCCACAAAATAATTATAATAAAAAAATAAACCAGTTATTTTCCTCAGTTTTACCTGTATGTCAATGTGAATGAAAGACATTATAGATAAACAGAATCAATAGCCAAACAGTTGTGACATTAGCACACGTCTGAAACATGTCATCAGTTTGAATTCAACAATACAACAATACAGTTTATATGTCTCCTGGGCTGTCTAATAGAGCTCACGGAAAATGAAACCGAAAATGAGGGTGACTCGAATAAATCATTCCATGTTGTCGTGTCATACGAAGTGCAGTGCAGGATATCTGAAACAAAATCTGTGCTTGCTCGAATCTCACCTGGCCTTGCAGTCAGAGTGAGAAAGCTCTGAGTTTTGTTCTGAATCTGCAGTATCTTCTGAGGCGGATGTGTGTTTTTGTATGTATGTGTTTAAGTGTGTGTGTGTGTGTGTGTGTGTGTGTGTGTGTGTGTGTGTGTGTGTGTGTGTGTGTGTGTGTGTGTGTGTGTGTGTGTGTGTGTGTGTGTGTGTGTGTGTGTGTGTGTGTGTGTGTGTGTGTGTGTGTGTGTGTGTGTGTGTGTGTGAACCGAGAAACAGGACCTGTCTGGCCCTTTGACATAGGCAGGCTCGGAGCTGGAGATGTATAATTACATTGATCACGGAGAAATCCCAGCTCTGAGAAAGAAGGCAGGGCGCACGTAATCTGAGGTGTGTCAGACGGAGAGAGGCAGAGATCCATGCAGAGAAAGAGAGAAGGGGAACCTGTGGCGTCTTTACTAGAAATCCACGTTAGCGCCACCCATCACACACTATTAGCTGCCATCAAAGCTCTAATTTTACTCTAGCATTACACCCCGCTGCCTGTATCCCCCTCCCTCCCCTGCTGGTCTGGATGGCGCAGCCTGGTGGGAAAACGACATTCAATCCCCTGTCTGCCTCATTCAGGCCAAATTGGCAAATAACAGCTCTCCGCCTCTCAGATTGCAGGAAGTGAAAGGTACCACTGCCGCCATCCGCCCGAGCTTCCAAAAGCTGTTGCCTTGGGGAAGGAGGAAGAGTGAGCCTAAGGGTGGAGGACGAGCGAGGCCGAGGAGTGGACTGAGGTAGGTTAACAGCCTCCCTTGTCCTCCTTCGGTGGTGACGGTGCTGGACAGAGAACACAGAGAAAGGAGGAAAGAATGCCTACTCAGCAGATCAAAGGAACTTCCTTTAGACCAATGGGAAAAGTTAATCACCCACTTTACCACCACGGACCGAACCGTGCGGGCAGATGTGAAAACAGCGTTTGCCCTCACAGAGGTCAACAGCAGCGGGAGAGGGCAGCACAGAGTTAAATCTTATGAAGGTGAGGACAGAGACATGCTCACAGGCCTTCGGTGTGACAAGATAAGTTCTCCAAGCTCTCTTCCAGATGTGTCAAACAAAAATTGGACAGAAATAAACCATAAAGTTGTGGCATCTTTAGCCTGATGAGCTGCCTAAGAAGAAAACACAACTAAATCTCACATTTGAAAGCAGAACTCCTGCACAGGCAAACAACGCGGCCTTTCACCAGTATTTTACCATGACACACAGGGAAAAGACACAGAACATATTATGTTAGACACTAACTGGCTGCCTGACTGAATGGTACTCTTACCGCTAATTAAGTGCTAATGGCAGTTTCCCCTGCGGAGAATACTAATTAATGCTCCATTCTCCTGCGGGCTGAGCGCGTACTCCACCACGGCCTAATGAGGGGAGGTAGGTACGTCTTCTCCCAGGCTGAGTTAATAAGCACAACACAGTGGGGTCTGGGTAGAGAGGGCCATACCAGGGGGCCGCTTCCTGTTCCCTAATCTTAACAGAGCCCCCCTCAGAACCCTCACAATGAGCCGCGGAGGTAATGAAAGGATTGGTCCCATAAACCATAAACTCAGAAAATAGGCCAGCTTATGTGTCTGTGCAGACACCACCTCAAAAGTTTTGGTGTCTGTGCTTGTGTAAATACATTAACAGGGAGCGCAGTCTAGGTTTAAGAAATATATGACACCAAAATAAATCTGCAAAGTAAAAAAATAATTATAAATAATTGTTATTTAAGCAGGAATTTGGTAGATTTGTGTGCCCTTCACACTGAAGTCTATTTTCTTGTATAACTACTCAATGGTTGTAAAGCAAAAATGACTTTTTTTTTCTTTTTTTTTTTAACATAATTGTCACTGAGCAGCATTTTAATATTGAGTATGTTTTTCCTGTGTGTCCTCCTACAGAATTACGACCTCAAAACTGCTGATGTCTCTTAGAAAACAACTTCTATTTTATATAGTTTCCAGCTCCCTGAGAATATGCAATGCTGAGAAATAAATAAATACATTACCTGTTTGGATGCAGAAAGCCTGGGAATCAGATTCAAAGTGCTGAAGAATGAATGGGTGTGCGAGTATGTGGGCGTGTGCATGAGCGTAAACATAGATTGAGGATGGTATTGGAATTACCTGAGTGAGATAATGGTGGTGCATTAGATTAACTTTCAGTCCTTAAATGCAACACATTTAGGCAATCTTGTCCCCCAAAAACATGTCAGTGTCTGAAAGGCCTCCCTCTCGCTATCAGGAGCCTCTGGTCCCCCACACTGATGCAGCTGGCAAGGCGCTACCGTCGACTGTCAAAACGCAGCGCCAGATCTAGTTATAAAATAATTGAATTTTCATATCAGAGGGGACCAGAGTCCCAGCAGACAATAGGACTGCTGAGTCCTCTCTGATATTGGCTCAGGCCCTTTGCCATGCGCATGAAATCAGTATGTTAATGTTCCGGGGTTTTCTTTTTTTAAGGGCACTTGTGCTCTCGCAATGTACTACCGATGCGGTTTCAAAAAAATTGCAACTATTGATAAGTAGGCAGCCAGCTACCCCCTCGACCCCTCCTCCCACCCATGATGCCCACCCCCGCCTCCCCCCAACCCACCGAGGCTCTAGACGTTCTCGCACCCCCATCCTCCCCCATTATTAAAATTGTAATTTATTTTTCTAAATCAGAATGACAGCTTGCTTTCTTTTCTCTGCAGCAGGCAGTGAATCACCAAGCTTTAATTACTTTCGTAACTTCGCTGACCCTGTGAGCGTGCTGCTCTGCCAGAGAAAATGGGACCTCCAACAAAGGCCCTCCACAGCCTCAACCGCCTTCGGTTCATTCAAAACGCGAAAATTTATCAAACTACGGATTTTATAAGATTTTGTTAACATTTTGTTAACATTTCACCTCCTATCTTTTTCACACTCCCTCAAAACACCTCCGCTTGGAAGAGTTCTGCACTTCCAATCTCATGGCCCACCTCCTGAAGAAACTCGGTGCACTCAATAACTAAACAATCTAATTCCAACTCTCCCTCTTCACTTCTCTCTCTCTCTTCTGTGTGTGTGTGTGTGTGTGTGTGTGTGTGTGTGTGTGTGTGTGTGTGTGTGTGTGTGTGTGTGTGTGTGTGCGCCTGTGTTGACTCAACAAGGTCTCTCCAGGTCAAAAAAAGCCAGAGGTCACACTGTTATCAGTAACCCCCCTCATATCCTTGCCGTGGCCTCGGCAGCACACAGACAGAAAGCTCAAGGTCCCGAGGCCACAAAGCACAGATCAACAGGGATGAACACTAATTTTGATCACTTCACAGATCTTTGGCCTGCAGACTTCAGGGTCAAGCTTTATTTGGCAGAGCTGTCAGAGTCTATCAAACAGCTATTAAAGGCGGGTCATTGCCACGAAAGAGTAGCTTCTGTGTTTAAAAGCACGAAACGCTCTCTGAAACCATCATGATCGTGGCCATGACACTGATGATTGAGTGTGACTTTTAAGTTGAGCAGGAAGAAGGTTTAAGATACGGCCCTCATCTGCTTTGCTGCCACAAAGTTCAGGCATGTTTCTTGTTCGCCAGCAAGATCCCCATTCGCTTCACATTCTTCCTGCTGACTGACTTCTTAAAGTAGCTAATACGTTGTAATCCCTGCTATCGCTCTCACCTTCTCTCTAGCACACCTCTGTTTTGGGCTGTGCCACTGTGTGAACCAGGGGTGTACAGGCACGGTTGGTCTTTTGCTGACTGCCTGATAATTGAATGAGCGATTATCCCTCCCATTAATAGACAATGATACAGAAAGCACTGCCATATGTACAGAATATTAATGAGTGGCTGCAGCGGCCTAGATAAGAGAAGCGCCGTGCAGTTGCCGTAATAGGGGTTAAAACAATTTGCCCCCCACCACCCTATCCCTCCTCGCACACGAGCTCCCATGCTATCCACTATGCTAATCCTCCATCCTCTCACCAACTGAGCAGGCAGCCACCGACAAACCACCCCCGTGGCCTGGTCTTATGCTTGGTGCTGACCTCACTGCTGCAAAGGCCAACCCGTCATTGTGTTAGAAAGCGAGCAGGGTCACTTGACAACAGAATGACATGCTAATGATGCGAAGCAGCGGGTGTTTAGTGTTTATGTTATGAGACATTTTGCAGTACGAGAGCTGGAAAAAAAAAACATGCAGGCTTTCAGAGTTTTTCCTGACCGAAAAAATAATAATCAGAATTGCCTTTTTTCTCTCAATTTTCTCACTTTATCTCACTGTTTTAAAGTTAATCTGTCTTCATCCTCTGGCTGCCATGAGCAAAGTGTTTTTTTTTTTTTCTTATGTTCTCTTCAAGTAAGGATGCAGCTGAAGCCCACCGAGCCACAAAGGCCTGCAGCCTCAGCTCCATCAAATTTCATCAAAGGTTGCAGAGAGTCAGGCAGGTGAAACAGTTGGGGCACACTTCTATATGAATCGCCACGCCAATCAATATCTAACATCTATTAGCATTGGAAAGCAATATTTCCCCTTTTACCTTGCAATAATTGTGCTTAATGCTGTGAAGTACCTTATCATAGGTCTGGCGGCAAAAGAAAGGCCAGTTACCATGGCGACTATGAAAGCCATTGGTTTCCTTTTCATCGGAATAATGAACTTCTCTCCTCTGTGTGTCACTCTTCCACTCCACTCGCAGCCTCTTCGCTTAAATTGAAGTCCACGCGTCCTTGAAATCCCTCGTCTCTGCCTTATAATTTGACAAACAAGAGGAAATACACACAAAAAAAAATGTTCAAGGCTCAACAAATGCATCACTTTAGGCCGAGGCGTAGGTGTAGGCTATCTCACAATCAATACACAGTGCATTTAAAAAAAAAATTTTACTAACAGGACCAAATCCTCTTAATTAAAAGATGTTCTATACTTACTGCTTTATTGTATTTTTTTATTTTTTTTATGTAGGAATGGTCTAAGAATTTTCCTTGACTTTGCTTCAGCAGAAATATACAGTATCAAATGATTGAGATGCCAATCATTAAATCTGTCTTCGAAAACTTGTATTCATGCTCTCAGATTATGAAATGGAGGTTATCAACAGGCCAAAATGGGTGTCAAGTCCATTATAACTACATTATGGTTATTTTTGGCATTTTTGGTGGCATTTTAAATTTAAAAATATCTCAGCTCTGCACTCCTAAATCACAAATATCAACAGCCGTTTGCGCTTATCAGCTTGAAATCATTTTTGCTGCAGGAAGGGGACTTTTTAAGATAATTGAAAGCTTGTAAAAAGTATTTAAAGCCAAAGGGAAAACTTGGACTCAAAGCAGTCGTGAAGGTGATCAACTTTCAGCTTATTTTTCTTATACACTTTAAAAAATTAAAAAAATTGAATTAAAAAATAAAATAGTTACTCTTTTCTAAATGTCTTGAATCCAATCATTGATTGCACTCAGTGTCCTTGAGCACAGACATCCTCACTGCCTATAGTGTTTTATTCAGTGGTGTTGTCTGCATGATGGTCGATTAAAGGAAAAAAGACCTGAAACCAATTCAAACAAACCTTGAGAATCGAGGCACACACAGATCCAAACAAACCCACCGAACAATGAGGTCAATTAAACAGCACAGGAGGCCAATTAAATTTTCCTGGGTCATTCAGTTGAAGTTAAATTCAAGAATTTTTGTCTGTAAAAGTCTTCAAATGTTTTAGTTTTTTTTACTTGGCATAAACATTTGTTATTCTTAGGCTTATTTGTGAATAATGACGCCACGAGTAAAAAAAAAAAAAGGCTTCTTAAAATTGTTTTTTTTTTCTTTTTCTTTTACAACACAAGATCTAACATGTGATGTACATGTTGGTTTACATTTGTGTCGTTTTTGATCGACTTTTTGTAACTCTTTGTTACAATGGAAGTGACAATCACAAAAGATCTAATATAACGTGGTATAATTGGTCACTTCTGCTTTTTTCATAAAGGCTCAGTCTCCATGCAAATGGCAGACTTGGTCACTGCTTCATATGCGTTTTTCGTACATCAAAATAATTTCTATTGGGGTTTGAAAGTACCCGCGTTTGTGTATTGCAGGCGTGGGGTGGCGCCCTGCAAACATTAAACCAAAAGAAAAAAAAAAACATCAGGCAGCTAATTATCCATTTATCTTTAAATTTCTAGAGGACAACCCCAAATCATAGCCAATAAGTTATTTACTTTGAATTGCATCGCTACTCAAATAAACAAAATGTACTTTAGTTGAATTTTTTTTAAGTCATTGTGTGCTATAATAATTCCAAGGCAACAACGTCTTCAGATCCAAAAAGGAGTATCTAAACAGACCATATCTTGCATTACTCCGCGCACAAATGTGCCTGCACACACAGAGGTTGAAAGTCACCAACAGCCTTTCAACATGACGGCAGAACTGAAATTATTAAGAAAAATATCTGGGTCGACTTTATTTCAATGTGTGAGCCTGTAGCATGGGATGGAGATGCCAAACAATGCTGGTATGGCTGCCGGGGACAACTGTCAAATACAGTCATTAAAGGCTATAATAAGCTACACATCAGTCAGGCGAAAAAAAATAACTCCGAAATATCGGATCAACTTAATGCAAATTAATTAAATCTGCATTTTGTGCTCGATGGTCAATATCGTCAGCAGTTCGGCACTCAGAAAGTGGATCGTTATTCAGTGAGACAAAACATGAAAATCATAAATAGACGTAGTTAAACTGCTGTTATTTTTAATCCATATATCAAGATAAAAAAAAGGAGAATTGAGGAAAGAAATTTTACAAAGTTTTCAAAGTTTAAAAGCATATTATATGGGGTATGAGGTGGGTGGGCAATGTATCAATGCATGCAGGGGGGGGGGGGGATTCATTCAGTGACAGTCATCTGCTGTGCAATTGGCGCTGGGAAGATCACAGGACCTGTACTGTAATCAATTTAAAATTGACTCGGTTACTGTGGCATTGAAATTTCACCTAGCCTACTTTTATAGAGTCTTTGTTCGGTTTTTCTTACTCCACAGTGTGACACCTGCTCTACAAGTGGCATCCTGTGGAAACGCAGCCGTGAAGACTCAGAACCGCCTTCAAATATGATCAATACTCACTTGACTAACTAAAACATATTTCCTGAATAACACCGAGGTGAAATACACGTCTTTAGTTTGAAGGTTTGCTTCTGCTGGAGAGGTTCCTAATCCAATTCAGGTTCTGCAACGCTGTCTTTTAGGTTCAAGGTTCACGTGTGAAATACTTTATACCATCTTACCGAGTTTCTGGGGCTGCCTTCCTCTCATCTCGTCCTTTGTCTTTTAGACAGCGCCAAGGGACAACTTGGGCAGACAGTATGCTGCAGTGAGACAATTTCACAACAAGAAAAAAACTAAATGTAGATTACCATTTTTTTGTGCATTAAGCTATCTGGGTTATCTATTGAAAACACACAACTTAGTAGATCAGCCCTCCTGACCTGCGCCTGAGCACAGCTTGGTAGACGAATTTATACCACGGGGAGGCGCTAGTAAGCTGACATGACAGGAGTTATCAAGATTCAAGGGGTTCATCAATGTGCATTCCTCCTTAGCTTAATCACATAAAACTGTTCAATCATGTATAAAACGCTTATTTATTCAGGGTCTTTCTTCAAACAAGAGATGAATAAGTTTCTTTTAAATAAATGCGATACAGAGATGAAAACATGAAAGAGCCGAACTTCTATTTCTCTTTAATTCTACATGGTTGGTGGTAGATTTCCAACGAAAACAATTTTGTCATTGTTTTGAGTAACATTTTGTGCTTTCACTTCCCCAAACATCGCATTTGTTGTATTCAGGTAATTAAGAGGGTTAGTTTCAGTTTGGCTAAACAAAAGTATCATGTAGGTTTAATTTGGTAGGTCCTTCAACATTACTCTGCTGACCCGACAAAGACGTGAGACCTCAATTTTCCACTGAACAGACAGGAATGATTCACTGCATAATCATGATGCGTGGCATACAGTTTATGACACCACTGCGGTAACTCATGCAGTTATGACACATGTCAAACTGTTATTACAAAAACATCTTCAAAGGCAGTGACAATACTTCAGATCACGAGAGCACCATGTGACACAGTGGCGTGTGAATACATCTGCTCCAGCATACATTCAGGAGGTCTGGAGCCTTTTTGTGTGGAGTTTGCATGTTCTCCCTGTGTCTGTGTGGCTTCTTCCCACCATCCAAAGACATGTGTGTGTCAGGTTAATTGGTGATTCTGGACAAAATTGCCCTTAGGTGTGAATGAAGAGCGTGAATGGTCTTTGTTTCTGTCCGTCTATATGTGTCGGCCCTGTGATGGACTGGCGATCTGTCCAGGGTGTACCCTGCCTTCACCCAAAGTGAGCTGGAATAGGCCCCTCCGTGACCCTGTTCAAGATAAGCGGGTATATAATGGCTGGATGGAAATCTATCAAGGAGTTAAATCTAGATTACTGAAAGAAAAAGACCTTTAAATTCCATGTATCAATCACCAAGGTAAGAAAGAAAATCCCTTCTCCCTCTACGGAGGTGTGGGTGTTTTAAAGCAGAGAGACTATCCGGAGCCGTCTCTGTTTTTCACCAGAAGTTGAGAAAAAGACATCTGTGAAAGCTGAAGGACAAAAACAGCTGGTATCCGGAGCTGCACTGGGCCCAGCTGCAGTTCCTGGGTAACACAAACACTGGTGACAAAACAGAAAGGATTGTCTCACAACTCCCTCATTTCGAAGATAACATCCAGGCTATCCGCCACATTTCAGTCAGATATAAAAAGTGTGTTCAATTAAACTTAGTTTTCTATACCCACGGTGATAAGAACTCACAGACTGAATCCTCTATCTGTTTACTTTAAGACATCTACGACCACTTGTGGCAGACGTTCTCACCCAAGTGCTTCCGTTTCCTATAAAACCACCATTTTCTTCAAAAGAAGAACTAGTATGTGCAACAGCTTGTTCACATGTTAAGTTTTGCATAATAATCGCTTTGTAATGGTACATTGTACACAAAGAAAAAAGAACAGACTCTTTCATAAAAAACAACATTAACTTGTAAAATCTCACAAAAACAGTGATCACATGTTTAAATACTTTGTTCTTCCCACTATCTCTCAAACTCTCTGCTGGCTTTAAGAGCTGAGTCCTTGTAAACAAGAGCCAGACCGCAGTTGTTGTTTGGCTGTGTTTGTAGCTGTTCAGGTGTTTGGCTGCTTGTCATCTGTCTTTTTCCTGTCAGAACAGACATCATTTTGGAACGGTAGTGGTCTCCTGCCAGGAAATACAGAATGGGATCAATGCAGCTGTTGATGCTCGCCAGCGGCCGGGTGATCTTGTAAGTGAAGTTTACAATGTTGAGGAATTCACAGTTGAGATCCAGCACCCGGGAGGTGTAGTAGAGTGTCCGTGTGATGTGAAATGGGACGAAGCTCACCGCAAACACCACCAGCACCACGATGATGAGCTTGATGGACTTCTGACGTGCCGCAGCACCCTGTCGGTTGGCAGGTAATCCCTGTCTGGGCCGGCACAGTGCCCGCGCCATCAGGCAGTAACACACCACAATGACCATGAACGGGATGACAAAGAGCAGCACCATGACAACAGAGCTGTAGTCCACATACTCATGGAAGGCCTCCTGGCTGGTTGTGTCGTGGCACAGGGTGTCGTTGTCCCTCCTGGAGGTGGTGACAAATATGAGGTTGGGCACCAGGCACACGGTCACCACACCCCACACCATGCCACACACAAAGTGGGCATGCCGAGACTTCACCAGGGTCAGCGCCTTGATGGGGTGGCAGATGCCGAGATAACGGTGCACGCTGATGCAGGTGAGGAACAGGATGCTGCAGTAGAGGTTGGCATAGAAGAGGAAGCGCACGATTTTGCACACAGCCACACCAAAGGGCCAGTGGCTGCGGTTGGCATAGTAATAGATGAGGGTGGGCAGGGAGAGTACGTACAGGAAGTCAGAGAGGCCGAGGTGGAACATGTACACTGTACTGGGTTTCCACGGACGCATCTTGAGGAACAACCATAAAGCTGTAGCATTGAGCACAAAGCCAAAAACAAACACCAGACTGTAAGACACCGGCAACAGGATGTATTTGAACTCCTCGTTAAAGCGACAGCTGGAGTTGAAGATCGAGGTGAACACTGTTGACTGGTTGTGTGTGTCTGGGTTACTGATAACCGTTTCCATAACGATGGGATTTCTGAGTGTAGCTTCAGAGCCAGCAGATGCCAAAACCTGCAAAGGAATATAAGGAATTTTATATTGTGCAAAAAAAAAAAAAAAAAAAAAAAAGCACAGGCATATATGATGATTTTCAACTAGAAAGGTTAATTAATTGATTAGTTGATTGACAGCAAAAATAACCTTCCCAGTTGTTAAAATGTGCTGCTTTTCTCAGTCTGTACACTGAATCTCAAGTGTTGGTTGGATATTTAAATAAAATGAAAAGAAAATATTTTTTTGTTTCATTAGTAATGACAATTAACAGTTGGTTGCACACAGTTAGTTGTTTTAATCTCACTCGGGGATGGTACAAGCTCTCATATCCTTCATTTAATAAAACATGTAAAATAGTCAAATAGTCCAAAAATACTATTAACATTTTTACTTAAGCAAAGTATTATCACTTGGTAGCAGAAAGTCTCTTTTCAAAGTGATATATATACTATATTATATTGTACATTACACTACTGAATTCCTATTATAGGTGCATGCAAGACGCAATTAAAGTTGACAGTGATCGCAGCGTTGCTACCTTAACTGTTTAAGGTAAAAAAAAATTAAAAAAAACTCCTAACTATAGCAAATAGCGGAGAAAATAGTTGAGTACATTGTTAAGTATGAAATGTCGTGAAAAAGAAGTGTAAAAATGGCACTAGCAGAGACCAAAAATTGAGTGATCGGTGTGAACCTGAACTTTCGATCTCAGCAGGTTAATAGTTTAAATGTTATTTAATGAAAACGAACGAGCAATGTATTAAGATCCATTTGGTTCACCAAAGTTCTCAACTTGAAGTTCTGCACACGCAGAACAGCATCGGCTCTTATCGTTGGTCGATATTTCTCTGCAACGCAAATACTTAAACTACCGAGTTATGGCAGCTCTCCTGTACTCACCCCAGCAGGACACTGGAAGGGTCGGTGTCGGGCTGGTCGGGATCCCGGTCGTCAGGTTTCAATTTTCAGCTGAGATCCAGTAGCTGCTCCTTCTCACTCCTTTCGTCTAGTTTGCTGCCTTTGTTGTCCAGCCGGCGCACATTAGACACGCACCTCAAGTTTTTTTCCCGTTGAAAGTCATGTTGGAGATCCGTGGCAGTCAACACGGAGTTGGAGGATGCATGAGCGAGTGGTCCTACACGCTGTACGGCTGAAATGGGAAGTCACGCTGCTGAGTCGATAAAACTGCCGCCCATGAAAGTATTCAGACCAAGACACTTTCTGTTTAGTGAACCACATGAAACCAGAACGTATTTACATAAGAATAAGAATGTATACTTCAGATTCATGTTTTTAATTTTGTTTTTACAGCAGCAGACTGTTTGACTGGCTGGAAATACAACCCTATAAAAATATATATATATATAGATGGAGAGGTGAACAGTAACTATATTTACTCTGATGCACTTATTTTAGTGGGCTATTTTCAATGTGTGCTACTATTTCTATGGAAAATCTGAGTAGGAAACATTACATCTATTCCTATTATTTATGGTCTAGTAAGTGAGAAGCTCATTCCATTGATTTTAAATTACATTAATGAACAGCACATCCTGTAAAGTAGTTGTCACTTATGGAGCCACAACAATAAAGTAACCTACAGCTAATTTAAAAATGGCATGACAATGATCAAGCACTTTAAACACTGATTACTTTTATACCGTATTTGATAGTTGTGTTCATTTTGCCACTGATTTTCGAGACTGCATCTTGCAGAACTTTTATCTGTACTGATGTCTTCCGCTGTGATGCCACCACTTTTACTTACGTAAAAGAGTTTAATAATTCCTCCACCATTGGTATTATTTGTCTTTGTGATGAAAATCATTCCCATGACAACACTTAATAGTGCTGAAATGTTATAGAAGTTCATATTTGCACAGCTGTACAGTGACCTGTATAGCAGTTATATAAAGGCAACATTTGTTCTCAGGAGTTATGAGGGATTAACTGGTTCATCTCCTCAGTGATCTTCGTCATCTGGGGCTCTTCCAAAGATTCACATGACAAGGTGTGGAATTATAAAGTCTGATCGTAAAGAAATAAAAACAAGTGGGATGTGCAGCGCTGTTGTTGGAGACAGACAATAAACCCGAGATGAGGCTTTACTTAATAAGTTACTAAGAAAATAAGTTTGAGTGACTCACAGTCGCAAACATCATCATAACCAGTCCAATAAACTAAAGTCAATGAGCACCTTTGGTTTGAATCACCCCTCTGTGATCTACGATGAGATGAACAAAATATGACTCTGTCGGTATGCAAAGAGTACATGTCCTTGTGAAGTTCAGTGTGAAACTGCTGCCAACTGTCCTGCTTTGGTAAAAGACAACCAAGCAGAGCCAAGAAGGCTTCACTGCAGATAAATCTTTGTTGTCAAGTTAATTGAAGATATATTTTTAGAACCCATAACATAAAATGGTCCTGAAACGGTTAATACAAGTCCCTTACATATGAAACTGACCCCTTCACCTCATTTAAAGATGCAGTCATGATTTTTTTTGTGCTGTGCTTGTGGTAATGTGTGTTTCTGTGTGAATGGGCCAGGTTGTTGTTAGCAGTGTGAGGTTTTGTGTTTGTGTACTGTTTGGGTTTCTGTCGGTTAGATGTCTGGAATGTGAGTGGGACACTGACAAAGCATGTTCTTCTTCCTCTCTCAATGTGGAGGGTGGAGGGATTTACAGTAACACTGACAGACTGCACGTTCACATACACACGAACCTTTATCAGATTATTAACAAATTTGTGGATTTTTAAAAGCACATTCTGACATTTTAAGAAGTACACGTAGTCACTTTCTAAAATTGATGTGTTTACCTAGTCCTTTGATATATTTTTGTTCCTGAAACATGCTGCTGCATGAGGGACCGTCTATTATGTCAAAATATACACCTGTTCAATGAAACATGTCGCTTTTAAAATAAAACTCAATACTTTCCTTCAATTTGTATGTAGCTGAAACTTCCTAGCACCCCGACAGCTGATGACATCACTACAGTCAGTAAGGCCTTGACTCAGCGGTCAGTGACACATACCTGCTCTCAATCGATGTGTTTGGCCGTGTCCTAAAACTAACTACCTCAACTGAATGCTATAAGCAGAAAAACAGACAGACACTCACACAGGAGTTGTTTAGGATCAGACTCACAGTTGTTTCATCTCTTTCTTCTGCATTCTATTATTATAATATATAGGTGAGCTGACACATACAACTCACAGGATTTAGACCCGACGATCTATTTCAGGTGTCCTGTATGGACAAAAGTAACTGATGCAGTTATATGTATTTTGTAGGGCATCTAGACTAAATAAATATTTTTCTTGAAAGTTTTTAAGAATAACTTCAGTATTCTACAGTAGCTTCACCAAAAATGTAAAATACAAACAGTTAAAAAAAAAAAAAAAAAACTAGTGCAAAAATAGAAAAGAGACATCAACTTTCTGTAACTTGTTAGAAATGAAGACCACAATGCTTGGCTTATCCTAGCCGGTAATTTTCAGTATGTGCTTCCACATATAGAGAAGCATCATCTATCCAGCATGGATTGCTTTAAAGTTCTGTATTAAGACAATACATGTAAAGACAAAGTGGAAGATCTGACAACCGATTAAAAAAAAGAATTGTCTCAAAATGTAATATTTTCCTCTGATAAAGATAAAAATTCTGTACTCATAGTAGAGACTTGCATTGCCTCTCACAACAAATCCCCCTTGTATGTACAGGACCGTGTGAATATGTGAACTATGCTCCAAAATGGAAGCAAGAGACGAGACTTCTCTTTTTTGCCATAGTTTGACAGCATGAAACGACACTTGCGATTGCTCGGTGACAGTCAAGAGTTGCTTTATGCACCTTATAAACGTTGCATAAAACATGCACAGTGGACACAGGTGCTGATTAAGTGACATGATAGTAACCGTTATGAGAAAGTAAACAAGATGACATATGGCGGGTATTTGTATACCAGCTTTGCAGACAATCTTCCAGTAGATATGGATGGATTTATGCTCTGTGGGTTTAATAGAGGGCTTTTAGGTCCAGGTTCAACAATAGCCGTGTAATGGAGGCACACAGTAGAAAGGATGAAGGTGGATGGTAAATAGTAGCCTGGAGTGAACACTTGAAATTGAAGGACTATATTTTTATAGTTATTTAAAAATCACTGAAAACAATAGCAATAAGAGCTCAAAATCATTAACAGTATTTGTGTGTGTCATTAACTGGAGATGCACATCAAGGCTTTTCATTCATGTCACCTTTTGATTATCTATCAATATATATAGATGAATAAGGCAGACTACTGTGCAATGTGTACTTCCTGCATTATGTTCTCTGTGCTGCGGTTGACACAGACAAACCTATTGTGACAGTACTGATCATATAAAAGTCCAAGTGATGTGACTGAAAATCCAATCAGCCTCTCCTTCATACAGTTCTAATAGTTCTTCCAGTTCTAATTGAGAAGATGACAAGGATTTGTACCATCAATGTTTCTCATCTCTCCATGTCAGTTCCAATTCCTGGGTAGGTTCTCGAGGATCCTGCGTCGGTGTGAAGGGTTTGTTATTCCCGCAGCACATAGATCCTCCTCAGTGATGCCACTGTGGAGGACAAATAGTGTTGAATCTCACGTGATTGGAAATCCACAGTTATGAGTCAGTTTGATTTACTGTAACTGTGCATTCTATAATCTGGTACGTTTTTGTAAATGCATGTGGAGTCAGCATCCCTATACACATACCAGAAGTTACATATATCAGGGAGAAATATAGTATTTTTCATTTATACTTTGACTTTAAAAAAATGTGAAATATTTTTTTAAGGTAGCCATAAAACAATATTCACATACCCATATGTACATTGACGTAGTTTTTTCCTTGCTGGAAACATTCTTTCTTTTCAAGTGGCCATGAAAAGATTTGTTTCTAAATGTGCCTCCACGGGAAGATTACATTCCATCAATTCTGAAACTTTATTCCAAAGTTCATATCAAACTGTTGAGTCAGGGTTATCAAAAGTATCTCTCTTTTTGTGATGTTATCCTTCCATTGCAGCTCAAAAAGGAAGGAAACATTCTGGGGTAACACTGAGTGGATTTATTTTAGCCCTTTTGTAGGAGGTTCGAGCTGCTAACCTGACAGCAATGCTCATCTCACACTGATGACTATCGCATGCACGGTTGTAATTTGATTTGACCCTCAGCTGGTTACTGCAACTGTCTTGTGAACACCAAGTTTATCTCTACCAGCAACTATACACTAAGAATCATGTGAGACTGTGACCCATCTTACAGAGGTGGGGTTATTCATCCATATTTCTGAGGAACCTGTATCATGTTTTCATATTTTTAACTCGGAAAGCAAGTTGTGTTTTGAAAAAACAAACAAAACAAAAACAAGTAGGGAAGTCAGTGATGGACAAATAACACTTTTGGTGGTAACATCTTTCATGTTACATTTATCACTGCAAATTATAGTGTTTGCATTAAGTGGGTAAATCATGTCTTTTCAGCAGCCTCAATGTCGCAATGATTATATTTATGCATACTGTAAATGCTCCCAGTTCCTCTTACTGATTGCTTCTTGTTGGCTCTCAGAAAATTCAAAATGTATTGAAATTTTCATCTTTTCACTTGTATTAGCTTTTTCCCACTTCATCTAATTTCTATTTTGGTTTAGATTTTGTTTTATATATATATTTAAATGCTGGAAGAGCAGCATGTTTGGGGGCATTTTGAGAGACTGGTGTTTGCATTAGCACTGCAAAAGCTGTCACACTCAGCTGTGGGATGTTTAAAACCAGGTCCACACCAGCTCCTTTTCCTTTGTTCAAATTTGGATACTGGTTATTTTTGGCCGTTAGTATAGCCAGAAAATCTGTGTCGTAACTGTAATCACATTATTTCTGTGTGTCTATGAAATGACAGGCACTATAATAATGAGCCTATGTATGTCTCAATTCATTCTACCTGAAATAATCCAGATCATCCCAGCCATTGAGGCTGAGTCCCAGGGTGTATTTTTGGAGACCAAGGGTGCTGAGAAGCTCCCGCACCGTCTCTGGTGCACCTTGGAGGACAGACACCTGGATCGAGAGAAGTAGACATAATATTTACAAAGAACCTGGAGTAACAACCTTTAACATGTGTTGCTGAGAGCAAGGTCATACCTCTTTCTCCCAGCAGCAGCCCCTCTCTCCATGCACGGAGGGGCCATTTCTAAAATTTGGCCTCTTGTTGGGTTGGAATGGGCCTCTCTGATCTGAGGGGAAGAAGTCAACTTCGCTGAGGGACTTGGCGATTTGCAATGCAGTGAGTGAGTTGTCTCCTGTCGGCCCAGGTGGCTGCTGATCCACCATCCAAGAAGCGGTGGCCTTACAGCGAGCAATGTGAGTGGTGGTGTAAGGTAAAGCTGACGGTGCTTTGGCTGCTTGGATAGGATTGGTCCTTTCTGGAAGAAGCTGGTGTTTATTCCCTCTGCCTTTTTCCCTGATGATTGCCGAGTGATTCATATACAAGTTCCTTACGTTGCTTTCGGGCTGGATGGAGTCCTGAACAATGTTTTTACCTCGGTATTTCTCTCTGGGTTGTGCAGTCTGTGAGATGACAGTACTTGAGGGTGGAGGGATGGGAGAGGGGTTTTGGGCTGGGAAAAGCTGATAAGACGAGTTGGTTTGGGACGTCTGCAGGTCACTGCCTGGAATGTATTGGGGGAGGATGGCTGGAATTTCAATCTCTGTAAAATCTGATCTGCGACAGGGTCTCCTGTCAAAACCCTGACGCCCTGAGACTTTTGGGAGCTGCAAGGCCTCATTACCAGACCAGATCACCTGAGGGTCCCTTCGCTGGGGGAGAGCCTCCTCCACCCGGCGTGCCACTGACACACCCTCAAAGATGAAGTAGGCAGGGTTGGTGTAGCTGCTCGGAGTCAGTTTGAGAGGGACCGCAGAGGACCTGCAATAAATAAAAAAAATCTTGAATTTTGCCAACTAAAAACATACAAATTTTAATACATCCTGAAATCTCACTCACTTTCTTCACAATACTCTGAAATGTGTTCCCTTGCACTAGCTGATAACTATACAAGCATTCAGACCAACGTGGCCTTGAGCTAAAGTACATGTCTGCACTGATTCGGGCATGCGGCTACAAGTGCTAATGATCAAATAAAATGTAATCTAACAGACTAGTTTGACTAATACATCCAGTTTGACGCCTTATAAGACACCAAAACACGGCGTAGCACTTTGTTATAGTTTGACACAGAACTTTAAAGGTTCAGTGGGCAAGATTGAGGAGAGTCTATTAGCAGAAATTTAATATATTATTCCTAATTATGTCTTCATTAGTGTATAATCACCTTTCAGTAAGAATCATTGTGTTGTAATTATCTTAAAATGAGCCCTTAATATCAACATATGGAGCGGGTCATCTTCCACAGAGGGTGCAATGTTTCTACAGTAGTCCAGAAGGGACCAAACCAAACGCAGACTTTACAGAGGGCCTTTCACGCCAGTTTCACGACCACCACAGATTGTCTGACACGCTTGAAAGAGGAAGGTGAGGGCTAGTCAGTTGCAATCTGGAACCTCACCACTAGATGCCACTAAATCCTACTAATTTCTCCTTCAAAGCTCTTAGATTATCTTGGTGGCAAAGCATTTAATATCTGTTTCAATCCCACTCAACAATCCCAAGGAAAACTGCAGATATATCACATTCATCTCACATTGCATTCCACGAGGAAAGCGTACCTGCACATATTAGATTGACCAGTGTAGTTGCCTAATGATGTAGCATTGCAGTGTCCCAACATTTTTGCCAGACTGAGGAAATTTGAGCCATGTTTGTTGCCTACTGGCCAAAAAATATCAGTGATTGTGAAAAATTCTATTTATAAAATATTTACTTCACATTCTCAGTGGTTTAACCTTAAAAATAAAAAAACAAAGTAATTGCATAAAAAGGTATTTTTTCAAAAATAATTTAGATCTCGATATTTCCCCTGCTCTTGAGCGAAACAATTGAGAACAAATTTCTGAAGAAAGTGTAATTTCTTGCAAAATAATCGTACGCAGTGGTACATGAATCTATGAATCTAATGATATGCTTGATAAAATGGAGAAATATATATATATATATATATATATATATATATATATATAAAAATATAGGAAAAATGTGCTCACAACCACAAAACAATTCATGAACCTCAAAAACTAAATGTTGCTCTTGGAAAAGAGGGTATGTGACACTGCTGAGAACTGGAAGAATTTTTCATTGAACCCCAACCTTTCCTTTCTGCTGCTTTACACTGACGCTCTCAAACATGAAGAGGTCCTCACCTGGTTATTGGGGTCTGTGTCAATGCAAGAGACATGTTTCCCCTCCCAGGACCTTTATCATCTTTCTCAAAACAGAACCACTCTGAAAAAGTCAAATCACAGGAAAGAAACAACTCATTTTGTGATACTTCTTCAAAGTGTGTGTGGTGCATGTAAGCCAAAGGCTAGTGCCAGTTTGCAACCACACAGCATAGAGCTGATTGTGTGTGTCGTGCCTGACCTGGTGGCATAATACCCATCTGTCCTGTTTCAGGAAGCATCTGGTCAGGGTCAGGGTCAGGAGCCAAAAGAGGAAGCGGTCGGTAGATACCAGCAAGTGTAAAGCCAAGCCAGGGATCATTGAGGAACCAAATAGAGGAAGCAATGTAAGACTCACAGGAGAGTCAAAGAACACAAGTGACAGTGGAGATGAAAGTTTAGTAGGAAGTGATAGTGCAAAGCAAAGCAGAGATTTGGAAAAGACTATTTGTTGCTGACCCACCATAGATCTTTTCACGCGTCTCTCGCCTATCTTTGGGCACATGGACTCGGACCCGTCCTCGTATGGAGCCCATCTCCTCACCTCGGTGACTCAAGAATGTCTCAAACTGCTCTGATGCACCAGTAAGTGAGCGTAGAGCCACACAGCATTCACCTAAAACAAATTGTTTTAAATTATTGATTACTTGAATGGGACAGGTACAGCTGATGTAGGCAACTTACAATTACATTTACCACAATTGATCAAAATACAGTGATCTTTGCTTATTTTCTTTAATATGTTGTTCTTTCTGTAAAAAGAGTTGAAAAGTTGAAAAAACTTTCGCAATAACTTTCTCATTAAACTTTCTCAATAAAACTATTCAAAAGCACATAATACCCTAAATTAGTTTTTCAAATTTAAAATTTCAGCATTATGAGCTCCATAAATTGAATACTGTTTTGTACATTGCTCTATGCTGCAGAAAAGTAAAACTGAAATCTGCCAATCTTACAAAAGAAACATAATGGAGTTATCTGTACTGACAGATATTAATAGGGAAAATTCAATAAACAACTACATTGCATTTTCTTTAAGGGCACTCATAAGCAGCATTATCAAAATGGAGGGAAATTCTAAATGTAATATTTAATTAGAGAAAATACATTTTCCCTGAGACCAACCGTATGACTCAAACCCATCACATGACTTCACAGACAACAGCAGGTGTTGTTCCCGAAGATACTCCATGTCAGACATAATTGGAAGTAGCTACGAAAAAAATATAAAGAAACCGCAAGTTAACAAAAAGACTTCAATAACAAACAGTATGTTCAGTCATTTCCAAATGGGCTTGAGCCTCTGACCTTTGGCAGTTGTTTGAAGGACCAGGCCAGTTTGAGGAACCTGGGAACATCACAGCTCTGTGAGTCATTCTCGCTGGAGCGTCGTGTGTCTGCCAAGAAACACATGAATTAATTTCCTCTTCGGTGGTGCAGAATACTTTCTAAAAATGTCTTTATGACATGTCACCATACCTTCGAGGCACGAGGAGTGAAATTCAATAAAGAACTTTGCTTTGCTCGCTGTTTTCACGATGGCCTCAATGCCTTCCAGCTCAATCCAGGCCCTCTCCACGCTGGAATTTGAATCTGTTTTAAATTGAAGGGACAATAATGCTCACTTAATGATAGGATCCAATCATATTCCATCTGTTTGTGTCCAAAGTGCCACAACAATGACAGCACCTGTTTTGGAGCTGGACTGTGATGTCACTCCCACTTGGAAGGTGGCAAAAACAGGTGAGTGATCACTTGTGAAGATGTCATCTGTACAACCTGGTAAGAGACCAACAATTATATTGCTTCATTATTATAATTGCAAAAACAACACTGTAGCTAAAATTATGCAACAACAGGGACAAGAGCTGTCAGCAAAAGGTCATTTACAAAACATAAAAATGTTACAACACATGTGCTACAACACAGTGATTGCTATGTTTTGCTGGGGTTAGATAGAAACAGCATTTCAGGCTGACAGAGGAAATGACTCTGTTTCTTTGAGGACCACAGAAATGGATGCATGGTTTGATAGTTATCTGCTCTCAGAGTTGCTCTCATTTTACAGTGCTATGCATTCGACTGAAATCCTTTATCTTTGTCAAGCCCTAACCACTGCTCAGTCTTCACTTTTACACATTATGCGTATGCTTTATTGAATAATTTCCTTTTCCGGTTAAAGCTTTATGAAATTTTATTTTCTAGTCTCCATATCTTACCATATGCAGTGCAGATGATGTGCATCTCTGGGTAGGACTTCCACAGAATCCTATCACACCATGATGGAACGTTGACTCGCACCTACAGAGACAAAATTAGCTAAAATATAATCTGCAATAAATTGCATGTTTGTCAGGTCTACAAGTGAAATGACCACATATATAAACAGTGCGTGCAGTGGAGGGTGCCTTCATTCCTGTTATGCCAGACATTCCTGTTTTAGACAGGAGGTTAATTCTTCCCCTACTATTTTTAGTGGTCAGAGCAGGTGCTGTCACAGTCACCTATCCCAACAGACCCCTTAAATAGGATTAAGTTACAAATAAATCTTAAGTTGTGTATAATTAGAATGCTTCTAAGGTCGTTTCTTTGTAGGTGTACTCAGTTGAACTGCATGTATTATAGTGAACAGTCACAAAGACAATAAACCTACAGGCTTAAAGTATGACAGCTACAGACCAGAAAAATGTTACTTAGAAAATAAACAAACAAAAATGTATGTAAAGGATATTAGATTTCAGAGTCACCTTGTTAAACCTTGACATCCGTAGAGCCATGTAACCAGTGTGGATAAAAACCTCAATGTAGGTAAAGTTATTCTACAAGCCACTTGAATGTAGATATTGTTTTTATTGTAGGTATACAATGTCTGTCTTTTGGCTGACAGATTTTGTTTTTTTATATATTATTCTGTTTTTCTGACGTGCTTTTGCATTACAAGAAATGTCTCACCCCTGAGGTCTTGTACTTTTGCCATAGGTAGCAGTCTCTAGAGCCCCGTTCATACCGATAGGTGGGTGGAAATGCAATCTTGTCTTCCTCTTGACCATGATGAACAGAGGAAAAAAGCAGAGTAAGACACGCAAATGTAGAGCCCAGTAAAAAGAAAAAAGTACTGTTGGTATTTAGCATTTCATTCATGATTAGAAAATAGTATTTTAGTGCTTATATAATAACTGCCACATGTAGTATCTAGAGCCTCCAATATAGAACAACTGAAACCCACTGAAATTGAGAAAGGCCTTCCTCTTGTGTCTCTCTCGGGTCAGCTGGTCTGCACACATCAGCTCTTCAAACTCCCTCTTAGAGACATGTTTCAGGATGTCCTGGAGTTAGTGAGGTCCAGAAAGAAGCAGTGACATCAATGTCTGGGATTTCCCAATTAACTCTCCACACATACTATTAAGTCAAAAAGAGAAAAATGCATCACACAGAAATGAAAAGAGTCAGTCTGACCTGCACGTCCAGGTCAAGCCTGTAGTTGAGGTCTCCACACCAGAAGAGATGGGTGAAGCGCAGGCTGATGTCAAAGGCACCGAGCTGTTTGTCACCCAGAGAAAGCAGCCTGAGGATGTCCACAAAGTTCTGGTTCCTCCTGGACATTTGATACGTTGCAAGACAGAAATAACTTTTCATATACGACATAGAAATGACACAGGAGCACTCATATATTTCTTGTACTTAAACACAAAATGTACCTCAGGACTTTCTCACTTCCAGAGGTCAGGTGGCAGTTAACAAACCCAAATGATGTTCCATTGAAGAGGAAGGAGATCCCGACAGCTCCCTTGTTTCCTGAAACAACAGAAATAGTCAACCTTAAACCTCCAGGTTGAAAAAAACATACTTTGTTCTTGCTAATCAAACATGATTAATTTTACTGTCTTCCGTGATATTGTACATTTTCAATATTTGCTCCATGTATATTTGGGATGGTGTAACCAGGCAGGGCAGCCTACCCAGTGTGTTCCCCAAGCCAGTCTTCACACTGGCTGTGCTCACATGGCTGATGCGACTCTCATGTTCCGACTTTACAAACACAGCCAGCCTCATATTCCAGAGGGACTGCACTGCCACCTACAGGACATTGTTCCACATTACAATTAATTACAACAGCTTCCAACAAGTCAACACACAATTACAGTTTTCTCAGCAGATTTTGAATGGTTCTTAAAGTCAGACTAAAACGCATCCAGATCACATCTTTGTAAAAACATGATCCTGCTGGAAATTTTTCCAACCAACTGAAAAATATGAGTTTCCTCATACTTGACATACGGCCATTTGTAGGACAGCTTTACATAAATGTGGGTGTATACCACGAATGCAAATGCTGACCACAGTGAGTCCCTGATTGATTCTCAGCCGAACAAACTTTACTGCATATCATTCTCCTCTTTATTTTCCCTGAGCCAAAACATATTCAGTAGATATTCACCTAACTCGTCTAAAAAAAATTACACATATATTATAAATTGTTCCAAAATATAAGCCTAATGTTTTGTTTTCTGTCAGACCAGAGGCATTACTGTAGAAGTTTTGTATTTTATGTTACAATAAAGAACAGTCACATTAGATTACATAATATTAGACCATGAAAAGGTAATCTTTGTATTGTAGAGGTGCAACTCTGTTTCGAGAACTAAGTTACATTTCAGTGAGGCGCATTTGGGAGGTGAGATTTGTTTTGAAAACTCATATTTTTAAAAATCATAAGAGTTGATGGTTACAGGAATTCTTATGACAACACACATGTTGGTTAACATACATGTTATGTATGTTAATAGTTTTTGCAAGTTTTTAGTTTGTATATTTATGGTGTATAAAACAAAAAGTAATACATCAATAAGAACAATAAAAAATGTTCGTAAAACAGTTATTTAGTAATCAGTGTGCAAAACAAGTGCTGTTTGATACAAATGCAAAATTACTGATTTTGAAATACATTTCCTCAGACAGTACAATTTATCCTATCAGCAAACCTTTAATTATTCTAATAATTGATTGTTGCAGCTGTTTTAGCAGAGAAGCCCTTTATCTATTCTTGGCATGTAAATGAGGGAATCTTTTTTCTATTGAAAATGTTAGATTAATGGATAATACTCCACATTTAGGCATGAGGATCACTAAATTAAGTTGAAAAAAAGTTGGTAAAATGAGAATTACCTGTTTGAAGTCAATATGAGTGTAGCTGCGAAGTGTTGCTTTGATGTGCTCGGTCCACTCTCTTTCCCCCTGAGGGTTTTCCTGAGTCCCCAAAGCGTAGATATCATGTGGAAGAAAGGCGGTTGAATCATCAGGTGTGTGTCCCAAACCACAGCAGGTCACCCACGACTGCAGGCTTCGAGGAGGAGGGGAGCCACCTGCAGACACAAAACAACACAGTATATTAGTAAAATCAAAATACTCCCCCCTACTCTAACGCTGAGCATCAATGTGTTTTCTGTTGCCTGACAGTGAAAAATACTGTCATCACATTAATGGTTACCCATATTCCAGGTGCCAACAAACACAGAGAGCACGTCAGGTTCACTCCGCTGAGAGTGCCTGGATTTCATCAGCTGGAGCAGTTGGCAGAAGGAGTCACATTTCTGAAAGACATGACAGTGAATTACGTTAAGGGAAACAGGAAATACAGGAAATAATGAAACCTCATCATCTTGCCTTACCCGTGCACTCTCAAACGTCATCTCCCGCGGTGTGTTATGGTGACTGTCAACCACCATTCGTACCTTGGCTGGACTGCTCTGAAACTTGACAATCTGTAGGACTGAGAGACAGGGACCATGCCAAAAGGCAATTATAGATATTAAATACAGTATATAATTATAAAATATGTTTTCAAGTAAGACAATGTAAATATGTTCTTACTTCTGTCAAGCGAGACCCTCTCTATACCAAATGAACCAGCCTTCCTGTCAAAAAGCAGCACTCCTGTGTCCACATCCACAGACACAGTTTGTCTGCCATACCTCACCATCTTCACCTGCACAAACATTTACAGAGTCAGAGATCACATGATTTTTCTCGCTTTGTGTTTTCAAATGTAACCCAATAATGGACAATTTGACAATATTTTGGGTTGTATGATAAAGTGCCTTTTTCACACTGATTTACCTGGAAAGAGTGGACTGGCAGCTGTCTGACATTGTTCTTCACAGGTGTTACACTGGTTGGTGTCGGTTCAGGATGGGGCGGGCTAGGTTGCACTGCCAGGTTGTGATTGGTCACTGCATCTTGTAACGCTTTTAATACCTTTATAGCAGAGAATAATGCAGCGTTACACTCCAACTAGTATTCTCTATCACAAACAAGATTTGCGTTTTTCATTTTAATTATGAAAACCTCATCAGCACTCAATAACTAACTACTGTTTACCTTTGGTGATACAGGTAAAGATATGTAATAATAGAAATGTAGAAGCAGTGCTGTTGTAGATATGAAAACATGTTTCTGGCTAATAGAGCTTTCTGGAGTTCAGTTATTGGCTTAAATCTTGACAACAGCAGTTGTTTCTTTATGGCCCATGTACTGACCATACAAGCATTACCAAGAGAAGCCATCATTATATATCTTGTGTAATTTTTCTAGTGTTTGAGTTTCTCAGCTGCTCAGCAGCAGTTTTACTTAACATAAACAAACCTTTTTCTCCAACGAAGAAAGTAGGCTGACCAGAGCTGAAATCTTACACAACAGGCTGTCTATCTCCATCTCTGGACCCTTGTTCCCAAAACAGAAGACAGAATGCACAATGAGTTTCTGTAAATGAGTTTATACAAAAGTTTTATTCCATAAAGTTCTGGGTAACCATTTTAGAAATACTACAGCTCATTGTTGTTCAAGTAAAAGTATATGTCACAGTTTGTATATAGTACCTGTGCCTTGGTGGGTGTTAAAGAGCAGCTTGGATGGTCGAAGACCTTGGCCAGGGTTTCCAGACTTGAGAGAGTCAGATCAATCTCACTGCAGAACCGATCCATGGACAATTTTTGTTTAATCATCATAAATCAATAGACAAATTAAAACCATAGCCCAAATCACCTAACATATGCTATATACTGCAGGTAGTGAACAATGAAGATGTTCAGCAGTAGTTCATAACATTTACAGTCCATACTTTAGAAACTGCAACTACTGGTCACTTGAAGTTCATCATTAAAATAAAGTGCAGAATGCTGCTAACCTGTTCAGGCCTTGGCAGGCAGCACTCAGAGTCCGCTTGAGGTGACATAGTGTTGTTGCTCCTTTATGCACATTCTCAATGTCGAGAGGCAGCTCACTGAAGAGGTAGTCATTGAGCAGGCCAATCACCTCACCTGCAGTACTGTTAATGAACAAAACAGGCAGAATTCATACCATAATATGGGATATGAATAAAAGCTATTTCTGTTGTGAGTTTAAATTTGATTCGCGAGCAAAAAAACTCTTTAAAACTTGTGAGAAACAGAGCAGATGAAGAGCAGTAGTTCAGCACACTGCAGATATGACTGAAAATCAGTGTTGTTCATTAACAGGACAAAAAAGTCAAAAGTGGGAACAGTGCTTCAGAAGCAGTTGCTGTGCTTGATTGTAGTTGCATGTCAGTAAAAAATAATTTGCAGTGAATATTAATGTGACACTATAAATCAATTCACAATTCAGTTCAATAAAAAGTCCCAAGCTGACCAGCAATCACACGTATGAGTTTATCCATTACTATTATACAAAAATGCAGACCTCAATTGCTGATTGCATGCTGATAGGAACTATGGAGAGAACAACTAATTACTTTAAAAAAAAAATTGCTGAACAATAATACCTGGATGTGTTCAGCTCTTGCAGTTTATCCAGGAATGGGGTATGAGGAGCTGGTTTTGCTGGGGGTCCTGTAAGAGGGGCTGTGTTGACAGAGGCTGGAACAGGAGGTGGCTTCTCATCATCTGTGCGAACACCAAAAATAAGGAATGAATATTGCAGCTCTAAGACAAAGATCTTAGAGCATTCATTAAATTTAAAATTCATTGTATATTATTTTTTTTCCACTTTTTATTTGTATTGTTTTCTTTATGAGAAAAAAAGAATAAGCCATGCAACTAAAAGAAAACCACATCAAAACAACAGTGCGACACATCAACAGGGTTGCCAGACACTTATGTCAACCATAATTTTAGTCCAACAAACAGATATTAAGGAATATATACAAAGCAGTCTGTACACAGCATTATTTAAACTTGAATCTAAATATACACAAATGGTATAGCATCCTGCATGAGGAGAGTAATTGACATTTTAAGAGACACGAAAAAACAAAACAACATCAAAAAAGAAAAAACATGCATGAGGTTAGGGAGGTCAAGTCACCAGTCGATTTCCTTATTTTGATAAATATTTGATCCATTTTGTCCATCTTGCTAAGTATGTGTCTTTTCTTAATCTCAGAGGAAGAGTCAGCCTTTCCATATCATGAATTTCTTTGATGATTTCAGCCCAGTTTTCTACTGAAGGTGGGTCGGTTTGTAACCATTTACAAGTAATTGCTTTTTTTTTGCTGCAACAGTTAATATTTTCAGGAGGTATCTGTCATTTCCTGTTATTCCTTCAGGTAGATTGCCCAAATAAAGTGACTTACATGTTAACAAGATCTGCTGCCCAAGAATATGCTGCATAATTCTCCAAATGTTTTCCCAAAATATTTGTATCATGGGGCAGGTGCAAAAAAAATACGGTAGTGGTTTGCACTTCCATCCCCACAATTTCTCCAGCATGTATGGTTTGTTGTAGTTAAATATGTTTTCATTTTAGGAGTAACAAAGAAACAAACAAGATTCTTCCAACCAAATTCACGCCAATACATTGCGATGTCACAGCATCAAGATATAGAAAAAACGGTTTCACACATGTTCTCCCATTGCTGACTGGGTATTTTATCTTCTAATTTTTTTCTCCCATCTCTCCTTAATATAGGTTGTGGTAGTTCCCCTGTCCTTTGTAATTCCCTGGTAAAGTTTTGAGACTACTGATTTGGAGCAACCAGTGTATGCCCGTACTATTAATTGTATTATATAATTAGGTTCTTAATTAGAAAGCAGTAATAACTTGGCTTTTCCAATTCCTGAATCTGGAATCTATACAATTTGTAGCTGAATGGAAATATTTTAGTTTTTTGCATATTTTGTTTGTATCCTGAATATGTACCGAATATGTTAAGGAGATCTAAAAGGTTAGGAAGGCAGGCATCTGGGTCACGAATGTATAGTAATACATCATCGTCATTGTATATTTAATTGTAGGAACAAAACCTATTTAACATTTTGGTGGTAACAGCTGTTGGCCCACCTGAGCTCTCATCTCCTGTGTCTGTATCACGGGGAACAGCGTAGAGCAGAGGAGTGACCAGGCCTTTGTGGGGATGCTGGTACCCCAACACCAAGTCCTCCAGCGTCCGGAAACAATTCACCTGCACCCCCTGTGTTGTCTGTGAAACACACATGCATGACAGCAGCACATTCATTGTATGACCTCCACATATGAATGTTTATGCATGTTCATAATAAACGGGTAAGGCCACAGAAACAGTTAATAAATGTAATGTAGATCGTAAGAGACAAACACTGTAAAAAGCGGTGTAAAAAATATTTCACTTTTGAAAGAGGGTGCTTCAAGTACAGGCAGCAGTAATAACAAATACATAGCTAAAAGGTTATGTGTGTGTTCACACACGATATAGAGGTCTATAGTACTAACAACTTATTCAACTCTACAAAGACTGAAATAAAAACTACTGCTACTTCCTTATATTATCCTTATAATCCTCTTCCATCTTAAACCTTTTATGAAACAAAGGTGATAATAACTATAAAACATTAGACCTTTTAATTAATGCCTATAAATTGTCCTATATCGGACTTCAAATAATATAACTGACCAGTTTTAACGTATATACTTTATCTGCTTGTTAGTGGATGTTTCACACAGGACCCCCCCCTCTGAAATCTTGCTTGGTAGAACAAAGCAGAAGTATATGTATTTGCATGACAGAAAAAGTCACATAGGGCGTCCCAGAGGGATTCAGAAAGCTGTGCTCTGTGGCCCAAAGGAGAGGTGACAGCACTGACAGCTACTTCCTAGGTCTAGGAGCTCTTTTCTGTTATGTTTCACTGCACCCTAACATTCCCAGTTCATCTAAAAAGGCCCCACAAAAACAAATGTCTTTTGGCAAGGAAGTTTTATACATGCATATGTTCACACATTTAAGTAGAAGACAAGCTTCCTCTCAAACTTTCCACAAAACCATGCACGGCTACACTTCAGTGGAACTAAAAGCAGTACAGGCAAAACTGAAGATGAAATGAAGGTGCTGGTATACGCACTCATAGTGCTACCATTCACAAAATCAACATGGTGCACATTAGACCACAATACTGAGCGAGCTCTTTTCCTGTGCCCTCTTTTTAGAAGATTTTTGTTTTCATTTCGCGGTGAAAGAAACCGATTTTTGGCTTGAGCTACCTGGTCTGCTCTGCCAGGAACTCTTCAAATAGTATTTTTTTCTACCACAAGGATCTCTTGAAAAGCAATTAAAAAGAAATGAAAATGAATAAGAGACAGTGAAAGACAAAATTGGCCCCAAAATATCTCCATGGCCCTCTTGGAAAAACAAAAAGGCAAGCATGCAACTACTGAGTAAGTGGAGCAGATCCAGAAAGGGAAAATACGTACTGGAGGTTTATACTGATGGCAGTGGAAAAACAACTGAAATAGCAACAGAGTTTAAGGTCTTCATTGGACAGCAGAGGATTTTTCCAAGTCAAAGGCTTAAAAACGACTGCCAGACAATCGTTATTAAACGAGTTATTGGACTTTAGTATGCAGACACAGTTAAAAAAAAAAAAAGTCTGAGATGATTTGTGGTTTAGGCACCGAAAACGTTTATTTCTCTCACTTTTTTTCACCTACTGAATGTGTACATGTGTACTTTTGTGGTTGCAATCTTTTCTGTTGTGTGTTTTTTATGGTATAGTAACTAGGTCATCTGCTGACTACATGGTCCAGGTGCTCAAAGTATCAAAAACAGACGTATACCATCTCCGGCTCAGACTCTGCCACATCCAACACACTCATGATGTTTAATACAAACAGCCCCATATATACACATAACAAAATAAGCACACCCATTGGTCAATGACCCAGTGTGTGGGTTGAGTAGGAATCTCTGGGACATAAAAACAATTTTTCCTCTGTGCTGCTGAGCTCATGCAGCAAGCATGCAGCCACATGGCAGAGATGCCATTCAAACAACAAAGTCACTGCAGTTGTAATATACTCTGTGCAGAGAGAAAACACAAACATGTTCCTGTTTTCCTTACAGAAAGCAGTAACAAAACATTCTTTCATACTTCTGACTCCCTCTGACTGTCCGTTTTCTCCTTGTGTGTACAGTTTGTGCCAAAGTTTCATGCATCTATTGTGTTGTTCTTTACACTGGTTTTCCTTTTCCAGGCAGAGCATTCAGTGTCGTGTCGTGAAGAAGGCTCACCTGAACTGCTAGAAGACCATCTGTATCAGGAAGAATACGATAGGTGTGGACATGACGTTGAAACCTTTAGAAAACAAAAATAAGAGCCTTTATTGGCATTGGACATTTTTACAATGCAAACAATCAGAGGGAAAAATATATTTGAATTTATTGTTTAAATAGGGGCCATAAAGTTTCATGGTCCTTTAGCTGGAGTTCCAGCCGCTGTAACTTTCTTCACAAGGCACCAGTTGTTTTACAGATCATTAATGGTGCGTCTTGTTTTAGTTATACATGCGTAAACGACACTTAGATCATCATCAACATCAGTCACCTCAGAGGAATTTGTTTCAGGCAACACATAAAGATGAATGATCCTTTTAATCGATCAGCATGAACAAAGTGGATCCATGATAGAAGGATGACTAAATACAAATCAAAGCTGTAGAGAAAGTTAATGAAATAAGGAATGAGATACTGTAAAAAGAATGAAGAGAAAGAAGGAGCACTTGGAGGGGCCAGGCTCAGCTTTCAGGAATGTTTCTGGCTTGGGCTGATGAGCAGTCAGCGTAGTGCGGTTGCTGGAGCTCCCGCCCACTTTCAGAGGCCCCAGGGAAGAAAGAGGGGTAAGTGGGGAAACAGGGAGTCATAAGTTAAGGTCTGATAGGCTGAGATGGACTTTATTTGGACAGAACACTGACTAATCTGGAGAGAATGGATATGTGAAGTGGGGCCATGCTGTGCGCGCCACTTTCAGCTATAGTAGCACCTTTGCTGCCTGCTGGCAGATGATTGTGAAAGTGAT
Source organism: Brachyistius frenatus (assembly GCF_029030835.1). NCBI lineage: Eukaryota > Metazoa > Chordata > Actinopteri > Embiotocidae > Brachyistius > Brachyistius frenatus. The sequence continues at coordinate 3,404,635 of NW_027210616.1, forward strand.
GGATAAGACAGGGTGAGAGAAGCTGCTGAGTCAATTATCAAATGGGGACATTCTGTTGAAATTAATTTATGAACAGTCAACCAAATGTCAAAATCTAAATGTTTCACAAAAGTAGGTAGTTAGGTAGGCTGTACATACAGAAGTGGTTTATGTTTCTTCTCAGAAAGCGCAGTATTTACTACTTCAATGAATGACTGAAAAATTCACTTGATATTTTCAAAGGAGTGAAACACTAATAATTAGACATATCGAGTAATATTCAACAACTTCGCAAAAGTGACTTAATGTGAGGGCAGAGGGTCACATTTTCTAAACTTTTTCTTTGCTACCAAAGATTTACAATTATTGCAAACAAGAGATTCACATTTACAAATCCCCATAAGTACTCATGCAGAATATACTGTCTACAATATCATAATAGCTCGACAAAAAAAATTACATTTCATAGGCAAATGTGGTTGATTGTGAAAGCTAAGACAGCTGCCCATCCTCTAAGTAGGTGAATGTGTGTGTGTGTGTGTGTGCATGTGATGTGTGTGTACTCACAGCAGGCACAGTGCATAGGCTCCTGGCACAGATTCACTGTCTCTCACTAGGTAGCTGCCATCCCTCCCTGCCCGTGCCAACAAGTCCTCTGCGTGCACACGGCTGATGTCATGATGATACCATGCTGCCGTAGCCATGGCAATCAATACTGAGCGATATGTTCATAAAAATAATCCACATGAGGTGATGAACGTGAACTAACACAAGTTTTAATGAAAGTTTACTTAGATTTGCTAAATTGGCATCCCGCCGGAGGTCTGTCAATCAAGTCATCAGCAACAGAGAGTGTTGGTGTTTAAAACTTCTCCATGATCCTTTTCTTCATTAGCCAAGTGTCAAACAGGCAGCCCTATCAGCTAGCACTTCCTGGATCCCTGTGAGTTCCTTCTGGGTCACACATCCTGTTGCATTGAAGGAAGAAAGAAGAAACATCCAGCTGATTGTGAGGTTAGTCCACTCCAATAACGACCTGCTCTTCAGCAGAAGATGCAGTCCACTTTTGTGGTAATATCCTTGTGTAGAGAGAGACTCGGTTTCAGTTTTTGGTTGCAAGCTGTTGCATCCAGGTGGGTGTGTTGCTCCAACAAACACAGACCCTCACAGCAGTGCCAGGGAGGGAGGGCGGAGGTGGTAGAGGGAAAAAATAGTGAACGAGAGGTGCAGAGTCTGAATGAAGCAGCCACCCCTGAGGCAATGAAGGTGCCTCTAGCTTAACCACAAACACAAGTCCTCCTCTGGTCCCAAAACAAAAGCCCCACATGCAAACAACAGGGAAAGAAGAACCAAGAAAGGCAAAACAAACTCGAGCTGCACACAGGGCGCCCACACACTCATGCACGCACAGGGCAGAGACAGAAACATACCAGATGGAACTCAGTCAGCACTAAAACCAGACAGGCATGCAACAGAAACCAGACTAATTCAAATGATTTCCCAGCTCTGTTGCCATATAAGGGAAAAGCAACACCCTCCAAAAAGTTCAGCTGATGACTAGAGTTGTCTTTGCTTCTTCCGAGCCCAGATTCCATTTAGAGTATGTCTGGTTGGATGTAGGCTACTCCGGGGGTCTTACTTTCATGCTGGATGTTTTGTGTGCTGGCGTGGGTGTCTTGTCAGAAGCGTCCCCGTCAGCCCCTGGCGTGGTCTCCAGCGGTTCTTCAGAATGCTGTCAGAGCAGAGGGAGGGAGCGGAGAGGCAGAGGACAACCCCGTTAGAGAGCAGGGCAGACAGAGCAGAGGAAGTGACTCGACATTCCAGATGGCGGACATAGCCAGGAGAATTCTTGTGAGGGGCTCAACTTCACCACCCGTGTGTGAAACAGCAGACTACTTCCTTTTTTCTCTCTCTCTCTCTCTCTCTCTCTCTCTCTCTCCCTCCTCCTGTCTATTTTCTTCTTCCTATTTTCTCTCTGCCCCTGCACAGTGTCTTTCCTTAAATTCCAAACAGAAGACAGAGTTTTCCACTCACAGGTGACCTGTTTGGTTAATCCTTTCTTACTTATTTTTTTTTACACATCCTAAGACATTTCCTCTGCTGGCTTTTACTTTCACCCTTTCTTTCTCCCGTCCCAACCTTTTTCTCTCTGTCACCCTCCCTTTACTGTTCTTACTCTTATGCTCACTCCTTCCCTCTCAGCAAAACACAGTCTCCATATGGTTATGATCATTCCTAAATTTCTTATTTTGCCCTCCTAGAACATCATCCATTAGTCAGCCCTCCTACATCCCTCCCACTCCATTAGCTGGAGCGTAGAACTCTGTGGGAAGCTGTTTGGTCCCACATTTACTGTTCTGCCTCTCACTACTCAGCAGAAATGTGCCGACCACCAACCGCAGACCCCATAAAACAAATTGACGCAACTCCATCCCAATCTGATGATGCATCTCCTTAACCCTCAATCTGTAATCAATTCTTCTTAGTATTGCTACAGCACATAATTGAAAGACATTTAAATCATGCCACTGAAGCTGTCCGGCAGTACTTTGAGCTTAATGCCAACATTGACATACTAACATGCCCACAATGACACTGAAAACATGCTGAATTATTAGTTAATGCTTTTACATGTAAATGAGTTTACACAATCCAAAAAAAACATGCACCTCAGGTCAGGTTACCTGGCGCCGGCTAGTGGCAGCCTGTTGCAGCAGCTCCCCCCTGAGAGCCCCCCCTGCTGTAGCGAAGAAATTTCCCCTCGGGGATTAATAAAGAGAAATAAAAAAAAAAATTTAAAATCCTGATTAAACCCATTAGCCAGATAAATCTCTCTGTCTGCTGAATGCAAAGAGGTCATATTATATGGGCGCAGCATGTGCATCAGTAATTTCAGCCAGCTGAAGCGGCTAACTTTCCCTTTGGCTCTATGCTTACTTGAATGGGGATTTTTATTTATTTATTTTTTTAAAATATATATATATATATAATAAATGCCATCATGAGGCCCTTCTAGACTATCCAAGTGTTGTCATACCGATTTGATCACATTCCTAAAGTAAAACATTTCATATACAGTTTATTCACCGTTTTAAAGCCACAACAGTGGGAGCGGGCTGGCTATGGTAGAGCCTTTTACTTAAGCATATATCGGCAGTGTTTTTGTAATTACACTCACTGGCAGCAGGGGGTGACAAAAGTTACAAATGACCAAAATGTCAACCTCATGGTGATGCCAGAGAAAAACTGTGAGATCACCAATTTCAGAGGGATTCAGTGTCTTGGGACCATGAACATCTGTATAAAAATTTAAAAGGCAAGCAATCCAGCTACTGCTGAGATTTTAGTCTGAACTAAAGTGGTATACCAACCAGCCATCAGAGCCACGACACTAGTGTAGCAGAAGACTTGGAAGATAATTTTATACCGGCAACATGAGGATTTATGAACCCTGAAGAACACACAAACATAAAATGTCCTGTGTTTTTAACTATAGGTTTTGAAAAAGCGACTGGAGATGGATTCACTGACATCTCGTGAGAGAAGCTGAAAAATATATTTGACAAGCTCTTCATCAGAATATAAACTGTGATGAAGACACATCTCTGATGATAGCCGGATATACTTATAAAAATCACAGAATTTCACCGTCATTATGAGAATAATCCCCTGGTTCCCAGATAGCTGTCCATTTATCACAGTCATCATTCTCAGAAACAAAAGTTGTGTGATGTTGATTTGGTTCCTGTAGTGTCTGTTACTCAATCCAGCTCTATCAAAGGCTGTGCTTATGCAAGCAATAGCTTGGACAAGGTGTACTCCAAGAATCGCCCGCTCGCTTTTATTTTCCACACTGACGGTGAGATCAGCTTTTGAATTTAATTAACATCATTTCATTTAACTTGAGTCAAAGCCCCATATCTGGATGCCAGGGATGCTTTAAGAGCTGTGGCTCTGCTAATCATGGAAATCCATTACTCTATTATAAAATCAAGGCCAGGCAGTAAGGCAGGTCTCGACTTTATATAAGAGACAAAATCCAGAATATCCTAAAGAGAAATACAAATCCATTTCGTAAAGAATTTAACAAATTCAGTGTTACCAAAAGCAGCTCGATTAGAGGATAAACTGGCTTTACAAAAAATATATTTACTATAAAACATCAAGAACAGTTAATTAAAGTTGTCAGATTGTGTTTTTTAGAATAACAATACACTCTTCAAAGTAAACCTGAATTAGAAATCATTGGTAAGTAAGGGCTCAGGTTGTGGATGACCTGTCTTAATAACAGCTACCTTTCCCACTGATGGAAGTAACAACCATTTAAAATTTCAGCATGAGTTCAGTTGAGTTAGTGAGTAGCAGCTACTAAAAATACATCTGGTTTAAGGTAACATGGGAGCTGCAGAACATAAGCGAGAGACGGCTAGTGTCTGTACCTGCTTGACATTAAGGCTGAGGTCATAGTGCATGTTTCAAGTGCATGAATATCTTAAAGCAGTAATGTTGTCTAAACTACTGTACACCTACAAATCTTTGTTGAAGGTTTCGCTGACAGCCCTCGGCACTGCTCACCATTAGTTAGAGGTTGTACTAATTGCCTCTGCGTCTGCAGTAATGGTGTCCCAAATTCACAACACACTGAAGACCATGGCGTTAAGAAGTGGTAATACCATTGTGGAGTAATGCACTGGGACAAGTCAGTAGTCTATTCGAGGGACAATGTTGACTGTCTTTATAAACTCTTTGCCAAAAATGGCACCAGCTTAACTGTAAGGGGCTTATGTGACAGTATGTAGCCTCGCAAAGCCAAAACTGGAAGAAGAAAACTTAAGAGAGACAGTTCATCATGAAAAGGTCAGCTCAAGATTAATCAAGGTTTTTTTTAAAGTGAATTTATCCCAGACAGTATTAAATGGGATACAAAAATACAGGAAAAGTCACCAATTATTAGATAATGTATCTCTATTTCTAAGCCTTTAACATTACCTATTTAAGACAAGATACGACTAAAATCTCAGAAACATTACAAACCCGTACACAAACAACATTTACACATTTGCCATACAGATATTTCTAGTTATACCAGCAATGCGGGATTGTTGTTTATCCGTCTGCTAGTTAGAGTAATTAAAACCCTGTGGACAAGTGCGTACATCATGGGTTCCACGATAGCCTCCTCTGTCGCTGTTGTTGTGGTTGTAAAATTGTGGATAAATTGTTTTGAACATTATCACCTCCACGAAATGATTCACAATCAGAATTTGATCAATTCAGCCCGAAAACATTTGAAAAGTCTAAAGCTGCATGCTTGAATTATTTCATCCACATTAGACTTCGCATAGGGCTAAACCTGAAGTGTCTCATGCACATGCTTTGCCCACAGAGCATGCCCAATATGCATTTCTCTGACCAGTGTGGGAAAGTGAAACCGGATACCAGATTCTGTAAAACACAAAATTTACCAGGCATTGATAGGCTTAACCAGCAGTCTGGGATCTGGTTTGGGAAGTGTTGTTGAATGTAACAGATGTTCATGTTTGTAAAAGTTCTGCACTGCAGGTTTTAAAGGGCTTTTAAGACAGCAATTGTTTCTTTTAAAATTTCTTGTGAAAAGTGTGGTAAGAGGAGTGGAGAGATCTATTGGCATCGACAATTATCACGTGTTACATAAAATCCCCATGTTCCACATAAAGACGTCACTGTTCCCACACACCTCCATTCTTCCAGAAGTAATTGTTTGCTTCAACTTCTTACAATGACTTATTGTATAATGGAGCAGTCTCTGGCCTGTTTTACACAACTCCTTAGCTGTTCAGGATTTTGTTGCACTGACATTAACAATAGAGACATGCACTTAACAGTGAAGCTAGATGTTTGATGTAGAACACTAATGGGGAATGATTGGGAGAGCTTTAACCTATTAAAGAGTTGTAACTCCTAACTGATGATCCAGCAGTGTGATTCACAGCAGTGCTGTCCAATGTAGGCAGCTTTAAAGAGATCTCAAACATCGTCCCCAAATGATAGGTGAAGGGAGGCCAACACAGACATCTACAAATCTCATTTGTTATCCATGACTGCCAGGGTGTGACAATCCAGCCATAAAACCAATCATCCAGCTACCTCGCTGATCACTCAATTACTCGTGGTAAAGGAAGTGTGAAGATCCAATGCAAACCCCAGTGCATGCCAATTCACAAGATGGATCCTTCAGAGGTCACTGCCAATAAATGTGGTGCTCAGACGGACGTGAAAGCCAAGTCGAACCTGCGGCTCCCTCCCTAATGAAGGAGTTCAGCTTCAGAGACACACATTGAGGTCTATGTGTCTGATATAGTTGAATCTATACCAACTCATCAAATCAAATATACCACACTTTATATAGCCAATTAATCTGGAATGGGTGGAAATTAAGTTATATATTTCTCTCAAATACACAATAAATGACCACTAATTCACTTCCGCTTTTATATCCCCAATAGGACGATAAAATACATACTCTGATTAAATTACTAAACCAACCTTGTTCAAGACCATTAACAGTGGAACCAACTGCAGAATGATTTTCGAATCAGATTGATGCTTATTGTAAAGCCTTGTTGCTCGCACAGCAGCAGCAGGCCACTTAGCTTCCTGTAAAACCTTCCATGAGAACAGATTGTAGAAGGCTTGATAGAGGAGACATCTGCTGTCCTGGCTACCAAAACAACTACAATCCAACTAATACCTCTCTAGTCCAGTCTAAGCTATAAGAAAGGAAGTCCTTGAACATTCACACAGTTCAAGACGATCCTAACTGTAACTTTAGCAAGGTTGTAATTTTAAAACTCTGAAGCAGGATGTCATACAAATACTTTACAAAAGAATAGTTGAACCACTAAAATCAGTATTTTAAGCAGGTTATTATAGTCTAAGACTTATAAAAATCTAATATCAGTGGACAGGTTGCAATTTTTCTTGATGCTATATTTAAATTAGGCATTTGGGGGACATTTTTAACATTACTATTGATATTGATAATAATTTGTAGTGGTAGTATTTTTAGTAATATAGAAAACTATACCCAGTGTTTTGATCAGTCAGGATATTCAGTTTAAATAGGTGAAATTACACATGCATTTCTTGACTGCTGCTATTCATGATTATATTTGTGTTCCTGTACTATAAAAAAAATAAGGAGGCATGTATGTGAAAAGTGCACAATATTATTTATGTACACATTAACTGTCATTTTTTGATCAAAGTCAGATATTGTACAAAGTGGCCAACATAGTTTGACAACAAAGTCACATATGTAACATTATTTTTACCCGTGCTGTGGACCAAAAAAGTAGTGATATAATGAATTAATCAGATTTTCTCTGAAATAGGCCCTCCTTCGGGCTGGGTAAGCTGAAGGGAGGGCTCAAAGGTTGGGAGGTCAAGGTATAAAAGCAAGCGGGAAACGGTGATTGGCACACGCACACCATCAACAGTGACAGATTAGAGAGGACAGCGGAGAAGGACTCATTGACAGAACTGAGAGCACAGTAAGTAAGCTGCTTCTCTTATTGACCCACAGCATTGGAAACAAATTAAGATGTGTCCCGGTTTTTACTTTATAGGAATATAAAACACTTTTGTTATCATTTATCATTACTAACAAGAAGGACAAATTTAAGATTATGCCAAATTTGAGGAGTATTTTCGTGATTATTTTCCTTAAATTGTAAAATCAGAAAGATACTCTTAATACCAGGATGTTATTCAGTCATGAGTCACTGACTATAAATCTTTTGGATTGGACTGCCACAATTTTTTTTATTTCCAACTAACCAGTGCACCTAATAGTCATCGATTTTGTTAGTCACCTTTTGCATGTTTTGATAACGCAGTCATTTAATCTTTTTTCATTTGCAGACTGGATCTATAACTTTTCCATCAACATGTCAAAGTGAGTATTTTAGCTTTTCCACAAACTTCAGCAACAATGCTGACATAGTAGCTGGTTTAGATCAGAGATGTTAAAATCAATTGTTCTTGCTAGGTGAGGCGATATAATACCATAAAAGAAAAATTAAACACACCTACTTAAAACACTGTGTAACAGTAACAGTTTCTGCTGTCCCAAAATAAAAAAAAAAAGTTCCCTTATTTGTAAAAATACCTAATGCTAATGATATGGGATGATATGATCTTGCAACAGTACATTTAAAAATACTACTCTGACGTCGTCTTTCAATAAATTGTTGTTTCTTTGTTCATTTGATGGAAACAAGAGTAGCTCGTTCAGGGATAAAAGTGATAATTAACAAAAGTAAAAGTAACAATCTGACACCTTGGCAGAAGAACGTAGTGTCTATGTCAGGGGTGTCAAACTCATTTTAGTTAAGGGGCCACATACTGCCCACTTTGATCTCAAGTGGGCCAGACCAGTAAAATCATAGCATAATAACGCATACATAAAGACAATATTTCTCTTTGTTTAAATCATTGGTGAAGGTTTTTGGATGATAAACCCTGTTTTAAGGTCTTTCTACAATAAACTAGAAACATAAAGACCAAAAACTCAGACATCAGCCCACTGTTATCTGCCCCGGCTCTCCTCTGCAGATTCCCTCGCTTTGTGAGGCGTTTGACGTCAAACGCCTCACAAAGCGAGCAGCCAACGCGGCTGCCTGTGGCACCGAGCGCTTCTTTCTCCGGAGCAGACGTCGCATTTACGCTGTTTTTGAAGCAATTACTGGATCGATTAAAACAAAAATAACAAAACGTTTGTACTCATAAACCTCCATATTCTCATAGAAATGCAATTTATGTCTTTCTGTAATTTTCACACTTAGCAAAGTCATCCGGCGGGCTGAGCTGGACCCCCGCGGGCCGTATGCTTGACACCCCTGGTCTATGTTCCCCCAAAACCTGTAATTATTTTATACATATGTATATAATTTATCCAGGAAATGGATAAAATCTTATTAAGATGGATTGTGTGGCTCTTGGAGGAAAGATTTACAAGACAAAAAGAAAAGCTTTAACAAGATTATTTGGCAAACACCCAAAAGAGGCAAAAACCAGCCAGAATTACTTGTTTGTGTTTGGTATATGTACAGAGCAAAGGAATTGCACTCACAGGGGAGCCATCTCTGGGACGTTTTTCTATATTGATACAAAATTCATGCAAGAATACATATTTAACATGCAATGGATCTACTCGCTTCTGAGTTTTACAAGAATAGATCATTGCTGTTTGTCTTGTTGTCAGATAAGATCAGTTATTAATGACTAATACTGGACATGAAATAGCTTGGCTGAGCCAATATTGAGCAAAACAGGATATTTCAAAATATTATACAGTGTTGCTGATTAACATATATGGATTTACCAGGTCCCACTAATGTCCAGATTAGACACTTGTACCCGCAGGTTCTTTTCCATTCTCAGCACTAATCCAGCCTCACAGTAGAGGGGCGAGGTGGTGGGAGGAGAGTAGAGGAGGGGGAGATCCTGTAATTAGAAATGACAATCATGGTTGATTGTAGATGTACAAAAATAATGACATAGGACAACTTTGGAAATAGATTAAAAAATAAATGCTTGCTATGAAATTAAGGAGAAACAATGACATTACGGGGAAAGGCACATTTGGACGCATTCAAAAATGTTTAGTAAGTTTAAAATACGAAATCGTACTCTGGTTTATTTTTTCTCCTTTCTCAGGGTATTTAAGAAGACCAGCGGGAATGGAAATGTAAGTGGCCTCTACAATATAGTCATTACAGGGCAACCCTCGGGCAAAGGGAGGAGTGCAATTTGTATGTTGCTCTTCCAGCTCCCAGAAATAGCTTCCAAACTCTTGTAAACTCGGTGGAGGACTAATTGTTTTCCTCTTTGCTGTCCTCTGTGTTTCTCAGATTTCCCTGTACTTGGGAAAGAGAGACTTTGTGGACAATGTGGATTCAGTGGAAATAGTTGGTGCGTGACACAACTGCAGCCTAATAACCTTTATGTAAATATACATTTACATGTGTATATATTAGGCTGTGGATTGATTCTTGTCCTCTTTGCAGATGGAGTTGTTAAAGTGGACCCTTCTGGTCTGAACGGCAAACAAGGTACTTTTTATACACTGTCAGTGATTCAAGTTATGAGCCCTGAATTTAACCAACACAGACTAATATGCATCCATATCCTTTTCCATTGTAGTATATGTCTACCTCGCTTGTGCCTTCCGCTATGGAAGTGAGGACTTGGATGTCATTGGGCTGTCCTTCAGGAGAGACATCTGGATACAGCGTGTTCAGGTGTATCCACCCTCAGATGCAAACTTAAGTAAATCACCAATGCAGGAAGCCCTGCTGACGAAAGTTGGAGAGCAAGGATGTCCCTTTTTCTTCCAGGTGAGGAAGCACAATCTCACTCTTTACAAAACATCAAATTAGTCCTGTTCTTACTCAGTCCAATGTTATTTTCATCACCCACGGATCATAATTCCCCCTATACTTTCAATTTCTAAGTTTAATGATCATGAATTTATTGTTTCAGATGCCAACAAATCTCCCATGCTCAGTCGCCCTCCAGCCTGGCCCAAATGATGCTGGCAAGGTACAGTTGCAGTCCATTTGATCATACCCTTTCTTTCACTCTTCTACGTTAAGCTAAATGTGTGTTCTGTTACAGGCTTGTGGTGTGGACTTTGAGATTAAAGCATATGTCGCCGACAAACCAGACAGTGCAGATGAAATTGAAAAGAAGTACGTCTGCCCAAAGTGAAAACGTACAGTCAGTCCAGTCCTTGTAGTCTTATTTTGCACCCTTAATATATAAAGAATCAAGGAGATGCACTAATTATCCATGTCTTCTTTCTGGTCTTAGGGACACTTGCCGTCTGATGATTCGTAAAATACAGTTTGCACCATCCAGCAACAAGGCTGGAGCCAAAGCTGATATCTCCAAGCAGTTCATGATGACTGACAAACCAGTCCACTTGGAGGGCTCTCTTGAAAAAGAGGTACTTGGAAGTTTACAAACTGCATTCTTGGCTTTTAATAATATTATATACTGTTGCTAAATTATTCACAATAAATTATTCTTATTTTTAGATTTATTACCATGGAGATCCAATCACTGTCAAAGTAAACATCAACAATGAAACAACCAAGACTGTAAAGAAAATCAAAGTCTCAGGTAAGATGGAAGAAAAGGGTTAAAACAGATAAAGATATTCAAGAGTCACACATTTTCGCTGCTACTTGTGTGTCATTAACTTTTTTTTTTTTTTTTTTAGTTGAGCAGGTGACAAATGTGGCCCTCTACTCATCTGACACTTACACCAAGGATGTCTGCTCAGAGGAGTTTGCGTAAGGCTTTAATTGCATGAAATAAGGCTTATAAACAAGATTCCATTTCATTAATTTAAAAAGTGCATTTTCTGCCAATTTAAAAATCAGGTAATGCAAATATCATGGTATCTTTACCCAGCTACAAATGAGGAAAAAAGCTTTAATAATGCTCCATTTCATTTTAAATTTTAAGCATGGATTAAGATCGTGAAGTGAAACTCATTTTTTATCATTTCTGTATCTCACTACTGCACACAGAGAGACAGTGAACGCCAACACTACATTTGAGAAGTCCTTCCAGATAATCCCCCTGCTGTCCAACAACAAAGAGAAGCGAGGTCTTGCTGTGGACGGACGGCTAAAAGATGAGGACACCCACCTAGCATCCACAACACTGTAAGGCATTCATGGTCTCTCACCAAAGGGCTTACAGTGAGACCAAGACAGGGTTTCATCTTATTGAGTGGCAGTGATGCAGCTATACATTGTGTCATCCACTTATGGAGTCTTACACCAAATCCTCTGAAAAGTAAACTATTCCTGTCTCCTCACAGGAGTCAAGGTGAAAAGGAGATGCAAGGAATCCTGGTCTCTTACAAATTGAAGGTCACTCTATCTGTGTCCAGTGGAGGGTAAGACTGAACTGAATAGAAAATATAAATTACCTTTATATTTTGTGACTAACTCTGCAGACTAATGGTTCCTTTTATTGTTTCCCCATTACCAAAGCCTGCTGGGTGGCCTGACAGGAAGGTAAATATTGCATTTCCATCATTTGTTTGTCATGTGCGAAAAATTAAAAAAAATACTATTGAATACAATTTATATAATAAATCTTTTATTTTTCAGTGATGTCACTTTGGAGCTTCCTCTGATTCTGATGTCCCCAAAACCTGCCGGTTAGTGTAATGTTTTGCATATAATTGACATTCAAATACTTCCGAAGACAATTCACTTAAACAAGCAAGATAGCAGTAAAATTTTCTGTAACTGATCTGATCATCTTTCATGTCATGCCCTCCCCTTTTGTCCAATTATTTCATGTCATTGCTGTGGCCTGAGCAGAAGTGTAAGTATAAGTAACAGATAAAATAGTGTAAATAGTAGTAGTGGAAAATATGTATTCACTTGTGGCTGTGATGTTTGTGACATGATGCCAATATTTTTCTCATGTGCAATTGTGTTTTTTTTTAACCACAGTACACTGGAATAAATGCCCATTTAGTTCAGGTGAGGTCAACTTAGATTCAGTAAATTTGACAGTGTTCATTTCTTCAAGGGTTACCGTGCTTTCTATAACATCTCAATGCTAAAAACATTCGATCAAGTTCATAAAAAAAAATATATATATTCTAATTCAATGACTTTCATTTGTAAAACAAGCAGTTGGATAATTAAGGTTATAAGGTCTTCGGAAAGAAGCAGAGATGTAATGGCCCTTGAATGAGTGCACTCTTTCACCCTTTAACCCTGTTGCAGTTGTGTGTAATATTAAATTTGACCCATCCTGCTCCACTCCCCAGACAAAAATCACAATTGCACGTTACCCATTTTATTCGTGGCTGTATACAAAATTTGATAACATCCATTCCATAAATTACCTTGGTGTGATGTTGCCTGTCCATTTCACACACAGGGCAGACATAACAATTGAGTCCACGGAAGGATGAGACAACCAGCGAAGGAAAATCATCTCTGAAAGAGAACAGAACCACAAACGAACTCAATACCAAATAAGAACAGCTCAGCATGCAATGTTCTTATTTCCTCTGTACATACCCATTTCTATTATGAATTACTGCAACAGCTCTATCACTGTGTAACATTCATATGAATACCATCATTTTATTTTGTAGAATTAAACATGTACTGCAAATCTGTTGAAGAAAATGTCCTTTAGTAAAGAGAGTAGACCTTTTACATGTTATAATTCCTGAATATGTAGCGCTTAATTCATCCTTAATCTTTATGTCATTTGAGCAGGGAAAAATGATGAATGAATATGCAGCTGTGGGATGAATAAATCCTACTCTTACTTGTATCATTCTTTATAGACAAGAGAAATAAATAAACACAGTTCACCCCCCAAATACTCTTATCTTTGTTCATTTTGCTCAGTATTTTCATGTCAACAATTTCATTTTATATTTAATGCCGAGAGCTGAATTATCAACAAAGTGCTACACTACCAAAAATGCCACATTAAAAATGTGTATTAATCATTTTACAAACAAGTTTAAGCCAAATTTGAATTAATTTCTTACAAAGACTTTGATATACTTTTATATCTATATTAGAAGCAATTTAATAGTGAGCCCCATTTAACATAAAAAACTGTGCATTTCATTGTTGTTCCATCTTACAGCTGTCCGTCATAAAATTAGCTCTTTTAGGTTAGGTTAGGTAGTTACTTTATTAATCCACAAGGGGACATTTTTTTTCGCTACAGCAGCATACAGGAAGCAATAAGATAATAATAGAATAATAAAAAGCAATAAAATAGCAGTCAAAAAAAATTAAATATTAAATATAAAATGCACAGTATATACAGTATAGTATATATCTACATATATTATATACAAACAACCAAGAAACACATACAACAGTGTCAGTTTCTTCACTAACAAAGTGAATCGCTCTTCATCTGCCTCTTCCAGTTTTTTTTTAATGTTTTCTTAAATGAGCCTCAAAAACACCAGCCACGTTAAAAGGTCTGCAAATATATCAGAATAAATTGCATTATAACGTAATTTGAGCAACAATCCAGGAGGTCTTTGTGTAAATATTTATTCTTCTTATACCCAAAATCTCATTTTAAAAAAAAAAAAAAAAAAAAATTTTTTTTTAACCTTTTTGCACCAACATCAAATGGCGAAAGGTTTTTATAAAATAATGGAATATAATATGTCTTTTTTTGTTGTTTTTGTGTTAAATTGCACTTGTTACGGTCTGTCAGTGGTTTTTGCCTCTTGGTTGCGCTATTTCGCTGCAGCATGCAGAAGAAAACAACAACGCTGCCGAGTGCAGGATAAAGATCCACTGTTGGTCCTCTCCGGTCTAGACAGCACATCATTAGCCGAGTCAGCTAGTTAGCGGCTTATTTTGGACAAAATGTCAACCACGACCGGCGGCGGAGAGTTTGGCAATCCTCTACGAAAGTTCAAGCTCGTCTTTCTGGGTGAACAGAGCGGTAAGTCGGGCACTACGTGCTTAAATAAAAAATAAATAAACCGAGTGTTAATTTGGGTCGGACGAAAAGGAAATGTTTTAAGAAGTGGCGAGATTTTTTTTTTTTTTTTTTTAGCTCACTTAGCTTCTCGAGGTAGCTTTGCGACTGGAGGGTAAAGTTATCCAACGAGGAGTAATAATAATAATAACACGTGTCGGCGAGTTAAGTCTTTCCGTGTCGGTGAAGCGTTTAAAAGAAAGAAAGAAAGAAACGAAAGATAATGAAACCTACCGACTTTCGCACCGGTGATGATGTCATTGGGTAGCTGTCGTTAGCTCGACGGTAGCTCGCCGCGCTAACCGCTCGTCCCGGTGACCCACGCCGAGGACGTGCGACATAAACTCCCCTTTCTAGTTACGTGCTCGAGTTATCTCCGCATTTATATTTGCTGCCAAAATTACAGAAAACGGACGCTTGTCGTCGTTGTGTAGTCGTGGCCATTAGTCTTGTGAGGCTGCAGCATCATCTCGCTTAAGCGTAGCTTAACTTTGAGCTACCGGATAAAGACAGCTGCGCTTTTTTTTTTTTTTTTTTTTTACTGAAATGAACACTTGATGTTTACTGCTTACTAGAAAGAAAAAAAACAAAACAAAAACCCCGAGCTAGTTGTCAAAACTTTAACACGGACACCATCTTCATTTCTCAGTGCAGCGTTGCACTTTAACTCTTTTTTTTTTTTTTTTTTTTTAGCCGCTTAGCTTCCTGCGAGAGCCACGTCGGCTGAGTGAGTCCGGCCAGCTCGGCCTTTTCCACGCATTTTATCTTCCGCCGCAGGGACCGACCCTGAAGTTTAATTCACCCTGCCGTCATTTTTCTATTTATTTTTTTTTAATTTTTTTTAGGGGACGTTTATAGTTAAAGTGTTGCATCACGAAATTTATAAAAAAAAAAAAAAAAAAAAAACTCAGGAGCCTGGTAGTAGTAGTATTTTTTTTATTTTTTTCAATTATTGTACATTTCCATACGTCGTGGCTCCACCCAGACTGCCAGCTCAGCGTGTGGGTTCAGCAGTCCTCGCTGCATCACTGATAATAGCAGTTCACTCACCATGTGATGTCACTGACTCACATTGATTTATTTATTTTTTCTTCTTCTTCTTCGCATAATCCTAGAATTTATATAATCTTGTGTATTTAATTTTACCAGGATCACATCTTGCGTTGTTAATAACACTTGACTGTGTTTCTTGGTTGTTTGTATATAATATAGATATATACTGTACTGTATATACTGTGCATTTTATATTTTATATTTTTACTGCTATTTTATTGCTTTTCTATTATTATCTTATTGCTTCCTGTATGCTGCCGTAGCGGAAAAAAAATTCCCCTCGGGGATTAATAAAGTAACTACCTAACCTAACCTACCTAACCTACTAAACAAGTGCTGAGCTGTTCCTGTGTTTTTGTCTGTACAGTTGGGAAGACCTCACTCATCACCAGGTTTATGTATGACAGCTTCGACAACACTTACCAGGTAAAAAAAAAAAAAAAAAAGAGATCCCAGCGCTGAACTAGTGTGCCAAGAAACAGATTTTAGTGTACTCTAATCCTTATAAAGTGTATTGTGGACATTTTGACTTTTTCAGCACAGACGTAATCAATAACATGAATTAACTGTAGCTGTTTCATGATCTTCCAGTAGCTAAGGTAGTGTGCATGACGACTTGACGATTTGGCATGAGTGGACTTGTAAATGGAACAGAGCTATCAAGAGTGCCGGGATAACCAGGATAAGACCTCAACCAGGTTTATGAAACCAGAATAATATGTCCACATGCGCAACTCATAATCACAATATTACAAAAATGTGATCATAATCAGGATATTGGTGCACATGTAAACACAATCATCGATGATGAACCCCACGTGTGCCGGTCTTATCATGACATGTCAAAATGTTGGGGAAAAGATGAATAGAAGAGGTTGAACATGTTATCTGTTTTTAAAAATGTTGTCAGTTAATGTGCTGATAATAATGTTTAATTGCATTTATTGTCTTACAGGCAACAATTGGAATTGACTTTTTGTCAAAAACCATGTACCTAGAAGATCGCACGGTAAGCCCTGTATGTTTTACATCATTTTCATCATTACCATCGGTGAAGTTTTAAAACTGCTAGAAACGCATGCATCTGCTTTTTACGTAGTAGCCACCATGTGTTTCCCTCTCACTATTTCACAGTGTTTTTTTGTTTTTTTTTACATTATACTAGATTTTGCTATTCATTTTGTTTAACTTGTGATCATGTCTTTAGTTCCCATCATTTTTTCAAAATTTTGTTTCCCTTCCATCCCCTGGCTGGATCATGAAATGCTCCCCCCCTCACCCATTCCCACATTTGTTTCACGGCTGGCCACAGATTCGGCTGCAGCTTTGGGATACAGCCGGACAGGAACGTTTCCGCAGCCTCATCCCCAGTTACATCCGCGACTCAGCCGCCGCTGTGGTGGTTTATGACATAGCCAGTAGGTATCATGGCCTTGCCTCTCCTCCTTGTCCTTCACTTAGTGTGTGTTACGGACAAAAAAACAAGAGCATTTACTAGCCTAGCAAACCCAACATGGACAGCATGATCAGGGTATATTCCAGACTGTTTGCATCAGCTGTAGTGATACTGAAGCATTTCTCCAGCATTGTGCAAGGGGGTCTGCACTCCCTAAATGCTGTTACATATGAGGCTGATGAAAGGAATAACAGCAAATGTCTACCGATGTCGCCTCATGCGCTGAGAACTGCCTAAATAATGATTCAGCAGGGTTTCCTTTTAAATGCCTTATTTGCATAGCACTCTTCATCTCTGAGCCTTTTGCATTTGAATTATTCTTCCCATTCCTCCATCAAAAAAACATTTTCATCTTGCTGCTTGGCTTGCCATTCTTTTATGTCTGTCCTATTCTCCTCTCTCTTGTTCTTCCTTTGCCTCCCTTTATCTCGACCGTTTTGTCTGTGTCTTCTCCTACATTCCAATCCTCAGGTCCGACTGCAGCTTTGGGACACTGCTGGACAGGAGCGCTTTCGTAGCCTAATTCCCAGCTACATCCGTGACTCTACCATTGCTGTGGTTGTTTATGACATCACCAGTGAGTCAGGGCTGTACTCCAACCTTTTCTATAGGGGTCTAAAGCAACAGGAGGGAAACTGTCTCGGGCGTACTTCCTACTTTATTTCTTGTTTTTAACCCGAACTAATTAAGTATATTTGCCTTCTTCAATTTTCTGAATACTTCTGCTTACTAACGCATGACTATAAGCTTTTCTTACATAAGATGATCTACCTCTTTAATGCCGAGTAATACCCACCTTGGCACAATTTTAGCTGTAGCTAACATAACAAATGTTTTATATTTTTGGGGCTACACTTGGCTGATGTGAACAATATATATATTTTTTTAATTTGCAGATCTAAATTCATTCCAGCAAACCTCAAAGTGGATTGATGATGTCAGAACAGAGAGAGGAAGTGATGTCATTATCATGCTTGTTGGGAACAAAACAGACTTGGCGGATAAAAGGTACATGGTTGTGTGATACGTGTGGGCGATTAAGATAATGTTTTATTTTATCTTTACAAAGATTGATAAATAGATTGTCATTTTATTATAATACTACAATTAGAAATGAAAAATTGAGTAGTATCAAGTATGGTAGTATATAAACTCTGCCAAAGCCTGGAATCCCACTTTTCTTCCCTTCATCCAATTTTGACTTTAACCATTCCTTGATATGTTGCATACTCCACTACTTAGTGAATTAAGCACTTTCATTTTTGTATTTTTATTTCTTATGATTTGATCATACTTCTGTTCTGCCTTTTGTTTCCTTAGCCTTACTTTTTGTTGTTGTTCCCCTGCCTGTTATTTTTCTCTCCATGTCATTTTGAATTTTTGTTGTTGTTGTTGTTGCGTTTCCCTCGACACCACCCTCCATGCCACTCCCTCCCACCCCTCCCCTTTCCCGGGACCATGGCAGGCAAGTTTCTGTTGAGGCGGCAGAGAGGAAAGCTCGTGAGCTCAATGTGATGTACATAGAGACCAGTGCCAAGGCTGGCTATAACGTCAAACAGGTTGGTGTTCAGTGACAGCAGGTCTAATACTGACAAATAGTCCTATTTCTAGCACAGGTCACAGTGTCCTTTAGGTCAGGGAGGCCCACCTGGGAGATGTAGGATGTGGAGCTCCTTTATGTATTCATTCATTATATGGATTAGAGTGTGTCTGTTGAATGAATGGTTGACATCTGGAGTCGATTTCCTGCTGCTTCATCTTTACTCAGCACAGCAGCCTCTCCTTTTGTCTACTTCTCTGTCCGTCTCGAGTTATGAACTAACTTCTCTTTTTCACCCAAAACAAGTCTGTGTTGAGCTCTCTTTGTTTCTCTCTCCATTTCTTCCCGCCCTTTTGGCCCGTCCTCTTTGCGATCTTTCTTTCCATATCTGTCTGTTCGTCCATCTGCACCCCTTCTGCTTTTATCGGAGCAGACAGATCACCACGGAGGAGGGCGAGCAGAGAGCTAAGGAACTGAATGTCATGTTCATTGAAACCAGCGCAAAGACTGGCTACAATGTCAAACAGGTAGCGATTCTGTTTTCTCAGGGTAGTTGAGCTTTTTCTACTCCTAAACTCTACGCTTCACTCCCTCTGCCTCCCTTTCCCCTCTCATGGCTCATACTGACTTGTGTTTTTCTCTTGTAGAGGTGTCAGTATGGTGATCTGCACAGTTTTACGACTGTTGTGTTTATTTCTGCTCGAGTACTTTTTGTCTGATTCACTCAAACTTTCACTGCAGCTTTCGAAACATTTCCGTGAAGATAATAGATCTGCTCAGTGGAGGAGGGTTAGCATGGCAACCTCTACTTTTAAGCCATTCTGTCAACCAGCAATGAAAATCACATTTTGTATCGCTGCTTAAACTTCTTCTTATGTTTGCCATTATTCAATTAGATGTTTTATTTAGGGGTGACTAGTCATGACTTGTTCACTTCTTGGACAGTAGAGCTGGGTGATAGGATGATATATACCATTCAAAATCAAATTGCCTACAGCCAATACTTTCTATTCCAAGTTAACCCATAACATTTCACTGAATGACAAAATACAATTAAGAGTTTGGAAACTGAAGTACACAAAAACAAACGTTCCTGTTTCTCAGTTAAATTTCAAGGAAATGTTCCATGTCATGATATTTCAGTACTGAGACAAGGGCATTTTATTTACCATAACAGACGACTGTATCTATATCATCCATCTCTGTTGGACACCATTTTAATTTATATCCCATTCTAGTTGGAACAGCTTCAAATGTGTTCGTCTTTCTTCTCACTTCAGCTGTTCCGACGTGTTGCTGCTGCATTGCCCGGGATGGATAGCACTCCAGAGAAAAGCAAAGAGGACAGTATCCTTTTCAAGTTGCTCTCAAAAGAAGTTGTTGTCATACTATTGTCGAGTGATTATCACCAGAGCTCTGATGCTTAAATTTGTAGAAAATTTGGCAAACTGGGAATAAGTGCTTCTTAGTTTACGGGGCAGAAACGGGAAAATAGGCGCTTTCCCACCAAAGAGATACTTTTTCATAGTTCTAAGAACTGTCGGAGGAAGAACACCCTCTGTTCGTGTCCACACTGCAGGAACGAAGAACCATTATAGTTCTTAAACATTGTACGGTGATAGGTTCACCACTTTACCGTGCTGTCAGACAGCCCTTACCCACAGCGGAACACCGCCATTATATTGCCCTCTTCAAAGCCACCAGACTCCCTTGGCAAAAACAGTAATTTAACCTCACAGACATGGGAGTTGCTGGTTTACATCTGCCTTGATCAGTTTTCCTAGTTTGTGTTATTATATGACTTTGGTTTTGTTTTAGCATGCTAATTTGGATCCAAACTAACAACAAAGTCACAATGACACCAACAAATAAACCGAATAAGACATCAGTAAACCAGCAGCTCCCGTGTTCTACAAGGTAAAATGACTGATTTTGATAAGGGAAACCGGTGGCTTTGAAGAGGGCAATATTATGGCGCAGTTCCCTGTCAGAAAGGGCTTTCTGAAGGTAAGGCAATGCTGTGAAAATACTTTAAATATAGTGTACACATGTACAAATTTTGCTTCTTAGATGGGCCTTTTTTAAGTGGCCAAAATAAGTACATTATTTAACCTCTGTGCAGCTGTGGCTCCCTGCTTCTCCAAAGTGGGAACGTGCCGACCCCTATATTCTCTAGGTAATACTCTAACTATAGACAAGTACCTCATACAATCCAAACTCTCTATCATTAGCCTTCAAAATTGGAACAAAACACAGATGTATGATTATTGTAGTTAAATGTCAGACAGAAGATTTGTTGCCAACTGCTGGTCGGCTCCTATTTACGGTGCCTATGTAAACAGAAAAAAAGCACTTTAAGGTATGTAGTTCTCAGGGTAGCTCCCGAGTGGTTAAGTTCCTCTCAGGGAGTCCCCTGAAGTGGTCGCTGCAAAACCACTAAATGTCAGTGATGAGACGACAGATAGCACTGCAGAAAATATTGAAGTAAAATCTGCAATTCATGGACAATGTTGCTTAACCAACTTCTCTCAGTGATCGACATCAAATTGGAGAAACAGCCAGAGATGACTGTAACCGAGAGCAGCTGCTCATGCTAGTAGACCTCACCCCCACCCAGCCAGTCTCCTCCCCACCAACAGCTTGTCTCTCAGTGGCTACTCTCTCCACCCTTGGCTCACTGCCTCTGGGATGGAGGACCTATCTTTTTTTTTTTCCCCTTTTCAAACTCAGTGACTTTTCAGAGTAACCGTGTGGATGTGCATTACTGTATTGAAACAGATTATCTGGGGAGAAAAATGGTTCAAAAATAAACATTAAAAATAAGGAATAAGTTAAATGATATGTTCAGATTTTCATCCAGTTGCATGGCATTATATAGGATTGCAGACTGACATAGCTAACCGCTGTTGAGTTATTGCACAGTTCAGATTCTTAGTGCTGTTACTCTTGTCGTTGTAAAGTAAAACTGCTTGGGATTATTTCAATGCGAGGTTGAGTTCTCTGCCCTTTGTTTTTTACTTTTTTATTTCAAATGCCTTTGCCTGAAATGATTCTATTTCTCGGACAACTGATAATTCCTTGACTTTGTCTTATTTTGAGGAAGTATAGGCAGGATCTTACACCAGTGAATTTACATCATTGCAAACCATTAAATTACCACATCAGGCTCAAATTAACCCTTTTCATTAGGTCAGTGGAACCATTTATTTATACCCAACACATCTGTAGACTGAAACAGTGTGTTGGAAGACCACACTAACATAATGTCAGACCATATTTAAAAGAGTGCTGCAAAAGAATGCTTAGCGAGGAAATATCCATTATCATTTAAGGGAAGCCAGCCTGAATTCATGAAAGCGGCTACTAACCTGAAACTTTGTCTGCATTAAAACTATAGCAACTGTCTTTCCAATGTTGTTAAATTAGCTGCACGCCTACTAACACGTCTGAGAAGGAGTCTGCGGTTATTAGATCACCCCAATGTATGAAATTTAACACACACAAAAAGCCAGCGTTTAGTTTTTCCACATTGATGGAGAGTTGTACCCACCATCTCATCGACAATTTGTGTTGTGTTGATTACACTATTGCAAGAACATGCAGCATGCTCACCATGCAGGATTTATATGGATAAGAACACAGATGCCTTGCTTGTTTGTTCACCAACGTTGTGCACTGAATCAAGCCACAATATTGTAAAATATCAAAGAAGCCTGCTGACTGGTTCATGGCTTCACTAGTCGTTTTGTAGAGCTGGTAGATAGACGTCCTCAGACACAGCGAATGCTTACTAACACCCTTGCTGTAAAAAAAAAGTGCAGAGAAGTTAGTTGCAATATCCTTTGCTGTATTGCTTATTGCCTGTGTAGGACTGTTGGGGTTTTATGCGTTTATTTATTTTGTAACTTGGACATACAGATAACATTGTACGCTTGACCAAAAGTACAGAAGCTGACACGCATGCTGAAAGTTTATTTTATTTATTGTTTGCGTGTCCGCTGGGGCTCCACCTAAAGGCAACATTCAGGCCTGGTGATGTTATTTTTCTCCCGTATAGTCAGCAGCTTGGTTTACAGTCCCATGTTAAGGCTGCACCGTCTCAGTGTAACACAAACCGACTATTAGCCATAGCACAACAAAAGACACTGGTCATTTGCTGTCGCTCGTTTTTGAAATGTCAGCTTTTTAATAATGGATTTGAAAGTTTTAAGTATTTAATTACATCATGAACAACCATTTTAACATGAGCAGCTCTTCTATTACTTGTCACTGACTAAATACTCAGCTTTGTGCTATTCTAAATTGTGTCTGTCCATTTGAAATATGATGTCTACTCGTGTTTAGCAACGTTTGTGTGAATAATGTACTATTACTATCTTATGTATAAAAAGGAGAGTTAAAGAAACACAAGTGTAGGCCTATCACATGGAATAAAATAAAGATATTTCACCAAAATGTAACATCTGCTGTCCTTTTCTTTGTGAAGCCTAGTGTCCGGAAAAGCTCCATTACACACAGTTGACAAGTCTTTTGTTCCGATCGTCAGTACAGTTTCTAATCTACAGCACACAGAACTTGAAGTGAACGTGAAAAGCCCGTCAGATGTGTGTGTGTGTGTGTGTGTGTGTGCGTGAGTGTGTGTCAGTCACACGTCACCAAGGTGGACTGAAACTACTCATTGGGCAATACATCACATTCATGAAATGTTACAACATGTGTGTGGCCAATGTTGCTTTACACTTCAGACAAAAAATAAAATAAAAATGGTTTGATGTATTTCTGGACAAAGCTATTGAAAGTGTGTGATTAAAATAATGAATTAATACAAGCCATGCATCAGTCCAAGCATCGACATCCCAGCGACCTAATTTTCCTAATATTTGACTCACAGTTTACTGTTCTTTTATATTTATAGTGGTGATGATACTCTGGATGCATCAACACTGAGCAATTCTCACCTACCCACTCCCCCGAGCTGCCCACACTGTTCAGCCCACTAGGTGCTCCTTTAACACTTTCTGATTATAACGACAACAAGAGTGCGCTTCTCTGAACTCCTTATTTCATACATCAGTTTCGACGTTTAGTATGTGTTAAATTGCTGCGGTGTTCACCAGAATTGAACCTCTCTTGTCCTTTCTGCGGGGGCGGGGCAAAGCTTTGGTTTTCTTTTTCTTTCCGCACACCTGGATTCAGGAAGTGCTGTGACGTCAGCAGGAGAGGTGTTTGAAGGAATGGCTCAAGAATTTAGCACAAAAATCCTGCTCGACTTGATTTGTGATCAGCGCACATATATTCGTGTCGGCACAGCCAAACAAATACAGAAGCCTTAAGTCTCCTCAGTCGGAAAGGTCAGACACACGTTGCACTGGACCGGACTTGTGAACTGGAGATTTTTTTTTTCTTTCTGCTTTTAAAAATAAAACAAATATGTCTCAGCAGTCGAGTATTTTACCAGGTGAGGCGGCCTTTGCTGAATTCAGAAAGCAGTGTTTATCCACCGACAACTGGCTGAACAAGTACGACAACTATGGGATGCAAGTGTGGGTCGAAGTTAACCCTACAAATAAAGGAAATCACGTCCCTAAAATCCACAAGATCAAGGTATGTTAATTTGAACACTAACTTGACGATATCTATTTGAAATGATCGACTTGACCACGCGTGTCTTTGGATCTATTTTGAACTTGAGCATTGTGTGTCTGTGTGTGTTTCAGTGTAAAATGACAATCAAAGATGTGTCAGCTGCGACCATGTACGACGTCCTTCATGACGGCCAGTACCGGAAGAAATGGGACCCCACCATGCTGGAGAGTTTTGACATCGCCCGCCTCTCTGATAACGCTGATATAGGCTACTACTCATGTGAGGACTCCTGTCCTATGTATTCCTCTGTGTGTTTGTGTCCCATCTGGAACTTGTTGATCTACAGAGTAGGCAGTTAAACCTGCCACACAAAAGAAATAGAAACACTGAAAAGGGAAAGTGCATATATTGATATTCAGGGTTTTGAATATCTACCTTCTTTTTTTTTTTAAATGGATTAAAAATACTATTTCAAGATGGTAAATTATTGAAAAATCTGAACAGATTTTAGTTTTGAAGAAACTTTTAGCATAATCTTGGCAATATTTTTATAAGCAATAGCTATGTTCTTTTTTTTTTTTTAAAGTACTGTACACTGTAGATAACAGAATAGAATTTACTTTTTTTTTTTTTTAGTCACACAACATAAACAATGGCATCATTATATAACCATTGGGAAGAAATTCTGACTACTTCTGTAAACATGTTTTGTTTTTTGTTTTTTATCCATTTGTAATGCACCTAAGTGTCGTTGCTCCGAACTTCCATTCCTACTAAATGAAAACCTGTAACTTGTGTTGATACTTTTTGTAAGCTGACGCAGCCCTCAGGTATGGAGACCGCCTGGTTTCTTGTTACATGTGTGTATTTATTACCATAGCAAAGGTGAACTTGAATGGATTCGGTTGGACAGTGAAAAACTCGACTAACAGAGGAAGTGTGCTACAATAACACCACATTTGAGTCTTTTTTTTTTTCTGTTTTTTTTTTTTTTTTATCTCTGCAGGGCTTTGTCCGAAGCCAATAAAGAGCAGAGATGTTGTGACTCTGCGTTCATGGCAGGTGAATGATGATGAGTACATTATCATTAACTTCTCCGTCAAACACCCGGTACGTCAGCTCCTCTACAAACTCCAATCCACACAGCAACCACTGCCTTGAAAACTTACCGTTTCTACGTCTCCTTGGAAGCCTATTGTCTGTTTTGTGTCCACAGATTTTTTTTTTTTTTAAAAGCTACTTTACGTACAAATGCATCTTCTCTACTGTGACAGTCTGCAAAAAATGTCTAAATTGCATAAAGTTTTTATGTAAAACTATTCAATTGCAGTTTTTCTTACAATTCTGCCAACTGTTTTGGTTCAATCACAGAAATACCCTCCTCGCAAAGACCTTGTGAGAGCCATCTCCATCCTGACTGGCTACTTCATCAAGCCCACCGGACCAAACAGCTGTACTTTCATATACCTTTCACAAGCTGACCCCAAAGGTAAAAACTATATCCACCGATTGATGTTCAAACTGAGGATTATTGCTGATCGTTTTTAGAGCTGGTTTTAAAAGTGTATTTGTATTTTATTTTTTTTCGAGGCTCTCTTCCAAAGTGGGTGGTAAACAAAGCATCGCAAGTTCTCGCTCCTCGGGTATGTAAAGCATTACACAACTACTGTCACAAACCCGTTCAGTGAACATTTTTTTACTTCTAGTAAACAGCCGAGTTGAAAGTGATGAGGATAAATACATGAGCTGACTGTGTGCTTGTCCACGAGGTGATTTTGCGACTTGTTTAAGAGGTGTGTCCACATGAGGGAGTGCGGGTTTCATGTGTCTTAAAGGACAATGGTTGCCGTAGAAACATGATTTAATTGCCTGTCCTGGTAAGGCTGATGTGGCAGAACTCGTTCCCCAAGTTTCATATCTTCAACAGATTAAAACTATTCAGACCAAAGTGCATCAACGCATGTGTTCGTGAGAAACTGCCATTGAGAAACTCATGCCTAAAGCACTGAGCTTGTTTACTTCTGTATCCTAACAAATAAAAAAAAGAATCCTAAAAGGGTAAAAATATCAAAAAAATCTAAGACAAGAAATAACTCCAAGTCTGTAAGTAATTTTAAAAAATAAAACCAGGTCATTTTTTTTTTTTTTTTTTTTTTTTGGAGCGGTAAACAAAGCACATCTAACATGAGATAATTATTCGTTTAAAAATGTTTTTAAAAAGTAAACAGTCCAGGTGTCTGCTTGCTTAAATGGCTGGAGTAGAGTTGCAGCAAACGATTCTTTTCATTTGAAGTTAATGTGCCACTTATTTTATCCACTCTTCATTTTGTCTAAAAGTACAGCTGTATTTACATTTGAAAAGGTGGAACCATTGGTTTAAATGATTGAATTATTTGTCATTTAACTGATTAGTCAAATATTTATGGCAGAAAACTGATATACAGTACATCTACCTACAATGTCTTGAACATCCTAAAATCAGGCTGACAGAGCAGCTCATAGTTAACAGTTACGTGCATAAATTTAAAACCATTCCACAGCAGACGACTGCCTCATTTTTACTTCTCTCGATACAATCAGTATGTGTAAATCATAACTGATGCGGAGAGTTTTGTTTGATGAATAAGATTCTGCGCACGATCTAGAAGTCAAAAATTTATGTTCCATCTCTGATGACATAGTATTACATTCAGCTTTTACGTAAACCAGGTCAGCGAGCTGTAAAAAGTTCTTCACAATCAGTAAAACTCATGTAGCAGCTTGTCATGTAATCTGTCACTCAGTGATTTGTCACCGGCTTTACCGTCACCCTTGTTGACTGAGACTGAAGGTGTGGTGTAATCCTCATTGTCCAACTGCACCTCACTGATTATTGTATAATTTATTTTCCTTCCAGGTGATGAAGAGCATACACAAGGCGGGACAGAACTACCCAGAGTGGAAACGGCAGAACTCTCCCGACCAGAAGCCCTGGCTCTACACAGAGCAGAACACCCTGCCCGTGATGGACCCCGGCAAACTGTCAATACAGAGATCAGACGAGCTGGAAAATGTGGACGAAAGTTTCACGATGGATGTTCAGGACAGTGAGGACAGCAGCTAAATCACATCAAAGTGATGGGAGGAAGGGTGGCTGAGAGGGAGATAGACTGGAAGAAGGACTGTATTTACTCACAAAAAACAGTAGCACTCGAGACCTGCAGCTTTCTAACCAGATAGAAATGAGCACAGATTAAGTTGCCATTCACTGAAGTACTTGTTGAAGTAAGCTAAACAATTCCTCGGTGTTCACTGCCACGGTGTCACAGTGCACAGGGTTGGAAGTGTTGGGGTTTTCAATGTGACCTAGTTGCAGCACTGCATTCACAATGTGTCATCTGTCGGGCCAGTTATAGTCACAGCTACGTAAAATACTCGCGAACAAAGTGAAGGGAAATGAAGCCTAGTCGTATATTAAATGACTGTGAATGGAAATAAGATTAGGTCACTCTGACTTTTTATGAATTAATTACTTGTTAAGACTAACTGGAAACTGTTTTAACTAGCCCTTTTTTCTTCAGAGCCTGTATTTGGCAGACAAATAGAAGCAGTCTCTTTTATTTTGTTCACTCATTAATATGGTTTCATGGTAACAGTTTAACATGAATCCTGTTTGGGTGAAAAAGGTTTTGGGTTGATGATATCAAAAATAGTTTTTAAGCTTTATTCCACCGATATTGTTTTTGAATGTGAACGTTTTATTGGTAACTGCAAGTTCACTTTTTTTTAGTTGTGTAGAGAGCAAATGTGCTCTATTTTCTGTTTTCTATGTGTAATGATGAAGACTGTTTGAAGCTTTGTTGCAGATACTCAGATGATGTGCAATAAAAATGTAAGTCAAACAGATGTTAGACTTGCTTTGGCTTGCAAGGAGGGGATCAGAATGAACATCAAGTTTGGTTGTATTAACATGTAAAATGTACAGAGCAAATTTAGCTGAAGGATTAGCTCAACCTTAAAAGGTATCTTTTTACATTTATTTATTTGAAGTGATTAAATTCAGATGGAGAACAGACTCTGTTATGAAACACTGCAGGCTGACACCAATCGTTTTTTTCGTCTTAAGATATCTAATGTAAAGAATGCTGCACAGCTGTGACTTTTCTTAATAAACCTCACGAGGTTAACATGCTTCAGTACTCACTGTCCTTGTCTGCATTCCTCATTTGTGACTATCAACTCTCAAGAGAAACTAGCATATGAAGTGGAACAAGTTTTGCTACTTGAGCCAAGTTCATCTCCAGCTCTGCTGCAGGTTCTTCAAAAACACAAAGACAAGGGTTACAAGAGTTCAAAACTGTTTATTCGTCCTCTCAATCTCATGTTCACTTTATATATATATATATATATATAAATATATATATATATATATATATATATAAAGTGTTAATATATATATATATATTTAACACTTTTACGTCATTAAAATAAAAGTTAAGCAAAAGGAGAATCAGAAGTTGTTTCATTTTGCAAAAAGGCGTATGGTACAGAAGACGGTGTTGAGATGCAACAGGTGGACATTTACACACTTTTAAGATACATGAAGGTACTTTATATTATCATGATGCAGAGACATCTTGCGGCATTCAACAGTTTTCTATGATTGTTCCAATAGATGCAGGTTTCCTTCCCACCCAAAGGTCGTATCTGCTGATTTAGCACATCAAAATTATGAAAGCACAAGACAATGGCTGGGCAATATATCCATATGATATTGATATTTTGGATATCATGATATGGCATCCTGGTTTTAAAGGCCGCATCTGAACTTAGCAGACTGCTCGAGCTGTTTTGTTATTTGCCTTTACCCACTTGGTCATTATATCCACAGTGCTGATAATGAAAAAGTGTTGTGTTAATATTTTGTGAAAGCACCAATATTAATCCCTATAATATTATCACAATATAAATAGTCAAGGTATATATTCAAAAACCTTACGGTATTTGATTTTGTCAGTATCGCCCAGCCCTACACCAAACAGTCTTTGATTGGAATGAAAGCCTGCAAATCTCAGAGCTTCAATAGATAAATACCACATTACAAGCTTTACCAGGGATACATGGTATGCATTTTAATAGCGTATAACAAGTCATACTTGTCAACAGTTTGGCACCTCAAATATACAGTTCATACATCCCGGTATCATTCAGCCCAGGAGCATATGTAAAACTTGTCATGTATGAAACATAAAAACCACTAGTAGTCCTGAGGGGGAGGTCATTGAAATGTATTTGTAAACAACTTATTATTTTGCATACAATTACAAGTATTTGTTAAAATTTTTTTTTTTTTTTTTTTTTTAAATGTACAATATATTCAATAATTTATAGATCATTTAAAATTTACCAGAAGTTGTGCACTTACTCTAACAGTGTAAGGCTATGCTGTTTTAGTACCACATGTGTTAGTGGGTGCTGAAATATATGTTTCTATTTCATATCATTATTACATTTGTTGTTTACACGTGCTCATTTGAATTTTAACCTTTTTGCAGAATCATCCAATTAAAGCTTGAGGTAAAATGAAAAAAAAAAAAACGAAAAAAAACCCGCAATTCTTAATTAAGAATACAGATGTTAGAAATGCTATGCCGGACTATCAGCTGTGTATTATGTAAAATGTCTACCAACTTTCTGCTTATATGTTTCAGAATGCCGAGAAACTATAAAAGTCACTTCCTGTGAATACACCCTGGCGGAGTAGTAGTATCATCGATCCCAGTAGATCACAGGCAGCGCGCGTAACTATCTTTGAACCCGAGCCATTAACGGTACAGAGATCTTCCTTACATGGAGGACTTTGAATGAGACTGTTATTCATGTCAGTAATCTTGAAGCTGAGACAGAATGGAGGCCAGGGTCTGTGGGAGGAAGGGAATGACGTGCAGTGAAGTGTCTGTCCACCTCCTTCACTCTCTCTGCTGCCACCTAGTGTACCGTCCTCTCCTTCTGCCTCTGGTAGTCTAATAGAAGAAGACACAGAGGACATCATTACAGTACTGAAAGGGGCGTCATTATATAATCTCTTACTGATATGATACAATTCAGTGACTCCAAAAACAGTTTCTGTTGTTTCTTGTTGAGGACATGCAGTGAGATCAGGAATTTGTAGCCATTGTACTAAATACTATAAATTCTTCATGAAAACAAGACAATATCTTTTGTATTTCTCCAACTCTCCTAAAACATTTTCACAGTGGTCAAACCAAAAGATATGACTACAAAAATGTTCGTCATCATGCTCTTGATATTATTTAGTAGACCAACACTTACTGTAAGGAAAGAAGCGAACCCTCATCAGAATTTCTCGTGCAGTCTTCAAAATCTCTACAGCCTAAACAGGAAGACAAACGTTATTCATGATGAAAATGATTTCCATGGGGTGTGTTAGTAGTACCTCCACAACCAGCAAGAATTCTGGCTCCCACAGACCGGTGAGATTAGTCCTCTCGCTTTAAGAAAGTACTCAAAATCTCAACTCATTACCTGGATAAAAGACACCTGTCTCAACTCTGTCTCTACTACTGTATAAAAGATACCTGTCCACAGAGTCAATCAATCATATTCCAACCTCTCCACATGGGCAAGACCAAAGAGCTGTCTCAGGACGTCAGGGATGAGATTGTAGACCTGCCCAAGGCTGGAATGGGCTACAAGACCATCGACAAGCAGCTCGGTGAGAAGGAGACAACTGTTGGTGTGATTATTCGGAAATGGAAGAAACACAAAATGACCATCAATCCTCCTCGGTCTGGGGCTCCACGCAAGATCTCGCCTCGTGGGGTATCGATGATCATGAGAAAGGTGAGGGATCAGAACTACACGGGAGGAACTTGTTAAGGATCTCAAGACAGCCGGGACCACAGTCACCAAGAAAACCATCGGTAACACACTACGCCACCATGGATTAAAATCCTGCAGCACTGCAAGGTGGCCGCCCTGTTCAAGAAGGCACATGTACAGACCCGTCTGAAGTTTGCCAATGAACACACACATGAATCATTGAAGGCATGGGAGAAGGTGATGTGGTCAGATCGAGCTCTTTGGCATCAACTCAACTCGCCGTGTTTGGAGGAAGAGAAATGCTGACTATAACCCCAAGAACACCGTCAAGCATGGAGGTGGAAACATTATGCTTTGGGGGTGTTTCTCTATTAAGGGGACAGAGCGACTTCACCGCATCGAGGGGAGGATGGACGGGGCCATGTACCGTGAAATCTTGGGCGACAACCTCCTTCCCTCAGCCAGGACACTGAAAATGGGCCGTGGATGGGTCTTCCAGCATGACAACATACGGCCAAGGCTCAAGAAGAAGCACATTAAGGTCATGGAGTGGCCGAGCCAGTCTCCGGTCCTTAATCCCATAGAAAATCTGTGGAGGGAGCTGAAGCTTGGAGTTGCCAAGCGACAGCCTCGAAACCTTAAGGATTTGGAGAGGATCAGCAAAGAGGAGTGGACCAAAATCCCTCCTGAGATGTGCGCAAACCTTAATAAGGCATTATTTTCAAGCAGGAATGTTTCAAAGTAAAAGCTCATTTTACACAGATAACTGCATGCATTACTGCATTATGACACATCCAGTCTTAGCCAATATCATAAAAGGGCAGAGAAGATGTTCTGACTGCTGCAAAGATGAAGGAGCGGCATATGTGAGGTCGTTTGATATTCTTAGACATATGCAAAGAGCAGCCAGGTAATGTGAATGGAAATATTCGGCATTAACACTATACTCTACCATATAGATGGATACGGTAAAAAATAATGTGTTGATGAGAGTCAGGATGGTTCTCAGCGTGAACTTTCCTCTCCAACTTACTCTTGAGTGCTCTATGTCCTGGAAATCAACCTCATTCACAGACAGGACCTGGTCTCCCTCCTGTAAACCTGCTCTGTGGGCGTCCGAGTCTGGCACCACCTGCCAACACATAATACACACACAGAAATTAAAAGTCAAAATATGGAATTTTCTGAAAAGAAAAAACAACTAGCAGCACAACAAGTATATAAACGCCACACCGAAACAGCAGCGCTGGACACACCTTGGATATAAAGATCCCCAGTTGTGATGCCTTGCCCCCGCGAATGTTGAAACCTAGTTGTGCTCCTGGAGGTTTCTTCAACACAATGGTGCGAGGTAAGAACTGGGTCAGCTCATTGTTGTAGTCGAGGTGATGAACCCGCTAAAGAAAAGAAGAACAGCTGATGACGTGCTCCCAGTAAAATATACCTGAACACCTGTCGAACTGTGAATTTCCCACTAGGTAAGAGGAAGGTGTTTGAGAGGTCAGAGAAGTAGGTTTGATGTGACAGCATCTGCGGTGAAAAGTAAGAAACGTACTTGTGAGATAGTTTGCTAGCTGTGATAAACGTTAAAAACGGCAATACATCAAAAAAATGTGTGGCAATACAGCATAAAAATAACATTGACTTCCTGAGTTCCATTTTGTCGCAATATTGGTTCCCATGGATGATGACGAGGTTGTTTGTCACTTCTACTGTATTGTGAGAGCAGAAATACAGCACATGTTATGGGGGCTGCGGTGTTTCCTGTTTGTAAACGCTCTGAGCTCAGAAGTGGGATATTCCCAAATGGGAACATTCCCAATTCCCAGCTGGCTGAATGCACAAGCGGGTCCTGCGATGACGTCAACCTCATCTCGAACCCTCCGTCCCCTGATGAAGACCTTCACATGCGGTTTAAACATTAGGACAATTTAAACAGCTTACGGACCTCTGTGGACTTGAATAGATTTTTTTTTTTTTTTGGTGACATTTCAAGTTATATATATATATATATATATATATATATAAGCACAGTGTGGTTGGATCGAGATGTGACGTACCTCCTGTGGCGGTATCCATGTTGGTGGGTTCTCGTAAGAAGGTAAAAAAACCACCGGAAGCTGGTAGTCATCGTAAGGAATTTTTTGATCCATTGCTACTGAAAACACCCACAGAAAGAGCAGTTCATTTTTTTTTTTTTTAATGAAAAGTCAGTCTGTTCGCTATACAAAGGCAATAACTACCTCCTTAATAAAGCCACGTTATTGAAAACGTGCGGTTGTTCTGTATACAAATGACCTAAACATGTCACCGTGTCACTGCTGCCTCCAGATATCGATCCTAAATTACAGCTTCTAAAAAAGTGAATGTGGTGACACAATGCAGATCCTGAAATGAAAGTGCATTTTTCGATGTACGTTTTGGATTAAATGACAGATGTCAAATTAAGTGAAACAGTAAACTACATTTCCTGCCGAAATAATAAACAAACGAAACGCCTCGATTAGCTTCATAGCTGACTTCGAAACGACCTCGCTTTGCTCTCTTAGTCGAGGATCAATCACAACCATCATCACATCAACTACGAAATGAAGACACTGCGCAACTTTGGGTAGGAAACGCGAAGAGCGACTGCTTTAAAACAGCGAAACTGTATCTCACCTGCAAGTCTGGACGCGAGCAATCTGCAATTCACTTCTTGTGTTGAGCTGGTATTCTGCCTCATTACCGCCACCTGCTGTCGCGGAGTAACGACGCCACCGTGCAGGACAACAAGTGCTTCGCTGATGGGGACAATCGTGCACTGTTAGATGCAGGACATTTTTCCAAAGACTGTGTCCAGGAAATGTTGCTTCAACAAAGTTTGTTCGGTTTTTTTTTTAGTTTTTTTTAAATTTATGTAACCCTTTGTGACGGTGGTCGTACAAAATGTGACACCATGACAAATAGTCAATGAAGCAGTGTTTATTTTCATAGCAACACATCTTTCAATCTTGCCAAAAAAGATTGTTGTAGTATTTATAATTATCTGTAATTCCTGATACAATCAAGAAGTTTCTGTTTCTGTTTGTAAACAAGTAGGTACTACCCTGTCAACACTAATGTTTCTTCCCAAGCATGAAAAAACAAATACCATAGATTGTGATTATAAGGAGAGAAACTATTGAACAGGATTGTAGATTGTTTTTATTCTACTTCTCCTTGATTTGATTTAAAGAAGAAACATTAAAACAAAAATTGACAAAGATATTATACCAACAAAGATTGATATATTAGCAATCCCAATTTATCTCAGAAATAATTTACACAATCAACTTGATTTATATCTTGGTAAAATATAATAAACTGATATGGTTTAAATGATTAGCCACACTTTTAATCTGTTAAAGATACTAATTTATTTGACCTTAAAATCAAAAATATATATATATTTTTTTATTTAGCCTACTGCACTTGCTTGGTAGAAGCAAACGTTCTTTTGTTTTAGTTTTTCTTCTCTCTTTCTCCACATTTTGTTGTTGTACAATTTAATTATTATTGTTTTTAATTTAGCCTACTTTGAAGTATACTACTAAGAGCAACTTTTGTATTGAAAAACTGGAACATATAGGCCTACTTCATGTATTGAATTAACTAAATTTACTCACACACTGGGGACGGAGAAGCCTATATTTTACTGTTCCCACTCTACATGCTGCCACTGGGGAACATCATCAGAGAGCACAAAGTCTGTTTTCATAGTTATGCAGATGATACATAACTGTACATCGCCGCGGAACCAAACGATGATGCCGCTATGCGATCCATCACCGAATGTCTTTTAGCAATAAATAAATGGATGAGCAATAATTTCCTAAAATTAAACGAGGATAAAACAGAAATCCTGCTCGTCGGCCCCAAAAACAAAAGTTACATCTCTAACTCTCTGGTGAACTATGAGCCTTCAAGAACATTGAGATCATCTGCTGCTGGTTTATTGGAGGTTCCCAGCAACAGCCGAAAGAAAATTGGGGATTCAGCTTTTGTCAGCTACGCTCCAAAGCTGTGGAACAAACCACCTGTAGATATCAGGGAAGCTAGCTCAGTTAATACTTTCAAAAGAAAGCTCAAAATATATCTCTTTACATCAGCTTTTAACTAGCTACTCTTGAAGCTCTCTTACACCTGCAATGCACTTGAATTACCGCGCCTTGAAATGCATATTGCTCAATTTTATATTTTCCACTTGTATTACTTTTTATGCGTTTTATCTGTTTCTTATGCATTTTACCTGTTTTATCTAATTTCTTTTCTATATTTTGAATTGTTCCTTTATATCTGTTTTTATGTGAACACTATGTTATTATTTTGATGTGAAGCACTTTGAGCTGCATTTCTTGTATGAAAAGTGCTATACAAATAAAGTGTATTATTATTATTATTATTATTATTATTATTATTATTATTATTATTTGTATATCTTTTCACACGACAGTCTCCCACTAGGTAATCTGTGAAACTATCATAGACTATCCACCCACCCTTGCGGCTAATTTCACTTCTGTCGCTTACCTGAGCGGAACTCAATGTTTCCTCCCTCAGTATTTGGGCCACGCCCCCATACCCCCATCAGTTCGCCTGCATTCACATGGAGATATTTCCATTCGGTCCACGTACTCGCAGCAAGTGAAAGGGATGCGAGAAAAGGAGTTAAAGCAAACGGTGCTTTTCCCCAAGAAGAGTGCGTCAGTGTACTTTCCCAGCCAGTGGAACATTTAATGATCCAGTTTTATTTGGTGAGTTTTGGCTTGATAGACAGACAGACAGACAGACAGACGGACGGACGGACGGACCGACCGACAGACAGACAGACAGACAGATAGATAGATAGATAGATAGATAGATAGATAGATAGATAGATAGATAGATAGATAGATAGATGGATAGATAGATGGATAGATGGATAGATGGATAGATAGATGTTTTAACAACATGGACCTCATACTCCAGGAAACGCTGGTAAGTAATTAATTGTTTTTGTTCCCTTGATGCAAGGAATTAAAGGATTAATGAAGAAATCCCTGTTGAGGTGGACATTACATCTTATGCTTGGACATTTGGGTTAAAGCTGTCAGGCTGTGGTTAAATGGTTTTGTTTCAGTCTATTCACATGACAATCTCACTACAGCAGTCAATTCAACATCTCTGCAACCTGTTGTTGTTTCTAATGTAACTCTTGATATACATTATTATGCCAAAACAGTAAGGCTTTTTGATTCAAGCATTAAAGATTATGACTCTGACAAAGAGGGAGAGAAAAAATGAGCATCTGTCTAATTCCATTCCCAAATCTGTAAAGGATATATGCAGGAAAAAGGAAAAAAACTGGGGGAAATCAGGGACACATCAAAACACATTTATCTGTAAAAAAAGAAAAGAAAAAAAGAAGCCTTTTACACCACTACTCCTGTTGTTTCGGAAATAAAGATAAATCTCAGGAAAATATTTAGAAACAAATTAATAAATCAGGAATTGGCAACACAGACACAACGCACAGAATGCACAACACTGGCTAACATTTTGTTTTAGGTACTAAATTTAGGGGTCCTAAATTTCAAATTTCTGCTAAAGCATGGATAAAAGGATATTATGATTGCATGGTGAGCTTGTGAAACTGACCTTGAAAAGCTTAATGTATTTATTTTGTTGTTGTGGTGAAGTTTTTCTCTCATTTGTAGATTAAAAAAATAGAAGGAAGGAGTTGTTGGATGGAGAAAGCTTGACGGGACAACAGGTCGGACAGAAAGTCGCAACAGATCAGCGCATTTCTGTGTCTAAAAGGACACTGAACTTCTTTGGCTGCATGATGGTACGCATCAGAAACAGCATGTGTGAGAGTGTGGTTTGTTTTTGCACTTTCCTCCATTCAAATATCACAGCATGAACATCAACTACTTAAGATTTGATTGGATATTTTATCCTTCATCAGTTTCTATTAGATGAGTACACCCACTTCCTTTTTGTGCCTAATTAGAGTTTACATTGCCAACTAGCATCACGTGATAAAGGCCATGTGCGTAAAACAAATTGGAAAGGTGTGTCATTTAATCTGCTGAAGAATACAGATACCATTGTGCACAATGCATTTATTTTATGAGGGCTTATACACGGCATGAAATGATATGCTTCTGCTGTTTATGGTGGTGGTTTGTATGAAGTGGAGAGCAGTGATCAGAATATCATTAATGTCAGCAGTGATGTTTTCCTGCTACTCTGTTGACATAAAAATGTCACTGTTGTCAGGCACTCAACCATGAAGAAGTATGCAGTTGTTATTTGATTGTAACAAAGACATCTTTTGTGTTTTTGTCACCAGTTGATTATGCGGTTATTACCGAGATTACGCAACATTCAGCTCATGATTAGAACTTCCCAGTAAATGTTTAGTTTCACATCTAAACATAAGTCGACCTGTCCTCACATGCTGCGATAAGCCATCATCTCCTGACTCCTTTTGGAAATATGTTACTTGATGATAAGATATCATTTTCTTTGACAGAATCATTTTGAATGATAAGTTAAGTTAAGTTTCCTCTTAACTTGTTTGATCTACTCACAATTTATGCCCTCACCTGAAACTTGCTTTGGAGTTCTACGGGCTGTGATTAAGGAAATAAAATGAACAATCCAGGCACTGTCATGTGCCAGGTCAGATCAAGTCTAACGAGAAACAGCTGATCGTAAAGATACCGCTTCACAACGGAAATCTGTATTACCCAACGTGTCTCTGTGGGTGACAAATAATCGGTGTAATTTCCCATGTTTATTCTAGTACGGGGGAGCGAAACCTGGCACATCTAACGAATGATGTGCACTGACATGTTGACTAAATCTTGCTGTGAACCGTTCTCGGACGACGTTGACATGTCTTGCGGTCTAACCCCCTTCAAAGTTCTCTCTTGTTTAATGCCTGGAGTTTTCCTGTCACTGTTTAGTATGTAAACTGTTTGCTCTTATTCTCAGTTTATTTGCTGCACCTCCTCTGTGTGCATGGCCGTGCCTGTCACTGTTTGTGCTGCAAAGGCTTGAATAGTGTGACTTCACTCTCAGGCCGGTCTGTGCACCACTCTCAATACCCCATGGTGGTGGCCATTGTCAATGCTGCCAGCAGCCCCTTTGCACACAGGCTCTATTGAGGGGGCTATTGAGCAGGGATTGCCTTAAAATCCAAAGAAACTCTCCTCCCCTCATTTGCTTTCTGTCACAGTCATCTTTTTTTTTTTTCCTCTTAGGGTTTAGGGAGGTGAATGAGATCAGGCCTCTCCTCAGTATCCAGAGACAGCATTATCTGGGCTCCTTTGGTCCTTCTTCAGGCTGCATGTATCAGGTGTCCGCACAGCACAGAGCAGAATCGTCCTTTCCTACGCTGTGAATGAGGAGGAGAAGCAATGTCTGGAGGCAACAGCTGCTGCAGAGTTTGCAGTAGGGGCTTGTACAGCTGCCACTGGAAGGACTCAAGTAAAAGTAAGAGAAAAGTGAGTATTTTTAGCCACAGTTGTGTGTATATGTAATAGAGATATATCTTTATCTGATCGTTAAGGGGTTAAGATAAGTGCCAGATGTTCCGATTTTTTTTCAGCTCTGTGCAGAAATGTGTATTCTTGCATAAATAGTCTCAAATATTTTTTGTTATCAGGTGCTTTGTACTTCCACTGAATTTGACCTTTACAAATCCCTGTAATCAGGGATTAACATTCCATCAGATTGAATTAAGAACTATAAAACATATATCGTGAACTATTTTGCTGTGGATTGTGTGCTTTAAAAATGAATATGGATGCTTTTGTTAAGCTACAGGCTACATATTGTCAGCAAATAAAAACACAGTAAATGAAGTGATGATAAAAAATGCTGAAAAATAATTTGTGTGCCAATAAAACCAAATAAACTCAGGCCCTAACAGGCCTGTTCAGGAATTATCTGGAACAGGATTATAAAAGAGGCGGGAGGGGGAATGGGGGTTTATAATTTTGTGCAGAAATAAGAGTGGTGGAAAGTGAAGGTGTGTTTTTGAAAGAGAATAAAGGGGCTGTTTGTGTTGAGTCGTCACGGCACAATGCAGGGCGCCAAACCAACTATAAAGAAATGTTGGATTTGTTCCACTGTCTTAGATTCACTTGGGTATCTATAAACCCACCAACGCACACATACCTTCACTTACCCGCACACATAGCGCACGCAAATTATTCTTATTATTGTACTCCGAAACTAAAATTTTAAAAAGCTTGGAAAACTTCCAGATCAATAATAATGCAATCATTCTTTGTGTTTTAGTGTGCATGCTGGTGGTTCTCAGTTGTCACTTTGGTGTCTCTGCTCTCCCTGTGCTGGATGTACATTTGTCTTGTTACTTTTAATGACCGAGAGGATGTTAACTGGTGAGTGATCACACACACATGACTGAATGTCGCACAAAAGCCCAGAATCCTCTCTTTTCTTTTGTTTTCTTTTCTTTTCCTGTCTGTCTTTATTGGTGACCTTTATTTTGCTAACCCTGTGCGACCCCCTATTGTTCCATTATCAGGCAGGGGTTCACACAGCTGAAGCGATGGGTGAACTGGTTCATGGTGCTGATCATCATTTCTGCAGTGTTAACCAGCTACTGCGTTCTACTGCTGGTGAGAATATTGTGTTGAAATAGAGCAGTGATGG
Organism: Brachyistius frenatus; assembly: GCF_029030835.1. Classification (NCBI taxonomy): domain Eukaryota; kingdom Metazoa; phylum Chordata; class Actinopteri; family Embiotocidae; genus Brachyistius; species Brachyistius frenatus. The sequence goes on from NW_027210616.1 coordinate 3,444,309, forward strand.
TAGAATGACTGAAGGATATCATAACCTGCCTATATTGCCACAGTAATTATTAATTAAGACTGAATGTATAGAGTAATTGCAATTTTTTTTTCAAAAAGTCATTGTTTAGTTTAATCAAATTCAATGGAACCAAATATTATGACTAATTAAATCAACCAGTTGTTATTTCCTTTTTTTTTTTCTTTTATATATAATTTTCACTTACAGCTCTTTGCACTGTTCCAAGTGGCCTTAGGAGAACACCTCGACTTACATTGGCTGCACAAGGTATTGAGAACTTTTAGCTGTGCGACTGTTTTCTAAATATACATAATTTACTGAGTTTGTTAAATTTCTGGAATGTCATATTTGCTTTTCCTCTGCACAGATCTTTTTATTTTTTGGTGTGATATTCCTCGCCTTCGGGGTCACGGGAATTAGCCTCAAGTGGAAACAAGAATGGCCAACGGTTCTTCTTTCACTCCAGGTACAGTGAGAGTACCAGTACAGATAATGAAGTGTAAATGTTTGGATTTTCTTACATGGCTCTAGGGTGTATGAGAATAACAGTTTTTTATATGTGTCTATGTTGACCTTTTGGCAGGCCATGGCTCCTTTCTTACAGTTTGGTGCAGTCGGAGCTTTGACCCTGCTGAGCTCGTTTGTCTTTCAGGGCTTTCACATGGCCAAAAAAGGTATGTGTCAGACATCATTAAGGATGATTCACCATGACTCAAAGGCAATTACTGCACTGTGTACAGATACAGCATTTTACCAGACATAAACATAATCACTGCTTTGCAAAAACATCGCACTCGTCAATTTTAAAATTTAAGATACTCCTGGCTTTGACCAGGAAACCGTTTCTACTACATTTGTTAATGATGTTTTGCTCAAGGTTAAATTGTATCTTTTACAAAACTCAGCATGTAAAACACATGCATAGTATACTGTATATTTTAAGAATTACTTGACTAAGTTGTGTGTTGCACAAAACTGTACAGAAATATTCATGTCAATAGCTGCAATGGAAAAAAGAGATTAAAGGATGGATACAAGTAAGGAGTCAGGCACAAGATTTAAAAAAGTACTAATGATTGTATGACTCCCCACAGTAGAATACTGTGAATAAAATAATACTCTTTAATTTTCTTTTAAAGGGACTTCTATACATGTCCTTTTTTCAGACTCAAAATGGTGAAACTAGATAAAGATTATTGTTTGACTTTTGTTTTCTCCAGGTTCTAGGTTCCTGATTGCAGTTGTATTTCTGACGGTGTCAGCAGGCATCTTCCTGTGTCCCCTGATCATCTACTCTCCTTGTCTGATACACCCGGGGGAATTACCTCAAAAACCAAAACTCATTGGCCACAGAGGCGCACCGATGGTGAGCATTCTGTTTTACTTGTCAACGCCCTAAAGATAAAAAGGATGCATCTCACAGTGTTGTCAATAGTACACCTTTGAAAAAGAGCTTCCAGGGCTGAGACAGCAGCTATAATTAATGTTTGTAGATCCTTTATTTAACAAAGGGTAGTTTCATGCTCATTTAAAGGGATAGTTCAACATTTGAGAACTATTTGTTTTCTTGCTCAGAGTTAGATAAGAAGACTAACACTGTGGTGGTATTATATATGTAGGAATGGATAGATGGATGGATGTGGAGAAGATATAGGGAGAGGAAAAACAATAGAAAGCAAAATAAAGTCGCATTAAGGCTACACAAGTGTCTCCTGTTCAAATGCTTGCAAATATGTTTACCATCCAGCCTCTCAAAAAAAAACCAATGTATACAATATACTATCTTTTGCTTACAAGAAAATTCTGTTTACTAATGTAAAATATAAAATCACTTTGCATTTAAATATATTCACATTTTTGCATATTCTCTACCCTTGGCTCAGGTGTGAGCAAATATCCATTCATGTGAGAGCCCCATATGCCGTGCTGCTCTTGTTATTTTGTTTTGCTCCTGGGTCAACAATAAGCTCCATTTAACACCGTGTACGGGGATGTGTGTGTTCACACAGCTTTAGGGTAGCTGGGGCACTTAAGCACATGTGTGTGTCTCACCCATATGTCCTCACAGCTGGCCCCAGAGAACACCATGATGTCGTTCAACAGGAGCATCACGTGCGGCGTGACAGCCTTCGAGACAGACGTGCAGCTCAGGTACGGTGAAGCACTCGAATACTGCTTCATGGTTGAAGGAGGACAGCATTTGAATTAAATTTAGCAGCACTGTTTTTAAAACTGGTTCCCAGTTTTGTGACTATTTAGTGCATGTAAATAATGGCACAAATACCTTACTTTTGGTAATGTGATTTACAGTGGTTTCTTGCTATTTCACCAATCAACACTTGGTGGCAGTAACATGCCAAGAAATGCTGCAAAGATCCAATTTAGGTAGTGAGGAAGAAAACTGAGCAAACACAGAGATCGAAACAATCAAAACCTTGATAGCCTATACTTCCTAAATTCAAATGTTGTATGAGAAAAGAAATAATCTCAGCATGTTGTTTTAGGCCTCGAGGATACATTTGTTGAGTTTTTGTGAAGAAATGTAAACATAAATAAGATAAACTAGGTAGGGATTATTTTGTCTACACAGATGCTAATAATTTTCACTGTTGTTTGTATTTAGTAAAGACAGAATTCCCTTCTTGATGCATGACAATGAGTCAGAGTTCTTGCTGAGAACGACAAATGTTAAAGAGAAGTTCCCCCACAAAAACTTCAGTCACAGCACTGATCTGACCTTGGAGGAGTTACAGAGTCTGAATGCAGGACAATGGTTCCTGAAGGTGAGGGCTCGACACATGCTTGTCCTCACACTTGTAGAAGTTTGTGTCATCATGCAGCGTGCTACAGATAGATAAAATACTTTCTGACTTTCCAGACAGATCCTTTCCGCTCAGTGTCCCTGCTCTCAGAAGAGGAGAAGGAAACAGCCAAGAATCAGACGATACCCTCTTTAATTCAGCTCCTGAATCTCGCCAAACAGCACAACATCTCAGTTCTTTTTGACCTATATAGTCCCAACCAGGAAAATGACACAGTGGACACAGTGGACACCATCTTAAAGTCTGGCATTGACCCAAGTCTGGTAAATCGAATTGCTCTTGATGATTTTGATTTTGATCTTTCACGATGTGGCCGATTATTTTTTTAAAACACTTTCTCCCGTCATAGGTTCTCTGGCTTCCTCCAGCAGAAAGAGAATATGTAAACATGACTGCTCCAGACTTCATCCAGATCTATAGCAGCAAAAGTGATATGCTTGATAAAGGGGGAAGCCACCTGAATGTGAAATACAACACGTTGAGTCTGGATGAAATCAGGTAACACAGTACACCCAATATTATCCATGTGTTGGTTGTGCCAGGGGGCATGCACAGTAGCGTGTCAATTAAAAGTGCTGCATGCTGAGACACAGAGTTGGCGCCTAATATAGAGGCGAAGGATCAGCCTTTAGGGAACGAGATTCAAATAATGTCCCAACCCTGCAGTGTTGTTAACAAAAGCAACCATTAAAATATTTAAAGAATGAAATGTGATGTAGCAACTTGTTCTGAGAAGTCTCTGAAGTGCTGCATTGACTGTAAATAAACACACTGTATATGGACTGTTGGTTCTGTTTTGTTCTATTCCACAGATTGTCTACATGTCTCAAATTAGCACATTAACATTTTTTTACATGTGTATGTGTAACTAGTAAGGAGTTATGAAGCTTGTAATGTGGAGGGTAATTGTACACTATACATGTATGTTTGTATCCTTGTATCCCTGTCTAACCATGTGTGCATGCACACAAACCTTTATTTTCAGTATGGTTTATATTTGATTGATTTTGGTTAAACAAATGCAAAAAGGATCTGACAAGAACATCATAAAAATCAATATACAAACAAAAAAAGGACAAAAAGACCCACAGGAGAGGAATATGCACATATACATAGAGCCACTTACATACTGTATATTTACACATGGCTGCGAACATTCACATGTACATACACATTCTCACAAATATTTTTAGCCCTGCTTTCCATAAATTCTCGTTTTACATCTTTGTTCTAATACCAAGTAAAGTCTTACTTGAGCTATGTTCCATTTCAAACAATGTTCTTGTATTTGACAGGGAACTGCGAAGGGACAATGTCACAGTGAACCTATGGGTGGTCAATGAGCGCTGGCTGTTCTCTCTGCTGTGGTGTGCAGGGGCCAGCTCTGTTACTACCAACTCCTGCCACCTCCTAAGAGACGTGGATCAGCCTGACTGGGTCATGGTGAGCAATATCCACAGCTGCACGTACGGTAGCTGGCCCTTTACTTTCCTGTCTGTTCATTTCATTAAGCCATAATTCAATTCCATCATTTCTAAATTTTGTTTTGGAGCTGTCAAATTTGTACCAGTGTTTTCCAAAATGTGTTACTCGCTCTGACCCAGTGGACATGTTTGTGTGTTTCAGACACATTGTAAATACAAAATAACATGGATTTTAGTGGATATTGCATCTGTTGTGATCATGATTGGACTCTACATCTTTCAGTGGTAAGTTGAGCAGAAGTTTGCTGTACAAATATGTGTCTGTTGTATGAAAATGTGGATGAAAGTCATCAGACTGACTTATTCACTTCTCTGTTTCTTCCAGTAAAACTCACTGTTTCTGTCACAGAAAAGGTACGGTAAGCTTTCATTTTAATATGTTGACAACCAACCTGCAACTGACAAATGTTTTAGTTATTGAGTATTTGCAAGCTATTTTCACAACTAATCGATTGATTGGTTAAGTCTATAGAATACTTATCAATATTATTATACCTTAAGGCCCAAAAGACATCTTTAAATTTACAGTTTGAGAGCTAAATATTTTCAGTTCACTACCATATAAAATAAAATATTAAGCTGCAAATCTGAAACAATCATATGGGCCTTCTCACCCCAGAAATGACTTAAGCGATTAACTGGTCAATATAACCTTTGCAGATTAACTGCACATTTATTGACTAACCTATTAACCAGTTGTATCATCTCGAGTTAACATATTGACATGATGATACAAAAAAAAAAACCAGCTAGCATGATTAACGGTTTTTGACATTTGGGTTTGACATGATGTTAAAAATTGTAAGGTAAATTAAATGCATCATTATTAATGCCTTTTCTTAACTTGTGACAGATGTACAAGGAGAAAATACTTCTGCCTGGAATGAGAAAGAACTGGCTCCCTTCTTAGCCACGGGGTAGTTCGACAGCAGATGTTTCAGCCCTGAAACCGACATTCTTCCTTTTCTGCACTGACGGAGTGGTTTGGATCTGAATAAGGAAGAAAGCAAGTTAATGTGAACTGCCATACACTATATTATGAAGCCATGAAAATACAAATAGTCGTTTTTTTCCAGAGGTGATAAAACGTGAAACAAATATCAGTATGATGCCACTGGATGGCAGTTTCTATATTTTTAAGTCTAGCTGGTTAACTTGGTTTATGTTTGATTATTCTTCTGTTGCTACTGAAAATACATTGCTTTTGATACTTTGATTGTATAATGTGCTCTGTAGATCTGCATTGCTCTCCTTTTGGCACTTTATTTTTTTAATTTTTTTATTTACCTTAAAAGATAATAATAATGATGATATTGTATTGTTACTGCAGGAAAAACATGTCTGTAACCTGAGCCAGAATCACTAAAACTATTTTTTACACTATCTTGTGTCCGTATATTTAACCCTCTACTGCACACTACTCTGCTCGGGTGCTTCATTTTCTTCATTTTCAGACCCAAACTCGATTGTTAAGTATAAATAGACAGCAGATTGACAAATGTTAGACTCAAAGTTTCAGAGCACTCTTGGTTTTTATTCACTTCATTATGTTGTATATATATATATTTTTTTTTTTTGCACGTCATTTCTTTTATATACAGTCAATGGTTGCCTTAGGCCAGCCATATTCAGTTGCTGGTTAAGTGTTAAAAGCCTATTTTCACTGATTAGTTACATTGCAAGGCAGCTACATTCCTAAAATCACGCGAGATTACCAGATCAACAAACCATCTGGGCGTCAGGTACTGCTAAAACATCATATTGAAGTCACTATGGGTAGTTTTAAAGGCGATCAAAATTCATGCCTCAAAACCAGATATCGAAGTTTTTATTCCATATTTGTGGTCTTTCATGTTAAAATTTGGCGCTCATATGACTCACAACGCAACTAAAGCGCCGATAGCTGGGTTATGCTGGTAACCCAGCATAACTTATTTCAAACACCGGCACACTTTTTTTTTTTTATCATTATTTTAAAATTGTAGTCTTAAGCCCATAATTGTGGTAGTCTCAATTAAGTCAGTTATCGGTAAACTTTTTTTAAAATTATTATTATTTTATTTTTTTTTATCCCAAAAGCAAACCAGTTGTTTTGTAACATTGGTGGCGTTGCCCTTTAAACTGTTTTCCTAGCACTACCTGAACACACCACAAGATGGCGCACAATACATAGAAATGGAAAATTCAAACCTCAGTGCCGATCAGACGAAAATATAACCCTGAACAACACAGAGCTTCACTAACATAGATCACCACTGATAATGTCACGCAGTAGAAAGGCTACTCTGAGTTATCAGCAGGTGGCATTGTTTAAATGCGTCAAAACTGCTGAGTTGCCCGATAAGGCTGGGCCACTGGGCCCTTTCCACGGAGGCGAGGCATGTGTGTGAGGGGAGGAGAAACATGTCACGCTCTGGATCCGTTTTGCCCCCCAAAAAAACTTCTGGAAAGTTGACGTGAAGTAAACAATGTCTTCTTGTCACACTTTAAACTCGGTGTGTGGGTGTGGATCCCACCGCTGACCGCTGCAGCAACACTTCAAACTAGGAGTGGCCAGCGAGTGGATTTAAAACTCAAGTTGTGAAGAAGGAGCGACAGTTCTGGTTGTATAATTAAATCAGTTTTTATTTTCTTCTAAAACTTGCCCTAAATTGTAATTTTGATGACTTTTCGAGAGGGCCACACCATGGTTCATAAATATGGTAAGTACCGTTAACCTAACGTAATGTCTTCATCTCACTCCTATATCCAAAGTTTTGAGCTAAATTTCGTTCAAAGTTTTTAGGTTAATGCCAGCTCACTACTCTATCAAAGTCATTGCACGGCCTTTCACTCACCCACCCGATTTGTTTTAGTTCTTAGGGAATGAAAAAAAGTTAAAAGACGGTAACTGGAAATGACATGTAGATTGTTTTTGAGATTTTCTCCATCAAAATGTTCAGCATCAGGTAGGAAACAGTGAAGAAGTAGTAGGTTTACCTTGGTGATGTAGTGCATCATCATGTGCTGTGTTCCTCACCACCCACAGGGTTCAACAACAACCAGCTGTACAGTCCTGTTGGAAGAGAAAAAAATACCTTTTAATGTGCTCTGCAGCAGAATATAACAGGCAGCAGTGCTGCATTTGGTTAAAAGACAAACATAAATCTTCATTATTCTCTGACATGTTTTATAAAAATCCCTTATTTTGTTCTTAACAGTGTGTCCATGATACAAAATTGATGTTGCAGTGTCCTACCTGCTCCATACGCCTTATTTTCATAAATGCTGCATTAAATGGTTGCTTGTATTTAGTTTTTTTTTTCTATAGCTTTTAATGGACTGGCTAAAAATCTGCAACATTGTGTGAATTGATCATTTCTCTGCTTTTTAAGCAACATTGTGTTCCAGCTCCTTAAATGTGATTTCTTTGTATCTTACCGTTGGGTTTTAAAATGTTGAGTGGACAAAACAAAACATTTAAAGATGACATGAGATTATTAGCCACAAATATAAATTGATAATAAAATAATTTCTAGATGCAGCCTAAGCAGATGTATTTTTTTTTCATAGAGAGCTGCAAAGATTCGTCGATTCATTGTTTCAGTCATTTTATATTTAAAGGAGAAAATGCTGAAACTCTCTGATTCCAATATCAATATAAATATTTTGTGGTTAATTTAGTTCTCCATGATAATAAACTGAAAATCTTTTGGTTATGTCGGTAGGGACAAACCAAAACATTAGAGGCTGCACATTGGGCTTTGGTAAACACATAGACAAATTTTCACCATTTTACAACCTCTTACAGACCACACACATAATCAAATTAAGAAAATAATCACCACATTATTCAATAATGAAAATAATTGTTAGTTTCTGCCCTCTTTGCATATTTTCTGCTCCCTGATTAGGTGGGCTATGGCAGCAATGCAGACATGATATATACACTTTAACCCCAATTAAAATCTGCCTAGACGTATGGATTCCCTGCTGTTGTTGTTCTGAGATGTGTTTTTTTTTGTGATGCAGACACGGAGCGGGCAGTGGGGCTGCTCAGACGATACCAGGCCAACCTGACCAGTCCGGAGGAGCAGCCCTTGAAGACCAGCGTGGGCAAAGTGTCTACCATCTTGGGCAGCCACCTGTTCCAAGCCCTTCTTGGTAAGAAAGACACCAGAGATCTGCTTGTTTTTGAAGAATGGAGTCTTTTTCAAAACTCTGCCCTCTAGTTTAAATTACATCAGACTTCTCTCAGGGTAGACTTCTTACGTAACGTTTACTGTTTGCATGCCTGTCTTTTTAAGTAAGGGAGATGTTTTTGGTTGGCCACACTCTGCTGTCACACTATACAAGTCTGTTATTGAGTCTAGCCTATAGAGTTTAATTTGTGTTGTTGTGTGATTGACTGCAGGCAGACACAGGACGTAGCAGCGTCAGGTTGTATTAATTTGTATGGGAAGTTAACTGAGTCTAAATGTTTCTTAATTAAGTCTTATGAAAGAGGCCTTTCAGTTTGCCTCACAAAGGTTTGTTGTACATTCCCCCTCTGTAGCATACTCGGACTGTAATGAAACCCCATTAAAGCCACACACACAACCAGTCTATCTATAGACAGAGCTCATATAAGCTCCGACTTGCCACATTGTTAAGGTACAATTCTTCCCTTGACTTTGACAAAATGGCTTCTTTTGTACCGTACATTTTATGAACTTAATATGTCAATATGATGTAGATCATTGCTCAGACAACTTGCCTCACCAATCCCAGAAAGCAGCCGTAATCTACTGATGTTGCTGCTGACTAAACTGATTTTACGAATCCTGAATGAATCCAGAAGAAGTGTAAATATTTTCTGCTGCAACTCATCTGAAGAGCCACCATTATTAGTTTTAACCAGCTACACCTTCATGACAAGTTGGATGTTTTGAAAAAAGCTGAGGGGAAGCCAAAGTGAACCTTGTTTCCTTTTAGAGCAGATAAAGCACATTACTTCACTTTAACCAATGGTTGAGTGGTCCTTCTAATTACCACAGCTGTGTTATAATGATGTTCGCCCTTGGGTCTGCTATTACTTCTGCTGACCCACTGCTGCTTCTTTGCAGGGGATCTGAGGGGGGGAAGGGCTGCTATGACTCAGGCAGCATTTAACAGAAATGTACTATGGCAGTTTTTACTGGTGATGTATACTGAAGGGAGATTAAGTATAGTTTTCAGAGCAAGGTTGATGCAATTGTTTGAGGTATAAACACAAGATTTATGACACTTTTTGCTTCTTGTCTGAGGTCAGGAAGTCGTGGTAGGGACTAATTTGCTGTATGCCATCGTTCAAAGTCCATATTTCAGGACCAAATATTTATTTAAGTTTCATTTAAAAGGCTTTTCTGAATGCATGCAAGATATGCAGCTTAATATTGATCAAAGAACACACAACTGCTGTGGCCTTTAATTGTAACAGTTGGTTTAGAGGATCCTTGTCAATGTACAAAGTCAAGTATTATATGTGACCATGTGCTATTTGCATGTAGGAGATCATCATCTACCAGTAAATACATCAAACAAGATAGATGAAGAAAAAAAAAATACCGCTGCAGGGAGTAAATAAAAGAAAAGAAAAATGTTCCCTTTTTAGGAAGATGTTGCAGATCCGATAGACATATTTATCTTTTAATCTGATACACTAATCAAAATTTAAAGCTTAAAAGTTTGGGAACCCTTCAGAATTTTCTATATTTCTGCATAAATATCACCTAAAACGATACCTTATGTTTGGAGATAGGGAAACACTGCATTCCACCACAAGAACCTCCTCCCATCTGTGAAATGGTGGTGGTAGTATCGTGGTTTGGGCCTGTTTTGCTGTATCTGGACCAGGACAGGTTGTCATCATTGATGGAACTCTGAATTATACCATAAAATTTTAAAGGAAAATGTCAGGACATCTCAGTGACCTGAAACTCAAGAAAAAGTGAGTCACGCTGCGAGACAAATATCCAAAGCACAACCCAAAGTCGTACTGCCAAAGAATGGTTTAAGAAAAATAATGTTGTTTTGGAATGGCCAAGTCCCCCCCTGACCTCAGTCCTATAGAAATGTAGTGGAAGAACAAGAAACAAGCGGTTTATTTGATGAAGCCCTCCAACATCCCAGAGTCAAAGCTGCTCTTCGAGGAGGAAAAGGCTAAAATTCCTCCAAACCAATGTGCATGACTGATCGATAGTTACCACTACCATTTAGTTGCAGTTATTACTGCTCAAGAGGCTCGCAACCGACACTGAAAGTACTCACAGAAATGTGATATTGGATCATTTTGCTCCGTAAGTCAAATATTTTGGTCTCATTTGTGTCATTTAAAAAAAAAAATTTAAAAAAAAATTAATCTACATTTAGGACGTTGGTGATATTTGTGCAGAAATGTAAAAAAATTCTGAAGAGTTCAGAAACTTTCAAGCACCACGGCAGCAAGAGGCCCATCATACGTTACAATTAAATGGTCTTTCAATGTGAACACGTACACATTTCTCACTGGCAACAGTTCAAATGCACCACTACAACAACCTGTGGTTTTGGCGTGCTCAGCCCTCTAACTTTCATTGTAGGACGCAGGCTCTGGTTCAGGAAATGCTGTTGTTACTGCGGTGACAAGGACAGATGGTTTTGATTAGTCTTTAATTTGGGCCTTCAGGTTGAAACAGGGTCTTGGTACTCATTTCCCTCTCATGCTGCTACCCCAAATCATAAATACTAGAAGGTGTGAAGGCTTCATTACACATACAACAAATATGACTATGACTTCTGAAATGTATGTTTTTATCTATCCATCTATGTCCTTTTTTTTTTTAGGAATTTATGGGCCATGCTAGTAACATTCAGAACTCAAGGGATGGAGAGGTGGGATGCTCCACTGAATTATGCCAACAACTTTTAGATAGATGGATCACAGTCCTGCAAGAATGAAAACATTCTAAATTAAGATGAAGAACATGGTAAACATTATACCTGCTAACCTGTCATTGTTAGCATGTTAGCCTTTAGCTCCTGTCGATTCATATTTTTAAGCTGAATGCAGCAGTATCTGTTTGCATCTCTACTGCGCCTACATTTTTAGAGTTTTTACCTACTTAATCAGTGTTTTCTCTGCCATCCAGGCTTCATCCCCGGGGCGATTAGGAGTTGCCCATGCTTAAGTGTCCTTGAGCAGGACACTGGCTACCTTCTTGCTCCATGCAGGGGATTTTATTTTTTCTTTATCTCTGAAGGGGACAAGGCAACTAAAGACACCGTCAAGTTCTAACCATTTCTCCAGACCTTAAGGGCACTGATGTGATATACTGAGACAACGTTTTTACGAAACATTGGGCTATTGACATCAGATGTAATATACCTTATTATTTGTTGAAGCGAGGGAGACTCGGAGAGGATTAGCTTTCCAAATTAGGATTCCAAACATTCCTCACAAAGAATGTTCAATCAGGGCCGTGCCTGAGGTGGACAGGAAAATAAATTGCTCTTAGCTGCCATGCACAAACCTCTTCCCCAACTCTCTTGGCTCTTGGATCATAGTGTGTGAGGGTCGAAGAAGAAGAGGCCCGTGGTCGTGTGTGTCTCAGGTGCAGGGCTGATGAGGCATTGCCCCTTATTCAACATGTGGTTCTCATCAGGAAAGTCAGAGCAGCCGGTTCAAAGCACCGACAGTGCAGTATAAACATTACTCATCCTCTTATCCTCTCCTGTTGTGTTTGCCTTCACATGCTCAGGGCTGTGTGAACTGGTTCTTTTTGGACCATTTTGTACTGTGATTATCATTGTGGAAGTGGGCTGAAAAGTGGAGAGCTTTCTAAGCAGAGCAGATGACTAAACGTTTTGTGTTCGGATGACAAAACAAAATTAGAGAGTTTGGTGATGGAAAAAGCTGAAGTTTTCACAATCTGAAGACATTGATCAACATTACAGAGCAGTTATTTGTCTTTAAGAGATCCCTTTGACTTTGAAACACTGTGGGAAGTTGAGAGGTGTTGGATGCAGTGTGGGAAGGTTCAGTACTGGCCACTTGATTGGATGTCTGCATGGTTGCACAGTCACGAACAAAGGTTGCCTTAACTGTGCATCCATCCTTTTGTTCCAACATGCTGTGGGGCAGCATGGGGGGCTGCTCGCTGGGAGTTGGGGCACACATACAGGCAGACACATGTTAGATTACAGAGGACCCTAAATGTCTTTGGGAGTATTTTATTGAGGCAGTGACAAGGGGGCGGGGGAGGGGGGGTGAATTGTTTGCCCTGCTTTGAAATCGTGACCTAGTTTTCCATCAATGTGTTGTTCCAGCAAGCCATGGGTTGCTCATCATCATGTAAAGAACAAAGGGCACATTATTTTTTGTGTGATTCACCCGTCCAGGAAATAGAGATGACTTCAGTCCAATTGAATAGGTACACGAAAAAGAGAAGAGGCTTATAACGCACCAATCCTGCATGCAGAGTTTCTGTAGGCACGGGAGAAGGTGCAGGAAAACCCCTATGACTGTGACAAAAAGGCTCAGAGCTGAGACCAGGCCATCCCAAAATAGTCCTGACATCAAAAAGAGATCGGGCATAAATCTTATGAAAGAGACTTCTGGCATGGATTATGTATTTTGTTTCATGGCCAGGAATTTATGTGGTATGTTAGGGTTGGAGCAGTTCAGAGATTTTGTTTTGTTTTTGGAAGGTCACAGATGTTAAAAAAAAACCAAAAAAACCCTCTCTGTACTTTGTGTGACTGTGAATACTGATCTCTGAACACTTCAAGATGTGATTGAGCACCTTTGTCTGTCTTGCTACCTCTGCCAGGAATAGACGAACAACATAATTAGAAGTGTTAGTTGTGTGAAAGCAAGCCAGGTGTCCGAGAAGCAGCTGAAGAGCAAATCTGGCAAAACTTAACCGATGCACTGTTTTCAAGACTTATTCAAAGCTGAAGTCACCAGTAATTTCACATGAACAATGGGTCAGTGACTAAGGGTCTCGGTTTTTTTGGAGCCAGAAGTGACCATATTTAAACCAGCCACGCCCCCAAACATACTCCTTTTTGAGGTCTAATATCAAATTAACTGTGGACTTATTTATTCGATAGACCACCAGAACACTGATCAGAAGGAGGGAATTTAGCTTTTGACACCATAATGACTTGTGGGGGAAAAAGTATTGACCATAGACAGTATATAAAAGTGGTCGTAGCTAAGTGCTTTAAACTGTAATACCACCGAGTGCCGCTAGAGGATTCCTCCAAAAAGTCTTCAGCTCCATAGACTCCCATTCAATTAGTCTCGTGAAATTCAAAGTCAATCATTTTTTTCCACAAGTTATTTCGCTGTTGCTAGCTAAAGTTGCTCCTTCTTATTGGTTTTTGGTGGCTCATCTGAAAATAACCCTGGCGTTAATTAGAAAATAAGCCTCAAAAAGTTGTGTTAATGGTGGCAAGTCTGTTTGATTGACAGGCCTGGGATGCAACCAGGTTACGGCTATCAGTGGGCGGGACGTAGTATTGCTGGGTTTCCAATCAGATCAAGTCAGATCTACTGCTTGCTCCCCCCACCCTCCCAGCTCATCCGAATATGGTCACTTCTGGCTCCAAACCGTTCTGAACTAGCAAGATGGCGTCGGCCAAAATCCAAACTCAAAGCCTCATAACAGCCCCTAACAAACCAACGGGTGATGTCACTTTTGGTTGTTGCTTGGTGTTGACATAATATTCCATGAGAGTTGAGGTGACTGGGAGACTATTATTTGGTCCAGCGGGTTTTTTGGTGGCAGCCCCTACTGGCCCTTAACGGTATTGCACTTTGAGGCACTTTCACAGTGGCTTCACTTTCCATACCCTGAGACTATGTCCATTTTTATATACAGTCCATAGTTACATTTTGACAACATCCATCTCGGCGTGATGAATTGAGGATGCCTTTTTTTTTTTTTTTAGGTATTTTTTGTTGGCAGTTTGTCTTGATTGGACAGTTATAAGTGGGTTAGTGTATTGTGTGTCTGAAATAGCGAGGTACATTGGCAGTAAGGAGGCGTACTTGTGTGATATTGGTGTGTATGTCTATGGCTATATGCAAGTGGGTAAATCGAGCTCGGCCTACAGTATGTGCGTGTGTGTGTCTGCATGTATATAAGAGTTTGTGTAAGTGAGGCTGCTCTTTATTCAGCTGGTCAACAAACTCCTCTGCCCACACATGGCTTCACTCCTCCACATTCAGACACAGTGATGAGTCACATGCTCCATTCTTACGCTTTTGTTCTCACGGTGTCTTGTTGAGACATACTGACTCTTATCTCTCTGTCTCTCACACATAGAAGGCAGAACTTTCCATGTTTCAACAAAAGATACACATTATTAATAATTTTTTTTAAAAGGACAAGATGTATCAAGCTTCCCTAGATGTCCTTCATAGACTGTTGTCTATGGCCCATCTTGCCCTGACATTGAACTTTGGGAATTTGATGAACTCTCCAGCAACCTCTTTATGTCAACACTGCAGGCCGGCGCTTGACATCAGCAAAATTGTCGCAGTGCATTTTCATCACATGGCTGCCACTCAATAGGCGACCACAAGACGTCATGGGCCAAGAGGTGACAAGTTGGAGAAGAGAAGACTTTAAAAGAAAAGGAGGGGCAACTTAGGAATACACTGAGATGTCAATACTTACAATTACTTACTATCATAGTTTGTTGTGGTACTTAAGAAAGAGTGACATGTTTGATTCCCCTGTACTCATACATTACTTTTCTAGAACTGCATGGACAGAATACTGTTTTCCCTGTTATCTTTGTTTTTTTTTGGAAGAACCTGGTTTACTTTGAACGTTGAGAATTAGATATTATTATTGTGTAGCCCGAGTGATGATAAGGTATGCGAGCCACTTTGGCAAAGACTGAAATTGGGTAGGTTGCCAGGGAAACTTGGTACAGACATTCGTGGTCCCAAAAGAATGACTCCTGGCGATCCCAAAACTTCTCCAGTGGCACCATTAGGTTGATGTTTGTGGTTTTGAGTGAAAGTACTGAATGAATTGACATGAAATTCCAGTACGGAGATTGGTCTTCCACTCAGGATGAGTTATAATAACTTTGGAAATCCTCTTAACCTTTTTATCTATTATCAATTTAAATGTAGGTTTGTCCAGTACTTTGGTTTGTGATGAATAACTTTGGAACTAATGTGTTCCCACCATTTTTGGCCATTAACATGTTAGCACACAATGAGGTGGTGACCATGGTAAACATCATACCTGATAAATAAACATGTTCGCTTTGTCTTTTTGAGCACATATGCATGCTAACATAAGCAGTTAGCTAAAAGCACCACTATGCCTAAAAGTAGTGTCTCACGGAGGAGCTAGCACGGCTCTTAGTCTGGATTTCTTGTTTATTTTCTGATTTATATCCAATACATTCATGTTATTGAATATGTATTCCTTACTTGCTTGAAAATCACTCTTACGTAACTGTTTAAGCAATGACTTCTGGAAAACCAGCTTCCATTTTTGGAAGCACCTAAAATCTTTTCATGTAACAGAGGGACAGGATTGCCCTTTATTCAACTGGGGGGCAGTGTCCACATTCATTCAACATGTGTAGGAGTCTCACCCTAAGATGGAGTTCTAAAGCAACACGACTGACAATGACGTACTGTGTAAATGATCTGATGAAGACGGAAAAAAAAAAAAAAAAAAAAGTAGACAAAACGTTTTCATACTGTTCAGGTAGTATGAAATATTATAAATGTGGTCCTCTTAGACACTGAAATGATGATTTACTCAGTCAGTGCCTGAGTCATATTGTTCAGCAAGAAGATAAGAGCGCCTGCAAATGTGGAGATGGATTTCCTTGTAAACAGCTGACTCCCACCCACATATTTTTTACCCGCTGAACCACTGAGGGATACAAGATATCTCCCAATGTGCCCATGATTGATCAGCAGATTCTTTTACACACCAAAAGCGGCGTACGTTAGAAGCTGAGAAGTTCCGAACAACAAATAATGATGACTAAGTAAAAAAGTGCCCACATGTAATACTTGTAATGTTCCAAGGGGAAGAAAAAAAAAAAACTCATTATAGTTTGTTGTTTTTTCACACAGATATTCAAGAGTGTTACGAGGTGACCTTGCAACTGAACACAGAACAAACTGTTGTGAAAGAAGACAGCAGGCTGGATGCGTGGGAGGTAATTTTCCTGCTTCACATTATAGATTGGAAGAAATATGCTTCATGTTTACATTGCATCTGGTGTCACACGTGGTGCCGTGTGCTGTGCTTTTACTGGGGAGGATGTCATCACCCGTGTCCCTCACACTCCTACGCGGATAACATGTTAGCATGAGTCACGACTGCTATGACTTCAACCTGGTGAGAGTGAGTGTCAGACGGAGGGGGAAAGTTGTGAGGGAGGCACACATGGGTGGAGGGAGAAGTGGAAATTAGACGGAATCAAAAGAGCGCTGATTACCATTTGCTCATCAGTGGGTTGCTCTCATGAAGTCAGTCAGTCTTTTCATTATAACAAGTGTGTGTAGTCACACGGTTATTTTGAATATTTTTAGAGTAGGACACAGAAAGAAAACTGGAGGGAGAAAATCTGCATTTTGCACAGGCCTAAATGTTGAATCACTGTTTAAGAAGGACCAGAGCTCAAACTACATGTTTAAAGCAAGTAAAACATTAAGAAATCCATACACTTGTTTTGAAACCTCGCATCTAGCATTTTGGCCGTAGCTGTCTTGACCTTGGCCAGAAGTGACCTTATTTTGACAAGTTGGGGAGGATCTGACTGAGAACCTGAGGATTGTATGCTCGCCTACCTATAAAGGAAACCTGCTTGCACCCCAGACATTTCAATTGAACCAACTACGCCCTCAAGAATACTTCCACTTGAGACCTAATATCTAATTAATTGTAGAATTATTTTCATAAGGACCACCAGGACACTGATCAGAAGGAGAGAATTTAGCTAATAACATCATAAGGACTTGTGGAAAAAAATATATTAACTTTGTATTTCATGGGAGAAGTGGACACTTTTTGAATAGGAATCTATTTTTTGCACACACAGTTGTCCAACCACAGTCTCCATGGCAGCACAAACAAAACACGAGATTTCATTTTAAGCACAACATTTTTTTTATGTTACTTTAAATATTGAGTTTGAGGCACAATGGTCAACTTTGAATCCTTCAAACAAAGGAACTAGATTCATCCACTGAAACATCTGACTATTAAAAGTATACGGGCCTGAAAGATAGCTCAAAGAATATCATTCCATGAAAGGAAAAGCAGTGAGTAATTTTCTAAAGCTTTGTGTTCTCATTTATCATCTAGAGGGAAACAAGTGTAATGCGACTGGTTAACATACTCAGTAGAGCCCAGTGTTCAGGTCTATATTGAAATTATTTAAAGGTGTGCACATATGATATGTGATACGATATTAGGATTTTCCATCAAATCCACTGTAACTGCACAGAAACTGGAATGGCTACTTATTTGCCTTTAGAGTCTCGGTGTCTTGGGAGTATTGAAAGATAGCAATCAAAGTATTTTGAAAAATACTTCAGAGGTGAAAAAAGCTCACAACAAATCAGCTTTAAAGCTTTTCTCAGTTTAAATGTGTCACAAAAGAATGCTGAACATGCTGATCAGGGTCCAACAGAAGGGGCCAACTGAAGACACATTGGGTGTCGTCAATGTTTTCTTCCAGCTTGTTTTGATTGAGACCAAAGACAACCAGTAATTTACCTACTGGTCTATTTATTAAGGTCATCCTCAGCAGATACCTTTATTTTCTTCTTTTGCTTTTATGTAATGTTCACAAAGATCTCAAGTTGTTTGACTGTAACATGGATTCCTTACTTTTTCTCACTACTCATTTTATCCCAGGAAATGTTATCTCGTACAATTTATGAAATGATAGCTTTGAGAAATTCACAGTGCTTTTTTTCTAGTATTCAATGGATTGGTTCACAGGTTTTCTAGCTTATGGTAATACAATTATTCTAACATGCATATACTAGATTGATATCTATTTTTTGCTGTCCATACTGGCCAAGTATGTAAGAAATTTGTGTAAAGGTCTAGACAAATTAAGTGGGTGTGTTCCAAACACAGCGCCTTTGTAGTATGAAATCCCTTCCTTTGTCTTGCCTCATCTGTCATCAGACAGCATTTTCTTGCTGAGCCATAGCAGGGGGTATAGTACCGAAAGAGACAGCGCTCTGTACAAAAAGAGACTGTAAGCTGCATAATAATGCACCTCTGTAATACAGCTAGCCGGGTTTGACATCTGCCCACTGTCCTACTGTACCTCCTGTATGACCTGTATGTCTCGGATTAGAATTGTGGCCCAGATGTCATTTGGGACCATCTGATTGGTCACTAACTGGCACAGTTGAGGTGAGATTGTCAGGACTTTGCTGCAGCTGCCCTGCATGTCTGCTGTGATGGGATCTATGCTAGATTTTATACATAACCCACTAAATAAATGTGCACATATGTTTGAAGTGATGTAGTGCAAATCTTTTTTTGTCTTATAAAGGTGATGAGTCAATCCTCACACGAGATGAAAACTGTAATCTTGCATTATCCCTTTATGGTTATCAACCCCCCTCTGCAGTCAATCACTTAATGTCAATGTGTTTTTGAAAGTCTGTAGCAGATTGTGTTCGGTCAGTTGAACAGGACAACTGATGTGTATTAAATAGATGCTGCAGTCCAGTTTTTGATTCCTTAATACATAAAGCTTAAGCAAGTGACTATTTTCAACAGAGAGGTTTCTCAGAGATTTGTGTTAAAGACACATTAGGGGAGATATTAATATTGTGCTTTCTGATGATGCAAGGTTTAAACAGTTTATGGTACTTGCAAAAGAACCCTCATAGCCCAATCAGATCAAGTAACCCTTCATTGGCAGCGCCAGTCAAATTCCAAATGTGTTCATTTGAATTTATTTGAATTTGGATGTTATTTAAAACTTTTAATTATACATGGCGTTTTAAAATGTATTGCTTTAAAAAAATAATAATTTTAGATTAAATTTTACAGATCATTTCCACCATTTATGTAGTTATTATAACCATTTTAACTGTCTATCCATGAATTTTAGCTACATGTTTCAACAATCTAATATAATATTTCAACAAACAATCTGTTTGGAAATCGAACTGTGCTACTCTGCAATCTTTCCACATTCCCCCAGGCAATTAAAACAAGTCGCCACTGGTTGGAAATGATTGGATTACGTGATCATGAGTTGCCGCATGTTGCAGTGCCATGTGTGTCACTACTGTGGTCGAGGACCAAAACCATGAATTATGACTTTGGCTTGAACTTTATTCCGCCCTCCGAAGCGCCTCTCGGTGCATCTGTGATCCACCCCGTTTAGCCTCTAATTCAGTGCAGCGCTTCTCCTGGTCCTTCCCCTATCCTCCACTCTGTGGATCCCAGCTGCTCGGAGGGGCCCATGCAGTCACAATCCTGGAGCGGCAGAAGCTGATGGAAGGATGCAGCAGTCATAGTGGGAAGTTTGAGAGAGAGGGAGAGAGAGAGAGAGAGAGAGCTGCTTAATGGACACCCAGTGAGGTGCTCATCAGTATTCTAGCCATGGTGTCACCTGAGTGGAGGATGAGAGGGAAACTAAATGAGTCTGCAAATTCCCTGATTTGCTGCAGAGTAGCAGGTGAGAGTGGAGAATAGCTCCTTTGGTAAAGAAATGAAAGGATCAGTAAGAGAAGAAGCTGTTTTTGTAGTTTAATTGAATTCGTGCTTATTTTAATGGTAATTATTTGTGGTTGCAAGAAAATTGATGGTTATTACTCAGTAAAATCAAATCAAATAACTAAATAATTTCATACATTTTAGATATTGTACGAGTTTAAATGATTAATTGATGAAGTCTTTTCAAATACATCTGCACAATTTGATATACGCACACGTGAGTGTGTGCGCACAGTGCAAAGGGCACATGCTTAGCTGCCACGATATTAAACCGAGCAGGCAGCTGGGAGGGGCAGCTCTGGCTCTGCCACCGTAAGCCGACCTGCCTGTCAGCTCTGCCATGTGGGAACGAGGCTGTCAAAGAGAAACTCACTTAGCGGTCTCTGAAATGACACATGGTTAACTTATCTGCACTGCTACTGCACAGACAAAGGAAATGTTGTGAGAATCCTGCTATACTTGACATTAATGTAATAATAAAGGTTGATTTTTGCCTTCCAACTCTCTTAGTTGATGCCAGCCTGCATGCTTATGGGTGTGGGTGTATTTATATAAACACTTGTCTTTTCAACTTGAGCACAAGAGCAGCTTTCATTTTAACGTGGAAGAACCGGGTGAGAGTTATGGCATCAATTACGTGGAAAATCATTGGGCTTGTTCTGTGGTAATACTTTTTGCAACTTCGTACCAGTGATGGCCTGCTCTGAAGGCTGCCCTCTGCTGTCTGTTAAGGGTCTGTGTGGTCTAAACTGGCAATGATCCCTGTGAATTTCAGGTACTGTAGATTCTGTGTAGCGCTGTAGAAGGGACTCTATGTTCAAGTTCATTTATTTTGATGATTTGATTAGTTTGTAGTTTGCAGCTCTTTTACCGTCCGTTGCCTGAGTTTCATTTGTCAGCCATCTAGTTCTGCTCTGTGCTCCTCTGACCGTTTCCACAACAAATAGTACTGAGCTGTGTGATATTCTTAACTTTTTCAAATACTTTCTTTTCATTGCAAAGTTTTGCTAGACAGGTCCTCAAACTTTGATCATGCTCCTGACTCTTCTTTAGCTATAAAATGTGCTGGTTATTAAAAACATTCAAGTATCTCTTAAATAATAATGAAAGCATTTTTTTTTTACATGAGCAAACTTGACAAAAGATGAGAGGACTGATTGGACTGTAATTTCTGTTTTTTAATAAGAAGCTATAGACAGCTGCTGGTTATCTTAGATTAGCACAAAGCCTAATTCCAGTATGTCGAAAAACAAATGATAATTTGTACTATTTATTTTTGTACAGTTTAATAAAACAGGGTATAATGGGTTAAGTTTAATGGTGCTGGTCAGTGGATATTTATACCTTTAAATGAGCCAGGCTATCTTTTTTCCTCTTCCTTTCACACTACGCCAAGCTAACCACCTGCTGGTTATAGTGTCATATTAAATGTACAGATGAACCAGTACCATTTCGTTCAAGTCACAGAGCTGCTCATTTGATCTTACACTTACTGCTCCTCTGAGAGTATTCCCAGAATCCTTTTAAGACTCTGAATATATTCTGTCGTATTAAATATGTTTTTAAGCTGTTTCTCTGTCCTACAGGTGTTGACATGTTATTTTTAAAGATGTGATGATGATTATCATCTTTGGTATGCAAATGTATGTCCTGATCATTGCAGGAGTAGTTTGTTTTAACGGGATTTCATTTGTCTAAGAGAATTCATCCATTCTGTGTGCCGCAGGATCAGGAGGATGAGGGTGTGTCTCGGGTGCGAGTGACCAGCAGGAGGAGCCCTCACAAAGTAGAGCGGGTATCTGGCCTGGTGGCTCACTCCTGTGTCGACATGCCAAAGGTGAGTGAAGCAGAGCAACAAGGTGTTTTTCAGGGGTCCCCTGAACACATCTTTTTCACAATGATTGAATTGAAGCTGCAGAAATGGCAGCTGCTGCAAAGCAGTGATCATGATGTGACAATCACGCATTTTCCACAACATCTTCTGAGGTTTCACAAAAATGGCTGAACATCATGAAACATCTGTTACTGATCATAAAGACCTCTGGAACATTTTATTAATGTCTGGACTGCTAATAATCCGTATTTGTTATTAGGATGCTGATATTTTAATGACAGAAACAAATTTATTTTCTTTTGAGCCTTTCAATACCTACAATGATAAATGACATTTATTACGCATTATTTTTTATTTGCATTGGTTATTTGCTCATACAAAGCATAATAAACAAAGTGTTGACCTCCAGCCATAAAACACATCCTAAACTATTAGTTCCTGCATTTCACTATGGGGCTATGACTGTTTCTATGTACTAATATAAAAAGATTTAAAGGGTTTAAATCAGTATTTTGGTAAATGTTGCTGAGTGTTAGATGAGAAGCTCAACACGTTTTTAATGTCACAGCGAGCAGACAGTTAGTTTATTTTAGCACAGAGAATGCAAACAGGGGGGAAAGACTAGTTTGACTGTGTCTGAAGGGAACAAAATTCATATTGTCAGCACCTCCAAAGTTCATTTATTAACCCAAACATCTATTTGTTTAATCTATATTTAAAATGGAACTACTATGTGTAGATTATGAGGGATTTTATGATCCTTTTTATTTTTTACATGTTGTTTTTTTTATACAGATTAAATAAACCACATGGAATGTGTTTTGCTTCTGTCCGCCAGTCGTTATGCTAAATGAAGAATCGCCTCTGGCTTTATGTGTAGTAACTTTAAGCGAGAAAGCAGATAAATACACTTCCCAAAATGTCAGACTATATTTCTTTTAAGAGATTGTGTGTGGCCAATCTGCAGTTTACATGAGCAACAAGCTCAGTCTGCGTCTTTCATGACAGAGATACTTCTCAGTGGGCTGCCATGTTCCTCAGTATTGTTGAAGGCCCTCCCATGCATTCCCCATTACAACAGGGCCAGTGGCACATGGCAGCACAGTGGCCGCAGGCATTGGCTTTTCAGCTGAGCCCAGAACTAGTGCAGTGGGTGGAGGGTGGGGTGGAGGGGTGAGGATCAGGGGACTTGGAAGGGGTAAAAGAGAGGGTGATGCACATGGATTCACTTTGCCTGTATGATAATGTCAGTATAAGAATACAGTGACAGTACAGGTTGACTCCGTGTGGATGATATGGAGCTGTGTGTGTGTGTGTGTGTGTGTGTGTGTGTGTGTGTGTGTGTGTGTGTGTGTGTGTGTGTGTGTGTGTGTGTGTGTGTGTGTGTGTGTGTGTGTGTGTGACTCCCTCTATTACATGAAGGAGGGAGGTGAGGGAGCTGAGGAGGTGCAGGGAATGGAAGGGAGGGAGTGAAAGGGAGAGAAGGGGGGTGTAGAGAAAAAGATATAGTGGGGGAGGCTGGAGAGAGAGAGAGAGAGAGAGAGAGAGAGAGAGAGAGAGAGAGAGAGAGAGCGAGCAAGCGAGCGAGCGAGCAAGGCGGCTGAGAGGCGAGGGCCGGTGCAGTGCAGAGCTGGAACGGACACCCAGAGCTCAGCCTTCCTCGGGTTGCCATGGAAACCACATTCCTCCCCCGCCTGCATCCCTACAGACTGCTCTGACTCTCTTCCTCTCTCTATCTCTCTCTCTCCTGGCTTCTCTGTTTTTCATCCTGTCTTTTTCATTCCTCTTTTAATTCATGTCTTTGTTTTTCTCTCTCTCTCTCTCTCTCTCTCTCTCTCTCTCTCTCTCTCTCTCTCTCTCTCTGTTCTGCTTTTCCACCATACAAGCATTGGTGATGATGCAAACTCAGCAAGCACACTGATTTCAGATGCATTGCACTCTGTGGCAAGGTGAATGGGTAATTACACAGTTTATTTTACATTCCCATGCACTCATGGATGCACAAGCACTTTGTTGTTTTCTCAGCATCTCTCTATTTCCTTCTCTCTATTTTTACTTCCCCTTCTGTTCAGCACCATGCTTCAGTAATGCCCCCTCTAGTCATGGCATTTCTGCCCACACACAGGGCACCTTAGCTCAGTTTCTTCTCTGTTAGGCATCTGTCGTGGACCTGCAGCACCTTCATCATATTTTATCAACTGCATTCACCTTCCTGTCAGTTTCCAGCTAATCTCTTAACCTCCTACTTGCGCCCCTTTTCATAGCTCCTTTTCTCCTCTTGTCTTTTTATGCGTGTTCAAAATCTACGCAAATATTGTTCCTTATATCCGTGTAGCTCTGATACAATCTTCCAATCCCCTCTTTTCCTGTCTTCCTCATTTCCGCTATCCTAGCTCTCGTTTTTCCTTCATGTGTATGCTTCCCTCTCATTATTCCATCAGTTGGAGGTGCTGTGTTTGGTGTGTGTGTGGAGCAGCTGTTCTTTGCCACTGAGGCCTATTAATAGGAGTCTTAGCCGAGTAGCCTTTGTTTTTCTGAGTCTGTATTGAGCATCTTGCCTCTTCTAGGCAGTTTACTTTGTTTTTCAGTGCAGAATTGATGAGTATCTCCTATTTTTCTAGGTCTGACTGTTTCTCTGTCATGCAGTCTATCACCCTTTGCCACTCACATTCCCCACCTGCACATTCACACGTAACAAGGCGAGAGTCATTGAAAAGTGCAAGCATTAACTGTAAAGATGTATCCTCCTGTAGTTTGGTAGTTGGTCCTTTCAGTAGCTACTATTTGTGAAAGAAACAAATAAACCTAATGATGCCTGAGAGAGACTTATAAAACTTGCTTCCTCATCCCATCGTGCAGTTAGTTAAAGCTACAGTAGAGAAACTTAGTGTGTGTTTGAAATGGAGCTGCCTCTTTAAGGCTGCCTCACTACCGACTGTCCTTTTATGGTTGCTGCATCCGGTCAGGTGACGAAGGAACAGTCACATAGCTTCTCGGAGAAATGCCTAGAAATGACTGAAAAGCTCAATACATGGTCTGTGCAGTGGTTGGGGGTTGTAATGCTCATTATGATAGCGCGTGTGTGAGTGTGTATGTGTGCGTTTGTCACAGGGTGTCCAGGTGGGTTTATGTAATAACGGCTCTGCAGGCTGATGCTGAGCTGATAATGTTGGGGGAGCTGCAAGGTGGGATGCAGAAAAGCATCTCTCTTCAAAAGCTCTGGATGATTTCCTCATTTATGCCGTAAGAGGTCACAGCCTTCATTCCTGTCATAAATCGCTGAACGCTCCGCTCCAGTCCAAGCTGTTTATTTGGGCACAATATTAACAAGGATTTTGCGCACACACACACACACACACACACACACACACACACACACACACACACACACACACACACACACACACACACACACCACTTACTCCTGCATGTTCGCATACACATTTGTACATGGATGTGTATTACATGAATGTTTGTTTTTAATATTCTTCATGTTGCCGTGACTACTACAACATCGCAGTTCTTTTAGGATGACTAAAACCTCCAGCATTGTTCTCCAGCATAGGGCTACTTTAGACAAGATATGGAAAGAGTCGGAGCATTAATACCAAACAGCAACTTCATTTTTTTTTTTTACAGTTTTGAGATTAAAACTGTATATTATTTTTATCATGATCACATTTAACTGGCATTTATTTGTAGCCACTAAAGAAATAACCAGGAACTGAATATTGCTTTTTCTGCTTGGCTCTGTGTCACAACTGGGAAAATAATCTTGTATACTTGACAGTTTTATTACATTATAGATCACAGATTACGTTTGACAGTGTCATGTAATCTAATACAAGGACACTGTAAATGACAACCTTAAAAAATAAGTGTGTAATAGAGTTCAACCAAAACTGCTAAGGCTACACGGTGTCAACTGAAATTGCACGTATACATATTTATTGCAGGACTATGATATCTGATTGCAGAATATGGTACTAGTGTGGGCTGTGTGACTCCTGTGTCCTTACACAGTTGCTTAGATTTCACATGATCAGCACATTATTGAGATGTTTCTTAAAGAAGGAAGAAGGAAATGAAGAAGAAATACATTTATTTAGAGACTCAAACAAAATGGAAAAGTCAAACAGAAACTCTAGATGTTTTTATTTACGAAATTATGTCATCTTTAAGACACCTACACTGCATTAACCTTCAAGGCATTTTCTGTCCCCTGTAATAGCTCTAATTTGATTAGTGCATAGTAGCGTCTCGTATTTCTTCCTGGCCTTATTCGGATATAGAAAATCAGCAACTGATTGTCTCTAACAATATTTTATATATTTAGCATTATGTAATATTTAAATGGAGACATTCCTTTTCCCTTGAGGCACTAAATATTGCCTATATACACATGAACTGTTCACATATGTGTTTGTATGTGCACTCTCACACTTCTGTGTTCATTCAGCCCAGGGGGTCTTTCTCTGTCCTTCTCTCCTTTCTTTATCATGTATATCCAGCTGGCTATTTCCTCATTTTTTTATGTTGCACAGTATGTTTTTTTTATATATATAAATACTGCTAAGGCTCTGACTGTACTGATTGGTAAATACGATGTGGACAGTTTATAAGAGAGACGGCGTGAGGCTGGGGAGGGATGGTTGCAACATGTGCTCGGTCATGTGTGCTGTGATCGATATGCTTACATCGGTCTTTCAAGCCAGTGCTTCAAAGCCCCGCCTCGCTGCTTTGATTGGCTTCAGCGGGGATTGTGGCTGCATTCTGCAATGAAACTTGAGGCACTCAGTGGTTTCTAGCCCCTGTTCAAAAATGCCAAAGTTTCTCCTCTTTCTGCTGAGAAGTGTTGAGAAGCTCTGCAGGTTAGAGTGAAAGAATATCATTACAATGAAGTGAGTTACTGTTGCATGTAATTAAGTGTGGCTGAACCTGCTGTGTGCACCTCCTGGTAGGGCTGCAACACAATGCAGTGTGCCCTCGCCCTGAGATCCTGTTCAGTGTAACAGGAAGGTTGCAAACATATAATATATGTCAAATTTAAAGGCACTATGTCTAAGGTGTTAATCAAAACACTGAAGAGGTGCGAGCAGTCATGTATGAGCACTGTAACATGCAGACTATGTATAAATACACTCTCTCCCACATGCAGACACACCCAGCTCCGTTCCCCGTCACATTTCATTAATAATGCATATATGCAGTGCTTTAATGGCGACACTGTAACATTCCCGCTCAGTTCTCTAAAAAAAAAAAATAAACCTTCACCCTCAGTGTCAGGATGTTTTATATCTAGCTGTGATCAACCCACAAATTCTTAAGAATGCAAAATGGCTCACAGGCAGTCCTATCACATTACTGAAAATATAACTGCCACAGATACATGAAAGCCATATAGTCTCTCCTTCCCCCCCCCCCCTCACACATTCTCACTCTCAATCTATTCCTCCACCCACTCGAAAGCCCAAGCGTGTAATCTTGTTGGTTTCGTACACATGTGTTGATGTCATCATTGTGAGCATAAAATAATTCCCCTATGGTTCTTAAATGAGGCTTCAGGAGTGCAGCCTCCCCTCGCTGTGCTTATTTTGACCCAGTCCTGCACCTGGGCAGGACTTAGAAATGAAATAACCCAACAGAGATGGTGCTTTGCCAGCACAAAAAAAGAAGAAGAAAAAAAGGAAGAGGGATAAAGAATGATGCAAAGTAATGCAGTGTGATTCAAAGGCATCCTCCATTGAGAGGCAGGTTGAGTGATACCCAGGAGGAAAAAGGATTTTCATCTGCTGCACCTACTTCCACTGTGAGATTATTTACAGATGTGTGCTGTGACACAGAGCCTGAGGTTGACAATTACTAGCACAAGAAAGCTGTTAAGACTGCAGCTGAACTAGAGATGACTGTGGAGGTGACCAGGGATCAGTCGGAGGGACAGGGGTGCTCATTGTAAGTTGGATTTTGGCTGCATTGGTCTGATGAAAAACATGGATTAGACTCACAATTAGTGGATCAGAGTTTTGAGGGTTGGCTTTGTGAGATGGCAGACTGACCTTCTGAGCTTTTCCCTTTAAAATATCGAGAAAATAGACAAATACAGCGTTTTTGTCGTGGCTGGATTTGTGAAGAAGTATCTTTTCACCCAAGGCAGGCAGCAGTGGGGTTTAGGTGTTGTGGCCCCTTTAAGAGCAGCCAGTGAAGCGCTCAGTCCTGTTGGTGCTGCTGCTGCTGCTGATGGCAGCGCTGCAAGTTGATTGGCTGTGGCTGTCAGGGCTGAGGTGCTAGAGGGATGCTGCTACGTATCTCTCTCCCGCGCCCTCCCTCCCTGCCTCTCTCTCTCTCTCTCTCCCTCTCTCTCTCTCTCTCTCACCATCTCCCTCTTGCTTGCTCACATCCCTCTGAATAATCCACATCTAGGGCAAGCTGGCTGAGAGGCGATCCTGTGCTCAGCTCCTCTCTGCAGGCTGAGAAAAGAGACAGAGAGCGAAAGACAACGATTTTCAACGCAGGAGGAAAAACGTGAGATTTTGACAGAACGGGAAGATACCAAGAATTAACAGAGGAAGATTTTCATCTGCGGATATCATTTATTTATATATATTGTTTATATATCTATATATATATTTGTACACACGCATATAGATATTTATATATATATACATTTATCCTTGTACATAACTGTATTTGTGCTTGTCTGTTTATATTAATATTTTTATATGTATTTGTGTGTGTAAATATATATATGATATATAAACAAAAGAATATATATATATATCTCTATGAATTTATATGCGTATCACTGTGAACCAAGAGAAGCAAGAGGAAATTTCTATCATCAGGGCTGGTCTCTGATTGTGTGGTGGTATACAATATTTTAAATATTTCCTTTGATCTTCTACGTCAAGAGGACAAAGACTACGTGCCCATTTTGTATTTTTGTTTTCCTGTTGCTGCTTCCCATCCCTCTCAATCTCTTTTTTTTTTCTACGTCCGAGAGGAATAAAGCGGAGAGTGACAGGATTTGACGAAAAAGGGAAAATCTGTAGAAATTCCTGTGATTAGTGTTATTTCCATCGGCATTAGCACTCTGTGAGCCGATCACAGCGTGCTGTGTGAGATCTGAGGAGGAAGCAGAGACAGAGTGCCACGCCGCTCATCTCAGCGTCAGCTCAGCCAGCACAGCCAGCATGCACAAACACCACCACTGCTGCAAGTGCCCAGAATGTTATGAGGTGACCCGTATGGCTGCCCTGCGTAGGATGGACGCCCCGTCGTATGGAGGAGACTGGCAGGCCGAGCCCTATGGATACCCGCCTGGGTATGGGGGAGGCCAGACCTTACCCCCTCCTGCCTCAGGGGGAGGTGGAAGCATGGCAGGAGGAGGGGGCACTTTGGGGAGAAGTAAGGGCAAGATTATGTCTGGTGGGGGCCCTGGAGGCCCCAACCCAAAGGGCCAGTCCAAGAGTGGCCCCAAAGTAAATGGCAACAACTCCAGTGGACAAGCAGGATGGTGGCCCGAGTGCACCTGTACCAACCGGGAGTGGTATGACCAGGTAATTCATCTTCCTCACTCTGTTAGATAGTTCAGGCCTGTGGGGCCTGACAGGAGAAACTGGGATCAGATGGGCTGTAGTTCTAGTCAAACACAAACCGTCATGTATCAGCTGAAGCTGACGGTTTATGGAAGAGAATTCTTATTAAGTATTCATCTCAAGCCCTTTGCTTCCCATTTGTTGACTGTGGTTTCTCTATAGGAGGCAGAGTAAGGAGAACAGAACAGGACTGATCTAATTCCACTGCACACACATGTACATGATCTTCATGTTTGGATATGATGCAGATGACTAATGCTTATAGATTTAACACACCTAGAGTGTGTCGTCAAAGCCTTATGCTGATGCAGTTACCATAGGCCAAAAAATGGTGCATTTTCATTCATTGAAGCTGCACTGAGATGCACTTTGTAATTATTGGATGTTATCAATCAAGCTGGCAACTCATTACAACATTGTCACCCTGTAATCAACATTACAGGCTGACTTTGTAAGAAATTACACGCGAGAAATATATTTCTCAGACATCTGCTAAACGTAGGATTGTGTCTCATGAGTTCAGAGTAGAGGAAGAGATGATGACATCGATCTCTGATAGTTCTATTTTTATTTCTCAGGTCGTTTTTTTTTCTCATAACATAATATTTGTGTTGTATAATACAAATAGAGAATCAGAGGCAATCTGTGTCTATATGCTCCCTGTCTTACATGCTACACTGTGAATAGAGCTGCCTCTCTACATGTGCCCCATTTTGTGTCTATTATCTCCGTTTATTTACATGTATTTATGAATTACAGTTGATAAAAGGTCAGAACAGCTTCAGAAGCACAGTCTTTAATTAAGCAAGGTGCATGTATGTGAGCATGAGAGTGAGCTCGGGTGGGGGAAGGGAAGCTTGGTGAGCATGAGATTCAAGGAATGGTTCTTGCTGTGCATGAGTATGTGTCTATGCAGTCTGGTATTTGCGGCAAGTGAAGCCACTGCATCGTTTGTTTCCTCCGTTCATGTCTGATGGTGTTTTTTTTGGGATGAAGAATGGAAAGAAGGAAGGTGAGAAGAAAATGGAGGCTAGAATTTCAGTAGCAGAATGGGAAGAGATCCTCCTGAGCTGAGCCCTCATACGAGCCGCAACCTGGCTGATATTCGCAGATTACTACAACCAAGGAGAGAATTTGGCTTTGAGGAGGCAGAAAGAAATGGATGTTTCCTCTCGCATCATGTTGCATTACAATATATTGCATTGCAGCTGCATCCAGTCCAATCAGGCGTGTTTCATGTTTCACACATTTGAAAGCTCACAGCAGATGTGATTATGTAAGCATTTATTGCTTACATGGAGATTTTATTCTCCATCGGTATTACACCACCAACCCCCCCCCCCTGTTTATTCTACTGCTCATTTCCAGCATATTTATTCAATACTCAACTTCCAATGGAGAAAATGTGCTTGATGAAATGTGTCTTTCGACTGCATGGTGATTCATGTATGGATCTTATGTTGTCGAAACAGATAGATAAATCCTGTTTTGTGCTATTCTGTCAAAGGATCTTTACTGCCTTGCTGTATCATGCGAACATACACCTCATAATAAGCTCGTAGAGAAAATGTCCATGCAGCCAGCTTAACTGCAGGAGCATCTACATTTCTTACATCTGAATAAAATTGAGTCAGGGACGGAAAGGGGCTGGGGAGAAGAGGGGGGGGGGGCGTTCAGTGGGGTAAAAATGTAAAGGTTGAAAAAGAGAGAAATAAGCCAATAAAGGCAGTCAGCGGCCCTTAAGAGGGGGAGGGGGTTATGTAAGAGGAGGCAGTTGGTGGTGCTGTCAGAGAGAAGCAAGAGAGGTACTGACACTGTGGACAAGCATCTGTCCCTCCGTCTCTTCAAACAGGGCATGTGAATAGCCAGTATGTGCTCCCCATTCCTGTGAACGGTGCATGGACGGTAACGAAACCCACCATCATCCCACACCCCCACTCCCACCCCCCCAGTTCTCCTCAGTCACCGTTGCTCATCCTCGTTGGGAAATGTGGATGTTACCCCTCCCCCCACTACCTATACGACACAGCCGGAGAACACGGCAGTGATCACACACGCCCAACCACACATCATCTTATAGCTTTCATAACAACTCGTGTTTTTTGGATGCCTGCGTGATGAAAAGCAATAACCTTGCACAGTCATTCAGAATTATCCTAGCTGCCTTTTTAATAGCTGGATCATTGACATTTTTAAATGGCTTCTGTAGCCATGGACATTTCATGTATGTGTGAGGAAATTATTAGACACCCCAAGACATAATGATGCCATATTATTTGTTTGTCTCTCCCAGTCATCTATTTACAAAACAATTGTGCCGCTTTTGTCTGGAGCTTGCTAGGTTAATTATGGATGATTTCAGCTTGGATTATACGGAGCATTCTTTAAAACAAGAGCTTTTGAATTTAAATCTGAGAAAAGTAGAGACCTCAGTCTCCTGGGAGCATCAGTCAGAAAGCTCCCCCCCACCCCGCGGGCTCCAATCTGTCTTTGTGTGTTCTCCAACTCTGTGGCTATGATTAGCTTTAAATATTAATTGGATTTTACTTTATTTATTAGCATCAAGATTTAGTCCAAACTGCTTTGCCAGACCTATTGTTTATTACAGGCCTCTGTAGTGTGCAGCAGTGTTTTAAATTAACGCACAGACACGGTGGGCGTTCCATGTCGAACACCTCCCCCAGGTGATTACGACTTGAAAGCCTTCAGGCCTTGATCAGAAATGTTTGTGTGTGTGTCTTTTACAGTCACATTGATTTATCGGTGTCATCTGTCTGATGAGATTTTGTTCGGTTGGATTTGATTTGCCGTTCCTGTAACAGCAACGCAGAGGGTATTAACAGGTTGGGATTTACATGTGCTCCATGTCCAGATGTCTTGAGCTGGATCCCCTACTGTGATCTTGAAAGGCTCCATCTAAAACCTGGAATATTCTCATCAGATCAAGAGCGATTTATCTAAGAATTTGTCTTAGAAAAAAAAAAAAAAAGGCAAGAAGTGTGATCTGAATCAAAGTGCACTCAGCGTATCCATCCTGGATGGTCCCGCCAAGATGGATGACATTTTCATTAGTCCTGCAGGTGAAGTTCCTGTCCATACAGTCAGTGCTGTGTGACACATAATTACTGCACGGCTGTTTTTAAGTGTCAAATAAGAGATTTCCGTCATCGATAAGTCAGAAAGGCAGCAGATTCCCAACTTGCCCTTGCTCTTATGACAATAAGTAAAGTAAGAATAGGGGATAGTACAGAAACCTGTAAACCTTCGTTTACAGGTGTTAGAATGGAAAAAAAAAAAAAAAAATCTAAAAGCCGCAGTGGAAGTTGTGGATGATGCTGAGCTGGAGGTCCAATAAAAAAAAATGTCAAGAGAGCCTCCATCTTCCCTGGCTCCTCATGAGGCCGGGCAAACCTTAACCTCAAGAATTGAGGACATCAGGAGAGCAGGAATTTGATGTAAGCTTATTCTTCTGAACAGACACGCAACATTTGCTTGTTTACCTACACAATTTTGGCTGTAGATCTCCTTCACGTCACAGGTGGTGCAGTGACGCGGGGCTGCCATTTGGTCATAATGTATTTCCGTCCTGTCAAAAGGGTCAAGATGATGATTTGTGTTGGTGCCCGGCAGATTGGGATAACATCGTTTTGTATTTAGTTTATATATTGCGCAATAGCGTTGAACAATTGTCTCGAGGTGTGAGAGAATTGGTAGATCTCTTCGCTGCAGATTATTGTGTACCAGGTGCATTCTTTTGCCTCTTTAATGGAGCAGTGGTGATGGTTGCTGTTAGATGTGACACTTGACTGGCTTGTTTGTTGTTTCTTTTAAGCACTCCAAATTTTTTTCGATCTTCTCTCTTTTTGGATTAGTCAGTTATATACTAGTCAGTATTTACTGATTTGAATAGTTGACATTAATATAGGTGTTTTTGTTATGTAAGCACCAAGTGGAAGCTGGACATTTACTAAATTAAATAGAAGTGATGAGCCGACTCTAATAGCTTTGCATGTCATTTTTTTTTTAGCCTTCTGTGTAATGGTGCAATTTATTTTATGCCAATAATTTGAATGATTCTGACAAAATATTATACATCATAAAAATATAAAACCCTAATTATTTTGTTGTCCGACAAGTTCCCCTCCAACACTATTTTGTGAAGGGACCGTTGCTGCATGACTGTGATATGTTTAAAGAAATATAAAGAAGCCAGAGCATCTGACTTATACCAGAATGCTATATGGATGCAACCAGACCATTCTCTAACACTGGCACAGCGTGGTGAAGACAGGTCTGACTACACTCTCACCAACCAACATTTTTCAAATTTAGCAATTCAAAAACAGGCAGAAACAGTTTTACTCCTCCATAATCTGTCTATACTTTACCTCAAGCTCTGTATTCAAACCTGTAACAGACAAGTGCTCCAATTTTCTCATGATTTGCCATCTCCCTCACCCTTTCAAAAGGGAGAAACTCCGCTAAACTGGATCTTATTGCTTGAATCTTTTCTTTGCAGAAAGTTCCGGTCTCACAGGAGCAAAGGTTGTAAACTCATTTGTGACAAATTCCACTTCCTCTGACTACTGTAACAGTTCTACACTCTGACTGAAACAACTTAAGTTCATAAATCTACCGTAGCGCTCTTCATGTTCTTACTATCGCTACTCACTGTGGTACAGTATATTAGAACTGCTGCACACAGTGTGAAATACTTACCAGAAATGACACAAATCTATCATTATATCTCACACTAGGTTTAAGGAAAGAGCTGCGTTTAAAGCTAAACCTGTTGGCCAAAATAGTACAGAAGAAGATCATCTCCTACTACTTAAGTAAGGGTTGCCTTGTTTGTCCAAAATAAAATGATGGTATTGGTTGAGAACCTTTTTCTGCCAACTAGTGACAAATTGACAGCTCGTATCATGAGAACCACTGTGTTTCCAAAACTGTCACAGTTAAACAGCAGTGAGGATCCTGAGACAGATTAGATCTTTTACATCTCACGATGATTTAATATCATTTGGTTTGCAGCAATCAAAGTTTGTGACATCATGACATCAACATGGTGGTTTATTCAGATAAGATGTGCTCTGACCATGTTTAAGTATGCAAGCGCTCCCAAGTTTTGTACAATGAAACCATATAATGAATGAGTGTGAATGAAAAGGAAATTTGTAGATATAGATGTTTGGTTCAGTCTAGAAAATAACTGTTGTCCTTACACTTATAGCTGTGGTAGATGTACACACAGTAAAACACCACATTTTAACCATTTTTCATTGCCTAAGTCGATTTTTGAAAGACTGCTATAGACAGGAGGGTTCAGATGCCAACAGCCCATTTCACTGATCTCATACAAATTCAGAGCACGTCAATTAATTTCACCTGTCTGATACCCTACCTCATACCCAACTACCCCCCTCTCACACACACTCACACACACACACACACACACACACACGCACGCACGCACGCACGCACGCACGCACGCACGCACGCACGCACGCACGCACGCACGCACACGCACGCACGCACAGTACAAGCACACTCACTCCTACCTTACCCAGACCTTTACCCAAAAACAAAGTGTTCTTTACCTCTGAGAATTCGGGGCTAAGGAGAGGATGGTGAATCATGGGAAACGCACTACAAAGCAAGGGAGACAAGGTGCACTGCACTCCACTTTGACAGAAGTTCGCTTTTTATACGCTGTAAAAGGGGGCAGGGACGAAGCGCCTGAAAAAAGGCCAGTCAGACGTTGACGTCAGCGCGCTGTGGAGACTTTGACAGCCCGGCCACCATTATGGGAGCTGAAGAGCTTGATCCATGACAGCGAGCTGCTATAGCTGTGACCCAGAACCTGAAATGTGTTGAATCCCACCTCCTACATGTCCCTTAAAAGCCTCCGCTCAGCGGCTCTGTTGTTCTTTACCTTTGTGTTGCGTTCACAGGCTGAATCTGTTCATATTGTTTCAACATGGAGGTTCTCTTTGAAATGCTGGATTCAGAGGAATTTGTTGTCTTCTGCCAACGCAGATTTATGCTCATCAACTGGTTTTCTCATTACTGCGGTTCGGCTGCAGCAATGTGATGTATATAGAGGCTTTTGTACAGTGTTACAGGTGCGATAGCCTGAAGCTGCAGATCTTGTGTGAGGAGGTGTGTGTCCTGCTGGAAGCCGAGGCTGCCATGCCCCTGTGATCCATATGGTCATTGTCAGAGGCCCTGCCAGGGCTCAGCCCCATATCAGCTCGCCTGTTCCCCTCACTGGCTCTCGCTGCCAGCCAGGGGAGGAGAGAAGAGAAGAAAGGAGAAGGGAGGGGAACGCTGTTTGTTTGTTTGCTTGCCTGCTTTGTTTTATTTAGGGGTTTTTGCTGATCACAGTAGGGACCGGTCTAGAAATGTGGCTTTGCTGTGCAGGGCAGACTGGACTCCTGAATCAGCGATGGAAGCTTTCAGATTTTCTGTTAGAGTGAGAAGCGAGGGACACGGGTCCTTTGATGGAATGAGATGGCAGTGTTAAATGCTGTACCTTGCTGTTGCTTCTAATTAAAGCGATCGCAGATTGTGACAGGCTGTATGTACAGATATAAAAGCTTTTTTCTTCCTGCTATGCTTGACTCCTTTTAGCAAGAATGTGTTAGCATCCTCAGCGAAGTACACCAGTTCCATCACCCACATGCTGCCATGGAATATGTGTATATCCAATCAATAAGAGTGAAGAGCTAGTCCTTAAGCCTTCTGACTCCTCTTCATTTTTGTGGGGGTGTGTGGGTGCTTTCAACAGTGCTTGTGCTTTTATTCAACCATCATATCAGCTGTTATTTTGGTAACACTTTACAATAAGGTACACAAAACCCTGAGCAGTCAGTCCCAAAGAAACAGGAGTAAACAGGTGAATTACGAACTAATAATTCCCAATAATTTAAAATCAATGACTGTATAAAACATACTGCTACAGTAGATATTATGTTAGTGAGCAGTATCTACTGCTTATTTAGATGTTAGGTATTTGTGATAATCTGAATTGTAAATAGTCAAATATTGGCTATACGGTCAGGGTTTATCCCAACTGCAGAGAACACCAGGCCTTACAACAAATTCAACAGTACAGCAATGTAATTATGTTATACTCACCTGGTTTCTCTAAAAGAATTGCTGTTTTCATTGCCTATTTATTTCTATTTGCTTCTCTTTTTTTTTTTTTAAATGCTTTTGAGATGCTGTCAATGACGCTTCCTGCTTAAATGTTTCATGTTAAGAGCCTTCCTGTGGCTCAAAAGGCGTAATCTTTCCCATTCTAAGGCGGCTTTTAATTTAAAACATCTGCAGGAAGTGTTGAGGTAAATTTACAGTAATTTGATATTGATTGATAAAATGTGACAGAATGAAATGATCGTAATTAGTAACCGAGAAGAGCATTTCTAAGTGTGACGCTGTTGTGGTACAGATGGAGTAAGCGTTATGGAAATGTAGCCTACATTATGCGGAATCGAAACCTCATATGTTTATGAAAGTGAAGGTCATTCTCAATATTTCCTTTTACCCGGCCTTTATTACTTCATGCCATTTCTAAAGACTTGGCTAGTATTTGAATGTCAGCTCTGATTTATAAAGTTAAAGGTATATTAAAAGCCTACGGTTCGCTATTGCCGGCGTGATACTTGAGTTTGAGATACATTTCTTTCTGTAGCAAAAACAGAACTTAGTTTCGACACTGAGCTTCATAACAGGTACTCCTCCTGGTCAATTATAAGAAAATTCCCAGACAGTTAATCACAGTGGAAAATTCTAAA
Source organism: Brachyistius frenatus (assembly GCF_029030835.1). Classification (NCBI taxonomy): domain Eukaryota; kingdom Metazoa; phylum Chordata; class Actinopteri; family Embiotocidae; genus Brachyistius; species Brachyistius frenatus. The sequence continues at coordinate 3,481,565 of NW_027210616.1, forward strand.
TCGAACACTATCACATTCGCTCTCATATATTTCTTTAAAGATTCCCTTAAAAGGGTTATATTTCAGTTTTCAGGAAGTACTTAATAGCTATTGCTTAAAGAGAAAATGTCTGCCATAGTGTTACAATGTCAAATTTGATCAACTTATTAAATGTGTCCAAAGTTTCAAATCATGATAATGACGTAAACATATGTAATATAAATTGCTTTGAGGAAAAAAAATTCAGGCTTCAGACTGCACTAAACACTCAATTCAATGAACTGACATTGTCTTGTCACAGATTTTTATATATTGTCATCTGTTCCAGGAACAGCACACCATGAAGTACAGGGACATGCCCATCCATACTCAGTCTGTCTTTAATAACAAAAACAGTTATGCCTAAACTCATGTGTGCACCTAATATATTGAAAAAAAAAAATACAACTTATGATTGAAAGATTAAATCCAGGAGTATTACCCACAATGAGCAGGTAATGAACGTGATATTTACCAAACATCCTGCTCGGATCTTTGCTGCTGTCCATTCTAATATTCCGGATCAGATTCAGGCTTAAATTTGTCTGGATGTATTTGTGAAGTTTTCACTTCAAGTCAAGAAAAAGAAATGATCTCAGTTTACAGTTTTCTTGTCCACACTGGCTTGATGCTGAGGCGGGGGGGTCACAAGTACAGGGTGCTGCTGCTCTGCAGGCTTCCTGGAAGTTGGCCAATCAGAAGAAAGTGGGTGGTTAGGTAGGAGGGCCTTAAAGAGACAGAAGCTTCAAATGATTGTTTCAACGAGAGGATGAACTGAGCGGCTGCGTAAAGCGCCAGAATAAGATAAATAAGGATTTATTTATTTTTTATAATGTGTATCATGCAACGCTACTCTAATGGAGTCCCAGAATAAGAATAAAAAACCTGTAATTGAGCATAACAGGTTCCCTTTTGTTCCTGGCTCATTCATTGCTAAGTATTCAGAAATCTTTGTACCTTGACACTCAATTTTACTGTGTTGTCTTTGCCTTCATGCATATGTGATATAAAGGACACATCATTCAGTATTGCACTGATGGTCAGTGGCCATCCTGCTTTAAAGGAAATCTTCTGCACTCTAATTAATGACGAGCATTAAATGTTTTGGGGGTAAATTATCGTACACAAAACCAAATATTTGTTGTTCTGTCTTCCATTTTCTGTGTGTGTATGTGTGTTGTGTGTGTGTGTGTGTGTGTGTGTGTGTGTGTGTGTGTGTGTGTGTGTGTGTGTGTGTGTGTGTGTGTGTGTGTGTGTGTGTGTGTGTGTGTGTGTGTGTGTGTGTGTGTGTGTGTGGAGGACATTTGGCAAAGCAGTGCGTTTCTTACCATGTGTAGCTGCTCTGAGTGCCATCTCTGTCTAATGCATAATCCAAGCAGCCCTTCAGCCATTTGGTCTGGCCTCTCATTTTTATGTGTGTGTTTGTGTGTGTGTGTGTGTGTGTGTTTTTCAGTGTTCTTCATTTCTATCATCCCCCTCCTTTCTTCCACTGGCCTGCTCCTCCTCCACTCTTTCTTTTTTCATACATAGTACAAATCAAAGGTTTCGTTTTGGGTGCAGAGCAGTATTTGGATGCAGCAGCATCAAACAACACTACTGTGCAACAGTGTGATTACTGCATGTATTTACATGTATGACATGAAGTGCTTCACAAAAATTGCCTTTTTGTGAAAAGCTGTTTACCTACATTACTTAAATCTGGCTATATCTTGTCTGGTTGCATGCTTTAATACAACAGGAAGATCATTGGTAATAGTTATAATTTCGATATAATGTAGATAATGTCTAATAAATTGTTACATTATATCCATCTGCGATTCTGTCACAGTCTGGTTCACCATCTAGTCATGATAACATTTTACTTACAGTACAGATTATGAGGTTGTGGGGACTTTGCTTGTCACACAATACCTCTGAGTCTACAATAGCTGTGCGATATCATATCACGCATGATAATATTGTCATGATTTTTAATATGATGAACAATATTTCATTTTGTGATCATTTCAAAGTCATATTTTGACTTGTTGATGTAATGATCTCATACTGTGACACAGTGTAATGGCATGACGTACGCTAGCAACAACAAGCATGGCTGAAAGCAGCTTCCCAGTGGAGGAGTTGGTTAAAAAAAGAGGATTGACTTCAGTAGCGTCAAGTAGTTTTATCACAAAAGATCAGATGTACAACAAACCAGTGTTAGTTGTTACTGAATATTTGAAGGCAAAGTGTTTGCGTTTATGCTGACATACAAAACCATAACACTTATTTTGTTAAAAATGTACATTCTTGAAATCAGTAATGGAATAGTATTTATTCCCATCATGATTGCATAAATAGTGTATAGTAATTTTATTTTAGGGCCATATCACCCAGCCCTACTCAACAGTGCAAACAAGCCTGGGTGATCCCATAGTTTATACATTTTCTTTCCTATTCTTTTATACACTTTTTTTTTTGTATGAATTGAAAACAAAAATAATCACAAAGATAATGCCTTTTAATTGTGGCCCACTTTTTCTTTTTTTTTTTTAGCAATTATGTTTGTCATTAATATGTAATCTTAACCAATGGGAACTATGGCCAGAAAAAAGAACCAGGTCATAAAAAAAGGCTAAATTTGTTTTGTTTTTTATGCAGATTTAGTTTTCCTCCAATGTGACTACATCTGGGAAAATATTAATCCATCATTACTCACAACCCCGATAAATTTGTCAAATTCTACACTGATTTAGTTGTACAGAAAACTGGAGTGAGGGCTTTCATGGTGGCTTGTTTTAAAACAAACTGAATATTGCAGTAGATTACGTTTATGTAATTATCTTTAACCTTCCATTGGCATATTCTTTGTTAGACTTAGAAACTGAAGTCATCAATCAGCTGCTTATTCCTGCCTCTTTGCACTGGGGTTACAGCATTGAATTAGTGCATATAACAATATATTTTGAAGAAACAGTCATCTATTTTGAGTTCTTAGTAGTTAAAAAAAAAAAAGTATGAGCAGCTTCTTGTTGTGAGAACAGTATAGAGACATACAGTACAGTACAGTACATGGGGGCAGCATATGTTTGGCTCATAATGACTTCCTGTTTTCCTCCTACTGAGCTGACAGCTAACATTATCCAGACCTATGTCTATTGTATGGACACCGAACCACAGATGATCTTTGAACCAGTTCCTCCTTCTATTATCAGTCATTTCTATCAGTGGAACTCGACTCCATCGACCCGCTGAGTTTGAAAAAAACAGAAACACACATCTCGATCTCGGAGACAGCGAAAGATAAAGGAAGAGCATGCCCTCAGCCTATCACAGATATAAGCAATATAAGCCATCCCAGCCTAATATCATACAGTTTATTACACTGTTGGTAGAACATCTCTGCCTTGGAATTGTTTTTTATGGATTTATTACTTTTTGTTTTCCTCCTTGTGTCTGTGCATTTTTGTTGTTAATTCTTCAAAGTGTCACACAGTGTTTTCCTGTACAAGCCAAACCCAAAGTCTCCTTCATATCTTTACTTGTGTAGGTAAAGTGTTGAGCAATATGGACATTGCTTGAATGTTGTCACCTATACATTCCTGGATAGATGTTTTTAGGGCTGGAGTTTAGGTTTATGGGCTGCTGCCATCTTGCCACTGGTTTAGAGAGAAGAAACAGATAGGCAATCAAATAAACACACATGGCATGATGGATTTCTTTTTGGAAAAAAACGTTTACCCATTTTTGCAGAAAATCTTTTGTCCTGTCACTTATAGTGGTTGTTTCTTGATGTGAATTTATGTGGAACATATTTGTTTTTGCTCATTCAGACTTGAGGCAAAACTGTCCTACTTACTTCTATAGACTCACAAAAAGGAAAGGCTGAACAGACCTATTTTAAATTTTTAACATCTGCGACAATCCTGCTCAACAAAATTGGTACATTATTTCCATGTCAGTCAGACCAGTAAGGTTCAGGTTCAAACCAGATTCTCAGATTTACAGTGAAAACGATAAACGATGTGAACCATAAATACCAGTACAGAGGGTCACATTAAATGAAGTCTAGTGAGAAAAGATGCCAGATTTTCATAGTGTATTGAAGGTTTCAGCTGTTCGTACATCTGTATAATGATAATAACTCAATTCATGGCCGACGTTGTTTTTATGTTGTTGTGTTTCTGGCTTTTATGATCGTTTTGGCTTCCAGTCAAAAAGGTTTTGTATAACTGAGTTTATGTTTGACTGACAAGCAGGGTGACTATAACATGCTCACCTACCAGACCCAGTTGTACATTACTAAGGAAGTCCTCTTAACCATATAACCATATAGGTTATTTTTTTCCGACCCACAGCAATGTTTCTGAAATTAGTGCCTCTGGTTAGAGTCTAAGTACAAAAACCACTTGGTTAGGGAAAGATAAAGATTTGGGATGAAATGATTACTTGAAACATGTTGTGTGTTATGCAATCTTTATCGTCATAGCAACAGCAAACTAGTTTTTTTAAAAACTGGAACCTGAAACACTTGCACCCAAGTCTATTTTTTATTGAACCGTCCACCCAACACGTTCCTCCAAAGAAATAAACGCTTCAATCATATAGACTTCATATGAACTCCGTCCCTTCTTCTGGACACCAGACTGTCATTATTTATGCAACCGCTGGAGGTTGCTTAACTTTAAAAAATGTAACTGCGGGTCGTACTATGCTGCTTTTACGACAGACCTTTGTGGTCGTGTTTTGGAGGACTGTCTTAAAATGAAGGATGATGCTGTGAAGTTGTCCTCAACTCTTCATTAAAAGGTTATATTTAAACAAATACCTGAGAACAAGACATATGTGCTAACGGTGAATGTTAAACATATTTTGTAGTAAATACATAATTAGAAATAATGATTTTGATTTACAAAGTGAATAACGCATTAAATGTATGGATAACTGATATATTACAGCTCTGAGGAAAATGTCCATCCCCCAGTTGATTAAAAAGTCTTGAAAGACCCTTATAGCAGAAGTTAGGTACAGTAAAGCCAGAAAACCTTTCAGCACAATGTAACTTAAAAGATATTCAATTCACACTTTTTCAGAGTTCACTGCCACTACAAGTATGACACAAGCGATCATACCAGTGTTTGCAAATCTGTTGAACCTGCTCAGCTCTGGTTAGCACCGATGAGTATTTGCTGTGAAAGCTAAGTTGTGTTCCATTCTTTATATATTTAAGCCTGTGTTTGTTTTATTGTCACGTCAGGAATGCCTCTGAGAGGTGAGGCATTTAACAACATTTGATATTAATACTTGATCCTATAGTTTACTTTATACTCCATATACGCCATGCTTTACTTCACAAACATATTCTTCAGGGAAACTTCTCTCCATTCCCTCCCAGTGCTGTGAAACTTGCAAAAATAATTGCATAAGTCTTCATTAAGGAAAAGGTAGAACCTTGACACATATGCTTTAGGCTACCAAGACTTTTGTTCTGTTTTTGTAATTTTTGTTGTTTTTAATCTGAAGTCACGCAAGCCGACACGTGTTGAAAAAAAAAACCCCGGAGTTTTGTGTTTTAATGTGTTTTACACACTGGAAATACATAAGAACATATTATTATGAAATAGCAGTGTCATGTCTGCTGCAGAATGTGTGGAAGTACTTGCTCTCTCGTTGACACATTTAAAGCAGCAAGAAGCCCTTTTTTCTTCGCTGTGCTCTTTCTGGTGTAACAAGGCTAGATGACCTGGACTTGATTGGATGTAGCTGTTATCTGTAACCGTTAACATACAGACATGAAAAAAGAACATCAGATTGACGTGTTTCCCCATGATGAAAGAGATGTTAAGGTCATGCCTTTGAGAAATATTCCAGCATGTTTGCAACTTTCCAACAACATTCTCCACAGTGTGATGACCTGATGCTGCACTCAAGTCAAGGGATGCTGAGGAGGAAGGTTGTGGCACAAAACACAGGACTTTGACACAGAAACCAGGTTTCTGCACCCTTTGTCCCACTTCCTATTAGAATTAGGGTGCTAATTTCAAGTTTAGGTTATAAAAAAGTTTTGATCAAATAACTGTTCTTGTAATAAAACATGCAGAAATGTTGTTCCCCCATCCTGCCAGGGAAAGACATTAGAAAATGTAAGCTCCGTGGTAGTCTACTCCGTCGCTACTGTTTACTGCAGCTGTAAAACGGTCGATGAATTGTGGATAAATCAAATCAAATTAAAGGTGTCACAACCTTGGAAATTTGTAAAAAAAAAAATTAATCACCATTCCAGTTAGCAGCCTCGGTCAGCAGAAGTGTCACATGCACAGACCCACGATCTGCTATTAGAGCATGCCCAGTATTTATTCATCTGGCCAATTACGAAAAGTCACACCAGACATTCGATTTAAAACCTCTTTATTGTAAAATACAGAGAGATTTATCTGGGGAACTATTGTAGGCTTAATCAGCATTGTGCGAACATGCTTATCAGCTGCTTGAATGTAACAGAGGTTCATTCATACGTGACAATCCTGCACTATAAAGTGCTTCAAGTTGTCCAAACATAGCCACAAAAATGTCAAAGCAATACATTTCTAGGAAATAGGCGTATTTGCTGTCTTGTCAAGAGTTAAATGAGAGGTTACCTTAGCATAAGAATGAACGCAGCAGGAAAGATCTAACAAGAGTCCCTGCAGAGGTTGAAAATGACCACTCATTCGCCTTCACTTTAATCCTGCATCTAGCTTCATTTTGAGCATACAGATCTGATGATGGACTATCTCTTTAATTATGCTTTTGTTGCCAGGGAGTGAATGTTGTAGGGAACACAATAAGGAATACAGCGTCTTGACAGTGAATTTTTTTCAAATTGTTCATTTGCATTGGCTTTGAGCAACTTGCCAATACATTAAATACAGACATTAAAATGCCCACTGCATGCATCGAGGAACATCAAATTGAGAGGACACAGACATCCTACTGATTGCCATATGCCGTAAAAACGCTCAGTCCTGTGTTGAGAATGTCGAAGAAAGCATCAACGCCGAGCCCTCCCTGAATGTGAGCCAGCGAGTGTCTTTTATGTTTGTGTCAGTTTGGGCTGTGATGATGCAAGAGAGGATGGGATGCACGGGAGGGAGATTTGGAGAGGAGAAGGGCAGAAACGAAGGGATGCGAAGCAGGGAGAAAAGAGGGGAAGAAATGAGAGGTGTGGCGTGAAGAAAGGGATGAGCCAGTAAAGAAGAGGAACGGCAAGGGAGAGAGAAAGGGGGAGGAGAGGAGCCTGTGCTCAGACACAGCCCTGTGTGTTGCCATGGTGCAGGCTCAGTCAGAGCTGCACAGTAGCTTTGCTGCTCAGCTCGCTAATTACCAGAGACTGCGATGTTGATACGCAGGCGACCAAAGCCTTCTGGTTTTCCAAGAGCTTTTTTGGCGATGACACAACATTCAAGGAACAAATCATTTTTTTATATGTAGAAAAATATGTCTGTGGTGATGTAGGAGCACCAACTAAAAATGCAACAGAGACATGTGCCATGCACCATGTGCACCTTGTGCACATACCATGGTATGTGGTGGACAGCATTATTAGACATTTTAGTGGTGCTCTGCTGTGTCAGCCACGCCACTTGTGTAATATAAAGAGCTCTTCTAGCCCAGAGCGTCATTGTCCATCGACTGCCGCTGCTTACTAAGAGCCTGCAGATCCTGATCAGCCTGCTTATAAAACCCAATATGGGCCATTGTGGATTAATATTCACCATTAAAATTTCCAATTATGTAATCAGCCAAATCCAAGCCCTGCGTATGTTCACTAGGATATCTGAGCAGGCGGGAACGAGGCAGGGGCGGTCTGAATGACAGGAATGATGCAATACACCAATCCATGCGCCCAGAATTCAAGAAAATGGGTGTTGCTGCTTGAACAATATCTTGGTGTGTTACAGAAATTCAGCCTGGCATTTATAATGTATTAATGTTTAGTTTAACACCTAAAAGTCGTGGATTGGTCTTTTTAGAGGTTCTTTTCAAATATTTGTATTGTGAAGCAAGTGCAACACTGTAATACAGCTTTCTGTTGGGTGGGCGTCATGCTTCTTTTCCAACACGCACAAATATAAAGGACAATAGATGGTAATTTAAAGCTTCTTAAGATGAGAAAATTACGTGTGTGTTGTTCTGTTGATGAAACAAACTTGTCGGTGAGATCAAATGTTTTGTTCTGTTTTTACTCATTGTTGTGATTTATATTGTGCACAAACACTGACTGTGATTATGTGAGATAGATAGATAGATAGATAGATAGATAGATAGATAGATAGATAGATAGATAGATAGATAGATAGATAGATAGATAGATAGATAGATAGATAGATAGATAGATAGATAGATAGATAGATAGATAGATAGATAGATAGATAGATAGATAGATAGATAGATAGATAGATAGATAGATAGATAGATAGATAGATAGATGATCGATCGATCGATCGATCAAATGTTGTCGTTACAGCAGTGGCATGTACAGGGCAAAGCAATAAATTACAGAATATAAAATAGAGGTTGTAAAAATATTAAATATAAAAAATGATATCTGTTTTCATAAATTTCACAAATTCACCAAAAATATTGTTTTGTTATAGAGCTGCTCATTTCCAAATATTAACAAATGGGCCTTCTACTGCTGCAGCTAATGGTTTGTCATATTTCTGTTCTGTTTTACAGAATGTTAGAAAAACAAACAGAACAATTTCCTTCACACTCTTCCAGTCCAGTTATGTCTTCAAATCACTTCTTCTGTCTGACCAACAGTCCAAAGCTCAGAGATTTATTTTTACAATGATAAAAAAAAAGAAGTCAGGATCGACTAATAGTTGCCATTTAAAAAGAAAAACGATAATCTTATTGAATTAGATCGATAACACTTTCTCATCCGTATGCTAAATAGGAAGTTCCAGCGAAGAGACAATTAGCTCAGCTTTGCACAAAAACTGAAAAAAAAACAAAAAAAAAACCTCTCTAATTAACGCATTGTATATCATTTGTTTAAAAAACAAAGTGTAAAACAACAGCTAGTGGTTTTATGGAGAAAGTCTGTGCTGTGCTTTTTCTTGAATGGATGTGGTGACTTCTTGTCATTACTGGTTGCCTGGCAACTAGCCAGGAGTTATAATGGGCTTTTTGTTCAAAACATAAACCTTCGTATATCCGCAACTGTTGTTTTTACACCTCATTTTTTTGAGCAGATGAAACAAAGAAGATATCATCTATTTGCTCTCTTTTTCCAGTCTTGAGGCTGAGCCTCTTGGACGTAGCTTCATATTTGAAAGACGAACATTTAGTTAACTGTCAGCAGCTGGGAAAATATTTTCCCAACATATCAAGCAATTAATTTAAGCTCTATTTCAAAAGGATGGTTTTCATTTTTAAGCACTCATTAATTTTCTTATCAACACATCCTGAACTCAAAACTACTGTTTATCTTGCAGCATTCATTTTGTATTCCGGTGGCTGCGGTCCATTTTGTCTTCATATCCTGTCCAACAAAACAGGTTTGTTGTGTTTTGACAGCCAGCTGGTTTACAGTGTTTTATCACAGGAACCCCTGTTGGAGCATTAAAGGTTTCAGTGTTTTCAGATCAGTGTGTCATCTCTCCAGTCATGTAAGATGGCCACTCTGATCTTGGCCGAGATGCATTCTTTAGGGGACAGTGTGTTTTGCCGGAATACAACCCAAGGTGGGCAGAGAAAAATGGCAAATCTGGACCCTCGACAGGAGGCAGATTGATTTGGCAATCACCAAAGTGCTACAAACGTTTAAAACAATGCCCTGTTTTTCCCTCTGCTGTTTGGCGCTAAATACATAAGCATATGGATAAATGTGCTCATGTATTCATAACTATCAGAGGGAAAATAGAGGCACGGCACTTGTTTTTGTTGCCTCGCTCGTTGTCCTACTTACTGTAATTCTTCATCACTTTCAACACCTACACTTATTGTGAGCCAAAACTCAAGCAAGGGTAGTGAATGGAGATATGCGAGCGTGTGGGTGTTCCCGAGCGGAGCTTATAGAAGTGCACGAAGCCTCAGCCATGACAGGAGGATCTCTGCTGCTGTATGTAACGGCAGGCTGAGCCCCATGGGAGGCGGCTACGAACTGGTTTTCTTTGGCCTTTAGGTCAAAGTTAGCCTTGTTGTTTTCACTATATTATTTTTTACAGTGGATCTCCAAGTAATCTGTATTTGCTCTCCATAGTTTTATCACTGTCTCGTGATTTTAATTTGTGCACCAGCACAGTCACATTTTTTTTTAAAAAGCGCAAAACACATGACTGTGTGAGTGAAGTCTTGTTGAGTTAGAGGTAGGTAAAGGAAAGAGAAAAACAAATCCTTTATTTATTTTATTTTTTTTGCAATAAAGTGCATTCGAGGGGTTTGAGGATCATCGTGGCCCTGGGGGAAAACTGCTCGCAACGTCATTGGGACCATGAAGCAAATTCATCGTCCAATGTTCTCAATTAAAAGGAAGAAAAAAGTCTAAAATTGGACAGATCTAAATGCAGCTCAGAAGATTGTGTTCTGGGGTGCTCAGGAAAGGACTGAGGAAAATGAAGGCGACAAAAGTGAATCAGAGCAAAGTGCGCCAGCAAAGCAGAGTGCTCTCATTGAAAAGGGACAGAGCATTGTGGACCATCGGCTGTGTTGGGTGAGAAATAGTTACAGATTGTTAACTTTTATGTGAATCCCTTTAACTGCAATGAGTTACTTTTCTCGGTTAGTAAGTTTGGGATGTAAGTAGAAAGTTAGGACTGATAGAAGGCAGCTTAAGAACATTTTAATGTCGTAGTTGGTTGGCTCTCATTTTTGCACAGTAAATATGAAGCTACAGCCAGCAGCCAGTTAGCTTAGCTCATCTGAAAGACTAGAAACAGCTGGCTTAGCTTTATTCATGAACAAAAGTCCACCTGCGAGCGCCTTTGAAGCTCACTCATTAAAAGATTTAAAATCATTTGTTTAGGCTAACTATTTGCTGTGCTCTTTAAGGATTCTCAAGAAAATATGTGGATTTCCCATGATGTCAAACTATTGCGTTAGTACAGTAAGGTTTCCTTTCAGATAACAGGTTGGGATGTGATATTTTACAGAGCTTCAAGAGATGAGATGTAAAGTGTTACGCAGTTATACCAATAGTTTTAAAAACTGTTAAATCTCAGTCAATGCAGATCAAGTCAAGTCCATTTTATTACCCAAATCTATAAAACCTAGAGCCCTTTATAATCTGAATAGTATTTGATATGCTCTATCCTTGGACAGTCAACTGAAATATATTGTGCATATTTAACTTCTAACATGTTCATCTAATCGTGAACACCTACATTTGATGTCTCCTGTAGTTGCTCCTTGCCATCTCCAGAATTCACTCTTGCGTCAGTGAAGAGACTGATTATGAATTATGAGATTAATTTCTGGATGTTCGCTAAACTGTTAGTGGATGTTTTTGAAGTGTCATACCTTGTCACGTCCAACTAAGACTGTTACCTCAGTAACATCATCAGCATCTTCATAGATTCACACAAACAAACCAGCAAACACATCCAAATCAAAATAAACCCCAAACTGAATGTATTAAAACAGATTAAGATGTTCTCATTACAGCAGCAGATTAATACACTCCTGTTGACTGAGGAAGTAACATTACAGCGGTAAAAGCATCAAAATGGCAGTTGTGTGTGGTTGTGCATTGTCACCGATACTTACAGTAGCTGATGATCCAAAACACCAGAGAGGACGGGGTTCAGCAGCTCCTTCAGCCTGGCAACAAAGGGCAGCAACTAGTCGAGAGCGCTGAGCTAACGTGCTGCAGTGACCTCTGATGTCGAGGAAGAGGTGGGGGCGGGAATATGTGAAGCATACTGATGACACTCACACATGACAGGCTTCCTTTTGTATGGAGCCTCACCACGGGACATGTGGTGACTTTCACTGGAGCTGTTACTTTGTGACTGAGCCTCCTGGTGCCGGCTGTGTGATGGCGAGATCAGGGACTGATGAAATTAGCAGTACAGTAATGCAGCAACAATGAATGTATCTGGTTAAAAAATCAATAAGGATTATCGACTGGTTTTATTTTTTACAGTTGCCATGTTTAGCACAACAGTTGGCTGTTGCCATGAGGGGGAGCACCTGCAATTCTGTTACAAGCAGCAGCATTTGAAAAGCAGTCAGAGAAATAACACTGAGACATCACTTGTAATGCTGCTTTATATAAATGTACAGTACTTCATAGAAAAGAATAATGCTTTAGATTTATAGTTTTTATAAATCAATTAAAAGATTAATCTGCAGCAATTTTGAATGTCAGTCGGTTGAAACCATTTATCAAACTAAAATTCTCTGGTTTCTGCTCATCAGGTGGACATGTTGTCTCCTTTCTTTGGTTTTAGTGAATTTATATTAAATATTTTGGGGTTTGGGGACATAATAAGCAATCTGAAAAATCACTTCTGGAAACTTGTGATGGGATTTTTTTTTTTTTTTTTTACCAAGTTAGATTGCTTAGACAAAGAGAGCAATTAGTTGCAGCCCTGGGTAAAAACATAAATACTGTTTTCTATTGTTCAGTAAACCTGCTTTTCTTAAGATGAACATTATTTTGTTGAAAGCTACAGGCCACACCATTTTTTTCCCCACTTGAAATTGCACCGCTGAAGTAAGTGTGATGGAAATCATGAAGCTGTTCTACTCCACTGGGAGAAGCCTCAGGAGGCCGACTTGATGACTTAAACAGCGATATTTAATGACAGACTCGATTGAGTAGAGACAGAGTGACAAGTGTAAAGGTGTCTTGTCAATCCATATCTGACGTACTTTCTCCTGGATCCCCATTATTATTCTCTATCAAGAGTTTCTATATTGCCTGATAAGAAAACACGAGTCTCAGCCTTGAAACTTGGTTTAATCCAGGAATGCCAGACTGTCTCCTGAACATAATATATACTTTATATATATGATATATACCTAAATAAAATCCTGTCATGTTTTTGTTTATAACCTAATCACACAAGAGGCTTTACATTCTGCACAGCATATAACACCCGCTGTCCTGAGACCCTCCTTTCAGAAAAAACACCTGGAACATTCTACTTTGTTGCTCAAGCAAATCACTATTAAAATAGAATATGCATCCTAATAATTTTTTAAAGAATAATTCTAGTATAAAATCTTATTAATGGCACTATACATAGTAACCATAGTGTTATCAACATAGCAATGAGCAAAAATGGCTGAAATCCTTATCACGATATTCATAAGGTTATTTTATGATGTCAATTTATATTACTCTATGCTAAATGCATGAAAAATAATCAAATTGATCTTTAAATGAATGAACTGTGCTCCAGTTTCAGTGTTATGCATACATGAAAACAATTCAACTCAGACTTTTTAGTTTTTTGTTTCAAAATGTTCAAAATGTATGTGTTTGAATGGCAGACATTTTCAGAATGGTAGCATGATAAGATCATGTAGTTTAAAAAGTGATAATACTGAACTATCACCCATTTCAAACAGAGTCCTCATTTACAGCAGACATTTTGTCTTGTCATAGACAAAAAAACAAACAGACGTTAACTACTGTAACAACATTAACAATGGTTCACTTCTGTTCAAGGGTCCCAGTGGGCCAGCATGAGAAATATCAGCCATCGTTATTGTCAGTATTCACAGCCTGTGCTATCCCCACAATGGTATGTAAAAATTGCACACCCTCTACACGCTGCATATATGTTAAAGACACACAAACACACACACACACACACCGTCAGGTTCGACGAACAATACAATCAGCAAACCTGTAGATGGCCTTCCCGAACAGCACTGTTATGAATATTCGTTACACTAAGTACTTTTCCCTCTGTGGCTGCACTTGTGAAGGTCAAACTAGCCAGCTCTCATTTGGAGCTGCTCAGCATGACAGAGAGGTAAGCCAGAGCACGCTTTTGTAATATTACATAAAGATGAGGAGGGAGCGCTGCTGACAGCTGTGACGGGCTATTAATTATAGTTTCATAGATGTGCGTCCATGGTGTGTGTTGGGAGGGTTTGGAGAGGTGGGGGAGGCAACACAGTCAAAATGCTCAATCATAGCCATCAAATCACAAAACTTTGAGCTTTAATGGGGCCGTTTTATGGGTGAACTAATTATTTCCTCATTGAAATGAATGCCTGAATTCAGATGGCACTGTAGAAGGAGAGAAGGAGCAGTTGACCTTTACCGCTGTGGGATTTTCTTTATTACATCTCGTTATTCCGCCTTTGTCCCTGACATTGAGTTTTAACCGTGTCTGTGAGTAAAACAGCTCTCGCTGTCATGTGTTCATCCATCTGTCACTTCTCCTCTCACCTTGCTTCTCGCCTTCCCTCTGGCACAGGGGATACAGGGTGAATGAGATGTTGGGTGCATGGTAATTGAGTCGGTATTGATTGGACTGCAGCGTGGCCTACGAGAAGCCAATGAAAGCCAGAGGATCAGAGCAGCACCACTGACTGCGTCTCTCATCCCACATTCTGCTAGAAAACATAAACCCAGTACCGCTAGAGGCATCTACATTTTCAGATAACACAAAGCACGTTATAGCATGTTTTCCTTGTTCTCCTGTCTGCTATAAGCGCTGACTTTAGGCCCAGGAAGAGCTTCCTTCAGCACCAGCTGCATCATTTGAGTGACTGGGCGCACCATCTGAGCGGGTTGACTGTCATATTTCACTGCGACTGAGCTCCCATGTCACTGTACCTCGGTGAGGGAGGAACAGATATGGAAATGTTTGCTAAGGAGGAAGGGGTTATTGCACTGTCAGCACACAGTCGCTGTGCACAGAGTCCACCCTCTTATTCTTCCTCTCCGCTCCACCAATGACGGGGGTGACCCAAGTTGAACGTATCGCTGACGGTCAAAGAAGAAAGCCAGGGTTTATTTTTGCAAAGGTGTAACAGTACTGTCATCGGCAGGGATGCAGAGGCATCCACCTCTGCACATATGATGCAGGACACGCCAACATTTCTGAAATATTAGATTACTTGTTTGTTTTGGTTTGATGGCCAACTGTAAGATACTGGTAATACATCTAGAGAGACAGTGGGCTGCCATATTTCCACCTATAAGTTGCATAAAACATTTTGGGAAATATCCTGATTTAGCTTCTTCCTGAGAGTAAGATGAGATCATTTGCACCACTCACATCTACACAGGACACCATGAAGCTACTCCCCAACAACCAGCTAATTTAGTAATGCTGGCTCGTTAAAACAGCAGATTGATGTTTCTATGTTTTTGCACATATACAACATACTGTATATTATGTTAAATAGCTTTAGAGATGCTGGTAGGCCGATTTGTTTTCATTAAAGTTATCCTCTCATCTAACTGTAGACTAGGAAGCAATTCATCGTATTCCTCCAAACATTGAACCTTTTCCTTTAATGTAGATAAGGAACAGTATATGTGCCTGACAAACCAGGTGATATTAAACTTGGCATAATCAGATGAAAAAGACTTGTCAGCTGATGCATTTGTGCATTAAATGGTCAAACATAATATAGATGATGGATATTCACTTAAATTGGTCATCCTGACTCCATTGCACCTACAGTGTCAAATCTTTAATATCCATTTGTCATGACAAATGACACAGACCCTTTTTCTCATGATCGTAGAAATTGTGTGTGCGTGTGTGTCTGTCTGTCTGTCTGTCTGTCTGTCTGTGTGTGTCTGTCTGTGTGTGTGGTGCGGCGGGGCAGCACTGAAGGCAGTTCAGGCCTATTGCCCTGCATGTGTAGAGCACAGAGCCGCATAAACTGCAGTGAGGTAACAGTGAGAAATGAAGCAAGGGGAGGTGGCTAGGCAGGCTTGTCTGCCAATGCAGTGCAAGCTCCGGTTACCATGGGAACACATTGATTATTTAACAATTTGGATGAACACTGTGCCCTGCACTTGCCAAGGTTCACTGGGAGTCTTTGTAGCTTTACAGTCCCGAGGGTCTGTGACCAAGTGAGCACTGTGTGGTGCAATGCCACCAAGACATGATACACACCCTCTGTGATGCTGAGAGACAGGAGTCAGACACAACCTCAACTGGCAGAAGAGCAAGACGGTAGATTGATGAATTAAAACCAGATGAACAGATGGGTGAATGGATCTGGAGAGGGAGAGAAAAAAAAGAAAGCACAGTAGCGAGTGAGTTTCCGTCTTTTCTTGTGCTCTGTGGGGACTTGTTGTAATGATCTCATGCTGGGGAAGCAGTCTGGACTTATTGTCACTGTATGTACATGAGGTCTTTGTGTCCAGTATGCTCAGTTGCCTCCATATCTCAGCCTGTTTGTTTGGGCGTCCCTACAGTATTCTACCACAGCTACTGTAACTTTGTACTTACAGTGACATTGCAGGTGGGCAGAAGTAAAGAACAACAACTGTCTGTGTAAACAGTCTTTAATAATTCATGTTATGAATTAGAAAGAAATATCTGTCAGTCCCACACACACACACACACACACACACACACACACACACACACACACACACACACACACACACACACACACACACACACACACACACACACACACACACACACACACACAGTATGCCTGTTGTTAAATCTTTTGAGGCAGCTGTCAGTTAACGCGTGACCAGGATCTGGATATCTTATGAACAAAAATGATAAATGACTGTGGATTGCATTATGATCCAATGAGATGGCTTAAATTGTGGTTGAATCGGATTCATCTGTAAATTCCACCCATCCACCATGGCCATATTATTAAAATATAAAACCTTGAGATAGAATTGAGATAACAAAAAGGCTTATCACCAGGGGATAAATGCAGAAGCACCTGTGCTGGATGTCATTGTCCAGGTAATTAATCTAGGCCCAGATCACATGTACAAATGAGGTTGTCATATCATATTCTCAAAGTCTTTGAGGGCCAGTGCCAGGCAGGTGGTGTGTATTCTTGGGCAAATGGCGAGTCTTTCAAGTCTCTTAATGCTGATTGTTGCTGCATTTGAATATTTACTTTTACTTTTTCCTTTAATTAGCAAACACTTTGCCTTTTCAATATAGAGACTTAACAATTAATTAATGCTATAAAATGTGCTGCTTTCTTATTTGTCTTTAGTTGTTCCAAGTCTCAGAGTAAGTTAAAGTTCAAATCAAGTCTCAAGTCCTCGTTTGTGAAACTTAAGTGTGATTGAAGTCCAGGTCTCCGGGCTCACGTCTGCAGCTCTGGCACGGTACCACATCTGTAATCTTTCACTTCGTCACCAGTTGAATCTCTTGGTGCTGTCTGACCCACATTCACATGCAACACACTGACAGACATTCCCATCCCCTTCTGGGCTTACGTCAGTCTGTAAGAGACTTGTTATTGTCTTCACCCTCCGTGACCCTCAACCTACCTCCTGTGGTAGGAAAATCCAGATACTGTAAATCAATGTTTGTCCACTGTTCGTCCTTTAAGGGACCATTATACTGTAGCACAGACGGCATCTTATGTTACCTTCAGTATGTGTTATTAATTTAAGATCTCACGGCCTTTAATCAGCTGTCTTATTTCCAGTGCATGTGGTGAGAGCAGGGTACCCACAGTCCCAAGAAGGGAGGGGTAATCCAATCTAATCCAAGTTACCTGAGCAAATTGCTAAATGTTTAACAAACTCATGTTGAGATTACTCGCGTTCAGATTATCTTCCATTATTCCTTTTTGTTTGCTTGTTATGTGAGATTCAGATGGAGGGATTACGCAGCAATCCCAGGTCAGGATAATACTGCTGGTTTTACGACTGATGGGTTTATTGTCTTTCAGCTGGACTTGTAGGTTCACTGATCCCATTGGGTTGCATAGGTCCACTATGATACTTATGATAAGCACTTCAGGCATTATACCATAACAGGTGTGTTTTTTCACATGTGGTCTGAGTAGTGGATTCAGTAGTTTCGTCTGTCACCAGGGGGACAACAGTAGCCAGTGTTTTCCCCTGTGCTGCCCTCAGGCTGCGTTTCATCACTTCTTGCTGTATCGACTTTGGTTTCATGGTTTTCATTCACAAGAGGCTGACGCTATCATGGCTGCCGTGGTTTTTCACACCCAAATCAAAGACGCTTTCACCATTAAAGTCTCTACTGGATTTTGGGCATGTGCAATGAGTCGGGGTCTAAGATGAAGGGAGGGAAGAGTGCAAAGCTTTCATGAAAAATGTGCAAACACAAGCACAGACGTGAGCATCTGTTAGTCCATATGCAGATTACAACGAAGGCCCGTTTGTGCTGACGGTGTGTGTGTGTGTGTGTGTGTGTGTGTGTGTGTGTGTGTGTGTGTGTGTGTGTGTGTGTGTGTGTGTGTGTGTGTGTGTGTGTGTGTGTGTGTGTGTGTGTGTGTGTGTGTGTGTGTGTGTGTGTGTGTGTGTGTTATTGTAGAGGGGGTGCTGGAGCCACAGCTGTCCAGAATCATCGCACATCACAACTGAGTGGAGCAGGTCAAATCTACAGCTCCTATTTTTCTGGAGAACCTTCACTACCGTGCAACTCAACACTGAGAAGTGTGAGGGTTTACGAGAAGCAAAGAGCTTGTGAGGTGCTTTTGATCAAACCTTTTTCGGGGGACTGTGTGTCAAGCAGCTGTTTTGTAGACGCAGAGGTGTTGCAGCCACATGCAGCTTGATTGAAAACCCTTAAAGGGAGGCTTTTTATACCGCTCAAGTAGCTTAGTATTACAGTAAATGTCTTTAATGACGTATATCCAAGGAGTTGTTGGAAAATGTACAGTGCATAGAACAGCTGAGTATTTGAGTAATAGGTTTTTATTGTCTGAGATATGGCGATACAAACAAACATAAACGTATGTAACCCATCATTTATTTTCTTCTAGATTTCATGCTCTGATGTCTATCCCTTTGGTGAGCAGGGGAGGGAAGTGTGGGTCATTTTTAGTTCATTGCGCAGAACTACTTTACATGTCGAGGTTTTTTTTCTTTAAGATTTATTTTTGGGAATAATTGCCTTTATTTGACAGGGAAATTGAAGTGAAAGAGAATAGGCGAATAACATTCAGTCGAACTAGGAAACTAAGGAGAGAATATGAGCTTGTGTGTTATTCTCTGGAACCACTCGGCTGTTGGGTCGCTCCCACATCTAGATTTTTATTTCATTTTAACCAAAAAACATCCTCAGTTTTTCAGAAAATATATATAATAATATTGCAGCATGAAATTCATCTTATAGAGAATTTTGTCTGCACTGCTCATTATATATAGTTGTCAATTTGATCTATAAATAATATAAATAACAAAATTGAATGCAGGGTGATACTGGTAAACTCAGTTATGATATTTTAAAACTAATACCTCAATATCAATATACTGTATAGCAGTATAAATTGAGGCAGACTGTGGGAGCTTTTGAAACACTTTCAAAATAATGTCCAATGTGAATATAATGGACATATTAAGTAAGATAATTCCCTCACTAATTGTATTGGGCCTGAACACTCATAGAAATTCAACCACTAAACTTTAAAGTAGCTTTAAGGCCTGAAAAAATGAGATATATTCTGACATTACTGTAACCAAATTCCAGATAATCCTGCATCTCGTATCACTGGATGTTATCATATTATTTAATTGACAAGTCCTACATCTGTGTGCATGTAATAGCAGAGCAGTGTCACTGCAAAGTGGTATTTAATGTGTGATTCAGCAGGACGATCAGAGACGGCGAGCATCTACTGCTTGAACACGGGTAGTCTGTACATATATCAGTAAGACGGAGGTGAGGGTGAGGCGGGGGAGGGTAGAGGTAAGATAGACAGCTAGTGATTTTTCTCCTCAGTGTTGGACCTCAGGAAGTAAAAGGTCCCAGAGCAGCGCTGTCAGCATCCCCTCACCCACACAACTCGATCAGATCAATAAAAAGTAGACAGTGCTGTACTAAAGGACGGCCGTCAAGATGCTCCTAAACCAACCAGCGTGTCTCCTCCTTCTGCTGCTCTGTGCTTCCACTCCGGCCTTCTGCGGGCCTGAAGTGGGGGGAGAAACAGCAGGTGGCACAATAGAGCTGATCTGAAAACTTCATTGAAGTGTGAAACTTAATATGCAGCACTTGATGTTGGATTACTTCTGAATGCTGCTACTGTTAAAGTTGATACTGAGAGTTAATATGTATTTTATATTCGACCATTTTCATGCCCTTAACAAAAACAAAACTATGACGAGTACTCAATGTTTCCTCTAAAAAGTATTTGACAGAGAGGGAAGAATTTTATATAGAAAGATACATTTATATAAAGTATATTTTTTTAGTTGATCAGACCTACAATTATTAACATTAAATGGCATATTACTGTAGAAATTCAGAGGTCTTGGAGAACATTAATCAATCAAACATTTTATTGGGCTGCAATTAATAGTTTAATTATTGACTGATCTGCTGATCATTGTTACAGTAAATCTGATTCATTGTTTCATCGTTTAGTCTTATCGCATCATGGTGACGTCTTCAGATGCTTTTCTCTGACGAAAATATCAGTTTGTTTGTTTTTCTTGATAAATGACTAAAACAATCAAATGATTATTAAAATTCTTGACAGTAAATTTTCTCTTTACTAAACAATGATATTAAACAGACATTTTACGTTTCCATGGGTTCACATAAGAAATATATTTCTTATTTATATGAACTAGTTAGCCTGTAAAATATCATAAAATAATTTTGAGATTACCATCAGAATGTACACTTTGACGGTGTCTTACAAATGGTTTGTTTTATTACCAGGCAAACAATCTAAAGATATCAACATATTCAATTATATTAATCAGAGACAAGCAGAGACCTTTATATTTGAAAACAGGAACTTGTACAGGAATTAATTAATTTTCAACATTATTGTAAATTCATTTTCTGTCAGTAATCTAATTGGCCCAATATAACAAATACATCAAGTTGTGGGTTTTGTCATTTGATATTGATGTAAAATAAAAGGCTGGGTTTTTCCTAAATTAAAGAATAAAACGGACATATTTGGACGTTTCACCTTATTTTGTTCTGAATTTGTATCATTCTGAAAAACATATAAACCAACTACTAAACCATCAAATCCTGAGATTTCTGTGATCCTCCACGCTGCTGTTTCTCCAGTGTGTTATATGACACTAGATGTGGGATGAAAGCGTGTTGTCCCAACAGCTGGAACACAATCCGGTTTGTTTTATGATGTGACCGCAGGATGTCTGGCGGTGGCAGTGGCGGTTAATAAGCGGCAGTCTCTCTGCCCCAGTCCTCATTCTCAGTCCTCGCACCTTTCAACCCCCCTCCATCCCCACCCCCAACACACACACACACACACACACACACACACACACACACACACACACACACACACACACACACACACACACACACACACACACACACACACACACACACACACACACACACACACCTCCCCACTCGTCCCTCCCCACAGTCTCAGTCCCAAGGAGACTCGCTGACTGTTCCATCCCTTCACTCTGCTCCCAAGTGGTAGTGTGTGTACCGCATTACGTCTGTGTGCTGCCAGCCTCACACACTGAGATAATGTGTATCTCTTCATATTCACAGGCCAACCCTCCCCCCATCATTGTCAACGCAGACTCACTAGATGCAGGCCCTTATGTAAGTATCTGTTCTCGCTGTCTGTACAGTATATATCCCTCCTCATTCACACTTGCTCTGTGTCAGTGCATGAACATGTTGTGTGTGTGTGTGTGTGTGTGTGTGTGTGTGTGTGTGTGTGTGTGTGTGTGTGTGTGTGTGTGTGTGTGTGTGTGTGTGTGTGTGTGTGTGTGTGTGTGTGTGTGTGTGTGTGTGTGAAAAGGCCTCCTCCTCGTAGCAACATGCTGTTTGCCATGAGGACCGACATCCATTATCCTATTGACCCTGCCTGTTTGTGGGGAATGTGCATTCTGACATTGCACATGTAGTGTGTCACAGCGTACATGCATTTCAAGATAGAACGACACCTTTCATTTCAACAGATCAGAAAATTCGTGGTGGTATTTTTAGTCAGTAGAACAATGTGGCGCATGTATGTTCTCTTATATTTCGTCAATAATCCTGTTCTCCTCGGTTCTCTGTGTTCAGTCTGCACATAGACCTACTCTGTATATATGGTGAAGGATTTAGCTGAAACATTTACACGCTTCTCATTCTTTCTGACTATATTTTTAGAAAATGACATCCTTTGTGCTCAGTGATGTAACTAACCATTATGTTTCTTTATTTTGACAGGTAAATGGCAGTGATGGGATGTATAAATATGAAGAGATCATTTTAGAGCGGGTGAGTTTTACCATTTGCTTATTTCACAATTTTCCACAATTTCCACATTCTCTTTCATTTCTGCATGATGGATAGATTTCTCTCCACTAGGTGGTAGTAAGCGGCTCGTTCTTTACTCATTGAACTTAAGTACATTAACACTTAAGACTAACGTTAATCCCTGTAAATTTATGAGTGTCATGTATTAAATGTTATAGTGAAGTTATATCTTTTACATCACTGCAATAAGAGTGTCCTATGTGTGATGTCTCTTGTGAGTATTTACACAGAATAACGCCAGTGAGGCATGGCTCTTTACATAATGCTGATGCACATGTCATCAGCAGACGCCAGAAATGTAAAGTGCTCTCCTGTTCAATTGTTCAGCAGGCACCACTGCACTTGTCAGTGGAGGTTCAGCCTGTAGTGGCACAGCTATATGTTTCTGCTCTCATTATTCCACCCACATATACTATAGATGCACCTTCGAACCCACGATGGATGCACAGTATCTCTCCAGCCCTTCCGCTCTAAGTGGCATTTCTGCATGCAGAAACTTAAATAAACTATGCGAAATCACACTTTAAAAGGTCTGTGGGTGTGTAACATTTATTGGTAAGGCCCAGTGTACTCCCGGTTCCAGAGCAGCACACTGGGAGGCCTCAGCCTCCCTCTGTCCTAATTTGTTGCGACTGTTTCTCATTAATTATAGAAAATAATAAAGTGAAGTCTTTTCTCAGCTGTCTTGTTTGCTGCCTGTCCCTGTGGCCACGGCTGTCAGATGCAGCCGTGCGCCTGGACCCACTGGATCCAAATGGGTCCTCTGTCATCTCAGGGACAGGAGTGGCAGGACGTGGCAGTGTCCATCTCCAGCAGAGAGTGAGAAGCATTGTATCATGCAATAGAAATGATGCTCCTGAACTCATCTTCCCTTTGGAACATAAATCTACTTCTCTGTGGACAACCGGGCATTTGTAACATAACAATGCCTGGAGAAAGCCCTGGAGCAGTTTGCATCAATCCAGGCATTTCAGATGTTTTTGTGGAAACACGTGTGTCCTCACACATGACAAATGGTAATACTGTGAATTGCATTAGAAGAGGGCACTTCATTCAAAATGTCACACATATTCAATCAGCCCACAGAGGCAGTTGTGTTACAAATGGTCAGTACAACATGGCTCTTAAGTATATTGGCATCACCTGGACAACAGAGCCATGTTGTACTGACCTTGAGCCCACATTGAGTCTATTACTTACATCTGAGTGCATGCATGTGTGCTGTTTATTGTACCATACTGAAAATGCCAATCATAACCTGTGCTCAGGGGAACTCTGGCCTGGGCTTTAGCATCGCTGGAGGAATAGACAATCCCCACATTCCTGATGATCCGGGGATCTTCATAACCAAGATTATCCCTGGAGGAGCAGCTGCTATGGATGGACGGCTGGGGTAAGTTCCCCCTCTTCACCACGTTACCCTCCTCCTCGTCCTCCTCCTCCTCCTCTTCCTCTTTACCTTGTACATTCCTTCTACTCCTTCCAAGCTCCACTGCACCCTCCGTCCTCTCTCTACTCTAACCTCTCTTCTCTCATCTTTAACGCTCACCAACACCGTGTCCCGCCAGGCAGTGCTGTGTGGGAGGCAGAGTTTCTACAGCCCTCTGTCCCCAGGCTCTGTGTGCTTCCTCAAAGTTATGATTCACTGGAAAACCAAAGCCTGAAACATGCAAAAATTATGATATGGAGTGCTTTTTTCTGTGCTTTAGAGGTTTCTGATTATCCTGGCCTTGCTTGGGCCTCCCTGCCTTTGTGCAGTGAATTAACTCCATTGCACTACACACCGTGGTGTATGTGAAATACATTCAGACTTTTCTCTTCGCAGGGTTAATGACTGCGTGCTGCGTGTTAACGACGTAGATGTGTCGGAGGTGGTGCACAGCCGGGCGGTGGAAGCTCTGAAGGAGGCGGGGCCTGTGGTGCGGCTACTGGTCCGACGGAGGCAGGCCCCGCCTGAGACGATTCTGGAGGTCAACCTGCTGAAAGGGCCAAAAGGTCGGATGCATGTAGAGATATGAATATATAGCTTCATTGTTTTTAGGATTATTAAAAATACATTTGTAGACGTGGAATACAGCTAAAAATGTATACAACCGGCGGGGATTCTTCGTATATGTATTGACTTATCTGCCTGTGTGTGACTAAACCAGGGCTGGGATTCAGTATCGCTGGAGGGATCGGAAACCAGCATATCCCAGGAGACAACAGCATCTATATTACCAAGATCATAGAAGGAGGAGCTGCCCAAAAAGATGGACGGCTGCAGACCGGAGACCGCCTGCTAGCTGTATGAGCCTGCACTACAGCTGACTCACTCACATATCCACTGCTCTGATCAAAATGAACTCATCTTAGGTGTTAGTGTGGCTCACTGTCAAGTTTAACAAAAATCCAGCCATTTCTTAGTTCTTAGTATTACCAAAACCCATTTCTATGTCTGGGCAGGTAGATGAGCTCCATATAGATGACTGTTTTGAGGACATGTTAAGTACACAACATTATCTAGCGGGTTGCTCCATCCTATCATTTAGAGCTAAGTGAAACAACGCACATCAGCATTTCTTACTTTGTACATGATTAACAATCTATCATTTGGGCCATGAGCTGGGACAATAAAAGGCCCATCAGCTGGAAATGGGAGTAAGAGTTATTAAACCAAGAAGAAATCATTAATCACAACAGTCTTTGTGAAACATTTGCAAGTAATTGTAGTTACCCTCATTACTGATCGCTGATTAATAAGCTTTTATAGATATGTTGCTAAATTGATCATTTTACACTGTTAAGATACAAACACACTACATTTTAGGACATTTTTGTACATCTTTGAGATATTTCTGACTTTTTATTTTAGTGGAAATAACATCGATCAGAGTTGGAAAACCTTGCATTTTGATCACTACGATTATGCAGCTGCAGCAAGAACACTGTATTGTGTTTTTCACTGTATATAAGATTGCCTATTCTAGTTTACGTGAGTGTAGTAAAGCGCAAATTAATTTAGTCACAAAGCCATCTTTGTCTAATTGACAGTTCAAATGAATAAGATCGCTGTCATTGTGGAAACATGCTGTTACTCTTGTCTTGGAAATATTTGCCAAGAAAATGCATTTGGTAGTTTATCAAAAGACATCGATATAGTTAAAAGACCTCTGTTTAAGAAAACATTGAGGCTACATGATTTTCAGCACAGGTACAGAGTATAGAGTGTCATCTACAGCAAGTGTCTTATTAGACTTATTAAAAGTCCATGTCACTTATATATCGACATATCTCAGGTTGACATAAGGCGTGCTGAGCCGTTTCCTTTCCTGTTCTCTATTGCATTATTGACAGAAGGCACATTGCTTTAATCTAAGCAAAACTTCTAAAAAATGACAAGTTTCAAAAAAACTTTTGATAGACAGTTTATTTACAGGCAATCGAATCTTTAAAGGAGAAACTGAAGAAATTCAAAGCGTCCTTAAAACCTCTACCTACTGCTTGTGACCTCTGTTCACGCTGCACAACACACCAACCTTTCACTCCGCTGCTGAAATGTGCTGAAATCTCATAATACCTTCAAGCTATGATTCATTATTGTGTTGGCTGGTGTGGTGACTGCTGTGATGCACGATGTTGTCACAGCCCAGCAAAGACACAAGGCCTTCAGGTGTTGATACAGGGATTTTTTTTTTTTTTTTACCTCCTCTCATTTCTTGACAATCGTCACACTCAGGTGAACAACATCGTGCTGCAGGACGTGCGTCATGAGGAGGCAGTGGCAGCACTAAAGAACACCTCCGACATGGTTTACCTCAAGGTGGCCAAGCCAGGACCCGTGCATCTGAACGACATGTATGCCCCTCCAGACTATTCCAGCAGTACGTATCAACCTCTTCTTGTTGCTCTAGTCCTCCTGTTCATAGTTCAAACACTGTTTACACACTGTCCGAGTCCGAATCTACTTTTCATATTCACTAATCCATACTAGAGCATGTTCATTTATATAAAATGTTTGATGTAAGGTAAAGGGTGATTTGTTTGTCAGGGTCCATTTTTTCATCTTTACCAGAGATGTTTGCAGAATTTTTGTGTTGGATCACTGCTCTCTCCCCAAAACTGCTCTGCCCAGACACCCACATAGTGAATGTAGTGAATGCTTGTATGCGCGCGGGCACAGACGCACGCACACGCACGCACGCACGCACACACACACACACACACACACACACACACACACACACACACACACACACACACACACACACACACACACACACACACACACACACACACACACACACAATCCTTCCCACAGCAACAACAGGCGCAGTTCTCTGCCTCCCACTGAGTGTGGATGGTTTCTCACATCCCACCTGCTCATGAGAGCCCACGATCTTGAGCTGCAGCATCTCAAATTTCCACAGAACAGTGATTTAGTATTAGAGGGGGCTATCGAGGGCTTTTCGTACGTTCTATATGTTTGTAGTTGTTGGGGTTTGAGTGAGCCTTTAATGCAGACTTAACCCCGATCTGACTTTATAACCCGTGGTCAGATGATCCGGATTTGAAAAGCTTGTTTTATCATGTTCAGCTGCCTCCATCAAGAATGTAAATTCAGAAGAAAGAGGGTGTTTTTTTATGCCTGGTATTTTGACTTTTGCATGTATGCACAAGGACTACATCAATGTTTTAGAAAAGTGTAGCCAGTTTTTCCTTTTATGTCAAAAGATGACTGACAGACTTGAAACAGGTCTAGATTACTGAAACATCTTTGTTCACATATTAGTCCGTGCTAGTTGCTTATTGTGTAATAATCAGCACAGACATAAAACAGAGACACGAGACTGTTCTATGTGTTCTGGCTTGGCTAAATTATTATGTTATTATGTTATGTTATTATGATTCTTTGTTTTAGCCACCATTCCTCATACCAATAATGTCATTATTCTCAACTATTACATTTCTAACCTCTGGGAATGCGGAGACATTGCTAGATGTGGCAAGAAACACATGCTGTCAGGTGATCAGATAAGTTTAAAAAACCCACAGCTTCTTCTGGAAAAGTAAATGAAGGCAAATGCTAAAATTATTATGCACACTGGCCATTTGACAGACAGTTAATTCCAGTTTACATCTTACAGGCCGACTTTTCTGGTTCTACTTTGACGTACTGTACTCGTCATAGATGTGTGTGTGTGCATAGTTTTCTTTTGCAATGAGGGATTATTACGAAGAATTTTGGGTGTGCTCATTTTGGGTTTTACTTTACGTCCACTACCTGTACCTCTATGATCACTTGATTTCCAGTTTCTTTTTTAATGGTGTCATTGTGTTCCCACATATCAGCACCTACTTTGTTGAATTTTACTGCAATAATTTGCTACAATAACAACAATGAAACAAAAAAAAAGGTTGGGACTTTTGTTGTGGTAATATCGAAGTGTTTTGTGCCGTATTCTTATTGCGCCTGTGTTGTAATCATTCTTTCTTTCCCCCTATTGGCCTGGCCCTTCCTCCAGCCTTCCCCGCCATGGTGGACAACCACGTCAGCCACAACTACATGGGAGCGATGGAGCCCAAGCCGGTGTACCCGCCCCCCCAGGTCACCCCGTCCAGGTACTCGCCGGTTCCCCGCCACATGCTGGGGGAGGAAGACTTCACAAGGTAGGTTACAGACCATTTCCTCCATTACATTTATATGGCTTTATGGTTGTAGATTTGACTAAATCATAGCTCAGTTTGCTACAAGAGATCAGCTAATGGCCCTTTTTTGGTATTTGCTGGTGTAGTTAAAAGAAAAAACATGGCTTTGGAGCGAGCTTGAATGGGGCTAAATGACATTTTTTAAACAAGTATTCTGATTTTGCATGGGTCTCATTTTGTTTCCAACAGCCTCCATTTTGTTGCTGTTCCATAGGCGTTGTCAGGGTGTCTTTGATGATACGTGTACCTACAGTAGTTTAAAGTACCCATATGACGTGTTTGATGAAGGAAAAGAAAAAGCCGATTGGGGCCCCGGTGGTCCATACTACTTTACAGCCGGACAGTGGCTGGTGGCTGTGTGCTGAGAGAGACCTCTTGTCACTTGTACTTGTTATGACTGTGTTTTAACCTTTGACCTCCTATCCAAGTACTGGATCCGTAGTAACATTCATAGGGGCTTGATTGGAGTGTCCCACAAGGCCTTGAGTCAGCTTAACCCACAGCTCTGGGGAGGAGGCAGTATTCCCCCTGTGTGTATGCATGTGGCTGCATGCAAGTGTGTGTGTGTGTGTGTGTGTGTGTGTGTGTGTGTGTGTGTGTGTGTGTGTGTGTGTGTGTGTGTGTGTGTGTGTGTGTGTGTGTGTCGTGGCGTGAATGTGTTACTGGATGGGTGTTTGTTATGTTGCCCTGTAATGTCCTTGTACAACCTGTCCACATGACTTGTATGTGCATTTGTCGCATCTTTGTTGGTATGTGTGCTTTATTTGTGTCCTACACTTGTCCCGTTCACTGTGATTCCTGTACCCCACAGCAGGGCTGAACCTATTTACAGTGTCATCCACAAACCTGGGGACAGCAAGGTGCCCCAGGCCCTCTACAGAGGCTTCTGTCCTTCCCCTGCTCCCTTCTGCCAAGGTCCACTCCCCTTCTCTGGCAGGTACTAACCTAGTCCATCACGCCTTGCTTAGCTAACCCTCCTTTCTGTAGCTCAGCATCTGGAGCTGGCCTCGGACAGGAGAAGGGCCAGAGGATAGAGGCCACCTAGTATGTTGTGCCGCATCTGTGCACATATAATATTAAAAGCAGAGATGGATCAACAGAGAGAGGTGTAGGGGGTGGCAGGGTGATATTTGTGAGTTTTTGTCTCGACTTCTTTTGGCTTTCTGTCTCTATGTTTGCATGTAACTGTGCATACACCTCGTGTATAATTTAGTGCGTTATATGCGTGCACTAAGTGTAAGTGTGTTTGCTTTTTATGTTTGTATGACAGTATTCGACTCGTATGCAGCTACTACTTAATCTTTCATGGCCTCACATAAAACGTGTTAAAGAACAAAAATCTGTAACAATAACAAATTTAGTTTAGAGGAAAATAATGAGAGAATTTACCTTATTTTTTCTTGGCCTATTTGTATATGTTTGTTTATTGGTTTTTTTTTTTTTTTTTTTTTTTGCCCTGCTTTTTATATTTTAAGAGACCTACCTCCCCCCTGTTCCGTTATTATTTGCCCATCAATTTTCTACTAATCTGCTCACTTCTATGGGATCTCAAACAACAGACCCTGTTCGCAGCAGTTTAAAATGGAGTCATACCTGCTCTTTTACAAACACATCACCACAGGAGTGCAGCTGAAAGGGCTTCACGCTCCCACAAGCTGCTCAATTCCATCTGTCAGGAGGCATTGATGAAACTAAGCCTATATATCGGGCCAAGCCACTTTCACTAGTGGTTACTGCTGAATACAATAATGCACATTAGATTAATGGCAAAGGCTTGTGTGTTTTTTTTTCTTCTGTTTGGCATTACCAAACGTGCTTTTTTATTTTATTCTCCTTATGTGTTTACATCCTGTCCACAGTGTTGTCCATTGTGCATCGCTTCGTGTGTGTGTGTGTGTGTGTGTGTGTGTGTGTGTGTGTGTGTGTGTGTG
The DNA here is from genome assembly GCF_029030835.1 of Brachyistius frenatus. NCBI lineage: Eukaryota > Metazoa > Chordata > Actinopteri > Embiotocidae > Brachyistius > Brachyistius frenatus. Next base: position 3,511,581 of record NW_027210616.1, read on the forward strand.
TGTGTGTGTGTGTGTGTGTGTGTGTGTGTGTGTGTGTGTGTGTGTGTGTGTGTGTGTGAACCATTGCTCTTATTTAATGTGCTTGTGTTAAATGTAACCTATATTGTGTAACATATACTGTATGCCATGCAGCATGTGTGTGTGTGTGTAAGAAAGACAGACCCTGGTCCTGGGGTTTGGCTGTAACTAAAGGCAGGTTGTGGTGTTTGAAAAGAAAGTAAAGAACAGAGAGAAAAGGCCAACACAAGCCGACCAACACAGATTCTTCCCCTGGAATGTTTTGCCTGCTGCTCTATGTATGTAAATATAAACACTGAGCGTTGCTGTTACCATAAATGCAACAGGGAGGACGAGCCTGATCCGGTACAGGCCAGCAGACCGGCAGCAGACAGTCCTACAGCTGTCATGATTCATCTGCACACTGGGAAAACCAGGCCACGCACTCGGGTCTTACCCCTCTCATCACCCGTGCTGCCAGCACCAATCACGCATGCATACTGTACACTGACACATTTGCTGACACGCACGACCACACACGCAGACACACGCTTCATGTGCAGTACCCAATCATGATGCCAACACATACCTGTGCGTCTCCATCCTGCACACCTTGCTTAAATCAATTGTGCAAATGAGAGCTCTCCACATGCAGTGTGGTCTCCATGCCGGGTGTTCAGTATGATCAAAAAAAGAGCGGCATCGTCTCCGAAGACACCGCGGCTGACAACCGAGTTGATCCCAATCGCAGCAGATAGGCATCCAGCTCCATCAGACTAACAGGCCGATAGCAGCCACCTCCCTCCAAACCCAGGAGCTTCCCCATTGGCTCCAACCAGGAAGGGTTATTTTAGATGAATGCTATAGTAAGCTCAGGCTTCGGCAGAAGTGGAGCAGGCTGGTCGTGAGGAATGAATCAGAGCTCGTATCGGCCCTCTGCCCATCTGCACAACCCCCTCAGTGGTGTCATCGCAGACACATCCCCTGACACCCCTCCCCCTTCTCCATCTGATATTACCCCCTTTCTGGAGATATGTCAGTATTGTAATCAGTAGCTTCTTTGAATGCTTGTTTCTGTCCACGCTGGACTCGATAAGAGGTAAAAACCTGTGTTTATTATGCAGGTTTGGTGTAGACGTACACCTGCGGTCGGTTACTAAACAAGCACTGAACTCAGGCTCTGTGGTGGCTATACAGTACAGTGCAAACATTTGAAACATTTTAGATGTTAACATTTTTATCCATAATGCCGTAGCATCAGGGCGGCAGCTTCTGATTGATTTCCAAATTAATTCTGCACCATGATATCGACCCCAAACTTAAAAGCCGGAATCACAAAACTTAAAGCCGGAATCACAAAAGAATGACTTTCAGTGACAAAAAGAACGAGGAGTCCTGCACCAGATGGTATGGCCCCCACAGAGCCCTGATCTCAATATCACTGAGTCAGTGCGGGATTACACCAAGAGACAGTAGACACCGACACAGGCTAAATACACAGAACTGTAAGAATTTTCCAAGATGCTGATTTTCGAAAGCTTCCTTGCTTTACTTTTAGTTAAATCTTTGCATTTTTGCAGGATTGTACACAACGATGCTTCTAGTTTATCTGCATTGTTTAGGAACAGCTTGTGTAAATACAGAAGCCTGGGTGTTGCAGAAGCAGGTAATCAGTAACTTTTTGTGTCTGACACAGACACACTCAAACACAACACCTTTGACTGCTCAGTGCAAGAATTCAGTCATCAATAACACTTTGACCTTTGGCTGGCACTTTTCGGAGCTGCAACAGTACAAAGGCGAGTTTAATATAAAACTAATCAGCAGACTCAGCTGCGTAAACATTTTAGGCGTTAATCATTCATCGCTCTGATTTTAGTCTTAGTCACAGCAAGAGGCATGAAGTATGAACTGTCTATCACCTTAGCAGGTAACACATATTTCCCTGTCAAATTAGAGGAAAAGAACAGGTGGAGGCAGCCACGGAAAATCTAGGGGTGAAATTTAGACAGTGAAAAGGAAGACAGAAGACCATATACGCCTCTATACACGAGCTGATGTGATCTATTTGGGGAAAGGCAGAGATGAAGTCCAGCGAGAGGTAGTGTCTGTCTGTGGAAAATGGCGTCCATCTGCAGTGTCCACCATTAATCAGCCGAGCAGAGCCAATTACTGGACTGAGTCCAGGGCAGCGCGACCTGCTGAACCCTATAGCCCAGCTATCCATTCACAGCTCTAGGATTGAGGTACGACCGCCTCAACCACAACACTGAAGCACAGAGGGAAAATACAGTGGGGGGGGGGAGAGGGTCCTGAATTACAGAAATGGCTGCGCGGAGAGAAAAAGGTTTTAACCGCTCTATAACTGTTTACATTCCTGACATGGATGAAAAGGCGAAGGAGGGGGAAGGAAGGGGAAGTAGGTCTTGTGATGGAGAGGGAGGACTTGATCCCTGCATTTAAAACTGTAGAAATTCACTCCTGTTTTCCATGAAGATGGCTAGGCAGTTCACCTCTTATGGACAAACGGAGCAGAAACACACACATGCGTGCTGCTTCTTTGGAGAGCAGCACCAATTGTAAGACGCAGCAGACATTGTGTGTTTCACAGGAGCCTGCGTGTTATTTTCCTGTCAACAAACCTAGTACGCTGCCCAGCGTGGAGACAGGTTATAGACTGCAAAGACGTCAAATCAAAGGCCTGGAAGTCCTAAAAACGAGGTCCACACGCTCCTCGGTTTGTTTACACTCTTGACAAATTAGCAAGAAGCTTCTGAGAATCTATCTGCCTAGTCTCCAGAGGGCCAGGCTGACAGATAGGAATGCTGGTGTGCTGTGCTGGAGGGGGGCCAAGCTCACAGCAGCATCGCAGCAGAGACGAGGGCACAGCGTGGTGCGAAAGGGGATCAAACTTGGATAACCTTCGGTCCAACACGTCTGAGGACCGATTATTCCAGATGTGAGTGAGAGGTGATTTTTTTTTTTTTTTTTGCTTCTTGCTGTAGAATGGAGAGGAAATAGTTCGCATGGGAGCGCCAGGGTTAAGTGTCTTGCTGGTGATAGGGAGAGAGCGTTTGTCACAGCCCGAAGAGGAGCGGTTTCCCATCACAGCACACAAGGATGAGATAGGGAGCACAGGAGTTTCTAAAATTATAGCCCACCTCTCTTTGGAAGGCCAGATAGGAAGCGGGGTCGAGGAGTACTGCTGCTGAGCTGAGCGATGTGCCATAGCCAACATGTTCACAGTCAACATCTCATCCTCCATGTCGCTGGTGAGGAGCCTGCCTGAACACACAGTTAGGAAATGCTCTTTCAGAAGCAAGCACCGGATCCAGATCCTGAGGTAACCATGGAGACCTGTGTGCCTCGTCAAGCTGAGATGAAAAGCTAAAGATGGAAATCGAGGTTATTTTAAGCTTGACTTGTTTGAAGGCAAGTCAGCTGTTTTAGCATATTTTAAAAGCAATTACCGCTTACCATTTTTATTTATTTTTGTATCTCTGGTACTAAAAAAATTGTCAAAGGCTGTGCTGTGGTGTAAAGGAAGAATATAATGTAATGCAAATGTTTTTGCCGCAGTCGTATATAATCTGTTTTTGAATCTCCCATGTTGAAACAAGACCAAGAGTCCCCACATGGCGGTTGACGATGCATCTCTGCTCAGTTCAGTTAATTTTAAAATAAACACTATGACTATTCAGGAGTTTCCATACTCTTCCACTCTTCTTTAGTGGAGTAGCCTACGCTTTTTCCAGCCAGTCATGGGTATGATTGTGAAAGTGTGGAATGCTGCCTCGGTGGCCGTCGATGGGAAAATGGTCTTAACAGCAACTTTGAGCGCAGCCATTAGGGATTGTGTAGGAATTGTTCCTGTAGACCGCAGGCTGAGTACTGCAAGTGAAGACCACTAATGGGAACCATGCAGTGTTTTCTATTGAGAAAGGAAACTGTGTGTGTGTGTATGTGTGCGCATGCATGTATGTTTATGCGTTCATTTGTACAGAAAGTCTGAGTGTATGTGTTTGTGAGTCAACTGTTGCTTCCTAGAGAGAGTATGTGATGTGTGTGTGTGTGTGTGTGTGTGTGTGTGTGTGTGTGTGTGTGTGTGTGTGTGTGTGTGTGTGTGTGTGTGTGTGTGTGTGTGTGTGTGTGTGTGTGTGTGTGTGTTTGCATTTGTGTGAAGTGTGTTCTCAGAGGGCTTTTGCTGGACTGTAGCAGCGGTTTGGCCTCTCTACCATCTTATAACTGAGGCAGTCTGAATATCCTGACGGAGGATGAGTCATAGTGGCGAAAGCTAAAGCAGAGCTTCAGCTGGTCTGTCGAGCAGGGGGTGGCTCGTTGTAGATTAGCATGAGTGGGTGTTTAAGTGAAGTGTGTACACTTCCATGAGATGTCCATGCATAGGCAGAAAGAGCTATGGTTTCGTAGATAATAGGCATTGGGACCGAATCATGTTGGTGCTTGAGATATATTGTAATGAGTGAACAGTGTTATCCAAGTGGTTATCAGCAATTGTCTTTTGTTAGCAATATGATTATTACTGCATGGTTAATCATTGTTCTCCACTAGTAAGTGATTGTCTGTACATATATCAGTACTCTGTTTCCAATACATACACCGTGACTGTACAGTAAAAGATCTGCAGGCCTGCTGCTTATAGTTGTCTAAATTGGATGCACTTGACATTTTGGGATCATACAGTGTAAACCAATAGAAGATCGCTGTTGTTTGAAACAGCCTCTGTGTACCCCTCTGCTTATGCTTTTTCTATTGCAGCTGTGGTCATATCTCTCTCCTGTGGTCTCTTTTGTGTGCTCTTTGTCCCGCCCTTCACCCTCACGCTGTCGCTCTGTTTGGCAGGGAGCCGAGGAAGGTGTTGCTGCACAAGGGCTCCACAGGTCTGGGCTTCAACATCGTCGGCGGGGAAGATGGAGAAGGGATCTTCGTCTCCTTCATCCTGGCGGGAGGGCCGGCCGACCTGAGCGGCGAGCTGAGGAGGGGCGACCGAATTCTCTCAGTCAGTATTTCAACTTCAAGTTCTCGGTTTGCCCGCACCAACAACTTTGAGGGAGTGAGATCCTCAGCCAACTCCTGCTGTCAGAATAATGATGCCTAGAATAATGGTGGCCTGGTGTTTAGAAAGCCAGCAAACATCTGCCCTGCTGAAATGTCCTTGAGCAAGTCATTAAATCCATAACAACTCTGAGGGAGCTTAGCTGTGCTCTGCCCAAAACCCAGTGCTACTTACAACATACAGTACGTCTGTTTCATGTCAATGCTGTTTGTTGTCTGAAACTACATTGCCACATATTATATGAAAAAGTTAAGCGATTCAATCTATGGGTGAATACATGTCTATATTACAACAAGTGTGTTAACATTGACAGCTAATAATGTACAGTAACAAAACTACACTAAGTCAAAAACCTACTTTATGGGTCGACAGTGCATTAAACTCTAGAGGTATTTTATTTTGTCACGTGGGCTTTTAATTTTAAACACAGGAAGTCAGCATGCATCGCCCTGCTGTTGCAGTGCAGCCAGAAGTAGCAATCTTACCTTTCAGGAAAACCACAGTTTTCTTACATACTTCTAATTCAGTCATAGTTAATGTGAGGTCTTCACACGATGAGGGCAGATCTTACCTCAATGATATGAAACATCAAGCATTTAGAGCAGCCTTTGCTCCATGCACCTAAACCTGCTTTCTGTGTAGATATAAAAAAAATTACATGGGTAAATTGCTTTTGTAATCTCATCTGGCGTTTTTTCCTCACAAAATTTTACACCATCTGCATCTTTGCAGGTGAATGGCGTGAACCTAAGGAATGCCACACATGAGCAGGCGGCTGCAGCACTGAAGAGAGCCGGCCAGACTGTCACCATCATTGCTCAGTATAGGCCTGAAGGTAAGGCCCTGTTACCTCACAGCATGTATGAATATGATACTGTGCCATAAATGGGTACTGAAGTCACAGTTTTATCAAGCCATATTAGAAACATCAAACATCATCTAACTAAGACTTTTTATGCCAGATAAACTTATTTGGTATTTTTTTTGCGATACGGCCTTTACTGACCCCTGACTATTTTGGTCTGAGCAGTGTCAACTTAAAGTTCCCAGTAAGTCTGGTGCAATTAATAATACTTAATTGGTTTCATAATAATGACTCAGTAGAGCGCTTAAAAATTTTGACGACCTTCATGAGATGACCACAACATTTACAAATAGTGCAGGACCCTGCTTAATCTACATGATACATTAGTGGCACAAATTCCCTGTCAAATTTACAATTAATCAAATCAGATGATTTGATCAGAGTTGTCCTCTTAGCATTGTTAGTAATCCTGTCACGTTTTTGATGCATAGTAAACAGAACACTGCATTTTTGTACATAGCCTATTAAAATCAGTACACATTTTGGAGGAAACTTTCTGGTCTTGGAAAATGACTAAATAATGTCATCAGGGTTATAAATAACTTATAGATTATAAATTATAACAGAATACCTGCATTGTAAACTAAATGTAGTCGGCTTCAAGGTTAAAGGAAGAGTGTGATATTTTGGGAACATGTTCAATTGCTTAGAGTTAGATGACAACTGTTGAGAGAGTTAGATTATAACATTTATATTTATTCTCCTACTTATGCCTGTATGGTAAATATGAAGGCACCACTAGTTGACAGGTAGCTTGACTCTTGTCAAATGTGACAAAATCCACCCACCAGCACCTTTAAAGCTTACTAATTCAGGTGTTATTATCTTAGTTGTATAATCTGTAAATTGTCAGCTGGTGTAAAAACAACACATTGAGGTTTTTCAGCGGGGTTTACCTACCAGATTAATTCTTGGCCAAACGCAGTCACCTAGTGGAGGCTGTGCTAGTTGCCTGGCAACCTCACATTGACAACAAAACTCCAGAAAATAGTCCAACACGTGACCCCCTGTTAAACCACAACACGTGGGTTTATAGACTCGAGTTTTTGTATAGATTAAACAAATGACACACCATTTGTTGATTCAATTCAATTTTATTTATATAGCGCCAAATCACAACACAGGTTATTTCATGGCACTTAACACATTAAAGTCCTCACAGCGAGACTTTACAATATTATACAGAGAAACCCAACAATTCATCAATTCCCACATAAGCTAGGAGGAGAGAGAAAAAAAAAACCCCAACAACTCCTCTTTAAGGGAGAAAAACCTCCAACAGAGGGAAGGAAAAAAAAAAAACCTCCCTCTTTAACTGGAAGAAACCTCCGACAGATCCAGGCGGCCATCCGCGTCGACCGGTGAGGGGAGAGCAGAGAGAGAAAAGAACAGCATAGAGATACAAGAAGAAGAAGAAGAAGAAGAAGAACTGTTCTAAATCGCTTAATGACTTATCCATTTAACGGCGCGGTCAGGTCCACCTAGCACGGCGGTGGACGCGCGATCAGCCCCGGGGGCTGCGAACGGGGACAGCGCTTTCGGATAGGCTGGCTGCAGGAAGTATTCAGGTTCAGGGGCGGCTCTTGTGTTTGGTTAAAGCAGCAGCCCTTGAAGTGTCGAGCCCGACTGCGAGGCGGGCAAACGAACCGCTCTTCCCCGTTCAAACTCCCGAGCCCGCAGCGAGGCGGCCGCTGTTTCGCGGACTCGTACACCCGGACGGCCACGGAAAACGGGGAGACCCGAGTGCGAGCTGCGTTTCCCTCCGTAAAGGGGGAAGCTTTACGCGCGCTCGCGGCGAAGGTTGGAAAGCGACAAAAAAAAAAAAAAAAAAAACTTTTATCTGCGGATGGGGGATGGGCTCGGATACAACAGCAGCAGAGCAGAAGCCGCATGAACTCCCTAATGGCTGGGTGAAGAAACAACCAGGCTGCGACGGAGAAATAATAGCCGCAGTTTCATTGAACTGAGGTGAGGCGGGGAGGGAAGGCGTGTGAACGCGTCGGCACCTTAAAACAGGAACAAACTTGCGCGAGTTACATGGTAAAACGTGTGTGTAATCATTGCTACTTAACCGAGGTAGTTTGTACCTTCTTCTTCTTCTTCTTTTTAAAGCAGTAACCTGTCGTTTGACTTCTGTAGCACAAAGTGGAAAAACAACAACTTTGTCTTACGTCTGAGCGAATGAAAAGCTATTATTAGCCTCGGCGAGACTTGACAGCGGATTTAAACGTGCTGTCTTTTATATCGGCCTTGAAATTAATGATAAGTCACCGTGGCAGACATGGGAGCCTCACCCCTGCTGGAGTTATGACAGGCACCTCTGCGTTTGTGGTAAAAGTCCTGCCACTACCCGCAATCCTTTTTCGTTTTTGGCGGCTTGTTTTTCGTCGTTTCTCCGTTTGGTACTCACTTAAAAAGTTGTACTTGCGACCGGGTGTAGTCATTTGAATGGAGCCGTTTTCATTCAACAGTTGCTTTACTGTTCTTATGTAACCCAAAGCTTTTAGGTGGAGACACAGAGGTGTGGTCAAACAGGTGTGTCGGCTTGCTGCTTTAAACGCTGACCTGTGAACTCTCAACGTCTTTTATATTTACAATTGTTTGTCACTTCCTCACCAGACTTTGCAAAATACACAGCTCTCTGACCACAGGGTCCCTTTGGTTTATTTTTATTTTTTTTTTGCTTCATGCTGACTAAAGCAGAATTCATGGTTATTTAACAAAATGGAACCACCGTTTCCTTGTATTGGTGTACTGCGGCTTGGCCGTGTCTTCCGGCCGCCCTGGCAGTTGCATGTGTCTTGGCGCTTCAGTCATTCTTTGCGTGTTTTATCTGAACATGCTGCAGTAATGCTGTAATAACACTGGAAAGGATATTGGGAGCTTTAAGTCGAGGCTGAGTTCTGACAGGAATGTGCCGGGGCATAAGTTGTAGCATGCTCTCACTCCAGGTTTCTTTCAATAAGACACGAGCCTCAAATGGCCAATATAACCCTCCCAAGGTCGTTGAACTTGAAGTTGAACAGGATCTGCGAGTTGGGATGGGACTGAGCTAAAGAAAGACGCGGGCTGGGATCAAAGCCGACAAAATTCAGATTGTAAATCTTCATACTCTGCCGTGTGAGTTCATGTCTCTCATGCCAGATCATTCAGGCAGCATCTTGAATAATGATGTGCTTAGTTGAAGGGAAGCTTTGTTTTCCATACCAACTCATGCTTTCAGCTCTGTGCCCCCTTTGTAACTCAGTTGAAGGACACTTATCTGTTTGTGTACAGTTCTTAGCGACTCCGAACCTACGAGTCGAGTGCCGGCAAATGATTGACTTCCTGCATCTCCTCTGGTGACCTGAGATCTGTCGCCAGTAATTCTGCTGGCATCCTAAAGCGGTGTGTGACATGTCGTTGGTTTGAGTTTGGAGCAGGAGGAACCCCCAGTGAGCTGTACAAGGACGGTCAGTCAGGGTGGGGGTGGGTGGGTGGAGGGGGGGGGAGTGGAGGGTTGGGTGCTAGTTCATGGCAGGCAAACTGCCCGGAGAGTATTCTCGGGGGCCGGGGCCCGGGCATCCATGGAGCTCTGATCGAAGGCCAACTCCGAAAACTACAAGAAGCCACAATAGAGCACACAGGCTGCAGCGGGAGCACCCCCCCCGCCGCCCCCACCCCACCCGACGCTAAGCGGCTGACTGCAGCTCCACCGGGTCTTTAGCTGACATTCGGGCAGGGAAGTGAGGGGTGTATATCCACACTCTGGCCTGCTCCACCATATCAACGAGTGTAATTACACAAAAATCTTTGCATGTAGGAAATGGGAGGAGGACCACGAAGGAAATGTTACACTCCGTGCGCCCTCATTAAACTCACAACAGTGTGCCTTACAGACCTCTGTACAAACGTTCAAACCACACATGCACCTCCCGTGCTTTATTACCGGGGAACGTGTGCGCGCGCATTCACTTGCGCGACTATTCCTGACGACATAACGCGCTCTCGCATTACAAGCGCATGTCTACCGTGTTGCATAACTGGATCAAAAGAGAAGCGACCGACCCCCAAAATAAAAAAGCTGTACCAACTAATGAGGACACGCAGTGGGAGTGAGAGGTACAGAATAGTCCCAGTTTCTATTCGCTGTCTTGTCTTCCTGTGGGTCATTCCTAAAAATATATGCGCGCTCTAGAGTATTAATGGCTTTAAGGAACCGGGATTTAAGATTCATAACCGTAGGCTCCCACTTCCCCGGCACTCCAAAGGTGTGCTTGTGAGCAGGGATGATCATAAATGATTTACGTTGGATTAATCACTGTTGGACCGGTCGCGCGTCAATCGACGTTGCACTCGGGACTTTTTCTCAAACGGGTAGAAATAGTTGATGACAAAATGTATTCTCAGATAATTGGGGTACCCAAGCCTGTTCCTACTTTTATGTTGCCTGCTTTCATTGATACTGTATCTGTATCTGTGCATCTGTTTTTGCAAGTGACAGAATTCTGTCATATCTTTTAAAAAAAAAAAAAAAAAATTTTTGTTTGTTTTTGGCTGCGTGTTCAATAACGGGAGGCCGATTGAGAGCGGGAGGAACTGTTTCCAGTGATGGTATTATCTTTACCTCCACCAAGCAGGTTGTGTTTCTGGTGCAGCTTCTGTGTTCGTCAGCAGGATTGTGGGGGAGAAAAAAAAAAAAAAAAAATCCTTCTGATTTTCATGAAACATGGGCCAAGGAAGAACCCATTACATTTTTTTAAGTGGATCTAAATCACGGGGAAGATCCGCAAAGTATTTTTCACTTTCGATAGCACTGCAAGATCGGGCATCTGGCCTGTTAAATGCCATACGTCTTAAAAGTACAGTCAAATAGTGACGAAACACATGTCATTGTAGAAATACCACGGACTCCTTTTCAGAATCCAAATTCACGGGTACCGGTAACCCTCTTGAGATACACGTGTATTCGCTCAAACTTCGTACAGCAGGCGGTCGCGGCGGACGTGGTGTTTTCATGAGAGAACTGGAAGCAGCGTAGCAGCTGAGATTTTAGGCTTCGGGTCGGCACAAATGTATTTTTGACATCATTCTAATACTTTTGGAAAATATACCCAGACATATATACTGTATAATGGTTGCAGGTGAAGATTTGTATATAATAGAAGAGTGGACTATTGGCCTTGATGGATTGCCTGCGGTGTCCAAGGAACCTTCACATTTGCTGTTATCATTATTTTTGGACTCGTATACTTTCAGTTTACAATTTACAGGTGTTTATTTCCTCATGAAAATACTCACTGATATGAGTACTGAACGCTTCTGTACTAGTTGACTTGCTCATTTGAATGATCTGATTTCCTCGATCAAGGCGCACGTGAGAGATTTTGTTTGCGTTATTGTGGCTCTGCGTGCTCGACATTTGTGGCGGGACGGGCGGTCAATACAGAGCTGACGTTTCAGTGTCCTTGTCCTGCAGTGCTGCTGTGAGATGTTTCGTGGTTCTCATTCAGCCGGTACCACGGTGGTTTAAATACTGGGAGTCCCCCTCCTTTTCCTTTGTAACAGGTGTATGCTTCGCTCACTGTTTCACGTCACCTGACTGTAAACTTACAGGAAATCACTTCCTTGTAAATGAGGACAGTCCTTGTGGCTTTTGAAAGATGGATTATTGTGTTTTCCAACTCGGCTGCACAGGTATTCTGATGTTTTATACACGGGTTGCGTCAGAGAAATGCCTTTTATTATCAACAAGGTGCGGCAGCAATCTGTGGTTATCTTGTGATTCCCGCCCCAATGTCCCACAGCAGCTTGAAACCGATCTCTGCTCCTCCTGAATGTCCACAGTGTTTAGATGAATCATTTGGACGTCAGGAATGTGAACGAGCGAAGCCTTTAGCTCCCCCCCCCTATCCCCCGTGCTACTGATAGCACTAGTAGTATCTCACTGGCCCAGCTCTCATGTGGCCCTTTAGGTTGCCGGTATGAAGAAGGGTATTAAGACTGTTCTCTCCATTTAGCAACTCTTTGTCTCGTCCCTCAGCCCCTCCTCTCCTGAAGCCGCCGCTTCTTGTGCTCCTTTCCCTCGTGTCTCTTGTGCCTGAAAGCCAAGTGGACTCGTGTGAATGGCCGTTTCCGCGTGCGCTGTTCCTCGTCTGGGAGTTCGAGAAGGTTGCTCTTGGTTACAAGGCAGTCAGGCGGGTGTCTGGTTACCTCACCTTGCCGCGTCACTCGGTTGTATTGTTAACCCTTTGAGCAGGGCGGAGAGCCGCTACCCGGCCCGGGCCGGGTCCCTGTTTGCTTTGAATCCCCCCTCAAGTTTCACAGGAGGGGTCACAGCTCGGGCGACCCGGAGCTTGTTTTCGCACCTGCTCCGAATTTTTCCGGGAGCCTGGACAAACTTCAGCTAAATCATCTCCGTAGGCATCGGTGTTTGTTTTTCAAGGCTACTTCTCGGCCGGTTTGACAGAATGTGGACTTTGATCTCCTTGTTGTTCACATTACAGGAAGCGTTCCCAGCCATGAATGATTAAGCGGTGAGGTAGGAGTGAACCCCCTACAGGCAGAGCAGTCGAAGAGATATGTGGAATGAATTTGGACGATGTTCTCTCTCGCTGGTTCTTTTACAGACTCATTATGATCGAGACGGAGATATGTTGCCTCATTACAGCAGCACTGTGCATTATCACATGCCATTGATGGGTTTTGTTCTGCCTTACGCAGCTAAATGCCAGCTGTGCATCGTGGACCATTAACACTTCCAACTTGATTTACTTTCTTCCCATCAGCAATGTGGAGTAAATAAATTGCCAGTCGGCCTGTCACCGTTATTACGCAATCACCTGGTCGTGATTATTGAAGCAGACCGTTGGCATTTTTGCATAATCGTCAGGATCGTTTCCTTTCATCTGTTAAAAAAAAAAACAGCTGGATGAAAGAAAAGTAACACGGCCATGTCTCCGTCACTATTTCCACATCATTTTCCCCGTTTGAAGTATGACTGCTTCTGTCTTTATGATGTCATCTTGCTACACCTCCTTCTGTTGTGGTCTAATGGCACGAGTGGAGAATTACCACCGCCATAGCATATTGTTTATTTTGATTATTGGTCATTGTCAGTCTTCTTCTTTTTTTTTTGGTTCATTCAAGGTTTTCTTTGTCATAGGAGCTGCCTGCAATTTTTGTTTACAAAGCCAAATTTTGGCAATTTTTTTTCTTTTTTTTTTTTTTTTTCTTTTCGATGTTACAGTATTCAAAGACAATGAATGTCTCTCATTCCTCAAAAGGTGTACGCGTATTATTAAAATATGAACAGGCCCGTACTATCATAGTGGCTTATAACAATTACATGTTACAGTTTCCCGATCGTGACGGCCCCACTCGCCAATTGACAAAAAAAAACAACAACACCGATTGCAGTTGTATCGCAGCTCCTTTGTGTGATCACATGAGCGCCCTCGTCTACTCGTGTTTCCAGCTGCATCTGCCGGTGTGTTTGTCGAGCCGGTGTGTTTGTCGAGCCGTGTGGTGTGCGGCGGCCTTGCTCGTTGCAGCAGCCCGGGCACGGAGCACGCTGTTCACAGCGGGCTAATGAGAGCTTTCTTAATGAGGCGGTCCAGGTGGATTCATACATCATCATCCCCGTGCTCCTCAGCTGCAACTGGATTTACACACCTATGACAAATGGTCGCGCATTTGAAATTGTCGGAGGCCTTTTTTCTTTTTTTTCTTTTTTTTTTTTAAACCACCCTAAAGAGCCCGTGTTGAACTTAATTAATCACCTGACACGAGACATTACTGGATGTGTAAGGCAGATCTGTGATAAACCGCCTGTTTCCGGGGGTCATTAATCAGCCTAAGGATTTGCCGAACCGTTCCCTCTGTTCGCTGCAGCTCGCCGCGGCGCTCACCGACGCGCACGTCGCCAAACGAAACGGGAGAGAGCCGTCCGCTCTCTCCCGTTTTAAGATGTCCCGTCACCTTCCCGGACCTCGGCCGCGTCAGCCTTAGAAGCCCGCGGAGCTGTTTCTGAGCTGCTGTTGACACCTTGTTTTTTTTTTTTTTTTGTGCTGCGCGTGTCTCTCCCGACGCAGAGTACAGTCGCTTCGAGTCCAAGATCCACGACCTGAGGGAGCAGATGATGAACAGCAGCATGAGCTCAGGATCAGGCTCCCTGCGCACCAGTGAGAAACGCTCCCTCTACGTCAGGTAAAGTTTGCACACACACACGCACACACACACACACACACACACACACACACAGTCATGCCTGCACTCACGATATCAAACTCCTAAGATCTGTTGTCAAAATAAGCACTCTTGCATAATGAACCTGTCTGTGGGGGGGGGGGGGGGAATAAAGCCGCAACGCACGTGTTGTCAAAAGCACCGACGCTGTCGGGAGTGCGGCGGCGGGTCGTACGATGAAACGTGACATCGTTCACGCCGTGCTATTCGTCGGACGACGTTTGATTCGGCGGCGTTGGGTGGATGTCGTTCATCGCCTGACGTGACCGGCACATTCCCTGCCGTCGGTTTCCACGCGACATCGACTCCGCCGGGTTTAACGCGGACGGGCGGCCGGCGGCGCGTCGCGTCGCCGAAACCGGGCGGAAGCTCATTTGGGAATTAAAGCGGGCGGCGTGCTCCCGCTCGCAGTAAACGCAGCCTCGCCACAAAGGAGCGGCGCGGGTCAAGGTGAAAGGACTGCGTGATGCAACTCCAAAGTCCAAGCGCTTCCCCACGTTTCTGCCGCGAGGCACTGATGCGCTTCACTTAGCCGAAGCCCGATAGCTGCATTACCATAATGATTTACCAGATAAAAGTTCAGCGGACTTTAGTCGGGTGTCTCAAGAGTACACAGGTGTTATCTCATCGCAGGCCCCCTATAGTCAGAGGAGTGTTAACCAGTCGGACTCACGCCTCTCTTCTAGACGGACTCCTGCGAGGCATGCGGAGCCGAACCTGCCCGCTCCTGCGCGGGTGACTAAGCCCACAGTTACGTTTGAAAAGCTGTCTAGTTTTTCCGGCTGACGCGGGAGCCGCCGTGTCCTCCCAGCCCGGCCTGAGGAACGCGGAGGCGTTCGGCCTCTTAGGAGCACTTAAAATTTTTTTTTAAATAAATAAAATAAAACAATAGTGTTACATGTGCTCACGCAAGTATGTCGAGGTGCAGTATCATGCCTAAGGAAAGGAATTTGATTATTACTCGTCAGCCCGGGTTGAAAGTGCACTCGCTTCCTTGTTCGCCACGCAAACCGATAAGCTTCCTCTCATTACTGTTTACGTATTTCTAGATACAGTCTCAGTATTCAGGAATAGGGTGGCTGAAATATGAAAACAGAGGAGAGAGAAGGAAAAAAACAAACAAAAAAAACCTTTGTCCACCGGACTGTGATGTGTGAGCTGTAGATATAGACTTGTAGGTCAAGGGAAGTCTGAACCTGTAAAGCAGGTATGATGCCTTCAGTAATGGCAGCGGGTTCACCTGTTCGACAAGATGGTGACGCACGCAGACAGACAATAAACAGCGCACGTTTGCGGTGGATAGTATGTGGCAACAGTATTTAGAAATGTCAAATGGAAGATTATGAAGGCCATGCTTTTTAATGTGTCATCGCCTGAAGTAATTCACGACATTACATGCTTATTGTTATTTATTATTATTATTATTATTATATGATTGACTGATGAATTAGTGGCTTTAATTGGTCTGTTCTCTGCAGTCAAATGCAATAGGTGACATGTCTGATTGTGTCAAAGATAACTTTAAAGGTTCACATATTTTAAGTGCAGTTCAATCCCAGCCAACATGCGAGCAATGTGAAGTAACTAACCCCCCCAAAACCCCAAAGCAAGTACATAGCACTGGCGTGCGTAGCTGCCATTTTGTGCCAATGTTTGCACACATGTTGCAGTAATTTGACCTTGTTGCATGTGAAGTACCTTCACAGAAATTAAAGATAAAGAAAGGAGTGTAACTAAAGCTCTCTCCTCCCATCCCCCCTTTTTTTTTTTTTTTTTTTTTTTGTTGCAGAGCTTTGTTTGACTACGATCGAACGAGGGACAGCTGCCTGCCCAGCCAAGGCCTGAGCTTCTCTTACGGGGACATCCTTCATGTCATTAATGCTTCTGACGACGAGTGGTGGCAGGCGAGGCTCGTCACACCTCATGGGGAGAGTGAGCAGATTGGGGTCATTCCGAGCAAGAAAAGGTACCGTCCCGCTTCGTCTGCAGCAGCGGCGTAACGCCACGCACGGCTAGAATGTGACAACTCCTATTCGTGCCCAGCCTCAACTTGACGTATTTCCTCTTCCTCCTCACCCCCCACCTCTTCTCCCCCCCTCTAGAGTGGAGAAGAAGGAGCGGGCCAGGTTAAAAACAGTCAAGTTCCACGCCAGGACAGGCATGATTGAGTCTAACAGGGTAAGTGTAGAGGGCCAGCTGCTCCCCGCTCCGGTGCCAGAGCGGCTGTCTCATGAGCTGCCGCTGGGCTCCCGGGGAGACGGCCTACTTTACCCCCCCCCCCCTCCTCCTCCCCCTCCTCCTCCCCTCCCCTACCCTCCTCCCCCGAGTGTGGGAAAAGGGACCAGCACCTGCTCACTGGAGCAAGCACAAAAAGGCGCTCGTATTACTGTATAGATTACACAGGAGCCCGGTGGGGACGAGAGGTCTCCGGGAACCTCCGCGGCTCGAGCGCCCGGTGATGCCAAGCAACGCGCCACTGACAAAATGTCTGCACGTTCGTCAGAGGCCGGTCTGTCCGGTTTTAATTTGGAGGAGTATAAGTCGGCTGTAATGTTTTGCCTGTATTATCTATTATGCAAGGGGATTAAAATTCACTTCAAATGGTACATGGTGGTTAACTTTGGTCAACAGACACCTGGTTCCTTCACATTGATGTGCCGTTCATTTTCACCCATTACCTGCCTCTCATTTTCATTATTTGACGTGTTCTTATTCGCTTGGGTTTCTTTTGTTTCGTTTTGTTTTTGCATGGATGTCGAGTACCTTCATTGAAACCCATTCTGTTTTTGTTTTCACGCTCTCATCGCCCCCCTCCTCCTCCCCCTACCCCCCTCCTCCTCCTCCTCCTCCTCCTCCTCCGGCTCACCCGCACGTCGACAAGCAGCCAGTCAAAGTAAAGCGCAAAAAAAGCTTCAACCTCTCGCGCAAGTTCCCGTTTTACAAGAGCAAGGAGAATATTGTGCAGGAGTTGGTGGAGTCTGAACGTGAGTACCAGCTTGTGTGATGGAGTGGGGTGGGGGGGGAGGGGAAGGGAGGGTGGTGGTGTTTTTTTTTTTTTTTTTTTTTCTCACCCTATCCCCTTCATGCTTCAGTTCTGTCTCTCAACTTTCATCCTTTCCGCTCACCTCCAGGGATGGTTTGCGTGACGGCACCACTCTCATCCCTTTCTCACTGTCCCAGAGAGATGCCCCACCCGCCCCGGCCGCAGACGTGCGGCTCTCTCTGGCGCGCTCCGTGCGTCCGTCCACGGGCTCCGGCGGAGGAGCGCCGGGCCGCGCGCGCGTTTTGCCGCATTAACACACGCAGGCCTCCCAACGCCGTGTTGCCACCCCTTGAATAAGTCCCGATCAATTCTCCAGTCAGTCACTGACCCACGACGAGAAGAATCTCATTAACCGGACCGAAGCGTTAACGCTTTTTAACAGGTCAAAATCCCATTTTAATGGGATTGGGCCGGCGTAATTGAAAGGCCGTGGCTTACCATGAACAAAGTGGAGCTCAGGCTTAATGAGTACGGCAGCACCATGTGTCAGCGGGCCTGGTGAGCACGACGCGGCACTCCTCTCCCTCTCTGCCCCGACTCTCACTAACCTCTTCTTCTTCCTGTCTGCTTTCTTCTCTTGGTTTCTGCTCTCACCTGTCGGGACACCTAGGACTTCCCAGGGTTAAGCGATGACTTTTA
Organism: Brachyistius frenatus; assembly: GCF_029030835.1. Classification (NCBI taxonomy): domain Eukaryota; kingdom Metazoa; phylum Chordata; class Actinopteri; family Embiotocidae; genus Brachyistius; species Brachyistius frenatus. Next base: position 3,529,425 of record NW_027210616.1, read on the forward strand.
TGGATCAAAGAGTTTGAGTAAGTGTGTGGTTGTACTGTGTCAAGCAGCTGTCCCACCCCCCTCCACCCCCGAGTTCACACACAGAGAGAGAGAAAATATATATATATGCTTTGTCACTACAGACCCAGCTGGGAATGCAAAAAAAAAAAAACACACACACACACACACACACACACACACACACACACACACACACACACACACACACACACACACACACACACACACACCTATGTGTGTTCACACACACACACACCTGCTCAGATTTACAGTACATATATTCCTAAGGGTGGGTGAGTGAACGTTGCACTTATTCTGAATGTCTCACAGGGTTCCTCACAATACATGTTTAGCCGAGTTTTGTCCTACGAGGTCACACAGAGCTCCAATCCATCCGTCACCAGGGCGGGGGGTGGGGGATAGGGAGGGGGGGGGGGGGGTGTTGCTACGTCTGGTTGGAAACCCTTTTCCCTCCGGTTCCCCTGAGTCAGCCAGCTCCCGCCTCCCTCCCATGTTTCCTTTTTCTTTACCCTGATATAGATCTGCTGCCACGGGCACGGATCTCGCAATTGGAAACGTTGGGCAGGGAACTGTGGCTCATTTGGGACATTGTCACAGGAAACACTTCACTTCCTATTGCTCGCACCTAAAACCACTTCCCTAATATTTCGAGAGCATGGCTGCTGGAACCAAACAAGATTTCTCCTTTCTTTTAATTCCCTTTTGGTTTTTTTGGTTTTTTTTAATTTTTTTTATTTCCCAGTTGCTTCCCCCCCTCCCCCCCAAGGTTGTTGAGGCAGGTGAAAATAATTTTCACCCATAAGACGATACATTTCAGTTGAGTGCCACTTTGGTTCTATGTTTTTTTTGTCAGATGATGTGAAACTTTCTCTCTTTTGCGTTTGCAGAATGCCTGACATCCAACACGAGCGACAGCGAAAGTAGTTCGAGTGAGTCACCTTCATTCCCCCCTCTCCCCTCCCCAAGGTCTTTCTGGTTTGTTTTACACTGCCCACATAGATGAATGACACACTAGATGTCCTTCAGTTTACTTGTGAAATGATATCTGTAGCTTAATATTTGATTTGGACTGAAATCGGCCGTCACGGTTTCATTCTATTTCTTCAAATGAGATGTAAAGTTTCTGACGAGTTTGTATTGTTTTATTCCAGAGGGTCAGGAGGACACGATTCTTTCCTACGAGCCAGTCATTCGACAGGAAAGTGAGTGAAGTGATTCTTCTCCGCATTTTGAATGAAGGAAAAAAAAAAAAGAAAAAGGTAGATTACATGTTTTGTTTTTGTTTTTTTTCACGGCTCCTCACCGGCCTTCTGTGTCTCCAAATGCAGTTCACTACACGAGGCCTGTGATCATCCTGGGCCCGATGAAGGACAGAATAAACGACGACCTCATCTCCGAGTTCCCCCACAAGTTTGGCTCGTGTGTCCCCCGTGAGTCGACAGCACGCGACACCTCCACGCGGCACGCAAAACACAACAACGGCGGTGACAAAAATAAACTTGTTCCATTCGCCCCTCCCCGACAGATACGACTCGTCCCAGGCGAGAGAACGAGATGGACGGTCAGGATTACCACTTCGTGGGCTCAAGAGAGCAAATGGAGAAAGATATTCAGGATAATAAATTCATTGAGGCCGGCCAGTTCAATGAGAACCTCTACGGGACGAGCATCTTGTCTGTGAGGACTGTGGCCGAGAGGGTAGGCATCAACACTCTGCAGGATTGTTTTTGTTTTTTTTTACCAGATTTAGGTGGCCCGCTGAATCACAAAGCAGACGTACGTCACTAAAGGTCCCATATTTGACACTTTTCCGGTGTTTGTATTTGCAGTCACGATAAACATTGAGAAGATATTTGTGTGGCTTTTAAGTACCAAAAAAAAACAACAACCCCGTCTCGATATAGTTTTGCGTCTCGTCTACGGAGCTTTTCCCCCGGAGCTCCACCAAAAACGGGCCCGTTTGTGTCTGCGTCTTTTAAGGCGTGCTGACGTCAGCAATGTTCCCTTCTGATTGGCCCGACTCCTTTCTGAGTGACGCACTCTCGGGCCAATCTCGGGGGGGTTTCCTCTAGATTTGTAGCTCGCTATCCCCTCGACGGAATCGGTGCTCTGCGGGAGTTCGCGACGTCGCAAACTTTTGGAAGTCAAAAGACTCGCGCAAACAACAGTTGCGGAGTTTGTGGTGTGCACCGAGCGTTTTGATACGCATCAACTCAACCCGTTTTATAATACTTTTTTTTCTTTTAATGTTTCGGCACCGGCTTTCCCAAAAATGATTAAGTTTGCTGTATGACGTTTTGCAGCATTACAAGAAGCTGTGTGACGGAAATCTGCACTGGAAGCATGTTTAACAAAGCGCACTCTTACCTCCCTGCAGGGGAAACACTGCATTCTGGATGTGTCTGGGAATGCCATAAAACGACTGCAGCAAGCACAACTTTACCCGATTGCCATCTTTATTAAACCAAAATCCATTGAAGCCCTAATGTAAGTCAGCGATTTTTTTTACACGTGTCATTATGTAGATATCAACAGGTGTGTGTGTGTGTGTGTGTTATATTAACCAAAACCTTCTGTCGTTTCCAGGGAAATGAACAAGAGGCAGACGTACGAGCAGGCCAATAAAGTCTTTGACAAGGCAGTTAAGCTGGAGCAGGACTTTGGAGAGTATTTCACAGGTGGGTCACTCGTGATTTATTTATTGTTCTGATTTTAGTCGTCAATTGTTTTGATAATGATTTTTTTAAACGATTGTTAAAAATATGCATCACCAAAGCCCAAAGGGACGGTTTCAAACTGCTTTTTTTTTTTTTTTTTTCGTCTGACCGACAGCCCAAAAACCCCAAATATATTCGGTTTGATATTGTGTGGCTGTCGCCATAAGAGACGACTGTAAGAAAAAAAAAAAACATTGAATTTGGAAAAAAGATGAAGTGCAGATCAATTTGGCTGATTGATAGATTTGCTTATGCTCAATTGAAGTCATTATTTGATTTCTCAATGAATTGTTTATTATATGGAAGAAAGAAAAAAAAAAGCAAAATTATCCACGTTTTATCTGAACAGTTTGGAATCTAAAGATATTCAAATTTTAAATAATAGAAATTTGGCAGATTATTACATTTGAGAGTCAAATATTCAACATTTTGGGTCGATTAAACAACTGAAATAATTGACTGATCAACAAAAGTGTCCCGACTAATTTTCTGGCCATAAACTTATTGATTAGTCGACTTAAGCAGATTTCAGACCAAAGATTTTTGACAAGATGATTTTAACTTGTAACTCCTTGTAAATTCTTCCGGTCTGTAACATCCTGAAACATTCCAGTTTCTACCGGCGCAATAAGACGAGATGACGTAACATCTCCACGGCAGCGACGCTTCTGTTTTAACCTGCTGGGTTTTCCGGGTTTTTTTTCCCCTCTCATCGCTGGTAATAAATTGTAGTATCTTAAAACCTTAATGAGGTCAGTGAAAGTGAGTTCATTAAAATAGTTGCGTTTTCAGCTGTGATGAAACGGTGGAAAACATTTATAAAAAAAGAAAAACGACAAGGTCAAGCGTTCGCAGCTGCCTCATCAAAAGGCTTGTGTCATACGGACGCGGATGCTCCTCAAACGGTTTGATGAGCTGATCCTCTCTCACTTCCACATCCGTCACCTGACCCGTTTGTAACCTCGACCGGCTGACTTTGCCGCAAGCCGATTGGCTGCGAAAGGAGCCGACGCCCCTCGTGTCGTTAAACTGCCGTCTGGCGACTCGACGCGCAGAGTCGTCGTCGTCGTCGTCGACGGCGACACTCTAAAACACTTTTCCCCGTGATCACGCATCCTTGGTCTGAACTGGGCTTTAGTGATTCAACTCCAGTTCCGATGCAGCCGACAAATATCTCTTGCCTGTGTGTGTGTGTGTGTGTGTGTGTGTGTGTGTGTGTGTGTGTGTGTGTGTGTGTGTGTGTGTGTGTGTGTGTGTGTGTGTGTGTGTTTGCCTCCAGCTATTGTACAGGGTGACTCACTAGAGGAGATCTACAACAAAATCAAGCTAATCATCGAGGAGCAGTCCGGGCCCTACATCTGGATCCCCTCCTCAGAGAAGCTCTGAGCTCCCTGCCGTCCCCCCTCTGCGTTCGGTGCAGAGACCCCCTCCCCTCACCTCCCCTCCCGCCTCCCAGAGACCCCACCCCAGGCCCAAATAGCCCCACCCCCACCCCCCGGCCCCACCCTCCCTCCTCCTCCTCCTCTCCTCCTTTTTGCAGATATGTTTCATATCAAGTTTTAGTGTCATCATTATGTTACTCTCTAAATGAAAAAGAAGTCTTATCACCATTACTGTGACTGTGCACACCCCTGCATGAGTTTCTCAACAAATCCATTCAAAGACTGGAAATGCCATTCCAAAGGAATTTGTCATATGAAAACAAAAGGGAAAAGGAATTTAAAAAAAAAAATCCTTTTGTGAACCGGGACTGACTGAAGATCAGAAAGTTTTGCAGAAATCCAGAGAGAGGAGTTGGGATTCAAGAAGAAGCTGCAGGGGAACAGAGACAAATCATACCAAGTTGGAACACTTTGTAAATCTTCATCCAATCACATTTAAAAAGACACGCAAGATGAGAAGTTGAAGACCAATTAATTATTTTATTTTTTTTCTAAAAAAAAAAAAAAGACTGGATAAAATCAAGCCCTGCTGATGGTACTGTTCACGGAGGCATCTCTCTTGTTTATAGTGACTGAGGAAATTAGTGGAGGAGCCTACAAACTGGTGATCTATTTATCACAAACCAGCTTGCTGTTTGGTCGTCTGCCAGTTGTCTGTGCTGCAGCCCATAAAGACATCTTGGGAGGCAGATCAAGAGGAGGAAATGCGTCGTGAATCTCTACATTTATATTATGAAATCACAAGATTAAATGATAAAATCCTACTGAGATTTTACTACATATTAAAAACTACACATTTTACACTTCACTAGAATTGTCAATTTGGAGGGCTGTTAGATTTCCCTTTTTTTTTTTCTTTCTCTCTTTCTTGTGGGATTTTTTTTTGTTTTGTTGTTGTTTTGTTTTTTGTTTTTTTTGCTTGTGGTTTTTAGCTGCTCTGTGTAAAGGAATGGGGGTAGAGACGTGTAACTGGGCTCTCTGCAAAACACCAAACTGCCTTACATCAAATACAAATTCTGTTTTGTGACTACCTGTTGTCTGTGAGGGAGGCTGCACACAATCCACGAGGAAAAGACAGGAAAATGTTCTCGTCTTTCCTTACTTTTTTTTTTTTTTTTTTTTTTTTTTTTTTGTGTCCTCCAGCTGTCAGGAGGCCTGACTTTTGAGTGCAATAGATGAAAAAAAAAAAAAACAACAACAACAACAACAAAGGCTCGCCTGTGTGGGCCTTTTCTCCCCTGTATTTCAGCCTTTTTCTTTTCTTTTTTTCCCCCCCTCTCCTTGCTTAATTAAAGAAGAATTTGGCCATTGGATTACAATTTGGACAGCCAGAGCCTCCTAACTCATGTTGAGCAGCAGACCACCCTATTACACTCTCTGCCTTCCCAGAGGATCTTCTTCTGATTGGTCACATGGTACTGTCCTATCTGCCGCCCATGACGGTGGCCTTAAAACGGGTAGAGCAGGACAATAATTGTATTGGATGTCCTAACGATTAAAGAGTCAATATAACCTGTTTTGGATTGTCCCCCTGTCCCCCTTACCAAAAACAAACACTAAAGTTGGGTTTGAGTAAACCTAAACGCTTTGTGTATCTATAAACGTATGAATTCTTGATGAATCTGCCGCCGGCAGGTGCTTGAACCGCTGTGTTGAGCTCTCGGTGTGTCGGAAGTGAGCTGGACCAGCTCGGGAATCTTAACGTACAGATACCATCCATCCCCCACCCTCCCCGTGACCGAAAGGCCGCGTCTGGGCGATGACACTAGAGTTCGTAGTCGTCAAACGTGAACAAACAAAACACACAAAAAAAAAAAATGCTGAAGTCGCCGAGTTGCAGGCGTTGTCAACCGGACGGCGTAATCGGGTCGAATCATGCGTCTTCTCTTTTTCGCAAGGCTGGGAGTTTGTTCTCGGCCATCGGTTCGTTCGGTAACCCTTTGAGGTGGCTGTGTGGCATCACCGGGATCGAAATGACCCGCTCCATCCTTCCATGCAGCTCTGTATGTTAACGCGTGCATGCGAGAGGGATCGTCTGAAGAAGGATCGTCTGAAGAAGGATCGCCGTGGCCCCCGATCCTGTGAACGCTTTCATCCTCAGCTTCTTTTCTTTTTCTTTTTTTCCTTCTTTCTTTTTTTTTTCTTTTTAAAGAGTGCAAAGGAATTTCTTTTTCTGTCTTTTTTTGTTTTGTTTTGTTTGTTTCTCCTCAGAGAGCCAGACCCAACAAAAAAGTGTTAACCTTTGACCTCTGGGTCCCCTGCTCTCTCCCACCCACAGAGCACCTGTACCTGCAGGCATTTTCTGAACAGGTGTGCCCACCTGCCAGGCACCACTGCTAAACCAGCTGTCATTACCTGTGTCAAAACCAGAGTTCAGGGAATAACCGAAGGGAACAGAGCCATTTATATACTGCTTGCAGACTGTTTCAAAAGGGTGTGGTAGCTGTACAATGTAAATAAGCCCCCAGCAGATCCCCCTCACCTGTGCTTCATGCATGTGTGAATCAAACTGGGACAAACATGTTTTATAGACCACAAATGTCAGGTAAGTAAAGTTTGAGCTACTCGAGATATAATTTCCATACAGATGTGCTGTATTGTTGGTATTTCTCTTCAAATGCCTATTGGAACACTTAACTAGTCAGTTCGGGGAATCCAGTTCCCTCGAGTAGGGCCTGTCTACATGTGATTTCTTGTGGAACGTGTCTGGGTGTATAGATTTAAAAAAACAAAAAAAAAAAAAAAAAACAAAAACAACAACAACAACATATATTGTAAAATAAAGTGACGCAGGCAGAAACCTACACAATATCACAGAGACCAGGAGCATCGATCAATACAATATTAGAAGTTTAGAATTGGTCCTCTCTGGTGTTTAGTTGAAATACAGCTGACTGTTAACAATGTGTGTGGTACTCATACCTCAGTCAGCCATGTCAAAGCCCAAAGAACTTGATTTCATTTTACTCTTTCCATTGAGGTTGTGGTAACAAGATGGAACCTGAATGCCTCTGTGTGTGTATAATTGATGAGGGTCTTCGTTCTGATGAGAGAAATGACGACATATATGCTTTTTAAGTTGTTTTTTTTTGTTTTTGTTTTTGTTTATTTGGTTTTTTGGGGGGGGGGGGTTCAGGGTTCTTGTTTGTACTTTTGGGGTGATGATATGTTTAAGTTATAGCACATCTGTGCAGTAAGTGCTTGCAAACATGAACCCTTTGATTGTACAGTAGTTTCCTTCCTGTCACTGCAGGTGGTACAGCCTATCAGGACACTTGGCCTCATGGTCTTCCCTGTCCTAGTCATGAGGGAACACAGTCCTGCAACTTTTGTTTGGGTTTTATTTTGGGACTTGACAAGAGTTTATTTGTTTGAAAATAAAATATGTGACTCAGTTATGATTTGGATGTGCTTGTTTGCTGCTTTTAGCGACTCGTTGGCTTTTAAAATAATTGGAAGTATTGCGAGATTTGAGCTTTTATTGACCAGTAGAGAGACGGTTGACTTGGAACAAAACAAAAAAATCAAACCGGAACAAAATGTGGTCGTCGGGACGCCCGAAGTTACACAGACTGAAAGCAATATATCGAACTGAATGTTGTTGTTTTTTTCACAACATGAACGTTTCCCTGCAACAAAGCGATGAAACTGAATTTTAGTTCGCCTTCAGAACAGGCGTACAACTGCTGTCTATTCCTCCATGATGAGGTTTTTCTTTGCTTTGTCCAGCCTGTCCAGGATTTCACTGTAGAGACCCGACATCTGTGGGTACACGACAAACAAAGCTTTTTAGATCATGGAGCCGTTTATCTATTACCGGGACCCCGTTTTGTTAACCTTGGGTGACGCAATACGAAGGGCTACCGGTGGTGCAACTCTTATCCCACCCGGCTGAATTTTGAATACTTAAATACTCTTTTGCAAATGTTTTGCAAGGAAGGAAATGCAATCGACAAATCTGACTTTAAAAGGCGCGCACTGTTTTGGTGAGTAACACTAATGCTCGTATACATAATTCATCTTAAATGTGTGTGTTCCTTTTGCCTAGATGTATTCAAGCTGTCTCCATCATGCTACACCCTCCACCCCCCCACCCCCCAACTACCTGTGTCTCGTAGCTCCCCCGCAGAGATCCCAGGTGGCGGATGAAGCTCATGGCCAGGCCACACCACTTCTCGGCTTCGGGGAATTGAGCCAAGCTGTACAGCAATATCCCCGTGTTCCAAGCCCGAGTCAGCAGCCACAGGGTCTCCATCTCTGGGAAGTCGTCCGGCTGCGGCGAAGAGCAGGAAGATGTTCAAAAGGCCATTTAACGGAGGCCACCTGGCTGATTTCACTTGACGGAATCGTTCTAGAGGTTTGAGGCAGCAAGTGCCGAGTAAACTTTCCTCAAATCCTGTCCGTTTGTGCGTTATCCTTTTCTAACGCTGGGAAGTCTTAAAAACAGGCAGTGAACAAACTCTTTTTAAATGTTTCATTCATATTTCACGACACTTTAATCTTTTCCCTTTACTTTGATCCAAAGAATTCCACAGCTTTCAAGTAATAACTCAATATGAAAGGGGGAAATATGCACTGCCTCTACAGCAGCGTAATGTCTCAATAATTTCATGTCTCTTTCAGAGCTGGAGCTCACCGGCAGTATGATGACTTGTGCAGCTCATTAACATTCAAATTGGCAGGAAGGGGGTGGTGAATGGAAGCATCTGCTAATTGAAGTGCTGCTGAAAGCCCATTGATAAAAAAAAAAAAAAAAAGAAGAGGCTTCCAGAACAGCAGGCAGGCATGGAGTGGAAGAGAGGGGGTTAATTATATAGCAGGGAGCCGGTCTGTTGGAGGGAACAGGAGGTGGGAGCCGAGGGAAGTCGGCGTGTGATTGGCGCTGACTCACTGCGGTTGCGATGATGGACAGGGCCTCCTCGTAGTAGCCCCTCACCTCCTCCAGCACATGGGCCTCCACCTCTGACACACCGCTCGGGAGGGACAGCTTAATCAGGCCGTGGACGCACTTGCTGAGACGGGGGAGGGGGGACACACACACACACAAAACGGCCACAAAATCAGAAACGATCTCATCCCGACAACATTTCGGTGCAAATGCAGTGCTCACGACCCGTGGAGGGTATTTTCATGCAGAGCAGTGGTGAGTTTTGCCTGCAGCGGGCCAGGTCAGCCTGTGGTTGTTTCTTGTGCAGAGAGAGCGCAACCCTCAGGGCCTTCTTACACAGACGAGGGAAGTGGGCTGGAGACTCCATAGCTAAGGCTGAGAAAAAAAGATGATGCAATAAATACCACAAACGCTAACATGTCTGTTTCTTGTCCGTTTCACGGTATTTCAGCAGAGATCATTTTAACAATACAGCTGGGTGTTTTTTTAGTGTTTTTTTTTTTACCTGCCATGGTCTCAAGTACTTTGGTTTCAACGTTTTCAAGCTCCAGGATGGACTCCAGGACTGTTTCAACCTTGGGATCATTCAGTTTGGCGCGAGCTTCAAATTCATACAGCAGCAGTAGAGTGTCAGTCGGGTCCATGGGGAAGCTTCCTGTAAGTACATGTTGAAAATGCATTTAACTTTGCTCAGTTTTGATTCATGAAGACCCTTAAAAAAAAATATATATATATATAACGTTAAAACCTATGACGGCTGAAGCGTTAAATATAATACAGCAGCCCAGCATTACATCCTCCCTTCAAAAGGATTTATCGTGTCCAGCTGTTATTCAGTCTGATTGAGAGGCGTTGACTCATTTTAATGGTCATCGTGGAGACTATAATTTGTGGTGTTGTTGAACTGTACTGGGTTATACTGAGAGGTGTTCCTGACATTTTGTCCCTCCCATTTAAATGCATTGGCTTGACAAAATATTAGGAACACCTCTTAGTGTAACTCTACAGTTCAACAGCACCACAAACTGCAGCCTCCAAACTGACCATTAATCAGACTAAAGAACAACGGAACATTTATAATCCTTAGGAAAGGAGGATGAACTGCAACGTTATGGTCGTTAGGTGTATAACTTCTGTACTATGTGCATTTTTTTCCCCCTTTGTTTTAAGTAGTTAATATGTGCAACAACAACAACAAAAAAGAGCTATTTTATATACCTGATGCTTTCAGTGTTTTCCAGATCTCCCAACAGGTCTGCATGTGTAACAGAGCTTGAGTGAGCTCCTCCGTCTGTGAACCCGACAGAAACACAAAACAAGCAACTCAGGATTCATCATCGCCACCTAGTGTTCGGCTCCTCTTCAAAGGCAGGAGGGGATTCAAATGAAAAACACCTACGCCGAACCAGTACTGTTGTTAGTCACCTCTCCTCTCCTCTCCTCTCCTCTCCACCGGTCTTGGTACATTTCCATCCATGTGGACGGAGAGCACGTTAAATGTGGGAGATAGGTGGTGAGTGGCACACCTTATTGGAGTGAGGAGACTTCCTGCAGAGCTCCAAAGAAGCTGCCGCCGCCATCAGCAAACAGGTCTTCTGGCCCATGAGGAGTGTGCGATCGGGAGGGCAAAGCTGGGAGAGCTGTGGGTTCATGCAGACGTACACACACGCGTATGACGGAGGAACTGAGGCAGGATAGCGTTAGCTCTTTCGAAAAATATGTTTGACTGATCGATGAGAAAAAGAAACAAGAGGGGAGATTCTGATCTGGAAGATTGTGGTTTTAAGCACGAGATCAATTTGGGCTCGAAGTAGCTCACGCCAGTTTCTCTGAAACGGCAACTCAACATCCAACAGCAGAGGCTTTTCACTGTGGAGTCGATGGGTACGGACGCATGTACACGAATCAGGCATGTAGACTCACTCGGCGTCACAAAAAGGAAATGAAGGTGGAGGAATAAAAGCGATGCAACGCGCGACAACACATATTCTGACGAACGTCAGAGGACTGAGGTTACCGTGATCACAAATTGATGTTCCTCTCTGCAGCGGCGTTCGGGTGCTTCCTGATTTGCGCCCACTTACTGTAGACATTGATTCATTCACCTGACAAAGCTAATAAAGGCACTTGCCTGGTAAGAGAGCACAAAGAAATCCCTCATTCTGTCAGGGCTGCTCTCACACTGCAGAGCCGAGTTCCAAGCTGCAACAAGGAGACACACACACACACACACACACACACACACACACACACACACACACACACACACACACACACACACACACGCGCGCGCGCGCGCACGCACACAAAATATGAAGCTGCTGCAAGATTTTTGGTGATGGCAAACCGGGTGAGATTGAAGTGTCGAGGAAAGAAAGAGTCTTAAGTACCAATCTTTCTGAACCAGTTCGCTTCCTCAGTGCGTTGCTCAACAGTCATGTGAGGCTGGTGTGAAACTGTCTGCAGAGCTGCAATGACCGCAAACAAAACGTTACAGGGTTATGACGCACAGCAGACACACAATGCAATTTAACCCCGACTGCACGTGTACTCACCCAGTTTAAGATATGGCAGCAGGACATCCAGATTCACGTCCCTGCATGGAGGGATTTTTTTTTTTTTTTTAACAAAACCAGCTTCGAAAATACTACGTGATGATTTGGTACCTTCTCTTTCCCTCACCTCATCTCATCACTCGATTTTTCTACTGTGGAGAGCGCAAGCCGAACCAAACACCTGGAAAAAAAAAAAAAAAATATGAATGAAGAAACTGGTGCTGACCTCCTTTCTTTCACCTACTAACTGTATTATACAGAGACACACTTTCAGAGGAGAAGTGAGGGAATATAGGTCAGTGGATCAGAGGTGTGTGGAAAACGAACAGACTCACTCCAGTCTGTATGCCACCTTTACTAAATGTGGTCACTTAATATGTAAATATTTCTGCTCTCGAACAATAAACTCTAACCCTATAAGCGAGCTTAGAGGTTAGCATCGGGGTTATTCAGATCTTATACTAGTGGTTCTCAACTGGTGTTGTGGTATGTCCATCTATTCATTTACCATCGATGATAACTTAAGTGTGTACGATAACCTTCCTACTCTCACTTAATATTTTTCACGTGAGAGAATATTTGAGTTAAACTGAGGTAAATTGTTTCTCTTGGTGTGAACGTCTTCATTTGTACATTGGAAGTTGATGTTTCAGTTGTCACAGACCTCAGAGCCGTCAGCACCTGAGCTCCATCTCTGGAGTTGTCACACAGACTCTCCAGTGCTTTCATGGCAGTTTCTTGATGTTCATTCTGTCACATAGGGACCAAACATCCTCATCATTAATACCACCACCCACCAGTGTTATTCATCACAGTGGCACAGTACACTAAAGAAAATATTTGCTAATAACTGTCTGCTGCTATGTGTGTTTGCTGATTGTAGCCTGGGAAATGGAATATAGGGCCCGTGTCACACTTATTCATAACTATTTTTTTTTTTTTTTTAATAGAATTTGTACTTATTTATACTTCCATGTGCAACAGGTCTGAGGAGGAGGCAGACAATGACCACCACTGAATCTTTTTACCCGGCAGTGAGGAGCTTTTTCTTCCTGCAAAGAAAGCCTTCACCAACCAGTATGAGGTCAGTGACAAGGACACGATCCCTCATCAGCTTCCCACTCACAAACACTGCCAACTGTGTTAAAGTGACAAGTGCCGCCGGTGGCGCTATTTCATCATAATAATACCGTAAGACTGAGCAACGTGATAATAATTCCATCAGACCTCAATCATACGACGGGTGTACAGAAACGAGCGGTGAGTGATTAATTCTACCTCCAAAGCAATCTGAGCAGCCAGACTGAGGAGATCGGAGGCAGCATTCTCAGACACCAGCAGTCTGTCCTCACTGGCAACAGGACTCTTGGACAGGCGTCCCATCGCGTTCACTGCCTCCGCAGCTGGTGCAAAGAAGCCGACTCATCAGCGCACAAGACAAGCTTAACGGTAGTGAAACTACAACACTAGTAGCGTGCATGCTTTCGCTGCACATGCATCACGCGACTCATGTTTTGTAGGTACCTTTTTCCACATTTTTCTCCTGAATAGCAATCTTGTAAACACTGAACTGAGTGAAAATGCTGTCAGGATCACATCTCTCTGCTTCTTTGATCGCTTCTTTGGCCTGAAAACAACAAGTGTTAAAACAAAAGCAAACATAACTCATGCATTTGCAATAGCAGTTTGACAAGATGCGCTTACCATTGCAAATAGTGACAGAAAAACTACCTGGTGGGTTCTGACATACAGCACCCACAGGGACCAACACGTTTCTTTCACTGATTGCTGTAGTGGCTCAGGTTGTCTTACCTTCTCCAGTTGCTTGAGTTGCAGGAAACAAGAAGCTCTGTTCCTTTGCAGTTTGGCTAAGTTGGGCTCCATTTGACCTGCTTTAAAGAAACTCAGGGAGTAGTTGTACCACTGAAGAGCCTCTGAATAGTTTCCAGCCTGGAAAGAAACACAAACATTCAGTTGAACTTTATTTGTCCTTATGGAAATTGATCTGCATTGAGCCTGACGACACAGTTCAGGAGCAGTGGGATTTTTCCTCGTTGAGGCCAGCACCTTGTTGGAAGGCACTATCGGAGTGTTCCTGACATGCATGTCTTCGTGTTTAAAGGAAACCACAGCACTAAAAGCAAACATACACAAATAATGACAAAACGTACAAACGCCACACCTGCCATCTTGCCATGAAGCAACAGCGCGGATCACTGAGAAAACATGATGATGATATGTGTCTACATCATAAAATACCAAGTGTGTGAATTAGGGATGAAGAAGCTGGGTTTGGCATACCTCAAAGTGTTTGGATGCTTTGTCCCACAGGATGACATGCAGACTGGTGAGGGTCTGTGGAGTCAGCTGTTTACCTGTGTAGTGCCCTGTGTGGGTTTAAAAAAAAAAAAAAAGATTATACTTACTAAAACAGTGGCACACTTACAGTGCATTATTATAAAAATGTGTCATGTTATACCAGTAATAACATCTTCTATCTTCTGTTTGCCCAGCAGCTCCTTGCCTCTCTGCAGCAGGAGCTCAATGTGCAAGACAAGAGCAGTTCCCAGGTCAGGGGACGACTGAAAGTGCTGACACACACGCTTCAAATACTCAAATGCCAGGACTTCTCTGGAGAAACCAAAAACAGATATTATTCAGAGTTATGTGTGTGGGCATTCCTACATAAAACACATGTATATATGCACATGTCCATGTAAGGCTGTGTGTGGGTGTGTTGTGCCTTTCTACAACGTACAAAGAGCTAAGATGCTTACCTGTCTTCAGATACGAGCAGCTTCACCGTGCTGAGACACACTTCGAGAGAAACCTCAGGGTCCAGCATCTCATCAAACCCTGAAAACATGTTTTTATGATGTTGTTTTAAATGTTCATGTTTAACTTTGCTTTCGTCGCCCGAGGAGACACATTAACAACACTTCCCCGGGTCCCCGTACAAGCAAAGTCTTCTACTGGTGAACCCTGAGCAGGTCCTCGAGAGGAGTTACATCACTGTCGAGACTCCTGGTGGTTTCAGAGGATCAGACTCGGAGCAACATTGTATTTTTCAATCCACTTCCTCCAACTTCTCAGCCGATGACACGCCACTGCTGCCGATGTTTAGCAAATTTGGCATAAATAATTCACGGAGGACTCTGGTATTAACTAACCTGCTCTGACATGATTGTCTGAAGCGCCACATCTCAGGAGTATTCTGATCTTCAAGTACAGTCCAGATGCGCTCACACATTCCTGCACGGCAAAATCAGATACAGAGCTAGTTCGTCGGTTCAAAATGCATGTCAGTGTGGAAATGATTTCACCTGTCCCACCTTGTTGGCTAAGTTCACAGCATTAAGCGCCTTCTCCTGAAACCTCTGACTGTCCCACTCTAAATAAACAGTGGCTAGGAGCCGCAAAGCCTTGGCCTATTGTGAGAGAAATTAAAAGCATTTTAAAAGAATATTCACAATTTCAACTGTAAATTTGCAGCCACTGCTTCGACTGAACTTTGTCTTACCTGGACTGCAGATCCAGGGGCATATTTCACATTCATTTTCCCAATGTCATAGCTTTGGCTGAAAAAAAAGAAGAAGTCCATTTCGCACTGTTTCTCAACACTCATGTAGAAACTAAACATTATGCTTACCTCAACCAAAACACACTGTCTTCAAACTTCCTCAGATTATAAGTTTCTACTCCAAAGTTGTAGCACATGAGGGAGAGATATGCCGTCTGTGTTGAGAAAGGATATTCACAGTTAACATCCCCCACACTTTCAATAACAATATGTACTGTAAATGTGAAACATCAATGTATAGTGTTGTTATAGTGAAAACAGAGGGTTAGCTTACGTCTTTTGGTAGCCGCAGCAACATGTCTTTACAGCGCTGCATGTAGACCGCAGCCTCTTGGTTATTCCCTTGAGTTATGGCCTGCAAAGAAGAACCTCCAACTAAATGTCAGCAAACAATATTATATTCCCTATTTGCTATTAAGACATTTCCCCCTCTCATTGTTTCTCAGTTCACATTTTAGCTGTCTCACACTTCACACTGCAAGTCTGTCAAAATAGCACTTCCTAAGCTGCCAAATATCACAAGAACAAATATTCACATTGAAGGTGTTGAACATCACATGTGACACAGCTCACCGATTCTGCCTGGCATGAGAGAATTCGAAGCAGATCCTTCTCCACATCCCCCTTGGACGAGGTGATGTCAGCTGCTCCGTCACCTCTGGACGTCAGCTGGCTGTAGAGGGTTTCCAGGCTCTGGGGATATCGTGCGTTGAGAAATTTGTAAAGGCTCCATATTTCTGTTTGCTCCCATCTTAAATGGATTTAAGCTCTCTATCATTTTGAGTGTTCATTTTTTTTCTTCACCTTGACCAGCAAGCCTCAAGAATTCATCTGCCATCTGGGGATTCTTGCAGTCCAGCCAGGTTCTCCCTGTTTTGCTGGCCATCTGTAAAGATTAGACACTGAGAAATGGGCCTTGTCCTGCTGTAATGTTGAGCACTCACCAAGCGTGGCTGTGGCATTGCTTACCAGTATCTGCCTGCGGATGACGCCCTCTGTTGGATTCTCAGGCTCACAGCAGTACAGCAGACCGCACGCAACATGACGCACTGTGAGGATGGTGAAAACATTTGAATGTGACGTAATATTCCTCTGACTACCTCTGCTTACGAACCCCTTTTTTCAGATAATATTTCTGAGTATTATCATGATAATCAGTAAAATAATCGTTCAAATATATAAATATACACAGCAGGTGGAAGTGTACCTTTGGCTTTTTGAATTTTACTGATGGTGGCACCAACATTCTTCGTAACGGCCCAGTTCCACAGCTGAATGGCACACTCCTCAAGCTGTGAGAAAGAAAGAGAAAAATGCATGCGGCTTACAAATTATGCCAGCGTCTTGGTCACATTGAGCTGGCATAATGCTGAATCAAAAAAACACAACTTAGACGTAATGCTAGATTAATAAATCGCATGTAAACCTACAACTAAGTTTCTGTAGTTATAAGAGTACTTTACTTTTCTGACCAGGACTGTGGGATGGGACTCTCTTACCTACCTGTGGATGTGGTATTTTGGGGAAAGCCTCCAAGCCAGAGACTTCAGAGAAGAGTTTGTCGATCACCTCATCATAGTCCGTCAGCTGTTTCTGCAGCAGCTTCTCTGTGAGACCTGAATATGAACAAGAGCAGTTGAAGACATGTTGACACGAGAGGGCAACAGCAGACACGTCATCTTCACAAGTGGGGTGTGACGTACGACATGGTATGAAATATTGTTTTGCCCACTGACGGCAACCTTCACATTACCTCGGAAGATGAACAGAGAAATCTACTAGATCATCATTACCTACTGGTTGCATTAAAAAAAAAAAAAAAATTAAAAAATTAAAAAAATTAAAAAAAAATGCCATCAGCAATACCCTTTAACAATATTGTCCAAAAAGCAACAACAAGCACATTCCTGCAACGTATCGGAGGAGCACCAGTAAGTGAGTAGGACTCAACTTTTTTTCACTTTTGTGTTTGAGGAAGTGAAATGTTTTTCCCAAAAAGCTCATTACTCAATAGCCGGTTTCACACCTAATGTGTTTTGTTTTTAAGAAGCATTACTGCTGGGCTAACAAACATTTGAATATTACCCCTGAGCAATGATTGTTCAAGTAGTATTTCAGTCTAAAAATCCCAAATGAATAATACATCCCAAAGTTAAAAGTTTATATTACAGAAGATAAATTCAAGAAATGTGTTTCTTGACCCAGTGAGATTTCACACTTTACTGTTACTTTGAGTACTGTATTTAGGTATTAGTGTCCGGAAATATTGTTAGGTTGCTCAAAATTACATTACATTACATTACACTATGTACTGCTGTAGCCCAATATAAAGATAATCCGATGTGAAGTTCATTTCCAGTATAAATTCAGGTCAAAGGGGAAACCTAGTTTCTCTAACATGTCTGGGATGTTTGAAGCATACGGTTTAATGGCACTTACTGCTGGCATGAATGCGTTACCAGAATCTCCAACTACCTCTTTAACCATCGGGATTAAACAATAATCAGTGTGTGCTGAGTGATTAAAAAGGTTTTTGACTTCTTACCTGTCCACGTTGCACCACCGCATCCGATTTAAAACAAACATGGCTGCGAACAATAGTTTTTCTAACCAGAGTCTTGAATTACCTACCGGGTTTTTTTTTTGTTTTGTTTTGTTTATTTTTTTGTAACACTGCTGGTTAGTTTATCAGCTTTATGTTAAAAGAGAAACCAATGGTAACTTCTGTTAACATACATAATCAAGCTTAACCTAGCTAGTTAGCCTTAGCTATCCGCGAGCCCTTTGGTAGCTATGGTAACCTGGTTAAATGGTCAGCAAAGTTTAAATCACGTCTTCGTCAAAACTCTTCTTACACTAATACTTGGTTTTTAAACTTGGTTTGACCGCGGGAACAAGACGGTTACTCACATTTCATGGCTGAAACAAGCTGCTCCATGTTAAAGGTGTTTCTCCATGAAGGAGTCCTGTAGTTGCTCACCACGTCACATCTGGTTTGCCGGCTTTTTCAAATACCCGCGAAAAAGCGCTTTAAGACAAAAGTTTTAATTTGTTAATGAATCAGATTTTTTTTTTAATTAATTAATTTATGTATTTATTTTATTACTCAGCATTTTAAAATACTGTTAGTTGACATTAAGTGACATATAACATTTAACTACCATGATGGTTGCCATGGTATATCAACTTTCTTTTTAAAATTGACCTTGTGTGTAAATACGTATATTTCAGATTTTATACATTGTGGGTCAACAAAGCTGCATAAAATAGTATGGCTGCATTAGTTTCCCATTTAACAGTAGTAGGCTACTTGCAGTAGGCTTATTCTGTCAACAGTAGCACAATATTATCTGATCCTGATATATCATCATTGAGATATTTGACCCTCTTCAGTATAGTAAGTTTGTTTGTTTGTTTTTCGCAAAAAAATGAAGGTACTCTTTCTCTTCACATATTTCATGCAATGTCAAACAAACAAAAGCTGAAGGTCTAAGTGTTCATTTCTACATCACATCTCTGGCAGGGGGAATATAGTGAACAGAGCCTCACTACTGCCGGTCTGCATCTGCAACATTTATGATACTCTCCACTGCTTTTGGAAACCAATAACCTATTTTTATTTAGCCATAATAAGCCAATTTACAAAAGTTGATTTATGTCTAAGTAATAAAAACAGCACATTGTATTGTTCTGAAACAGCATCATCAGTCCAGATGGTCGGTCATTACAAACTTATCCTGTAAACCCAAACCATGACCAAATCCACAAAGATAAAAAAAAAAAAGTTATAAATTCTAGTGCAGATCCCAAAGCTTCCAAAGATACCAAATATATCAGGCTCAATAGTAGCAAAATGTGCATTGATGTATGACGTCTAGAATTCGAACACAGACTTTGAACTGAGTGTTTGTTGCTCCCGAGGTTAGTGGGAGACAAACTATAAATCCGTTATTAAAAATAAATTTTAATGAAGGGTTGGAACAAACTGATAGACATTGAGCAATTAGGTATTTACAATTTTAAAGAGGGAATTCAAATGGAAATGCATGTTTGACGGTTTACCATTTGATTTCCAAATGTTAACTTTTACCAGAATTAATTTTTAATTGATGATATTTTATTCCATATTACCTGTTTCCACTTACTTTTCTATCCAATCCAACAATAGGGATGTCGAACACTAAATATTTAATGTGAATCTTTTGCAAAGAGACCAATCTCGAGCTGTTTGCTGGCAACATGCCTGTCAAATTTGACGTGTGATGGATGTCAAGAAATCTTTTAAGTTTTCCAATCAGTGCAGAATTGCGTCCATGACCCTGACTTGACAATGGACAATTTACAACACACTTAGAATTTGTTTTGTTAAAATTGCAGCCTTTAAATCTTATTTTCCCACCAAGATTTTCTCCAAAGCCGCCGTATGAATGGGTTCTGGAGACCATGACACTATTTCCACATGAGACTGAGTACAGTCATTTGAGCAACAGGACAGGCAGTCCTTTCTTCCCTAATAAGGCCAAAGGAAGAAGACATGCTGTGTGTGTAGAACCAGTCGGTCCCCCATAGTGTGTTTTTAACCGCAGCTTCTAAAATATATCACCTTAAGTCCACCCCTCTCAGCTAGCAACTTCCAGCAATTGTTCATCTGAAGACTTTATCTGTTGCCCTCTTTACCCAATGGGAATGTTTCCTTTACTGAAGTCTACACACTAAGACAATTGTCAAAATGCTGTTTCTGACTAAAGTCAACTCTTTCTGAGGCATTTTATAGCCTATTTGTGTTCTCCTTAAATGTTTATGCTGATAATTTGTCATCCAGTATGTCACATTTGTTCATTCACAAATCTGCAAAGTGCAAGGGGTGAATTTACTGTTGCTTCACCACCAGACTGTAACAGTGAATGTCCACAGTCTCGAGTATATACACACAGCAAAAGTTATTCAACACGCTAGCCTACAATGTCCCCCTTTGCGGATTGAACCAAGCAGAACAGCTAAGTTTTTTGTGTAGTGTCTTTCAAGCCACCCAAATATGGATGGGGGTTTTTGCGAGTGGCTTCATGAGACGATGTATAAAAACAGTGAACTCAACTACTGATAGTGTAAAGGAAATATCGGAATTCTTCAGTTGTGAAAGTATAGTCTTAAAAAACAGAAAACCAAAAGGCTCCTACTGCGAATTGTCTCCAACATATCCATTGTTCTCACGTGGCATATCTCTGAGGTGTTGTTTAGGTCACATGTCAATAATGCTTACACATACACCACTTTAACCTTCCACTTACTTTACTTTTGCTCGGACATGCACATACAAATCACACTCATACACCTCCAGCCCTTGCAGACACACACAACTTTTTTTTCATTCACATCTAAAGCTTGGGAGAAAAAGTTGTGTATGTGTGAGGATAAAGCAGCGTATGCACTGATGTTTTATTTTATATGTTACGTGGGCTGAAAGTGTAGTTTATCTGCAAGTTAAAGGTAGTGCGACCTTTTTTTCCTTATGTGCAAGAAAAAGTGGTGTATCTGCAAGCTTTATACAGTATATGTGAGTAAAAAGTGCTGTATATGCTAAGGAAAAGTGGCGTATGTGCATGTGCAAGAGAAAATGATGTTTGTGCAAACAAAAGCGATGCATATGTGAGGTTGTTTTTTGTTTTTTTTGTACGTGCAAGAAAAAGTCCTGTATTTGCAAGCTTTCTTGATATATGGCCTAAACGGCACCTCATACATATTATTTTCCTGCTGCAGGGATGGAAGAGTGGCACTCGTCACATTTCACTCGTGCCGTGCCTCATTTATAGCGTGCACCACCAGATCCAGTCCCCAATACAGTCGCTGTTGAGTCCACGATGTGGGCGGAAAGGTGAGGGCAGGATGTTCCTATTTACAGGCCTGCTATATGACCTGCAGCAGCAAATTAATTGTTGTGATTGATAAAAGAAAACAGTGTGTCCATAAACTGCAGGGTACGGCAGGAAAAAGGACGATTATTTACATTGATATAAAAAACAGTGTATCCTGTTTCCGAGGTTAAAAATAAATCCAGCAAATGTTTATTCTAAACACTTGGGCAGATAGATCCAATCTGATATCACAGTGATTGTTTGTGTTTTATTGTTTTTCCTCTTGAGACAAGACAACCTCTGTTACCTTTAACCTCAGTTACAAAGTATAGATTGATTCAATCAAAGACAGTGTTACACACAAAAGTCAGTTAAGTACTTTGTTGATCTACTTTATAATTTAACCTAAATTTGGCACCTAGGAATGTGTTCACTGTCCACAGATCATAAAGGTAATTATAATTAGACTTTTATATGTTATTATTACATGATCGAAACACCGTTTCAGTTCATTTGAGTTACTTTTAGATTTTTACATGTTTATTACTATCCCTGCAGATTCTATTGGTTGCTCATTGTGATGGTTTGAGGAAATATGGACGTGCCTTGTCATTATTTTTCATTATTTTTCATTAAGTGATATCCTCCACAGCAGCCTCAAGAGTCCCCCTTCTCACCTCCCACCCCTCCCTCACAACAATGTGACGTTGCGTCCATTCCTCCGTGTCTCTATAAAACGTGTGTCACGCATGGACTGGAAGTGTTGCACAGAGGCGACAGGGAGGAGATATTGTCAAGGGCGCGCATGCAGGGCAGGAGCTGATTGATCCTTTCTTTTGTGAGCGTTACTAGCCACCGTCTTGAAACTTTAACATTATACCATCTATTAAATATAATTTATTCCACTTTTTTGTTGCACCTGCCCCGAGGATACAGCGGTACATCCGTCTCCTCATAGCGGGATCGGGAGCTGGACTACCAAGCTGCCCAGGAGAGCTCCCCCGCGAAACGCGTCATGGCACGCGGGTGAAGTTCGGCTTCTCTCTCCGTGCACACCTGAGGGTTTCGTGGATTTATAATACGCCTTTTAAAAGACCAATACGACTCTTAGATTTACTCGGTTGAAGAAGAAACTTTTGTCAGTCATCCGGAATTATAAACCTCTTCCAGGGACTCTTTATTACTTCATTTTTAACACAGTTTGGTTTTAGGGGAAGTTGGCAGGATGGCTTCATCAGAGTGCCTCAGACTCGTCGTTGTCATCTTGTGTTGTTCATCACTCACAAATGGTAAGAAGTCATTCATGCCAATACACAGACTTGTTATTTACGCGTAGATAAGTTTTATGCATGAAAGCACAGAAATTCAACATCGCACAGATTGATGTTTTGATTCTTTTCAATGAATAACTGAATGCATGATGTTTTTAACAATCAGTTATCAGGAGAAGTATGAGAACGGGATCTTTTATTCTCTTAATACTAATCTTATTCCTCACTTGAGTTGCGACCAATAGTTAATTTATTTACCAGTTTTTTGGAGATCTCAACTTGTGTTGTAATGTCCCTGTGTATTGATATGACAGTAGAATATACTGGGTGTATTGAAGGTTTAAAGAAAAGCATGCGTCAAAATATGACAGAAAATACGGAAAAGCAGAACGTGTCCACTCAGATTGTTATTGTGTCTGCAGTTCTCTTGTGCCACTGGAGGCAGTCTTACCCCGCTGTAATTGGGAAGTTGTTAATAAACTGGGGAAATCTGTTGACTGACAGGTAATTAGGCAGACTTTATGTTTTAATAAAGACTCGTTAAAGACTGACTTTTACTAATGTAAATTTCATTGGTTGATTTGGATTTAATTTCTTAGATATTCTGAACATTTTGCAAATCAGCACTTTGTTATTTATTATGGGGGAAAAAAAAGTTGATTCCAGCCATTGTTATCTGTGAGTGAACAGGAGTAAACATTTTGGGAAGAGAAAGCATGTTTCTCCTGACTGTCCAATCAGCTTCATTGTCATTCCACAAAAACAACTTGGAGTATGAAGCATGGATGTTCCTCCACCTTGTGCCAGGTTGAGTGTGCCACTGAGATACACAGTAAGGCTTCCTCACCGTTACTAAATAAACACCCCATCCAAACAAAGGAAATACTATTCAGATCCAACACCCTCCCCCCACCACACACACACACACACACACACACACTCTTGTACACACTTTCAGCGTATGAAGCTTTGTCTACAATGTTTTTAACTAGATTTCCTTCACTGTCCACACAAAGCGTGGGAAAGACGCAAGGAGGAAGCGGATGTAGGGACAAGAGGCAGCCTGGAATTGTTCTGGCTAGTAAAGGTCACGGAAATGTGACATGCTACCTGAGCAGAGATTTCTTCCTGGAGCTCCTTGTGCTCATATTCAGCTATGTCAAAACTTCACCCACAAGACAATGGCAGAGAGGAAAGGGGGTCATTGTTCCACTGACTGGTACATTCATTAGCTAGTAATAGTCATCAGGCTGTCTCTATTTATGCTGAGGTGTGTAACAGGTTTACTTTGGTAAAAGAAAATTTTAAAAAAATTTAAAAAAGGAACAAAGCTGTACAAATATGATAATGTCATGATTGGCCATACTACCCTACCCAAATTAAGATTCCTGTTGCCTTCTTTCAGCGATGCCAAAACGTCACAAGCTTAAATTTAGTCAGCGCTACAGAGAGGCATTAACAGAGGATTTTTACTGGAGGCATATGTTAACATTATTCTACTTTTACATTCACACTCCCACCATTTTTTTTACTGTAATTATACAAGTGACTGAGATGAAAAAGCTAATAGAAACCTTGGCTAGTGGGTAATTTGTTAATATTTAACTTGTAGCTGCTTTTTATTGAAAAATGAGCACAGGCCAACTGTGTTGTTTCATGACTTTTTGACACCAATTTAAATGAAGCTTACCAGCTCAGACTGAGACTCAGACTTTCTGCAATGTGTAATGGTGAATGACTCTAAGTCTTCTGCATCACTGGGGATGCAATGTGAGAAAAAATACTGACTTAGTGAAGTGTGTCTATGGATTTCAAAGATAGGTAGTTTACTAAAACATATTATTTTGTTGGGCTTGTTAGTCTGTCTTAGAATGTAGAGACAAAACCAAAGGAGACAGGGGTCTTTTGTTCTGGGTGTAGAGTTACATTGGAGTCGGTGGTGTTTGAGGGCACAAGTCAAATTCTGCAAAAAAAAAAACAGCAAAACAAATGGATGATTGAAACAAATAATGATTTAGGGGATGAGTAGAATTTAAACTACAAGCTGCCTTGATATTATTTTATTTTTTAATTTTACTTATAATGGTAAAATGTCCTCTTTTAGTTCAAAGTATCTGTCAATTATTTTATTTTCCTACAATCGAGACAGTTTTTCTATCCGAGGTGGTTGATGTGTCTAATTTGTATTGGACTCATTTCTCTTTTCCTGCTTGGACACTTGAGAAGGGCTGTAAAATGTTAGTGATGAGAGGTCAGCCAAGTGCAATGCGGTTCTCATTGCTCACCAGCGGTTTGTCTGGGTCCGTGCAGGCAGCGCAAGAAAAACATATCCATGCACACACACACACACACACACACACACACACACACACACACACACACACACACACACACACACACACACACACACACACACACACACACACACACACACACACACACACACACACACTCACCTGGATTGGAAGACTTAACAGCTCAAAAAAGAAGTCCTTCTCTTAGACAGGGTTATTCAACTTTACAAATTGCTCTGTGTAGCTGTTCTTATGGGATTATTGCAACATCTGTTCTATACGAGGCATATCCATCTTCAGCTAGCAATATTTTTTTTTAATCCTGCATGAGATTTTAATTTCAAGGAGCTTCTGTCTGCCTACTAGTCTTAATCATACATTATGGAACAGGAATCCTCTGGGTTTACTATTTAGGAGTCACATGCTGGAGATTGGAGGCTTGTTGGCTCAACGCAGCTTTATGTAACCTCGAATGGCCACCCATCATGGCCAGATGTTCCTTTATTTTGCTTTTTTAAGTGGAGTCTGGGGCATCTTGCCTCCAAATCTCCAAAGGCTAATATACGGCTAATAAGAAAGGCACTCTCCGTAACTGTTGTCTTAACCTATCAGTTGGCAAAGTGAAGGGTTTTCAGAAGGACTCTGTGTGAGAGAATACTTTAGGATTACATGTTGCACAGCCAGAGCAGTGGTAGCGACTTCTTACTGTGGCAGGTGGCCCCAGGTCTTCTCAAAGGTTAAGTGTTGTGTTTAGTATTGAGCCTTTAGTAAATTTGTCAATCTCAACTCTACCTAAAATCAACGTGCAGCAGGATACCGTGACACTGTGAGCCGGTGCCATGCTTAAACTTGTACATCTGCGGATATGAATCAAGCCAAAGTTCATTAAAAGGTAATTGAGTTGTACCAAATTCCCTTTGAAGTAATAACCTGGAACTACCCACTGAGAGATCATATTGAAAAAAGTTCAACATGATAATGTTAATGTATTGTGTGTTGCATTGGTTTACAATTATTAGAGTATAAACAGGACAAACATATTGCACACGTCCCCTGGAACCTTCAAAGGAAACCTATGTCTGTGACTGCTGCAGATTGGCAACTGTTGCGCTCCTGTCACCATGGTCACACTATGGTGAATATGACTCACCGAGGACGACCGTACTCTACTCTTTTGTTAAATTCACTCTCCACCTTCTTTCTGTCCTTTGTTTTCACAAACGTGCAAGGGACAAAGGATCATCATGCTGTATTGTTAATTTTACCTTGTAAAATACCATAAAAAGACCCTCCACCCTCCACCCACCCACCCTCCCACCGACTCCCAAGACAGTCGCGTTGTTTCATGATGGGAGGAAGTACAGGGAGATGAAGAGTATTTTCTGTAAAAGAGAAGGGAATTCCGCACATTATTCTGTGCACTTGAAGGGCCGTGACTTGGGGTTTCCTGTTCAATTCAATGACAGTACAGTCATTTCATACAGTAATAGTGTTTTTTATTACGCAACCATGAGTTACTGGCAGTGTGCCGCAACAACAGGGCTGGTGACATCTTGCCAACAGTTAGGCCAACCTTTCCTTTCACATTTTCCCTCAACGCCTCTATAGTTGCTCTTATTACTGGTCTCTGTAACAGTTTGTTGTATCTTCAATCTTTAGTTTTATAATGTTGTTGTAAAGTGGTAACCATGCTGTAGTTATTGGATTCAAATACCAATAGACATGGCTGCAAATCAGTCTAGAAATATGAGACAATAATTCAAATAACAATAATACAAATATAATAACTAAGCAGAGAAGTTTATTTTTAAATGCTTTTTTATCACAATTCAAAGCATCACAGTTCAAATATCTCAAAATATGTCTTTGCCATGTCATAACACATCAAACCAATGCTCTTTTTCTGATTGTATGATTATAAATCAGTTACATGTTATGCATAATCCTTTAAATTTGATGTAAGGAAAGTGTGTCATTATTTTCAGCTGCACTGCTGAACCTTTGGCTTGAAGAACTCAGCCTTTGTCATTGTTTGTCTGTTCTTTCAGACTAAATATTTTAGCATTGTCTCTGCTGCCAACATTTCAGAATAGTGTAGAGTAGATCCTGGAAACCAAACGTTTGAAATATTTGTCTTTATTTTCTGACTTGTCGTGAACCTACCACAAATGTTTTTCCAAACACCATGTCCTGTTCCACTTCCTTTAATCAGTGCCAAGTGAGGACAAGGACATACAAATGGGATCCTGGTCTAATCTTAGTTAACTTGGCCCTGTGTCAATCATCAGTTTGATGCTGTGTGACTTGCTGAAGACCCCATCGTGAGTTGACTGAATCAGAAGTCACTCCAGCCTCTCTCTCTCTCTCTCTCTCTCTCTCTCACTCTCACTCCTTCACTCTTTTTGTTGCATGCCTGCCCTCTTTTTAATGGCTCTTAATGAGAACCAGCTTTAGGCCTCTTTGAACCAACACAATAAGCACAATTTCTAGCATTTTTCAGGCAATATCCTGGAGGAATGCAGCACACAGCTGTTGCGGGGGGTTAGGGTTGTCGGGATGCTTGCTGAGGTCAGCGCTGGGCAGTCACTCAGGCAGGTGGGAGTTTTTGAGGGTTTGGGTGTAGAGAGACAACAACGGGATAGTTTTTTCTCTCTTTCTTTTCTTCCGCAGTATTTTTTTCAGGGGGCTGCTGGAGGCCCCTGCTGATTTATCCATCTGTAGTGCATTACTGGGGAGAATAGGGCAAAAAAAATGGCTAGTTATAAAAGATGAGCATGCTGTCTGTGCAATTCAAGGTCAAGATGATGTTTTTGGTTACGTTGGATACCAGCATTTATATACAAATCAGAACTTTAGTCAAAAACAAGGCAATTTGAACATGCAGAAATTAGTCTGGCAGACAGCAACATAATACAAGTCATGTCGAGTTTTGTTTAAGTCACTATTCTTGTTTCCAGTAATTAATTTACGTAAACTTGCGCCAGTTTGCAAATGTGAAGCAAGAACACTGCAGATTAGAAAGCTTCTAAGGAAATTAGTTTGACAGCTGCAAATAGACCAACTACAGCTATTAACTTAAAAAAGTGCATATTATGTGATTGTCTATTAAGCATATGGTATCGCAACATGAAAGAGTGCAAGCCCCAACCCTTCCCCTCAGCTTAACCTTGGATAATAAAACAATGATGTTATAATAGCTTGTGAGGAAGTGGATATTGAGTACCACTGCCAACACTGGCAGTATCAGCTCATTCTTAGCTCGACAGCTGTTCTGAATAATACACAAATACTAGGTGGATGTGTGTGAGTGAGTGCTTTTCTATGCGTGAATGCATGGGTTTGTAAACGCAGGTGTGCTGGTGTGGGTTTCCAGGTGCATGTGAACTCATATGTGAACATACATGTGTCACTTTTACATTGTGTAACTGTCATGAAAAAAAAAGTGCTACAAATGAACGTTTCCCTGAAGACTTTCATTTTTGGAGGATAGACTTCATAAACTTGACCACAATGACAAGCTTTCCTGGGACCTTAATATAAAGAAGGAAATCACATGTCGGACTGACACCTGGATAGCAGAGGGAATCAGTGTTTCCCTATGTTGATCGCTGTTGGAGAGACCTCTCAACAGATTCAGCTGGCTGCACAAGTGGCCACCTTTGAGTCAGACAAATTGTTGTCCCGCATGCTACTGTAAGAACAGCATTCAGAGTGCGGGGTCAATATTAGATGAAAGATGGCTTTTCCAAAAAGAGGAAAAACGTAAGAGATGGGGTCTGCCTCAGTTCTTGCTGATTCTGACTGCTCCGACCTTTCTGGTGAAGTGGCACAGCTGCTCTCCATATCATCTCCTTCGATTCCACCTTTACTCTGCCTTTCCTTTGTGCTCATCCCAGACCATCCATTCAGCAACCTGCCCTCCAGCGCCGGAAACACCCCCAGTGCGCTCACAGTATACAACCACTTGCATGGGAGGCTGAAGCAGTACTGCACAAAGTGAAACCACATTGCCAGCACTAAAGTGATTCGTGGGAATTTCCAACTTCCATCATGCTTAGTGCAATAATGACAGATACAAACCATATGAGAGATGCTGTGAATGTGCAGGTTTGTTGAGCTTTCTCCCTAAATTCACTGTATGTGTGTGTTCAACAGGACACTCGGAGAGTGAGCCCTCCCCTAACATTCTGCCCGCTGACAATCCACTCATTCTTCAAAAGGATGATCTGTTAATCCTCACATGCAGGTATGTATCTTAACACACCCACCGGTGTCAATGCCAGTCAGTTCTAAATGTAACATTTCACCAGTAAATCCACTCAAGTACTGTACTAAACTGTGACTTCAGTCTGTTTTTGTGATAATTAAACAAGATTATGGCTCCATGTTTTTCTTGCCTCTTTCTGGTCAGTTATCAGGGGTCAGTCAGGAGTTTCTGAACAGTCACCGCAGCTAAAAAGTTCAGACTTGGGGTCTCATTACATGACAGAAAGGCCAGAGGCAAAATAAACGCTTCATGCTTCGGTCTCAGTACACTTGCTGGCTACAAAGAAGCTGAGACAATCCTTGACAAGAACCAGTGATGGTGGTCCACATTTATCAGCCATTCCTTGACGGGGTGGTGGGACCCAACTGTGCTGCATTCACGTTTGTGAAGAATTTAGGGTATTGCATCATTTTGTAGGCCTGCGAAGAATGTTCAGTAATTCACATCTATCTAATGTGATGCTTCCCTACAAGGCCGTATACCGAGACGCCTGACCCATACAGTGCTGTCTTGTTTTCTGTCATTGGATGAGAACTGGAGCTTGTTTGACCCAAAATTCTGCAGGCACAGGCAGTGGTATGCAAGACATGTTTGATGTTCCTCTGGGATCTCTTTAATGAGAGTTTTAAAATTGATTCTGTGTGGAAAGAATGTGTTAGCTGAGCACATCATTCAAGAAAAACATGTTCCCATGTGAAAGTTCAAGTTGTTGGATAACTCAAGATTAACTCAAAATATACTTACAATGAACATCAAGCCAGAAAGTCCCAAGGGCAGAAGCAGCCGCTGCCATCCTGAACTGAAAAGGCTTGTAAGGCCTTTGCCAGCTGTGACACTTCTCCTCAAAATAGATCCTAGTTATACAGTGTTTTATTTTTTTACAGAGAACAAATCAACAGTAAAGTAATATTAATGTGTCATATCAAATAGTCACCTCAATCAAGTAGTCTCAATCATCAAACCTTTAGTCAACTCGACTGATTTAAGAGACATTGTCTTGATCTAATCCTGTCCCTTCTTGTCTTCTGTCAGTGGACATGGCGCCTTGCACTGGGCACTTGCCGATGGCGAACGATCAATCCCATCAGAGGGGGTGAAGGTGGAGCAGTGCAATTCGAGTCATCACTGCAGCAAACTGACCGTCACACACCTGAGTGCCAATGACACGGGAAGATACACCTGCAAATATTTCAAAGCTGGTTCAGTCCACATCACATCAACCTATGTCTTTTTCCAAGGTGAGACCTGCAAAGCATTTTTCACATGGGGTATTGGTCGTGACCTGCACAGATCAGAGAGCAGAAACTTATGCCGTCTTCTCAGATTTGTGATTATAAAATTATCCCCTCCAGTCCAGAATGTAAGTTTGCAGAATGCATGAGAAAAACTGAATGTAATGTTGTTTAGAAATTCAATGAACTTCTCTATAAACTACAGTATAACACTGATAAGGTCTCTCTTGATCTCAATGGGACTAAGTTTTCTCTTTTTAATTTTTTTTTTTTTTAAAATATAAATACACAATTTTGCTATGTTTGTTTTTGTGAAATTCATGGAAAACTAGGGATAACAAAACAAAAAAAAGATTTTCACAGGATGATTGCCATCTGCTGATGCCAGTTGAGGGGTGAACTGAAGTGAACCCACAAATAGCAGCATTTAATGAACACAATGAAATGGGAATTGAGCAATCTGATATTTCCTGCAAGGTAAAAGAGTTCAAAATCATCAACTGCAGCAAGATTAGAAGAGTCCACTAGTCAAGTAGATGACAAGAAGAAATATCAAAAGAAAGAAACAAGGAAGTTAGGAAGAAGTTACTGAATCTCGCCGTTGTGTGCACGAGGTGTTTCTGCAGTTATTGCTTACGTGCAGGATGCTGACTTTAATCTACTGGCAGTCAGCCTGAGGTGCCACAGGTCTCCTTCTCAGAGCGAGAGAGAGGTCGAAAGGAAGTAGTTTCAGTGGTACTGTGGTTTCTTCTGGAGGTGAAAGGGTGAGCATGATTGCACGGGAAGCCCTGGTCATTGACTGTGGTTTCCTGCTTCAGCTACTGTTTTCCCAAGTCTTCACGAAAGCGTCACATGGCACTGGTTACAGTTTCAGTATCATTGAAGTGGAGATTCTGTTGGGCAGCAGAAAGAAAGCAGATTTGAATGTCAGCCTCAACCCATTTGACCTAGATGTTTTTTTTTTTTATAATTTAAAACAGTTGGTACAAAGATAAAGTTATTAACTATTGGCCCACACAATAAGCTATTATGTAAAGCTAGATGTGCATGTGGTTTGCCTTGTCTACTGTGCCTGTGTTTAGTCTACCACTTACTAATTTAGCGACACCCTCCTTTCAAGTCCCCTCAGTTCTTTATGAGATTATTTTCAACTAATTGTTCCTTTATCACACTATTAATGCTTGACCTCACACCAGTCACAAATTGTTTGTGTTGCTGTAAATTTCCCACCGTTGTGGTGTGATGCTTGGCTCCCCGGTAGGAACGCACCACTAGCCTAAGAGCTCTTTCTGTCCTCTGCTGGCTTGAAATAACTAATGCTACAACCGCATATCCCAAAAAGGCAGACAACCATTCACACTCACATTCGCACCAGTTATCCTAACTTCCATGTGTTTGGACTTTGGGGGAAAACTCAAACACACTTCTAAACCCACTTAGGCACAGGGGCAGAATATGCAGAACTCATAGACAAGTCTCAGCCTGTCAGCAGGTTTGGACTCATAACCCTCCTACTGTTAGGCAATAGTGCTAATCACTGAATTTTTTTTTATGTTTTCCAGAATAAAAGCTGTAAATTCTTCTGCAAAACAAGTTTATCCAAATGTATGCTTTGGTATGCTTTGAGGTGCAGTTTCTGTCTGACCTGTATTGAAGATGTCACTTATTTTGGAGACTTCATTTTCGTTCCTTAGATCCCGAGCAACCATTGGTGGAGTCCCGTTATTCTACACCTTATGTTCTGGGCATCTACAGGCATGAGACGAGCCTCGTGGTCCCCTGCCGGACATCCTCTCCTGATATTGCTGTGTCACTGACAGGGGTAAGGCCTCACAAAGACAGTAATGTCACACCTTCTGCACATGCCTTCCATTTGTGGGGTGAATTGTTATATTGTACTGGATATATATTGTAATACACAATGCTCCATAGACGTTGCTGGACATGGACTTTGAAGAAAATCACAAGATTGCTATAAATACCGCAGCAGGGTATCCTCGTTTGTCATCTCTATGCTTAGGGCGTGTCAATGGTTCTCACACCCTGTGTGTGTTAAGTCACTCTGTTGCACAGAAACAAACCGGGGACAGTGGCGCAGCGAAGGGAGTCATCCTGTCTACTTCCTGTAAGAGCAGGAAGGTGCTCCAAGAGTGTTTTTCTCAGAATAGAATCTCAGACTAAATTTAATCCCTCCTCGCTTACAAACATCAGGAAATGCAGTAGAAAAACAGAACAGACTGTGTCCAGTCACAGGAAACAACAGGTAACTTAGCATGAGGATTGTAATTTTTGATCCCAGAAGAAGTGCTTATACTTGTCTTCAGCAACATTAGACCATGCAAAAGTTGCCATGCCAACCACAAAGGTGTGTGCTTTTTTGTCCTATCCGTGACTGATATACAACTGATTGCCATAGTGCCTATTGTGGACAAACATCTCTGACTCTGATGGCACAGATAGCGGTTTGTGTGACCTTCCTGCTATCAGTAAATCTACGGCACTCCTCCTTCCTGCTCTCTTTCCTTCCTACTCTCCCTCGCCTCCTCTCCCAGCCCAACTCCTGACATGAGAACAAACAGCAGCAGGCACGTACATCCTTTTCCGAGTCCGCAGTGGTATGAGCATAAATGATTGCAGAGGTTACACACCACAGAACAATAAAACCTAATTAGAGCCTCACTCTAACAGATGTCTGTCCCCAGCTGAGCCCAGTAGAGCATGACTTCCATGTTAAATGAAGTTGAGCGCCTCACTCTTTGTTCTATCTGGCTCACTGATCTTTAATGGACATCCCTAGTGTCATCAAATATTGTGGTTTTGTCTTTTTTTTTTTATTGTAGGTCCCAGAAATATCAGAGAAGATTGTTAAGGAAACGGTATGGGACCCAAAGGTGGGGTTCAAGATTCCCTATGGTCCCTACACGACGTACACTTTTCTCACCTGCAGCACCGTGGTCAACGGTCAAGAGTTCAAGACAATGTACATCCCTCAGAGACAAAGTGAGTGTGCTGCTTTTCTGGAGAAATTTTCTTATTGGAATATATAGACTACTGTTGATTTCTCCGGCTGTTCAGCATCTCACAGTCTACTTGTATTTGTCTCCGTTTTACAGCTCTTGTTCTCAAAAATGTGAGGATCACCCCAGAGCGTGTCAAAGTGTTGGTCGGAGACACCCTCATCCTCAACTGCAGTGGGGAGACCACCTATAACGGAAGAATCAACTTCAGCTGGGATTTTCCAGGGAAAAAAGTAAGTCCAGGTTTTACTGTTTACACTACTGTATGTAAAACGGACTATCACACCATGTAGCAGCAGTGGTAACGGTACTTCCTTTGCCTTCAGGAAAATCGATATTATACCAAACAGCCTCCTAAACCCAAGCCCGCCATGGTTCTTGGAATGAGCAAGGTTTTAGTGTTGCCAAACATTACCATGGAGGACAGGGGAGTGTATCGCTGTAAAGCTGAGCTTGAACCCACCAAACACAGGAATGCTTCAGCAAAAGTCACTGTCTATGGTGAGTATACTTTCTATGGTTTATAACAAGTTTTTTACAAATGATCAAAATACAACTAAGTAAGAATTTTAACATGTAAGTTATTGTGAGCAGTATGGGGTAATCCTATAATAATATGATGATAACTTTACCTTTATGCCCTTTTTTTCTCTGGCATTGATTCATTTGTTTTTGTCATAAATCTTCCTTTGCAGAACATCCATTCCTCAACATCTCCTATAAGTATGAGCGGCCCAGTACAGTCATTGTCAATGAGGGTAGAAAGAGGCTTGTGTTTGAGCCAAAGGTCAACGCTCTACCACCGCCAGACATAACAGCATGGTATGTAACAGTTTAGAAGTAAAATAAATAAAGCTTGTGTAGTGATTGTGAGTGGAATCTTAAATTTATAACCTCATAAGTCAATCATTTTCTTTTGATTTATTATGATAGTTTACGCATCACAAACAAACCTTTCCGTGGCTCATGTTTTCAGGTATAAGGATGGGGTCGCTATCCAAAAGAATTCCACTTGTTACAAGATGTCTGGTTTCAACTTGGTCATCACTGACGTGCAGCAGAAGCACGCCGGCGTCTTCACCATAAGCCTGGCCAACAAAGTGAAGGGCCTGTATAGGAATCTGAGCTACACTCTGGTAGTCGACGGTAAGACATTACCATGAACTTGATAACGATTTCTGATCCTGAGGAAAGGAAGCAGTGCCTCGGCTGTGGACTGAGGCTGCCCCAGCGCTCCTGCTGCTTT
Source organism: Brachyistius frenatus (assembly GCF_029030835.1). Lineage (NCBI taxonomy): Eukaryota > Metazoa > Chordata > Actinopteri > Embiotocidae > Brachyistius > Brachyistius frenatus. Next base: position 3,563,807 of record NW_027210616.1, read on the forward strand.
CAGTCTAGTTCACAGGACGGCAGGTAGCAGCTCTAGTATGAAAGGAATTTGGGGGCTTGTTGATTCCAGGGCTGGATTGACGTAGCAGGGGCAGCTGTTGTTGATTATTGGGGCTCTTTTGAAGGGGCTTGGTGTAGTATGTAAATGGCCCGAGCTCTATTCAGCACACAGACTCCAGCCGCTCCAGCCCCCCCCCCCCCCCCCCCCTATGGTCTCCAGCATTTATTTGCATCCTCACCATGTGTGTATACAGTGCAGCTCATACAAACAACATGTTCTATACACTATGTATACAGCTTGAGAGACACAAGGAGTGAGCATGTAATTCATTATTATGATGACTCTGTAAATAATGCTGAGAGCTGTTAACACTAGCGGCTATAAATGTTGTAGCTGGTTAATGGCTACTATAGAGAACAGAGAAGTGTATATCCATTACTTCAAGCTCACCATGGGGGAAGGAGTGGGCAGAGCTATTTTAATTGCATTCTTTAAACATTTTCGTGGAATCCCAATAGCGTGCCTAAAAGTGGAAAAATCGGACCCCTTCTGGCTTGCATAAACTTTATTTATGGTCCTTGACTGTCCCGCTTCACGAAAACTTTATTTATTGGAATAACAAAAAATACAACACAGATGCAAATAAACAAAGTGAGGGGAGATTTCTGGTATCAATTAGAGAACTATTTTAAACTTTGTTCATCAATTGTTTAGAGTTGTCACAGTGCTTCAGATTATGAATTTATTCGATGTGACAGGCGTGCGTGCCTGCGTGCCCGCCTGTGCCCGCCTGCGTGCCCGCCTGCGTGCCTGCCTGCTTGCCTGCGTGCCTGCGCGCCTGTGTGCCTGTGTGCCTGCCTGCCTGCCTGCGTGCGTGGTGGAATGCAAGTTTTTGCGGTTCGCCAAACTATGTCACTGTGTGTAGCTGAACTGTTTCAGCTGTTCAGAATGCAGAGAATGGCCCGGTGATGTGGACTGCCTCCTGAGGTGGCACAAGTATCTCTGTCTGTTGTTCATTATAGCGCACATGGTTGAATCACTGACTGAGGCATGGGCCACGGCAGGGTCGTTCTTTGACCTACAGCCCCGGGCCAGCCAATCATCCCGCCATTCTTCTCTTACACAGTATCTAAAGGACAACTGGTGTCAATGGCACGTTTTTTTTCATGGCTATCCATCATGATTGTCGTCCCTCATTATAAAGACATTATGAGATCCCACAGGACAGTGGATGGTGGATGGTTGATGGTTGATCTAACCTGTTGTCTCTCTCTTTCTCTTTCACTCTCACTCTCCCGCCCCCCTGTTTTTGTATGCCTGTCTGTGTACTTGCTTTTGTCTGCTTGTCTGTCTCAGTGAAGCCAACTATTTCAGAGGCGGAGCTTGCCACTGTGGACGTGCAACCCTATATGTCTGGCAAACAGCACCAGCTTACCTGCACTGCCTATGGGCTGCCTTTGCCAACCATCACTTGGCTCTGGCAACCGTGTCACTCAGACCCAACATTTAAAAAGTGAGTCACATTCTTGTTATGTTCTGAGCATCAAAATGTTATGTAGACCTGCATTCATGGTGGGAAAACATCCACAGGGTTCCCACGGGTCAGGGGATTTCAGGGAATTTTTGAAACTCTTTTGTGAAAGTCAGTTTGCATGTTTTAATTTTAGTTGCCATTTATCAAAATTTTTGTCAGTGAAAGTCAAGGAATTTGGCATTTGCATTAGAGTTCGAACCCTGCATCAACCAATCTTATTAATTATTATTAATTAAAAGCATCTCAGAAGGTTGTTTTTCCATATTTTAAGCACAGATTTAACATTAGAAATGGTTTATAAACAAGCCACTGATGTTTAGTCTTTATAAATCTGTTCCTTGCTTTAATTATGATATAAAAGGACCACATCATGAAATCTCAACATAATCTGATTCAAAATCAATTATATGTTACTAGCTGCCATTTACTCTGCACTGACTGTGGTGTTTCACTCAGTTACCTGTATGTTACATTTTAGCTGCAAGTTCACAGAAGAGTAAAAGATTTGATTCAAGTTAGTCTTCCCTCCTGAAGTTGTTCTCCCCAGAAAACTGTTTTTAAGTTTATCTGTCTGACTGAACAACATCTTTTAAAACTGGACAGTTACATTTGAACCTTAAATAGTGCCACAGTACTGGATCAAAATTACAAACACAGAGACAAACTGCCTCACAGATGTAAGAGATGCTATAGAAGGATACAGAACCACCAGTCCAGGCTTGGGACCCTACTATAAAACAGATCTACAGTAACTTAATTGACTCTGTCCCAGAACATGACACATTAATCAGGGGTTGGCAGCCCTCGAGAGCTGCCCTCTCATTTGTGGTCAGCACTTCTGTCGGCTGAAGGGGAAACAGGGGAGAAATATATTAATCTCGTATTCCCCGAGCTATTAACAGAGCTGAACAGAATGTGTATGAGTGACTGTGCATGAATACCAGCCTGGAAGTGAACCCGCAAACAAAATTTTAACATTCGCTGAGATCCTGGCTTGTCAATCACAGCAGGCCACATGTGTTCCGTAAGATCTGGAAAACAATGGGCCATTACCCTCAGGTTATCAGGCTCCTGACAAAAACAACACTGTGGACTGAAGGAGACTAAATTATGTTCCATGCTAGATGGTGTTAATCCAACAGTGTCTCCACTATTTTATTCTTTAGATTCTCTCACAACCACTTGTACTTGCCAGATTTATGATAAATAGTAGCAGAGCATTTGTAAGGTCAAAGCAACTCTTTCTGCAGGCACAAAGATAATCAGTGCTGGCACCAGGAACAGTGGCGGAGCTGTGGCAGGCAGCTAATGAGACAGAGGAACAGCTATAGCCTGGTGGGAGGCCAATTGTGCAAAATGTTTGTTTTATTCTGCCCTGACCCTGCAAAGTACCTGTCACTGTAAATCCAATTTGCAGCCCTTCAAGATCAAATCTCATCTTAATCTTTGGGAGTTGGGAGAGGGGCAAATGCTGGGTCTGCAGAGAGTTTAGAGGGGAGGGCAGTGTGCTATGTTGAATGTGGAATAAGGCTGATAGAGAAGGGGGCAGAAATATGGGGATGTCTTTTTCACCAGGTTGAGAAGTTATCAGCTGTCCCTTGCTGACCACCAAGGTCTCAGGATCAACCTTATCTCCTCTGGCCAGAACGTATGGGGGGGTGTTCCTGTATGAGGTGACGCATAGAACAGCCCATCCTGTCGCTGTTGCTGTTTCCTTCTCTGCCTCTCCACTCATCAGGCTGATTGTTCACCGCCACGGGCGGTGAAGGGTTTTCTGGTGGGGGTGTAAAATCAAGGCTTTCTCAAGGTTTTATAACCCAGACAGCTTGGTCTCGACCGGGACTCTACCCAGATTTGTCTCCTAGTTGAGTTAGATAGCAAGTTTTACATTATGAACATGTAATCTGGAAAAGATGTGTTTTAATGTAACACTAATGCTCCCAATTATAAAATAACATTAAAAGACTGATATAAAAAAAATATATATATATATATATATGTCTCTAGTGTTGTTCAAGGTCCAGCATGGTCAGTTTTGTTGCATGTTTTCTGTTCTGCAGCTGCTTTGCTCACACCGAGCCAATCCAGGTCAACATTGATGACAGAGGGAATAATTCACACAACTGGATTAAGAGCATAAACGTCAAACCCGAACTGGTTAAAGGAAAAAATAAGGTAGGTAGTTCAACTTTATATGTAGTGGTTCCATATTTTATAAACAATGGATGCACCTATGGCATACATTTTCACCATGAAATGAGCCTAACAAATACAGTGACTAACTCAATAAAAGGGTTTACATGACACCTGAATCAAGAAGAGATCTAGTGATCGACAGAACAGCTAATAAGTCTTTATGAAAGTTAGATTCAACATCTCAGATCCAAAAATTCACAAAATTTTTCCTCCTTTTGGCAGTGTTGCAGTAGTTTTGTTCACTGAAAATGATTCATTTTGTTTTTCCTTAGTGCTGACTTGCGCAACTGTGAACAAACCCCATGAAAAGGCCCTCAGCAGTCCCGTTTGAAAAATGTGTTTTTCTATTCATTGGTGAACATAAAAAGACATGACTTATAGTTGGAATAAGTAACCAGGAAAATATGTGAAAATCAATTACGCGCATAATGTTCTACATCTGAAAAGGAAGATCTAATATTGATAAACGCTGTAAATTTACAACATAAATTCAAAAGCTAACACATTAGTTTAACTGCACTTGTTTTCCTTTGGTACAAAGGCCTTACTACAGGGGGAAAAGTCTTAGCCAGAGCATTCTTGCCCTTTGAGGCCCACACTTCTCAAATGGTGCACCCATAACTGACATTGTTTATTTCCATCTACTTAATTTCAGTTTTCTTAGATGAAGAAGGCCAGTAAATTCAAAAGCCACACACCCTCCTCCTGGGCCTCTTTAAAGACACATCTTTTATTCCGACATCATTTTCTATTTTCGGCTGTTGAGATTTATAAGAGTAAAGCCTTTTAATCATTGGAAAAGCTGTATGACCATGCACATGCCACAAGCTGAGAACAAAGTTTTAACAATTGTACCCGTGTGTGCCCCTGTGAGGACCAACCACTTGTATTGTGATTTTGTTTTATAACTGTAGACTGTGGTTCCACATAATGTAATCATAGAAGATCTGACATAGAAAATGGTGCATTCAAGCAGGCAGAAATAGTCTATTATTTTAAGCAGATTTTATTTGACAAGTATGGTCAATAATATTATTATTATGTCTCAGAATATTGTTTTCTGCTAAATTTGCACGAAGGCATCAATATGGAATTATTTTTTCTTATAAAACATGCATAACATATTGCCCATATTGCTATAAAAAAAAACCGAAAATATAACACGCAATGGGGTAAACTGCAGACTGCAAATGTTCTGAGGAAGCCTCTAACCAAAACTGTTTACCCCAAACATAATTAGGACCCGGCCTCCTTTGCCTTTCCTCAGTCTTTCTGAAGTTTTGGCTTAAAGAAACCCATCACAGCAGGCTGGGTCAAATTAGGGCACAAACTGACTGGCGAGAGAAAGCATCAGTAATCAATCCCACGTTTTTTGGTCACTGTTTTGAACTGTATTTCTGGTGCACAAGTTGGAAATTTATTGACAACTGCTGTTTCAGAATGACATCTAATTCTTTTCACACCAAACAATTATTTTTACAGGTCATCCGTTCTAATACAATTATGACATAAATAGAGAGGTACTACTTATTTACAACTACTTGTGGCCAGTTGCTGGTTTTTTATGAGGGTTAGGACTAAGGGTCAATGATAACAAGCAGCAGTTTAAAAGAAGAGGGATTTGTTGGAAGCAAATTCCTCTCTGTCACCCCACATAAATCGTGTTGGCCCATGAATAAGAACATAGTCGGGGCTGGGCCTCTGAGCTGCCTCCCCAGAAGGCCCGCTATAGAGGGAGACTGGCCCAGGTCATAACATAAGGAAAACACAGGGGGAGGACGTGGGCACAGAGGTCACAGTGTGTCTCGTCAGGTCACCTCTTCAGGACTGTGCGCAATCGTTTAAATGATCGTTTTCAATCTCAGGTTACATTGTGATGAATAATAACCGTAATGCAATACCATAAGGCCATGCCATCATTGTTTTGACAAATGTCATATCAGCATGGAGTGGACAATATGACAGAGCACTTTTCCTTTTACTGCCTGAATGTTTAAATGGTGTAAGTAGGAATGCTGAAAGGGTTTCATGGCTGCAGCTGGGTCTCTGAGGGTCAACACAATAGTTCCTACTAGCCCAGGAAGTTTAGGCCAGCACACCCCAGACAATACACCCACATCAGTCACCTCCTTTGATGTAGTTGACTGCCCCCAAAAAACAGATGTCACCATGAACACTAAACAGAACCCCACACAGTCTGGCTCGCACCCAAGTTTCACTTATTATTTTGTCTATTAAAGCCATTAAAACGTTTTACTAGCATTAAAATTGAGAATGGCATTAGAGGTGCTTTCCAGGGAATGGACACGGAGGCCCGGCACGAGATGTATAGCACAGGTCTGAAGGAGACTTAGTTGGCTTTAAAACTCCAGATGTATCCTTTCATTAATGTCGAGCACTGGAGAGTATAAAACACACCAGGCTTGGTCCTGACCTCTCACTTTGTTTGTTAACTGCTCTGATGGTGATCGAATCCACAGGGTTAAATCACAGAGACAGTCCAAGTCACAATGGAAAGTCGATTTTTGATATGAATCTGTTTTTGTTTATGTTTTTATATTTTGTTCTGCTTTGAAGAATTGATAATGATTTCCTTATTGATCCCAATCAGACTGTGAGTACCCTGGTGATCGGAGAGGCTCGAGGGTCGGGAAATTACACCTGTGTGGCCAAAAATGAAGACGGCAAGAGCACAATGACGATGCCTTTCTACGTTGATGGTAAGCGGGTCACCAGAAGACACCAGCTGAAATAACAACATTTAAATCTTAACCGCTCAACTGAAAGCAGAAATAGTTCTCTGAGTTATACTGTAATTGCAAAGCGCACTGTACCATTGGCTGAATGCTTTCAAATAATCTATGGTGCTCGCTGTAATGAACTGCAAGAACAGGGAAGGAATGTGCAGATTGTATTGTGCAATAAAGAGATCAGAGGGGGACATTAATTGAAAACATCTTCCACTGTAGCTGAACGGCTTCAGGGTGGGAGCGAGGCAAACATGTCCTGAGCCATATGGAGTGCTATAGTGGCACGTGTTTAAAAGCAGTTATGAATAACTGGATTCCTGCTCCTGTGCCAGCAGGTCATTCCTCTTTCTCCGCAAGCCGCTGTGTGCAATGAGAATTTATTTTTGTTATGTGTCTGACTATTTCCAAATGTTCCCAAAATGAATATATATTGAGACAGTTATGTAATAACAGCGGGGATGAGGTGTTGCCGCACACAAGACACACAACACAGCTTTGCAACAGAGTGAATCACATTTCCATAAAAGTTGTCTGAATCACATCCTCTGAATAGTTGAAGGAGATGGTGTGATGTAGATGAATAGATAGAATAGAAGGGATGCCAAGTACCAGAAATTATTCTCCCAGAGAGAGAGAGAATTCCTTAGAGGACTCCTGCTCTCCTCCAGAGGTGAGGAAGACGGAAAATGATGGTATGCTGCTTAAAAAGAGGACAGAATTGTAATAGCAGCTGTCTCCTCTTACGGAACAGAGAACGCTTTCCAGCAAACTGAATAAACAAGCACAATCTGCTTCCCTTGGGGCGCATACTCAGCCTCACTCCAACTGGACGAGTGCAGAAAAGCCAGCAGCAACGTTGTCCGCTGGCAACGTGCTTCCAATTAACAGTGATGAAACAGGAAATGACTGCAAATTTGACATTCTTGGCCTTGTGATGAGCAGATTTGTGTCCAAATTAGGATCTCCGGCCAGCAGGATACATGCATGCATGGAAAACACATGTAAAATGCCATTTACCGTATTCATTATCACTAACTAGTTCACCGCAACTCACCGCTGAATATATCTGTAACTGAGGATATTGTACCTCAACGTAACCTAATTTACCACATTCTTCTTATTTGTCGCATCAGAGCACCCTGAGGAAATTAGCATTGAACCTCGGACAGCCATTGAGGGCGATGACGTCGCCCTGACCTGTCGGGCAACCCGTTACCTCTACACAGACCTACAGTGGTTGGATTCCAGGAATGAAACGATCTCTTACAACGTGTCCAGTCTCCAGCTCGACCGCTACTCCATTTCCCTTTCTCTGTATCTGCATAATGTGTCCCAAAACAGCACTGCAGGCTACAAATGCCAAGCATTCAAGCTCCACAAGAGGGTTGAAGTCAAAGCTGCTGCACTTTTTGTTGATGGTAAGTGAGAGGAGGATGTGAAAAGCCGATTACATTCCTATTGTAAGTAGTTGTTACTAATTGCAACATCATTTCTATAAATTGTATATATTGTCAAACAGTCAGCTGATGTACCTTGAAAAGATTATTTGTTCTGTAGAAGTGTAGTCATGTGTGGGCATGCTACTGTACATTAGCACACAGGAACACGGGACACAACCTTACAACACCTGATAAGTCTAAACAAGACAGTAGTAGAGCAACAGCACTTCTAAATCTTTCTCTCTCTTTTTTTTTTTTTTTTTTGCAGCTAGAATACGGCCATGGCTGAGTCAGAATCTGACCAATCAAGATGTGAACAGTAGCAGCACTTTGGTGCTGGCTTGCTACGCTTGGGGAGTTCCTCGTCCGTACATCATGTGGTACAAAAATGGTGTTCCGGTGGAAGAAAGTCCAGGTACCTCTCAGAATAGTATTCAATGTGCTATGACTATGCATTATTTTTCTGATTTGTAGAATTTAGGCGACCAGTGGCACAAAAACAAACCTGACACAGCAAAGCACAAACTGGATGAAGGTCTAGAAGAAACTAAATACTATTATCAGGACGACATATTCAGCAGTCACATTCAGTTGCATTCTTGTACTTTTATGTAATTTCTTGCCCTGAGTTTCCACAGAAAATATTACTTTTGGCTTATTGTGGTTTTTGCTCAAAGAATAAACATCTCGAGTAAAACCATAATTGCATCAATTCACTGTCCCCCCTACTCTGCATCAAGGCCAGTGTAATCCTCAATTTTTAAAAGTGCCTGAAAAAAAAAAAAGCATTTCATCTCCCTCTGTACTACTGCCAGCCTGCACTTGCACAGAGTCCTAAGTGTTTAATGCCACACTTTTTTTTTTAACTTTATGGTATCATCAACTGAAAATTAACTGAAGGTTTGTGTGTTTCAGGTGTCACGCTGGGAGACGACGGAGCTCTGACCATCGAAAGAGTGAAGAAAGATGACGAGGGGCTGTACGAGTGCATAGCCAGCAATGTCAAGGGTATCGCGAAAACAAGTGCTGTTGTTACTGTGCTCGGTGAGTCACTCTGGGACATTAACTACCTATACATCAAAAAATATCAATACTCCAACCTCCTGCATTTACAATACTGGTTCCTCAGTGTGAAGCAATGTATACTTGCTGCAGATCAAATACACTAATTATTTGGCGAAGTCGTTGAGTCATTGCATTTTCTGCATGCCCCATTAAAGCATGTCAGAGGCCCTCTTGGCCTCATGTTTTCTTGTCATCACTACAAATGGCTCTGGTCTGACTTCAGTGAGAAAGTCCCCTCTGACAGAAAATGTGTGGCTGCCAGGAATGCCAAGTGAATTCCTTCTTGGGTTTTATTATCATGGCTTTGGCTGTGGACCCTTACCAAGAGGACACAACCTCTGTGAAGTGTTAAGAGGTCCACTAATGAGTCCAAAAAGATTGACTGCTAGAACCACCAAGGGACTGCAAACACACCGTAGATAATTGGAGTAGAAGGCCTGGCTCTTAAAGTGTGAGTGCTTGTGTGCCTTGACATGGAAAATGAATTACAGATTCACATGTGAAGGTGAGATATCATGCAACCATCATCTTCAATAAAATATTCTTCCAACAACACGCTGTGTGCATGTTCTGTGGTGGCTTATTAGTCAAGGACTGCTGAAAATAAGAGCCAGATCAACATTTAAAAAAAAAGTGTGGTATGCATGTTCCAAACAAACCAGAAAGAAACACCAAAGTGTGTTTCTGCTTCCTTTTTATATACAATCTCTCAGAAAAATTAAGGAAACAAATAAACAATAATGAGAAAGAATGACATAAAATAAAAGTCTCAGACTATTCAGTCAAAAACCGCACATTTATAACAGACTGTTTTCTTTTGATATCAATTCACCACAAATCTCTTCCAATATAATATGACAGCTTATGAGATCACAAAAAATGCTCAGGAATTTTGTGCCAAAAAGGGCTGGAAGTTGACGATATCTTTTCTCTTTCCAGGAGATGAAGGAAAGCCAAATGTTGAGGTCATCATTTTGGTGTGTACAGGAGCTGCAGCCACATTCCTCTGGCTCATGCTTATCCTCTTCATTCGGAAGCTCAGGAAGGTAAGGCCTTGTATTCCTTTTTTTCCTCAGAAACCACGTGAGTTTATCATTTGCCAACACGTGAGAAGTGACATTAGGCGTTTTCAAATCAAACAGTTCTGTGGACTTGTTGAGAGGCACTACCCACTGGGCCGTTCCCCTTGAACTTTGTACCTTCAAGAGCTTTTTTCTGTTTCACTCCACCATTAAGAATGTTGAAATGTTGTAAGCCGGCCAATGGTTGACAACGTTTCTTCAACCCAGGGTATTTTGGATTGTTGGAGGTGGGCTTGCGTGAGTCAGTGTATTACAGTGTTACCATAGTTCGTATTGTACTGAGAAAGTACCTACCCTGAAGAAGGAGCTAAATAAGCCTCCTAAAACAGAGTCCTAACAACTAAAAGGATTCTCAGTTCCCAAAAAAGGGTGCATTTCCTCCTACAGTTCTTCGAACTATGAAAGGGTACTGTGTAAGCACCTGCTGAGAAACCCTAATGTGCTCATCCAAACAAAGTGTAGAAACATCTTTGTGTCTTTAGCTTACTCATGTGTGACGAGGAAGAATCTCAATGTTACCATAAACATTTCCTTTACTTACTTCCCACTTAACATCAAGTGCAAAACTTGGTTGTCATAGTCAAAAACATAATGATAATCCTCTAAATACTTCAGCAACCAGCAAACTACAAAATGGGTCCATCTATCATCATCGATCCTGACGAGTATCCGCTCGACGAGCAGAATGACCTTCTTCAGTATGACAGCAGCAAATGGGAGTTTCCCCGTGACCGCCTGCGACTAGGTGAGCACTATGCCATCATATCTATGTGTACAAAAAGGTTTGATATTAAAAGACTTCATATAGAACAGGCAATGATAATGTATCAAATGTAGGTCCTGTTAGCCACCTCTGAATTTTTCTGCAGTTGTTAAACAATAACAAAGCATGTTATGTCTTTGATAATTTCATATTTGTGGTGATGAATTGAATGACACAGATTTTTTTTAAATGACAAAAAATTTACTCATTGTGTGTGTGTGTGTGTGTGTGTGTGTGTGTGTGTGTGTGTGTGTGTGTGTGTGTGTGTGTGTGTGTGTGTGTGTGTGTGTGTGTGTGTGAGAGAGAGAGAGAGAGAGAGAGAGAGTGACATTTCCGGTTTGAGGTTGTTTTTTTTTAACCTCAACTGCGAATATCGACCCAAAGACCAGAAGTCCAACCACACTTTACGGGTTGCACATGACAAATGATTTTTTTTAATATGAGGCTAAAAGTTTTTAACGTAAAGTAAAAGTGTTTCACAGTAAGGATATACACAGCCAGATTAAGACACAGGAAACAGGTGTCTCCCCTCTCAGCAGCTGGGGTGTAGGGTCATTTTTCTCTAAAAACTGCCAGGTGATCAGAAGTCCAGCGGTTCGCTCTAATTACAGAGTGACTGACTGACTGAACCCAGTCTGATTTCTTTTTTTTAGGAATTCCTAACGTTGTCCCACTTATCAAATACCTTCTTCCTTTCCCAGGAAAAACTCTTGGCCACGGAGCTTTTGGAAAAGTGGTTGAGGCTTCCGCCTTTGGGATTGACAAGCTCTCAACCTGCAAGACTGTTGCGGTCAAAATGCTGAAAGGTAGGACATTAAAAACTGTGACGAACATAATTGGATAGGTGATGATACTGACGCATTTCTGGGTCGGTTGTTGTTGTTGTTGTTGTTGTTGTTGTTGTTGTTTTTTGTTTTTTTATAACAGCATGAACTACACAGCATTTACTGTTTTATGTGTACAGATGACTTTAAGATATCATGTCATTTCTGCAAAATATTTATCACAGACTGAAAGCTACAGCCCCACGTGTGCAACTAATGTTTGAGAGGCATATTAGTTCAAAGCAAAGAACTCAATGTCTGTTTCCTGCAAAGTGCAGGTAGAGGTAAAGGCTAAGACCTATAACCCTGTCCCTGATGAAGAGATTGAGTTTCTGCACATCTGACAGCTTTGATTAGAACGTCCAAGATGTGCAGGTGAAGAAGAGTTCAAAAGTGTAAGAGATGAGTACAAAATGACGATTAAAAACATGTTTATATTTGCCACGTTTTAGAGACTCACATTTGGAAACAATTCGGTCTCGGGTCTTGATTTCTACAAGGAATTATTTACAATCTCATTCCAATGTCTTTCCAAATATTCACACAGACCTACAAATGCTGGCTCAAAATGAAAACAGGAAAACCAAGAAGCTAAATAGATCTTTGGCTTGATTTGCATAGCTTTTTTTATTCATCACAGATTTATGTGTAAATGATGATTTTAAAGCTTTTTTTTTTTTTTTCACCACTAGAGAACCAAAACGCAGACTTATCAGTGATATGGGGATGATGTATCAGTAGGGATCAAAATGATGGCTGTTGGGTAGATGTATTGCTCACTGTCTTATCATTTATCATGTCTCGGCATAAATCACAGGCTCTGACAGGAACAGCCTCTCTGGCTGTTAGTCGTAGGTCAAACTTAATGGAAAGCAGCAGGTCTCCTCAAATTGACCGTGGTTTAGCCAGAGACTCCCTGGCTGCTTTCACTTCAAGCTCATAAATATGTGGTTGTTCAAAGCAACATAAAACAACCACTAAATCTTGATTTTCATAATTCAACATGAAGACATGATACAATTGTCCAAACTTAATGAAATTAAGTATGTAATGTGAGCACTCCCCCTTTTATTTCTTCACTTATGTTGTTTTTTATCATTGAGTATGTCCTCCATCAAAAGCTGCTTCATATCACTGGGCTTAAAGCATTATTATTTCTCCACCATATTTCATTAATTTAAATTAAATTATCCCCAGTTATCCACCATCCATTTCCCCCCCATTTTATCTCTCCACTTTTAAACTGCAAATAATTTCTTAAAGTAAAGTAAAAAAAATACTAACAAAAGATGTGTTTATTGTATATGTACATATTTTAGAATAGACATTTCAATACATATTATTGTCATTCTGTATGAGATATGAGACTTCAGAGTTCAACTAATTGAGGCTAAGACTTCTCTGATATTACTGATTTCTACAAAAGCAGTTTTAGATGTCCAGTAGCTTTTTAAGTTCTTTTGATTTCAAGTTTTCTGCTCCAAAAGGACCCGTTTATAAAGAACGTGATTGACGAGTCTCTCAGAAAAAAATAGTAAATGGTTTAAACACTGGGTGTTTCACTGCAAATGATATATTCACATGATAGTCAGATTTGTAAAGGGTGTTTTGTACTATTACTTACTTACTATATAAAGTTTGTGTCCCAAAGCATATGAAAATACTTTTCAATACTAAAATCTGGGTGGACCTGTTTCTTTTTCTTGATATTGCACCTGAACATAATATTGCTGGAGAGATTAAAAGGCTTACAGGAAAATGTAACATGCTTATTTCCTTTTCATCAGAATATTTAATGACATAACAACCAATGCTGGACAAAGTCTGTACATGTTTATATTATCACAGGAGGTGCTACGTCGAATGAGCGGAAAGCTCTGATGTCAGAGTTAAAGATCCTGATCCACATTGGCCATCACCTGAATGTGGTCAACCTGCTGGGAGCCTGCACAAAACCTGGAGGTAAGCATTAATACTGACCACATAAACATAAAGCTCATAATATAAAATGTAAAGAAGAAGAAAGAAAGAATAACAAAACGGACACTGAGTCATCATTAGGTTGTTGAAGTTTCAGTTTAGGTTTAAATTGGCATCTCTGTCTTTCTGGTGTTTATCCATTGTGAGTTTTTGCATGCTGTTATAATATTCATGAGAAATCTGCCATCTGAACAGGACCACTGATGATGATAGTGGAGTTCTGCAAATACGGCAACTTGTCCAACTACTTGAGAAGCAAGAGAGATGACTTCATCGTGTACAAGGTGAGTCATCGCCTGCATGATTTAAACTTTCCAGCGCTCTTATTTTCTTATCATTGTAGCTACAAGTTCAGCACTGCGAGCAGGGAGTGACTGTTTTGAAAATCACAGTGGAAATTCTTATGTTTGACAATTAAAGACTCATTGTGATGAATCAGATCCATTTTAACTGCATGCATCGAGGGGGTTTCCCACCAAGCTCCTAATGCATGTCAGCAAGAAGTACAACAATTTCCCAGTTTGAGATCAATAAAATACATCTATCTGTCTATCTCGAGAGTTTAACCTCATTTAACATGATATATGTGTGCCGGTCAGAGCCAGGACGGTAAGGTGGTGTCATCAGGGTCGGGTTGTGAGCTGAGCGAGCTGATGAAGCGCCGCCTGGAGAGTGTGGCCAGCACCGGAAGCTCAGCCAGCTCTGGCTTCATCGAAGATAAGAGCTACTGCGACTCAGAGGAAGAGGAAGACGGTAAAGGCCAAGCACGTCTTGCTTCCCCTTCAACCCCCGCAATCCTCCCCCCTCCCTCCCTGTTTGTCCCTCCTGCTGTCTCCCTGCCCCCCTACCCTCCTACTCTCACCTCTGCTCCACCCCTCTTGCCTAAGAATCAAAGCTCCCCTCAGATTTTATTTTAGTCGGAGTCTGATGGGACGTTTCCTCCTCCTGTTCAGCAGTACAATCACTGCAGCAGGAGCCACTGTCACCCCACAGAGTCTGGGGAGGCGTCTGTTTATTTCCTGTCCTGACCCGAGTATTTCTCTGCTCTCTGGCTTTGGCTCGGCACGTCAGCCATGTTGTTTCTGATGTGTTATTTCTGGTTTGATTAGCTGTTTACTCAGGTGGGCCAGTGGAAGGACTCCTTGTGAGTTCCACACTGAGACCGCCGACCAGCACAGTGCGACAACAAGCACACGTTTCACCCGACATCTAAAAAATAGAAGGAATTGTAATTTGTTTTCATCATTCTTTTGTAAAGGATGTTTGAAAGACAGAGTGTGTGGGAGGAGACAAGTACGTGACAGGGGGAATTGTTAAGATGATGTTGTAGTTCGGGACTTTAAATTTGCAGTTTCCCCCTGAGAATCAATAGTGTTTCATCTTTGCTGGTTTATGTGACAGAACTGCAAATCACTCTGACTGTATTTAAACAACATGCCTAGATGAGCACAATTACTGTCCTAAACTTAAAGGCCAGAATGAAAAATGTTTCTCACTGGGAAAACTTTATGTTCTTTTTGTTTCACAGAATCTGAGGATTTATATAAGCGAGTCCTGACATTGGAAGATTTAATTTGCTACAGTTTCCAAGTCGCAAAAGGCATGGAGTTCTTGGCTTCACGCAAGGTATTCCCCCTTAACCATAGAGCAGTCTGTACATTTGATTTGTGTTGTACGTTTTTTTATGTTCTTCATTTGATTGTTACATAACATAGTGAAGGATCCCCATGTTCACGCTTACTTAAATTTATCTCAGCAAAGTGTCCGAGTAGAAGCAAACTGGTTCACACTCAAAGAAATTTTATATTTTGAAGTTGTTGGATTATACATTAATAAGTATAATTAAAAAGATGCCGATATGCTTCTACTATGACCCACTTTACTTTTATTTTTGTGAAGGCCTGTTGGTTTTTAGAGGATGTCGGTCTACAACTAATTTATTTTTCAAGCCATTCATAGTTTTTGTGACACTGGATGAGACTGATGAGAGAATGAAGCCGTTGTTCTAAATAACTTGCAACAGACTATTTCTTAGCCTGGATAAGGAAAAAAAATATATTTCCTTTTGTAATATATCACTGATGACTTGACCGTGTGTTTCTCTGTACCGTTGTGAAGTCAGCGATATAAAAAAATGTCCCCTCGGGGATTAATAAAGTAAATGCCTACCTACCTACCTATATGCAGAAAACCTGAAGTTATGTGTGACTGTCTCTTTAAATCTGATTTTCTTTTTTTTCTTTTTCTTCATTAGTGCATTCATCGTGATTTGGCTGCACGAAATATCCTGCTGTCTGAGAATAATGTTGTAAAGATCTGTGATTTTGGACTTGCCAGAGACATCTACAAAGACCCGGATTATGTCCGCAAAGGAGATGTAAGTTTATTTGTTTACTTTTTAACTGTCAGTCATTTACTGTATTAATAGATGCCAGGCAGAAATAAGCTACCACTAACTCTGCAGAAAGAAAGGAGGATTAAATCAAATTCAGCAGTTTTTGGAAATGTGACACAAAATAGTGTGTACAGTATGTGTGCTTAAGAGACTGAATTAGGCTCAGCCAGATGAAAACCATGATCACACAGTTTAAACCGGGAAGTTTTCCACTGATGTAATCATGTAATTAGTGTTAATAAGTGAGATGTCCACAGGTGAGATAAGGCAGTAGATGATTTGTTATCTCAATACTCGTACACAGGCCAGACTGCCGCTCAAGTGGATGGCACCTGAGGCCATCTTTGACAAGATCTACACGACTCAGAGTGATGTTTGGTCCTTTGGTGTTCTCATGTGGGAGATCTTCTCTCTGGGTAAGTGTCCCGGGTCAGTATTGACCACTGGATTTATAGTATATGCATACTTTTTAACACATCTGGGAGCCAAGGAACCTTACTCATAGAGAAATTAACAAAGTCATGCAGACTTAAAAATATCTATTTGTAAAATGAATCACATATCTTTAATTAACTGAATACACAAGTGACACACAAGCAACAATTTTAACACAATGGTGGTCTTATTGGGTTGAATGCCAAGCAGCTTTTATTAAATCAGCTTTTACGCAACAGGAGTCACATAATGGTAATGGCATAACTGTACTTGTTTCATTAAAAAATGCTAAATTATTTAAAGGTGAACAGCAACAACTTTTCAAAGACAACCTTCAATGCAGAGGCAAATACCAGCCTAAAGCTTAAACCAGCATATAGTCATAATACAATGTACTATATTCGAGCATTTGCAGTGTTTACAGCTGTGATTAATTTTCCTTTCATGAAATGTTTAAATGAGATTTAAAATGCTCTCTAATTAAAGTACTCTGTTAAATCCCAAGTGAGATTGAAATATTGACATTCACTTCAGATTTACTGGTTCTTTGTGTTTATTCCTAACACCTATACATAAGTCTGGTATCTCAGTTAAACTCTGGGTTCTGTTATCATATACGTTGAGAGTAAAGAAAGCTGTAACTTGCTGGACTCGTATGGTGCCCCCAGCCATACAGCCTCACCAGATGCACCGGGTAATAACTGTCATTTTACACTGTATAATTGTGCTTTTGGGACAAAGGCCCCGCACTTGCATTGTCAGTCTGAGAGAGCCATTTTCCTGCCACTCGTGCAAAAAACATTAGTGCCTGTGGAAGCCCGTGAATATTAGTACAGGCACGGGACAAAAAAACGAGGGAACACCTCCTATTTAAGCTATGCGTTTCTTCTCAGCTGGCAATATATACTCACAGTAACCAAGCAGCCAGATCACTGTAAAAGTGTGCTCCTGCTGCGAGACCACTGCAGCCTTTAAGGCAGCATTGTGTGTCGGCCCATGATTGCCTGTGAACCGTGGCACAGAGCTCACCACACGTTCCTGTAGCAAGACTGACCATGAAATATTGTATGTTCAAACGTCACCATGGGAAGCAGGGAAAACATACGAGTAGCTGTAAAAAAGCAGAGAACCAAAGCTGGATGTATTGCTATAGCATACTTTTTGATTGTGCAGCTTTTGAATCAGAGCCATTTGGTGTTGTCACACACTGCTGCTGAAAGTGTGTGAAATTGCATATTCTTTTCGATAGAAAGAACAATGACGTCATGATTTCTACCTTCTTTTTTTCCCTCCTCTTCTTCACTCGACAGATTCGCACCACATTTTCCATTAAAACAACACTTACACATCTGGGTAGTGTTAGCCGGGCCTCAAATATATAAATCAGGAAATAAGGATACAAAATGACCAAGAAAAATGGGAAAAGACTGAGTCTTGCAACCCGATCATGTTTGGAGGTCAAACTATTGCTAACCCACGCGTGTTTTTCAGATCACTTTGTGAACCAAAAGTGTGTCAGTTCTGTTTTGTGAGCTCAGATATCCAGCTTGTTATTATACTGTTGATGTCAAAAAGTGCACAAGATCTTCATGGTGTTTGTCCATAACCCTGCCACATACACCAACAGTGATGCAAATGGTGAAAAATATAAGATAACTATGAGAGAATATTCTGTCTCACAATTAAAACAAGGTAAAATATTTTATAACACGATATAACAGTATACAATATGGTAAAATGACATACCAAAGTTATGTTGAATGCAGTTTTGAAAGTTCCCTTTGCTGCACCATAGGATACATATAAAACATACATTAAATGTTATGTAGATTTATATTTAGACATTTTTTCTTTAAAAACTGTATGTTTAAATGTTTAAGCAAAAGGTAGGTATCAATACGCTGTGATAAATTTAAAGGTCCCATAATATATATATAAAAAAATAAAGCAGGTCTAGGTGTTGTATAAATACTATAAAAGTGTCAAAACACTCAATCCATGGAGAAATACACAGCTTGTCCTCAGCAACTTGCTGTTGGGACTTCTTTAAGTTTGTGATGTCACAAATGCACGCTCAAGTCATCTCTTCCTGGATGGCCCACTGTCCAAACTTTTCTATGGAAGAAAACACTGAGCAGTTTTTTAGTTGCAGAGCTAGCAAGGTACAAGACTGGAAAAAAACCTTCGGTTGGCTTGGGTGTGCATCAATCAGAAAAGAGTCAGCCAATCACAAGAGAGGATTATTGATATTGATGCATCTTAAAGACACAGACAAAAAACAGCCTGTTCTTGGTAGTGTGCCAGAGAGAAACTTCAGAGCAGTTGTAAAACTATATTCAGACCGTTTTTGGTAACCACAAAAATATGTTCTTATGATTATCAAGACTGTAAATAAAACACAGGAGGACTGTAAAATATGGGACCTTTAAGATAGACTTTTAACCTTAATAGTACAGAGGTCATTGTTATGTAATGGAAGGTAGTGGACAAGAACGATCATGTAACTCCCAGATCACTTCTTACTGTGTCTTTACACACCAACCCTCATATTGCAGAACACGGAGTCCACATGGGCTGCAGCAGGAAATATGGACCATGTGAGCAGAATCAGATGGGACTCAAATGTTTTCTCTGCACAAGTCATAGACTGTGACTTTTACTTAAGCAGTACACTCTGCCACGCTGAATCTGTGGTTCACTATAAATTTGGACAGCCACACAGATGATATATTATATTGTGCATACAGGCAAACAATAATATAATTTAACGAGTCAGAAAATTGTATTGATTACATTACTAGAATACAATAGTTCCCAAAATCAACAAAACGGGAAATTGGATACGATTCATGTTATGTTTTCAAGGGGAGCTGAGCATGAAGTAGTCTTCGACTCTACATTAAAATTTTATTCTCAGGGTTATGGTTCAAAAGTAAATAAGATTAGTAGGGGCTCCCTTTTGGGTGGTAACTGATGCATTTGACAGATTCATTTGACACAGCAGCATATGTATTACAGCATTGTGCTTTTACTGAACATCCCGAGTGGACCATAGTTAAATAATCCAACCATTTCTAATCAAAAGGCCTTTGTATTTCATTTTTTTTCTGTTTAATTGGTGGTTAATTTTGTCATAAATAGCTGTTGTAGAATTTACAATAGTTTCCAAACAAATATTAGATATTTTTGTGACCGAGCACAGACAGAAAACTACATTTCTATTTTGAAGTCAACCTACATAAAACAACATCACATTAGGATACATGTATTCATTCAATGGACTGTGCGTGGTATTTTTGTGCACAACAGTTCAAATATATCCTGAACCTCTCCCCCTCCCTCCTCACCCAGGTGCCTCCCCGTATCCTGGCGTCCACATTGATGAGGAATTTTGCTGCAGACTGAAAGAGGGGACCAGGATGAGAGCACCAGAATACTCTTCCTCTGAAATGTGAGAATTACTCTTAACTACGCTTTAGTAAACAACAAATAAAAGTAACAGGGAAGTGAACTGCGTTTGTGAGCAATACATCACTGAAGGTCCTCATTACCAGTCCAATCCCTTAAATCTGACTTTCAAAAATTCAGGGCTGCGAAACCTTTTTTGTTTGTACGTCATTAAAAACAAACTGTCGGGTGGTTAAACTATGAAAAAACACTGATATGCCACTCTCAACTATTATTCTAATTATGTTTTTTTGTTTTTTTACTTTTTTACTATATCTCTATTTCCTAAAGCTCCAAACCGCTGGCTTTTTTTTTTCTCTTCTGTGAGGAGAAGAAAATAAAGGCAGCAGGTAAAAGCCTCCCATATCAATATGCAACTAAGGGGAGGCATTGTTTGTGTCTCCCTCTTTGCACCAGCAGGTCAGGGGTGCTTGATAAGAATCATGGGTAATCCTGCTCTCAATGTTTCAGGAGGAAACGTTAGCCACTGATTAGCTCTGCTGCGGCGCGCTTGAAGCTCTGAACCTGTTTCTGACTGACAGTGGCGCAGATGTAACAGAGCACCACATTTAAAGGCCATGTCTGGAGCCCAAGTTGCTCCTTTGAGGAGGTTGGAGGATTCTGCTATACATAAATATCTGTGGGAGAACACAGAGTCCTCTTCTTTGGTGTCATTGCTGTCTGTCAGTGATGCAGCTCTTCAAACTTTTCTGTAATAGGACTCCTCTGTTCAATGTGAAACTGATCCAGACCCAGATATCACAGTCTGAGCTCAATGTATGTGCATACGTTGTGTCTGGTTTTAATTTAAAATGACGCACATTGTTAAACTTCAGAAATCGTATTTGTTTTGAGAGCATAATGCTCCACTTCTGCTTAATAACACTGAAGTCTCTAAAGGTCTATAATTTTGAAGGATTTTGTGCCAAGTAAAGCTAACTGAATGAATTTATCATCTTCACAAAGCGTGATTGGAAATGATACCCAAAATCTAACCCAGACTCCAGGTTTCACTAAGAGCCAAGAATCTCTTGTACTTTCCATCGCAGTTCAGGCTGTCCATTGATGAAAATAGACCTGCCAGATTACATATTTTGCATTCTTACGGCTGTGAGGCCTGCCGCTAATTTAAAACCCAGATAAAACCCACCGATATCAGTTCAAATGGGATCCACAGCAATGCACTCAGACTCATTGGGGTGAATTGTCCTGATCCCCTCCAGAGCTCTGCAGTTGATCACAGGTGTTGTTAAACCCAGGTTATGACACCATGACCCTTATCCTAAACTCAGAATATAAGAATGATGAAAGGTTACTGGCGCCTTCATTCAGTTTGTGCCATTGCTGACCTCTATTCAACAGGAATGTTGTCTCCTGCCTGTTAATAAGACCACCCACCCTCCTCCTCCTCTTCTGATACATAGCAGAGGAATTTAGCGGATGCTGTGCAGAAAGTGGGAGTACAATAAATCGGATGCTCATTTCCATCCTGACACACTCGTTCGACCGGACGGAGTATCTCTGTTCTACAGACTCATTCCCCCTCAGACACACTACACTCTCTTAAGACCCCAAAACATGTTGGGCCATGCTATTTATTCTCATTATGGAGCCGGCAGGAAATGTGGTTTAAATTGTGCATTCATACAATTTGTCTACTTCCTCCTCAATGATATGCATAAGGGCTGTGATAATGCTCTCCACATCCTGTCACTGTTTGGAGGGCTACCACCTGGACGAGTATACTCTCCATTCATTAAGGTGGGAATCACAGCCGCTCTGCTGCTGTCAGCCCGGCCTGACATCACTGAGGAGCAGACACATGCACACACACAGATGGAGAGGAGGTGGATACAGCAGGAAGAGACAACAGCTTCTCCACGTCCTCAAAACATGAGATGACTAAATATGATGCCAAAAGGGAATTATAATGGCTGTATTTACATAAAATGTAAGCTTTCTGTGTGGAGTGGAGTGGTTGCTGCAACAGAAACAGGATCAGGTTACATCACTGATGGATGTCAATCAGTAGCACGCTGTGAACGTTATTTAAACAGCAGTAGTGGTGCTCTGTTTCTTAATTCCCCCATGAAATGAGGCAGGCCACCGCAATGGAAACTCACATAAAGGCCCTGAATTTTCCCACATGGTCAGAGACACTGACAGACTGTCAGAGACCTGACCGAAGCTGTCTTCACACCCAACACCAGGAGTGAGTCAGATACAGTCCGGGGGGCGGAGGATTACCTCAAAATAGAGAACAGTGTACGTCTAGATGACAGTTGATTTAGAGGAGAACCAGATGTGGTTCCTCACTGCAAAGACGTTGGTTTATTGAAGATGAAAAGACAAAGGACCACCAGTCCTGACGTTTTTGTTTTTCTTCCTGAAGGTGCTACGTATTACCATCCATCAACCCAAATATACTGCGATAAGAGTGTCCCTGCATTGTGTTGAAGGCGTGTGTGTTCACTGGTGTATTCTTTACTTATAGATATCAGACCATGCTGGACTGCTGGCAGGGTGAGCCGCAGGAGCGACCGACCTTCACCGAGCTGGTGGAAAGACTGGGAGACCTGCTTCAGGCCAGCGTGCAACAGGTAGGATAGATGGAGTTCAAGCTTCATTATGTGAAAACTGAGTTTATTATCATTAGTTGTATATGTTGATGGTGATGATGTTTTCTCACTAACTGACAAATACTGAAACAATATACAGTATTTGAAGTTGAAATCCCCAACATTTTTGTGCAGTGTTTTGGCTTCTCAGACTTATTTTAGCAATATTAGCCCCTAGTTCCGCAGAATGAGTCAAAAACCTGCAGATATTCAGGAAGAGTCATTGCTGATCAGAGCCCTTCAGCCCAAATAAGTTTGAGTGTTTCACTCGGGAGGACGCTCAGTGTAACTGAGAAGGGAAGTAACATACAACACAAACACGTGGTTCTCTTTGAAATGGTGCTATCCGCCTCGTAAGAGTAACCACACTTGAAAACACATGGAAAAACATTGTGATAATATGTGTGACGCAAAATAACATCGTCTGGTATGAATGTCACCAACAGTTTGTAGATTTTATACGGCTGTCAGAGGGCTTAACAGCTGTTTGTTATTATGAAATTAATTAAATGTACCAATAAGGCTTTTTCACAACAGACATTTTTACTTGTCAAAGCAGGAGAAGCACGGGTGTTACTAACACCAATAAAATTCTGATCAAGTGTCCCATTTAATCATGAAAATATGAAATTACTAGGACCCTGAAACTGAAGCAGCTAAATGGAACTCAGCCACTATTAATCGTCTTGTTTACACCTGTGTAGCTGTACCGTAAAAAAAAAAATCCCTCAGAGGCCGAATGACAGTCTGCCATTAGTGTCACTTTCTACAGCTGCATGTCTCATGTCAAGATTTTTAAATACAAAAGTGGATCCAAGCAGACTGGCTCTGAGATTAGAACACATTAATGCTTTGTAACCACTGAGATGGAGAATTTGAAATGTAAAAAATGACACATGATGCTTTTCATACGTGGTGGCGTATCTCACTGCTGCCAGGGAGTGAGCTCTCTGTCTACTTTAAGGGGACCCTTGAAGCCCGTTCGTCCTATTCTCCATTCAAATTAATATGAAAAAATACTGTTACCTCCATAAAGCAGTGTAACTTACACGAGGCCCTGAAAGTTAGAACAAAAGAAAACATTTTTTGGTGAATGAATAGCAAGATGTTACCGAAACAGATGAATGGAAATAAAAAGAGGAGCACTTTGCATCGACAATCACTGATGATAGAAAATGAGTTTGAACCTGAAGAAAACCAGATCATTTTTACTCATCAGGATGAGCAAGGCCTCTTCCTTTCACAGAGGAGAACAGGCTTCTTGTCCACATTGTGCATTAGTGCAGACGGATACAAAGGGCTCGCAAAGAAAAGGAATTATATTTTACTTCTGATGCATAGACTGCACAAAACTGTAGAGTATGCAGTCAAGTAATAAGAGATAAAGACAACCACACATCCCATCACATGAAAACTACAGCATGCTGCATTACAAATGAGTCCTTGAAAGCAATCTTCATGAGAAACAGTTCAGACTGACAAGTACGAGCAGGGAAAAGGTTTGACTCTCATTAATAAAGCTTTTGTTGCAGCGTAGGAAGGCCGGCCATGAACTGTGCCGCCTACTCCAACTTCATGATCGTGGTTATGGATTTATTAGGCATGACCTTGGTTTCTTTGGCTGCTCACGCCGACCTGTGCATGTATGTGTTTGTGTATCGCACACAGCATCAACCATAAATCTACTTGTTTTGTTGATTTAGGAGGGAAAGCACTACATACCCATCAACACAGCCTTGCTGGCCAAAGTGGGAGACCAGACTGCCACAGCGCAGTCAGAGGAGACACCCACTCGGCCCCTCTCCCATTGCGACTCAGGAGGCAACTGGTGAGAACATGGATCATTGTTCAGTGGCTAGTTAACATCCAACAGAGAAACTCCGATCTATTTGGACAGATGTCAGTATTTCATCTGTTCCTCCAAGTATGCTAACGATGTATCACAAGGGATGGCAGTGTTGGTTTGTCGGTTCAGACCGACAAGTTTCCACGATTGGAGGGATTGTTCAGACATTATTGGACGAATATTGACTTTGGAGATCCTGACTTTTTTTTTCAAGCGCCACCAGCAGGTTAAATAAAATTTCACACAGTAAATTATTTGAACAGCTACTAAAAGGTTTGGAACAAAATTTAACAAAGACATACAATAGTCTAATATTGTTGGTCTGAACTTCTCCGTTAGCGCCACTATGAGTTTGACATCTGTTGTTTTAAGGGTGTTGAAATTTGGCCCACATTCATTGCTCTCTCTGGATGAACTGTAATAACTTAACTTAACTTTTAATCTAGAACTATAAACAGGTTGAAATTATGTTTGTCCAGTATTTGGTTTTATGACTAAATTCCTTCAGAGCTAATAAACACAGCTGCACCACAGCACAGTCGCACAGAGCTGCTAGCTTGGCTGTAGACTTTTGGTCTTGTCTCAAATCTGTTGCGCTCTCCTTGTGAACTTGTTAAGATATTCAAAGGGAATCAGTCACCTTGTCTTACATACATGTAAACCAATCCTTTGACTGTTGCAGGCAAACAGCGCAGAGTCTGTTTTGCAAAGGAAATGCCTACATTTGTACTGAAAAACATCCAAACTAAGTATTGTTCCTGTGGCGCTCAGACTAAACGCAACCAGTAGAACATTAAGGTCTGACCTGAGGACAATGAGAACCCTGATTGGCAGGTGATAAGAAACATACACACGTCAGCTCGACGGTCGCAGAGCTTTCAGTATTGTGGCTCCTGTGAGGAATTTCCCCCAAAACTAGAGCCAGCTTTGAGATTTATGCCCACTTAAAATAATATTTGTTGAGCTCTTGGATTTTCACAGGTCCTCCAAGGGTGTTTATTGAGGAAGTGCTGAAAAGCAGTAATGACAGCTACCCCTTAAGTTAAATTAAGCTGCCGTTTTAGCCTCTGAGTGTTGAAATGCAAAGCAAACAACGTGTATTTTCAAAGTACAATGTCATAGATGCACCACAGTGTTGATCTAAGTGATTAAGTTCCTGTGGTTTTGTTGCTGAACTTTGCCTTCTCTGCTCCAGTGTAATCAACGGATTATCTTAACAGTAACAGAACGTTTTGGGGTATTCTGGAGTCTTAACTTGGAAATGTTTTTTTTCCCAGGAACATCAAGATCCGTCCCGCTAGTGTAAAAACCTTCGACGAGGTTACCATGGAGAACGGGACAAATGAGAACCACGGGGTGAGTTATAGAGCCTGAAACTAAACCAGAAACAGACACACAATGTGCACAATAACTTGTCTCAAACAATGCAGGAACAATTGAACTATATGAGAGGGTGTAGTTCCAATTTATGATTTATCTCTGTTGACTTGGTTCCATTATATATTTCTCATTATTAATTGCTCCGAGATCTCAAACACAACAACCTTTGTCCTGCCATTTTCAGCAGCAGCTTTAACAAACTTCCTCTCAGTTTAAAATCAGCTGAGTTTGTGCCACATTTACTACAGTGGTTTTATGTTCTTTTTAATTCATTTTTCTGTGTTGATGATTCACTGGAATAATTGTAATAAAATATTTGCACTCCTGGATTTTTTTTTTTTTGTGTGCACCTATAAAGTACTTTGTAACTTAGGTTTTGAAATTTTAAAATAAAGTTTCACGAACTTTGATTTCTTTGTTACCTTTTGATATATTTAAAATAGGATCAAAAAGCAAATTGGTGGTTTTAATTATTCACCTTCTGTTTGTCTGTCCGTCCTCATCAGGATCAGTCGGATAGCGGGATGGGCCTTTCGTCTGACAACATAAAGACACTGATGCGCCTCGAGTCTTTGGCAGGCCGACCTCTGAGCATCATGGCTCTGGCGTACGTACACCTCACCACAAACCCCCCCTACAACATGCCCTAAGTGACAAATGAACACGCACAAACACACAGAAAGGGAAAGTACCTGCTTGGAAACCTCCATGCTGTGCTGGAATGTAGACACTATAACTGTCATACAACACAAACACAGAGTTTCTTCTGGCTTAAAAAGAAGCCAGCGGCTAGTTTTCCCTTTTGTCTGAGGAAACCATGTGTGAGGGACAGCGGCACAAAGGAGAAGTGGGAGGGAAAAAGCTTGAAGGTGACAAACTAAAGGACTGACCACAAAAGCAGTGAGGTTTGGCTGTTTTAAGAGAAAACTCTAAAAACTCTTTGTTTTCACCGAGAGAGGCCTGAATGAGATACCTCCCAGACGGATTTAACTCGTGAGTCATGGCTGTCTGTTATAATGCAATGCTAAGCAACAAATATTCTCACAAGAGTGATGTGGACTGTACTCTAAAATCCTGTGGCGCATTTGATGACTTTAAGATGTGGATCTTGAAAGTATATGAAACTGTAGTAGGGAGAAACAAAATTCTCACTTTAGTGGAAAAAGTCAAATTTGAGTGAGATTTCTGTAAATCTTTTTCATTATGAGGGTCTCTGTAGGTGTCTTACAGCTTGCATGTTCGGTTTATCGCAGCTCAGTGGCAGGGTTAATTTACAGGGTCATACCCCTGAACTCAATAATTACACTTTAAACCTTCTCTCATTATTCTGCCACTCCCTGCACAGTAGCAACTATGAATACTCTTTCAAAGTATCGTGGCTCACACTCAGAGGATTTAAAGGAAGTGCAGCAATAAAGTAAATTGTCCCAAAGCGAATCTTCCAAAAATCCCTGTGAAGTCAAAAAGGAAAAGGAGTCAAAACTCATGAAAAAAAGACATGAAAGTGCTTATAAATTATTAAATGAGCGAACATGTAAACAACTGCTGGGAAAATATCTTCTGAGATACACTTAGTTAATGAAGCTCTCTGAAGTGCAGTAATTAATTTACAGCTCACCAGCCTCACACCCGCCCACTCATAGTGTCTTTTAGATCTCTAAGCTTCATCATTACTCTCATCAGAGCTGCTCTGTTGGAGAAAGAAGCAGTTCAAGCATCTAGGGAATGCGCTATATTTCAAGGGGAGGACTTCCTTGCTGGGAAGCCGCTCGATCACTGCCACCTTTCAACCTGCTGCTGTAGTTCTTTTGTATAGCAGTCCACCTGATGCTGGCCCAGACATCTCCACTCCTCCACCCTCACTGCTCTGCCAGAACATTTGATCAGCACTGATTAAACAATATTGCAAAGGAAGTTTTTCAGCATGATGTAGTAGATTTTAGGAGAAAGAAAATGTTGTACAATAGCTAATATCGACACTTGAAGCTGGACTCACTGACTGATATGAACCCTCAGGGCGTGATTTTCCAAATCTTAAATAAAGGGTACAAAATTGCGTGTTTATTCCAAAGGTTTTCACATATATTTGCACCCGTTTTGCAGGTGATTTACTAAAAGTAATTACGTCTTTGGTATCAGGTGCAAACCGCTCTATTTAAATGAAGTATTTGCGCGAGTTAAAGTGATTCCAGCCGTTTAACAGAACGACCGCAAAAGCAAAAGGAAATCTGATCCCATTGAAATGAATAAATAGCCTATAAATAAAACAAGAACAAAACGTTATGTAGGAGATCATCAGCAGATGAAATTATAAGAAGATGGCAAGATATTAGGCGGAAAAAAAAAATGCCATATACTAAAACTTCGGCAAATGAACAAACACTGATCAGCAGGTCCAGCTCTTTCTGTGATGAGCAGGTGACTTTTCATTCAGTGCCTCGCGAGTGCTCGGGAATCTTATGAAGCTACCTGTGAATTCTGCGGGACACATTCAGGACCTGTGACAGCACACCTGAATAACAGGACTGGGTGGGATATGCAAGCAGCGATACCCTGGAACAACCCGGAGGGAGGACAATGCTGAGTCGCAAGAAGTTTTTTAATTGCCGGTATTTCGTGGCTCCTCCTGGTTGTTGGCTGTCAATCATCATTCAGTTCATTCAATAACTCTGAAATGTCATCGCTGGACAAACAATATGTCTGAATATTTTTTTCCTCTGGTATCTCAGAAATGTTTACACAGGTGTAAAACCACATTCCCTACATATTCTTTTGGTTTCCCCTGCGTCTCCTTCTCACCATAATAAGAGCAGCCGTCTCTCCTGATGTGGTCACCTGATTAATACGTTCCTTTCAGTCATACTAAAATACACGCAATCACTTCTCCTATTTCTACTTTCAAGCTTAGTAAATATTGTTGCAGGTGCTAAATTGATCTATTTGCTTTTCCCCTCCCGGTATTTTGCACCTTCAAGTAGAAATGCCCAATATTACATATTTGTTCAGGCGAACACGCAAAATGGACAACGTGTGTTAAATTGCACATTTGAAAGACGCAATCCTCACTGCACGTCGTTAGTAGATCAGCGTCGACATTTCTTTGCAGGTGGTGGGAAGTTTTGCAAGTGATTTTACACACGCGAACCTTTAGAAAACCAGGCCCTTATTCTACTAACTGCTACAGTTCAGTGTAAAGTGATCCGACTCATTTGGGTCCTTGTGGTTCAATCGTACCGCCACCCTGCTGTCAGCATCAGCAGAAGAACACTTTTGTTAGTTTGTTTTGATGCCAGGTAGTTTACTCATCAGGACAACATTCCAGTAAAGCGTCACTTCCCCCCGGCGGGCACTGACCCTTTAGCCTCGACACCCCTAGCAACGTCCAAGACAATGAGGCGATTACTCATATTCTGGGAGTCAAATGAAGCAGAAAAGCTCAGGATGATTGATTACATCACACATTAATGTGGGAAGGTTTGTGTGATCGTTCAGCTTCACAAGGGGCATTTCTTAAATCAAAGGAAATTAAAGCAGCCCTCTATTGTGAGAGCGATCAAGTCAAGTTGTCCTGAAGAAAAACCCTTTATATTCCGCACAATACATTAGAGTGTGCAGCTTGTTGCACTGAGAGCACCAGTTTTCACCCTGATTCTCTAATTTTCTACAGTAAAAAGTTATTCTACCAAAATAATTTCAACAGTATGAAAAGTCTTTGCATAGGCGCTTAAAATATTTTGTAGAAAAGCCCTGAGGCAAATTTGGGTCCTGTGTCTTATTTTGTTCAGGATGTCAACTGATCATCATGTCACAACACACTGATTTGATGTGTCTGTTGTTTGTTTCTCAGTGTTTTTGCGATTAGGATTTTGTGTTGATTCATCTGTTATCCATTGACATGTCCGCATCTCTGTTTTCATGGGGAAATTATGATCAGGGCTGATGGATATTAGAACTCCAGCTAGTGATTGTTTTCTTTTGTTGCTTAATAAATGAGTCTTTCGTCTGTAAGATGTCAAAAATGGTGAAAATGTCTGACTGAATTTCTCCGAGCCTTAATGTGACATCTTGCTTTGTCCAACCAACCAAACAATATTCAATTTATAAAGCTATAAAACACATTTGAGAAGCTGAAACCAGAAAGTATTTGGCATTTTTACTATTAAAAAGGGAAAAGTTTATTCCATCCATTATCTATACCCGCTTTATCCTGAACAGGGTTAAAGAAAGAAAGACCAGTCACGCTCTCATTCACACCTCAGGGCAATTTGTAGAATCACTAATTAACCTGAGATGCATGTTTTTTGGATGGTGGGAAGAAGCCAGATTATCCGGAGAGAACCCACACAGGGACAGGGAGAACATGCAAACTCCACACAGAAAAGCCCGGATTTGAACCCAGAACCTTTTTGCTGTGAGGCAATAAATGATTGATCTACTTTTTGCTTCAAGTGTAACTGATGTGGTTCAAATTTGCCATCATAACAGATGAAATAGGCACTTTTGTTTGAAATTTGAATCTGATTTTTGTTGTTTCAGTGACAAATTATTATTTATTGTTTGGTTGCCTTGAGTTGCCTGTTTAAAGAACTATGTATTTTGACATAAATTGTGTGGAAGTTAAGTTGGTGATATTAATCTGCCATATTAAAATTGCACGTCTTTGTGTTTCAGGATGAAGGCAGTGAGTAAAAGTAAAGAGTCTGTGCTGAGTGACGCGGAGAAAGAGAAGTTCCCGCCTACAGTTCAGCCTCTAGACTTCAGTCTGGATGACTCGGCCCTGGACGCCGGCCTGGAGTGTCACAGCCCGCCGCCTGACTACAACTACGTGGTGCGCTACTCCACCCCCCCTGTTTAACCTCCTGTTTTTGCCCTCGGAGGATCCAAGACTGTTAGCCTCAAGGCCTTTTGCTTTGTTTTCCTCTGTTTTTGACTCTTATCTCCAGACTGTTCTGTAGCAACGTTTGAGAGGAAAACACGAGATTCCTTCTCCAATTAATCAACTTTTCATCTTCTAGCTTCCAGAGCGTCAACTGTGCAACAAAAGGAAACCTGTAGACTTTTGATTCCTTTCCAGGTTTCAGACGTAGGTGTTAATGCTGCTGGTCCGTTCCACATTCACTGTAATATGTCAAACAGCTGAAAACAGCCTCAGGTATTTCTTTGATCTACTGTGAAACAAATGAGTCTTTACCACAGATCTGAACAAACTACAACATTTGATGATTAAGAGTAATAGCTAGAACAGAAAAGAGAAGATTGCCAAAGGTGTTCAAAAGGTTTTTATATGTTTGAATATTATTTTTTTTTAAAGTGAAAACCGGAAAGTAAAAAAGTTAAGAAGAATCTGATTTTGTAATGTGGCTGCATAGGTCCATGTGAAGATTCTGTTTTGCTCAATGCAAAAAGCAGATGAGACAAAAATTAATTATAAAAACTCTCTTATTTGAGGTCACTGCTTCTTTAATTTCATAAAAGTTTCAGCTCAACTAACTCAGGTTGACCTAGAGTGGCAGAGGAGAGGAGCACTCTGAACTGATCAGAGGTTTTTTTTAAGGTCTCTTTAGGTTTTGGAAAATCACAGGTTAATGGAGGTTAATGGAGGAAACAGGGTAGAGCCGAGAGTAAGACAGCTTCACATTTAACGTCACAGCTCCACCATGAAAGCATTTGAATGAGGAGTTACTGTATTTGTAGACTCCTTCTCTTGTCCCAGTCTGACATTGAAGAAACGCTGTGTTGGTTTTGTCGGTCAAACTAAAAAGAAATTGCTCCAGATTTGTGGGTTTTCTTGTGTTCAACTTTAGCTCGAAACACGAACAAGACTTCCTAGAAACAGTTTATTCAAAAAGCACTCGTAAAATTAATTTATATAGATTGTAAACACTGTCACTTAGTAATCTGTTGCTCATTTAGTTAACCAAAGGATTTTTCAGCTCAGTCTTCCTGATGTCAACATGTAATATCTGAGTGTTTCATTCCAGACTTATATGCTGTTTGTGCTGCTGTATTCACTGATAGTAAAGCTGAGGGAGCGACAGGAATGAGGGATATTCTTTTGCCAGTAAAGCTTGCCGGGCAGGCTACGGAAACCCTAGTTGTGTGTGGAGGTGGCATCAGTACATCATTTGTTAACATGTGAACCCTCCATGTTGTTACCATTTTTTTGTTTTTGTAATACAAGTCAAACTGAAAGTGCTGTGGATCAAATCCTTCAGTCACACTTGTATTAGCACACACACACAGACACAGACACACACACACACACACACACACACACACACACACACACACACACACACACACACACACACACACACACACACACACACACACACACACACACACACACACACACACACACACACACACACACACACACACACACACACACACACACACACACACACACACACACACACACACACACACACACACACACACACACACACACACACACACACACACACACACACACACACACACACACACACACACACACACACACACACACTCCCTGTAGAGTTGCAGCTAGCTTGTGTTCGTTGACCACTAAAGAAAACAGTAATAGCCAGTGAGTGAACTAGTGTAAATGTTGAGCCCTTTCTAAATGATGTTTTGTTTGTGACCACATTTTTTTGTCGGAGAGGAAGTGATGCACTGATACTTTATATCAAGTATAATTTTTTTGTATCTTGAAGGTATATTATTATGAAACAGTGTTGAGGGTCACATGTTACACAGATTTCTGATTTTATTTTTGTTTTTTATTTAACTCCTCTGTAGTATATAGTAGGACATTAACATTTGCAGTATTTGTTGTATTATATTTTCTGCCAGCCTGCTTCCAGTTCTTCATATAAATGGTTCAGTTAATTCAGTTTCTGCTCTTGCAGTAATGTTCAAAGATTTCAAGCTGATTACAAATAGAAATGTGGATGTTGGATTTTATTGGATTTGTTTTTTTATATATGAATAACCATGACTAATGATTCCTGCAGCAGCTCAAACCTTCCTCCTGTTATACATGTAGCATAACAAGTTAGTTTGAACGAAAGTAATGTTCCCCAACACTGTTAACTGAGTGTATGAAGTAAATAAAAGAATAAAGATCTATATATTTATACATTACTTGCGGCCTCCACTTGTATTTGCTTTAAATACTCATAGAAGGATTTCATTCTTTCTTGTCAGGCACCACACTGCAGAGTGGCTGTAGGAATTTTGCTGAGACATTTATGATTCTCAAAGGATGAACCGTAATGACTTTTGTTGATCCTCTGAGTTTTCCTTTTGCGCCACCTTAAGGCTGACCTTTGTGGTTCAGAGTGGAATTCTTTCCAACTATTGGATGGATTACGTTGCAGTTTGGTGCAGAGATTTGGGGTCTTTGTGAACTTTGGCGCTTTCCTGACTTTCCATCTCGTGCCTTCATCTGGTCAAAATTGAAACCTGTCCAATACTTTGATTTAACTTGCTCAAAGTTTGGTTTTTACAGCCTCATAAAGCTTCTCTCATGGCTACAGTCTCTTAATATCATTAGGATATGATTATGCTTAATTAAATTAAAACTAATCTGCAGGAAAACAACTTCAACTCGGCTTAAAGCCTCACTGAGCTGTGCACATTTCTGTAGTTCTTTATTCTGTACTGTACTAAAATTTGACTTCATGGTTTTAAAAAAAAACAAAATTATAATTGTTGTTCTTGATTTTCTTTCGTCCAGTGCACATCCTTCTTGGGGATTTTCTGTGTCAAGCACAAAGAACTTATATCCATCCATTATCTATACCCGCTTCTATCCTGAACAAGGTCACGGGGGGGGCTGGAGCCTATCCCAGCTCACATTGGGCGAAGGCAGGGTACACCCTGGACAGTTTGCCAGTTCATCACAGGGCCACATAGAGACAGACGGAAACAAAGACCATTCGCGCTCTCATTCACACCTCAGGGCAATTTGTAGAACCACCAATTAACCTGAGACGCATGTCTTTGGATGGTGGGAGGAAGCCGGAGTACCCGGAGAGAACCCACGCTGTCACAGGGAGAACATGCAAACTCTGCACAGAAAGGCCCAGGCCCGGATTCAAACCCAGAACCTTTTTAAGAACTTATATAATACATATATAAACTCCCCAGAATGAGGTTTTAAAAGGCTATTTTCTGCTAAAGAAGACCCACGGTACAACTGATGATATTCAAGTTAGCTGTATGAGAAGCCAGCAGTTCCTTTAAAAGGGTCCTGTGACAAATAAAATGGTCACAAGTTCATCATATATTCTCTGTTAAGGTTTTAGATGTTAAATGAATGACGCCAGATTCTGAGGAGTCACAGCTCAAAAAGATTGTGAGTATTTTACAATAAAAATCTGAAATAAAAAAAGTACAAAGAATTTGTGTAACAGAAAGATGTCAGTGCTCCCTGTTTATCATCTCATGGCCCCTCAGATTTTTCTATCAACCTCTGGGGATGGTCCCGGCCTCCATGTTGGGTGGAGGCTTCAGTTTATTCTTAACTCTAACCAAGTTGAGTCACAGAGTCAAATGCTTCCTGATTATTCCCATTTGGGAGCTCAAACTTGAATGAAAAGGTATGTTTCAATTGGACTCTGCCATCAGAGTTCGGCCCCTCTCCTGCTCCTTGACTGAGAGACTCACTTCCTTGCTGGGACAAGGTGTCGTCAGCCTGTCTGTTCACTGGGACAATACCCCCCCAGAGCGGGAAAGGAAGGAACTCTTAATCATCCTGGCCACGACCGGAGGACTGGGCTTCCTATGGGAGCTCCTTGTTACCGGCACTGGGTGTGTCTGAGGGAACCACACACTACAGGACCAGGTCCTAGACGGTCTCTGCTTGTCCTCACAGGATTTACTATGTTTACGGTGAGGTGAGCACCCAACATTACAATCCCAAATGCATGTCAACAACCTGCGATGTGGACTATTTCCAGAGAATGAGATACAAACAAACAAGGGAAGGATGTTGGAGGGGGAGCGGGTATTCTGGACTGTCATGTTTTTTTTCTGTCTATTCACAGTGTTTTTCCATAAAGGCAGAATTATGAGGATCCTTTGCTGATGGGCCGCTGTGCCTGGGAGCATCCCTGTGTCTCAAATCTGCAGAGTTTATCAAACTACTTCATTAATATAAAAAATATTGATCAGCTCAAGAAGCTATAGTGATGATCAAATATTATTGCAGTTTTCTTCACATTTAAGGTGGCACTACAGTCCGCGCTCTGTTTATATCAGTGATGAAAAGAGACATGTGATTAAGAAGGACACACAGCGATTACACAGTAATTAACTCAGTAATTTTCTTATGGTCTAAAACTGTCAAAGTGGCCTGATGGAGTGGTTCAGGTCAATAGCATTTTTGATCTTTTATATTTCTTACGGAAATTTGGCAGTGTAAAAAATGAGAAACCAGGGAATGAAAACAAGCACAGCTTGTATTTATTACTATTTTTATACTTGAAAAGTCTTTCTTTAAACCAGCTAAATGTTTCACCAAAATCAGATGTTTGTCTGAGTTTTTCTACCTAAATGTACAAAAACCTTGCACACTGAAATGTATTTCCCCAAAACCTGCTGATAAAATTGGCAGCCGTAGTACATTTTCAAGAAGATTGCCATGAGGGTAAAATAGTAAAAGAAAATTATTCAGCTGGCACTTAAAAAAAATGGTATGTCACCAGGTAGGAAATGCACAGTTTGGTATCATACTATAAATTGTAATACCATGTTCTAGCTATCCAGTTACTGTTCTGTGATAAGAAGTATTACTAATGAAACACAAGAGCATAAATCTCTCATCAGAAAAGCAGAGCAGGATATGAGTCAAGAGGGAATGTGAAAAATGTTGTTAAGTGTTTTGGTTTCTAGACTGCAATAAGGCTAGAGTGAAGTCTGTCTTTAATTATATCATTTAAACTATAAGCAAAAAATCAGTTTTACAATCTGGACAACATATGACACCCTCAATGCGTCGACCTGCAAGTTGCAAGGCAGAGACAAACAGAGCAAACAGGATCTGCCCTGTATCTGCCTTTTACAACTAAAGACGGTATATTCATTAATATCCACTTTATGTCACACCCACTGTGCTGCCTGTTCTTGTTTCCCTCATTTAACAACGGCATTGATAAAAACTTCCCCTTTCTTCAACCAATTCAACCACCACCAGCACTTCCTCTTCCCAAAGCAAACACAGAGCTTCAAAACACTCCATTAATCACTGAAAAAGAGTTGTTAATGAACCTCTGAAACTGTGCCAACAAACATCACTGATGCAGCTTGAAATCCTATCATACACTGATTTGAGGCCATTGAATGAACAGTACAAACGAAACCCAAAAAAGCTCATATGAACGCCCACACAAATGTTATTCCCTGACCCCTGCCCACAGAGGTGAATGATGGGGAGGCCACATTCACGCCTCTCACCTAAATGCAGAACAATGAGCCGGATACTGTCCACTTAAGACAGCCGACTTTAGTCCTCCTTCAACAAACGGAGTAAAGGGCCGAGCCAACAACACGTAGAGCTAAATAAAGACTTCAGAACCGCTGTGGTTCAAAGAGCAAAGGGAAAAAACAAACACCAGATCAACAGCAGGTTCATTTATTGTCATGTGTAGCAGGTATGGGGATGTAAAGATGGTGGAGGTGGTGCATTGAAGGGAACGTGTGACTGAACTTATTGGAGCTGAAATGTTTCCTGTGACGACCTCTGACCTTCCCTGCATGTATCTCTTACAGGGCGGAGGACTGTTTGCTTTGGCTGCTACTAACAGTCTCTCTGGCAGCAACAGGTTCAACCTGATTGTTTGGTCCCTCCCTTTAAATAAATCATCATTTATTTCACCTGTATGAGAGCATATATGAGCCTGTTTGCCTCCAAGACTCTTGTTCTGCTGTGGGGCTTCCCTGCCCTCTGAGGCTGATGCCTGCTGAATGTCCGTTTAGGTCAAGTTGCTGTTTTATTTCCTCTTTACAGTTCATTTTCAATCATTTTGTTTTAAAGTTTCAAATGGTGTGTATCCCACTTTTGTCATGCCTTACAAGACAGGACAAAACGATAAATATGGACGCAATGATAGTAGACATCTCTGGGTGTGACTGGAAGGCTGTTTGCTTTTTGCCCTCTGTTTCCTCAACATCATCATGATTAAACAAAGGAAAATTCTGAAACCTCTGTGTGCCAGTCCATCAAGTATATTCAGATATTTTGGAGGATGAGAGAACATTTTTGATGCTCTGGTGGTAATTTTGGAAAATATCAAAGGATCACTTAAATCATTAAAGCTGATCTTCAGGGGGATATATATGTTTGTAAGAAATTTCATGGCAATACATCGAATGGTTGTTGAGATATTTTAGTCCGCACCAAGACTGCCATCTTAAAAGATTGTTGTTGGAACAAAACAAAAGTTTTTGTCAAAAGATAAAAACAACCAACAACCAATTCTGGCTAACGCAGTAGGAAAAAACAATTTGAGATTTTATTTCATGAAAGATTTATGATATTTTAAGCCACATCATTTCACTGCAAATGAATGCAGTGCAGCGTAGATAGATGGACAAACATTTACAAAATGATCTGATGTTTCACATTTGGGCTCAACGAACAATAAGTTGACCGAAACCCACCTCAGAGCTGCAGGTTGGCTGACAGAAGCATCACAACGGCACGGAAATTTCACAGAAAAAGGGATCAAAACCACAAACATGCATCTGAACTCCAAAATAACACCACCTTGTTCACATTAATGATGCCACTGTGGTTGCAGCATTTTTCCCAGGCCCTCCTGGTGGAGGACGACTCTGTACAGCCCTCACCTGGAAGTAAACAAAGAGGGCAAGTGAGCGAGCTGGTTTCTCTTCCCTTTGAGGGCGGAGGGCTCTAAAGAATAAGTTGAAGTAAATTCACTATCAGACATGAGAAGTCTGTGTTTCTCTGAACCACACGGAAGCAGGAGAAGATCTGAAGTTTTGCACTTGTCTGATTTAAATGTTTTCTGCTACCATTCAGCATGAAAACTGAAATGAAACAGGAAGACATGCAATGAACAAAGCAAAAAAAAATGCGTAGTTCTTTTTTCGTCCACTGCTGGCATGCAAACCGCGAACAATTCAAATTAAACCCAACAATACAACTTTCTGATGTTTTCAAAGAAAATGTCTTTAAGAGATCCTGTAAAATGCTATTTTCGAACTTGACTTTTCATTGATCTCGCTAATGTGGAAAACATGAATTGCTCAACAATAATTAAATGGCACTTTTTTTTTAATTTCCTGATGTGATTGTTGAAACTTACTGTCACAGATCCTCATAAAACATCTCCAAGAGGTTACAAAGATGATAACAGGTGGCAAAACTACCTGTTTTCTTAATAGATAAGTAACTAACCACTAACAGGTGTTGTGGTGATAAAGTTTATTCCATCAGTGAGCCACACAGTTGTACCTCCTTTATTCAATAAATATCATGGAGGCTGTAGTTTATTTCAAGTCTAAATGCTGTCCTGCTGCTCTAAACAAACACTAATGCAATAATCTGCACATAACAGCTCCAAACAAACAAATTATTTAATCCAGTGCGTGTTACATTAAAAAATCATTACTGAAATTTATTGGCTTCCAGTAAAATCAAGAATATAATCTAAACTCTTTTTCCTCACATATGAAGCACTTAATGACCATGCTTCACTATATATTTTTAAAGACCTTATCATCATATTAACCTAATAGAGCATATCCTTCTCAGAGTGCAGGCTGACTTGTGGTTCCTAAAGTTTCCAAAAGTAGAAAAGGAAGCGGAGCCTTCAACTTTTAGGTCCCTTTCTTGAGTGTCTTTAATGATTAAGCTTAAAGTTAATGTTGGCTCAGGCGACCCTGAACCATCCTTCAGTTATACTGCTATAGGCCGATAGGCAGCTGGGGAACCTACCATGATGCACTGAGCTCTTCCCTCTTTCAGTCTCCATGTGTTTATATGCCATCATGCCTGTCATTAACTTTGTCTTCTCTCTCCCCCTTGCACTTTCTGCAGGTATATCTGGCTCCAGATCTGCATGTTTTAAATCTGCTGGCCTCAGCAACCTGCCCAGTGTTTATTGGTTGTTGTCTCTCTATGCTGTTCTTTTCTCTCTCTCTGCTCTCCCATTACCCTAACTGGTCAGGGACAAAGCACTCAGTCTCCGACCTCTTTTCAGATGTAGGCTTCTTCAAGTTCATGGGGAGTTTTTCCTCCCCACTGTTGCCTGCTTGCTTGAGGGAGAATTGTTGGGTTTATCTCAATAACATTGTAAAGCATTGAGCTAAAGTGGCGCTGAATAAATAAAATTCCAATTTGCTCCACCTAAGCCAGCTACAAACACCTAAAAGAGGCTTAAAGGTTAATGCATCAGTATGAATTCTCCACTGATGTAATCTGAAACTGGCCATTATATTCACTAAAAGCTTTGACTTTTGATAGGCTACTTAAAGTACATTTCTATGTATACTTGCTGACATACATCTTTTTCTTATTTCTTATTTTACAACAACTGTTTGCTGTATTACAATACAGCACATTTTTCAGTCCTGCCAACATCTATTTCTGTCGTATCCTGAACAAATTAACCAACATACTTGAACATGACTTGTGTGTGTGGTGTCCTGCTGCTACAGATGTTTCACATCACAAATGACAAACTCAGGGTGGGTCCCTGTGTGTTAGCATTTTCTCTAAAAATAGGAGCAGATGGTCCCGCTTTACCCCCTACCCCGCATTGAAGACACTTCACTGACATCAATGAATTCCTTTGG
Organism: Brachyistius frenatus; assembly: GCF_029030835.1. Taxonomy (NCBI): domain Eukaryota; kingdom Metazoa; phylum Chordata; class Actinopteri; family Embiotocidae; genus Brachyistius; species Brachyistius frenatus. The sequence goes on from NW_027210616.1 coordinate 3,603,370, forward strand.
GTGCTTCACGGCTGTTATTCACGGTGTGGACGCTGGATGTCGCTGTACTCCTGTGTAGAGCTCAGATAGAGACAGGTAGGAAGGTCACTGCTGTTGTCAGGTGTTTGACCCCGGAAGGACAACGAATTTTTGACCGCTGTGGCGCTCAATGTTTGTTGTGTTTTAAGTTGCGTGTGGATGTACCGCTGGAAAACTGGACATTTATTCACAGTGGAAACAATTAAAAAAAAAAAAAAAAAAAAAAAAAAAAAAAGGGATTTTCACTATGCAGCTGAAGCAACAGTCTGCAGGTTCCCTCAATAACGTACTGTAACATCAAACAGTCTTTCAGGTAAATCCTGCCTCACATTTCTGCAGCTCGGCGTTATAGACTCAGCTCCTGTGAAACTGACCAACAGCTCGTCATGTTTTATCTTCATACGCACACGAAGACTAGAAACAGCATAAATAACTCAACTGCTCCATCTAGTGAGAACACAGCTATTTACAGTGCTTCAGTCAGTGGCACCAAACATCTGGTTATAAACCCCTGAATTAAACTGCAAGAAACTGTGCTGACCTTTTGTCAGTAAATACTATCATTATTTATATATTGAGTGGCTATAGTTTGCTATAGAAAACATGTTTTAGGAGCTTGTATTGTTACTGCTGAAATATCAGGGAGTATACAAACTAAACCTTAGACTTGAGACATAAGGGTGACATGCAGCTTTAAATATAGTTCAGTTTCATTCTTGCTACAGCAGGAATTTAAGAAAAACAACACACGGTCTCTTTTAATTTGTAACTGCCCCTGTTCATCAATGATTATCTCATGATGTCATCCAGATATATTGAATAAAGCTGCTCTGAGCCTGAGCAGATTTTCTGAGCTATGTACGGCCTGACATCCAGACTTTTTGCAATATTTCAAACGATTAATACTTGAAGTACTCGCTTCCTCTCAAGATGTTACTCAGAGTTGCAAGGAACATGAGATGAACCATGTGAGGCGAAGATGCTGAGACAAAAACGTGAGAATTGTTTGGTCTTAATCACAAAGTATGAATATGAACAGAAAGAATTGTCCAGTTTGAAGCAACAAATGTGTTAAGAAAAGATGGAGAAGATAAAGTATTATATTTGTCTGTGCAAATTACTCGTCTGCACACAGTTTCACTATTTTCAATGAAACAAATATCATGAAGATATCTCCATGTTTATGTTTAGGTTTCAATTATTTTTGCAGAGTTCAGTCGAGTTACGTCTTTGTCTTTCTCACTCGCTGTCACAGGCCTGCTTTCTCTGTGCTTTCTTCTCCCTTAGCTGAACTTTATTTGGTTGTCAGTTGAGCTTTCTATAAACCTCCAGAACATAGTGCTTCTAGCCTTTTATCCGCTGAGTTGTGTTGAGCTGGCAGTGTTGTTGTTTTAGCTTGATGCCATTATTGAAGACTCTGTGGTACAACTCTATTCTGGGCACCCTTGGTTTGGACTGAATTGTGGATAGAAGTGCTCTTTTCAAGTCTTGGTAACTTTAAGCAAGCCTTTTTGGGACAGTTACTAGTGCCCACTTTTTTCTCTCCTGTTTTGTGGTGAGTAAGTATGCTTAGTCTGTTTTTTGATCTGTTTCTATGGGGTATTTACATTTTTTATTTTCAATTTAGTATAGGATGTTTCTTATTTTTGCCTTGATGACTCTGATGTATATTCGCTTCCATTTCTTCACTTTTAGTTGATTTGTTGTTGTTAAACACCCTCCGTAAAGAGAACATTTTCATTGTTACTTTTAAGTGTTTCAGCAGACTTTTCCCAGAAGTTTGATTTCCTTAGATGCAAAGGTTTTTGGGTCAACTAGTCATTTTGCTTTCTTGTGTTCCCAGATGTTAAATTGGGGTCATAACCAGTGCCTCAAAAATCACCTGGAGACAAAACAGCACTTATATTGTGATGTTTTTGAACCCCTGTACACAAGGATCAGGCTGTATCTATTATAAAAATGTAACCTGCACCATTTTTGTAAGGCTGCCAAGCGCAGCACATTTACAGAGGAGTCTGCCAGGTGTTGCATTAACTAAAATGAATGAAGCATTTGTTTGCCTCATTTCTGTTGCATCACATTTGCTCAAACTGCAGTGGAGAATTGTGAGCACAGATTCAGTAACATCAGTGTTTAATACGGTTTTGATTAGGTTGAAGTAAACACAGTTATTTGAATCTCCCTCTGTCCTGGTGATAAGAAGACGTATTGTATTTCAAACTTCTCCCATGTGTTTCTGATCCATAGAGCCCAATGTTGTTCATTTTGACCTCGTAGTTTTGCAACAGTTACTGGTTGAATATGAATATTGGGGATATTTTTAGGTGGAAGTTTAAAAAATAACTCAGTGCGTAAGGGGTTAGGCTAATGACAGGACTTAACACATGTGCTACTAATTGTTGTTCAATTAGAATTTAAAAGCCCACTAAAAAAAAAAAAATTTTATAGACAAATGACTCACCAAAATCAGTTGCAAGCACAGTGTAAACTTCAAAATGAATTTTCCCCTTTAGTCAGATACAGGCACATATTAGCCTGAATAATGCACATTAAATGATCTGCTATTGATCATTTAATGCTGTTTGTTGGTGGAAGCTGCCCTCTTGAGGTCAATATTGTCAGGGCCAAACAGATTTCACCAGCCGCCTTGTGTATTTACAGTAGCTGTAGTTCTGCTCAAGTCCATAAGAGGGCGGTAGAAGGTGTGAATAGTCCGTCTACGCCCTTTGAAACTACGGGACTGACCAAAGTAACCTCAATGCAAACACAGCACAATTCAGTGATGTAATAAAGGGGATAACTGACAAATAGGCCTGTAAAAGATAACGGGTTTAGTTACTGGAGGTAGTTTTGGATTAATGAAATAGCATACACAATGACCAGGTCAGAGTCAGAAGCTTCTTAATATAGGCTACATTATCTCTCAAAAGGCCTGAACCTGCTTTTTGAAGTTTCTATGTCTAAATAGAAAAATCTAAATGATATGATGTACATGTTTACTATCAGAATATCTCACTGAGTAAAAGTCGTGGATTCGAAGCCACATATATTTGTTTATTTATTCCTTTAATCTATCGTGAAAGCCGAGATATCCTCTCTAACTGGCAGTGGACTCCGTCAGACTCTCATGAATGGAATGACTGTGGTCATTAAACAGATGCTTTCTTCATCCATTCTATCTATAATGAAAATGGAGAAATTATCCCAGTGTGTTTTTAAAATGTTAACACTTTTGATACTCATGACTCATTAATTGAACAGAGCTGCACATGAGCATCTAGTAGAGTCACAGAAAAACAAAATAATCAGTGTGTGACTGCTGTGTTACAGGCCACTGTTTGTCTCTGAGGGGGTTGTTAGAGATTCCTTGTAACCGGAATTAGCTGTGAAGTGCGACCTTGAGGTGTGAACACGGAATACGAAAGGTCCGGCTTGCTTCAAGCAAAAGTCTCCCGTACTTTGCACCTCGTTTGCAAGTGAATACCTTAACAAATAAATAAATTGGGATTAAGGCGTGAAGCGTGGTTGGAAACCGCTGAATTCCCACATTAACAATTTTTAAATCCAAGGTCATTTTAAACGTGTTGGATCTTTGGAATTTTATTTGGAAAAATGAAACTCCACAAAGAATGACTGGAAGCCTTTGCATTAATTATTTCGTAATATGAGGTATAATTGTCACTAGAAAGTGAATTACTGCGAACAAGTCCTATAATATAAACGACTTCTGTGCGCAATTATACACATGCCTTTTTACTTGATCCGTTGGTGGACGTGTTGCCTTGGTTTATTGCTACAGTTCGTGCTGTATGTACAGCTAAAAGGCCCTTGGTGTTAATTTATTCATGAAGGAGAGAGCTCACGTTCAGGATAGGCCCACTGTCAGGTGATGACGCGCTACAGGACAGCCGCAAGGGGACAGCTGGGCCGGCAGCACCAGTCACTCCCAACAACAGTTGAGGAGTTGGCTGACGTCAGGCAGGCCTTCGTATACCTTTAGCCTCTTGTCAACAGAGGCACACCATGTGAGACTGGAGACAGACTGGAACTACGCCGCATTTCACTTTGGGTGCCCATTTGGACTATAAACAGCAGAAGGATTGTTTTTAACACGAGCAGGGCAACAATGTCGCCTTAATATAGGCAACATCACCGCTTTGCTGCTTTAAACACATTTCAATACTTTTTTTTTTTTTACAAATCATGTATGTTGGATACCTACTGGATAAAGAAACCGGCATGTATCACCAAGGGCCAGTAAGAAGATCGAGCATCAACCTACCTCCACAGAATTTTGTTTCTACACCACAGTACCCCGACTTTACAGGATACCATCATGTGCCAAACATGGATACGCACGCACAGTCTGCGGGGAGTTGGGGACCTTCATATGGCGCCCCACGAGAGGACTGGGGTGCATATAGTCTGGGACCTCCTAATACCATTCCTACGCCCATGAACAACTCCTCTCCTGGACAAGTTCCTTACTGTTCATCTGAGTACAGTCATATGCATCCTCCGGGATCTGCGGTGTTACAGCCGCCACCGGACAACGTTACTGTTGCACAACTGTCTCCGGAGAGAGAGAGACGCAATTCGTACCAGTGGATGAGTAAAACTGCGCAGTCATCTTCTACAGGTGAGATAGAATTTGTGTGCCAAAATTATTTTTAGTTGATGTACTGAAGGACATGCGCGAGTCTTGCAACAAAAACGGTGTTTCTGCGCGCGGGTTCAGTTTGATTCAGGGTTTTACGCACACAGTGAAGGTACATTGCATTTAGAATAAATGCTGCTATCAAATTTATTTAAATTAAAATACTCCAGATTTACTGTTGCAATAAAATGGCAAACGCAGAAAGTGCATAAACTCGACAGAAGTTTGAAAAAGTCTGGCGCTGACACTTGCATTATACGGGTTGTTTATTCAGACTAATGTGGGTATATAATCTTCTCAGAATGATTCATGGTGTAGTTGACATGGGCTCTATAAAATAATAATAATAATAATAATAATAATAACAAATCACCAAACGTAGAATCAGTCACGTGTCCATAAATCGTTTCCATAACTCATAATGTTGCTAGTTAAGATGGACTGAACGCCAGCAGCTCAGTCTATTGTATTCTCTCCTGTGGTAGAAATTTGAAGGAAAAAAGTGCGAGGAATCGGCGCCAGGCCCAGTTGTGATGTTAATGTCATTATTCTTGGAGATGTGAGGCCGACTTCCCTGTTACATTGTTTGTTGTTTTGAGTGTTATCCGTCATATACAAGGAGTGGCCTTTGCTTTCAACACCTCTTTACTTTGATATGCGCCAACCTCCCTTCCTTTCCGAGAGTTATATTACCGGAAACAGTCACGTTTTTCACAGCTAATAACTCTAACACGGAGTACTGCATACTCTGTCTTTACAGTAGCGAAATATGATTTAATTAATTTGACCTGCCCCGCTATTTTACGTCCATGAACTGCATATAGCCGAATTTAAAGTCGGATTATTTTCTTTTCATTCTGATAGGACTTCTCATCAAACGTTTCAAGCGTTCAAATATAAACAGTGGTTATGCACATTTACAACAGGCCTGTGTATTTGCAAAACTAATATAAATATTTAAAAAGTAACCTGCATGCTTCAAGTATTTGCGCAGAGAAATTCGTTTTCTACAGATGTGTTCTGGACTTCTGTGTTGTTTGTTTCAATCGAACTGGTCAGTGGTGGATCTGACTCGTGGCTGTTTGAAATTCACTGCACTAATGTTGTCGTCAAAGAAAGATCAAAGGCTCAAATTAGGTATCTGTAGAAAAGATTTGGATTTAAGACGCAGCGAGTAAAGATGCTGTGTGCAGATAGGCCGGTCCTGGCATGCAAATCTTCCAGTTCAACCAGCTGGCTGTTTACCAGATGATCCTGAAGACGCACAAGCGAAATCTTCATGCTGTTTATTTCTCAATTTCACAGGTAAAACAAGAACGAAGGAGAAATACAGGGTAGTGTACACAGACCATCAGAGACTGGAGCTGGAGAAGGAGTTTCATTTCAACAGATACATCACCATCAGGAGGAAATCTGAACTGGCTGTCAACCTCGGGCTGTCGGAAAGACAGGTGGGTCTATATCAAAACTAAATACGTTTTTATTTTCTGTTATTATCGCAGCAAAAGGCACTAAATTCAAAATATACAAACAGAGCCGATATAAGATGCATTAACGAAGCCACATTAGGCGGCACATACAAAATACGCTTTCCCCTTGTATGTGTCATAACCGGTCATACCAAAAGAAATGTGGCAGTATTTACATTCATGCAACAGCAAACCATTTTCTTACCCAGGGATTTATTTTACTATTGTATAGTATTTTCAATACATACCTACTACTTCTAGTTATTCTGAGAAATGAATTACGCGATTTAAAGTATTTTGTTGGCAATAGGCTTTATAACATTTCGGAAAACATGTCAGGTTATTCTGTTGATTTACATTTTTAAATGGCTGTAAATATGACTCATTACGTAATTTAAAAATCTGCTTTCATCGACTTAATTAATAAAAAAATGTTATTTTCAATTCATATCCACGTGTTTAAAGTTATTTAATTCATTACTATTTTATTTTATCAAGCCAATGGAATTAAATATTGAACGAAGTATCACAGCATTCTCACTCAATACAGGCCTATTGCATATAATGTATTAGTTATTTAGTTAGTTATTTCACGTATTTATTAATTTAATCTATTTCATTTATTTAAATTATTTTACTTAATTTGGTTTCTTTTCTTTTGGACTATGGAAAATAATGGAGAACATTTCCTATACCCATTTATAGACTCTATTGGGTAGACTAATTGAATACTGACACTTTTTATTCATCCCAAACTGTATTTATTTATTTTATTTTTGTTTTATTTGCTTTTGCGTATATAATTTGTGTGTGCGTGTATTTATTCATTGCTCTTTTTTTTTTTAATCTATCTTATTTTATGTATACGTATTTGTAAATGTTTTCTTATCGTGTGTACCTTTTGGTGTTTCTATGCTGCTGTGACGACTAAATTCCCCCCACTGTGGGATTAATAAAGTCTAAGTCTATGGACGTTACACGAGGTGCTAGGAAAATGACTTCTATACTTTTAATGTATTTCTCCGTTTTTCAGGTGAAAATATGGTTTCAGAACCGCAGAGCAAAGGAGAGGAAGCTGATCAAGAAGAAGATGGGTCAGTCGGACGGCAGCAGCGGGTCTGTGCACAGTGACCCGGGTTCGGTGAGCCCTCTGCCCGTGCCGGGCTCTCTCAGTCCCTCAGACATCCACGGCTCTCTGTACCCTCCTCAGGGGATGAACACCTTGCCATCTATCAGGAATATACAGCAAGTGACTGTGACTCAGTAGAACAGCTCATATTCTGGACCATCTCTCAAAACGGAGCACTCCGACGACTCACTGACAGGACACTTGATAGGCAGCCAGAGGATCTAAACTCACGTTGGAGCTCGAAGCTGCGGACAAACATTTGATTTATAGCAACGAAAATGCTGGAGGGTCTTGAAATATTGCTTTTTTTTTTTATATATAGAATAGTTCTAATAACGTGGGGAAAACGAAAAAAAAAATTAAAAAAAAAAAATCGACGTGTTTCAAACTTAAAAGCTTTAATTGTTTGTGAGTTAATAAGATATAAATATGCTTTTTTTTTGTATGTGTTGAAGTGTTTGTGAATATAATGAGAATCTCAGGGACAGGCCGGTGAAGTTTTAAACGGGACTGTGTGGAGCACAGTCACACTGGACAAACTGCTAAAACTTGACAAATCATATTTTCCTGCACAATTTGGTGCAAAGAGCAGTTGTTTCTGGTTGGAAGGTCGTTTGATGACGACTTTCAAAATGTAAATAAAATGCTTTTTTTTCAGTACACCTGTCATTTTTCTTATTTCTAAGTTTTTGTTTTTGGGTGAGATTTGTCTTTTCTTAAAGTGTTTTGTTAGCCATGCATTTACGGGATATTACGCCAATATTTTTCACAGTATTGGCTGATACTAATTAGAGATTGCTGAAAGTCACAAATTAAGATTGGCAACTCGGAAGCCTATAAGCTTTTCAGAAAATTGCCATCCGGAGCTTTGTTTTGATGTATGGTGTTTGATTTGTTTTGTTTTGTTTTTCTTTTGAGCAAATTTTGTGTTAAATACTCCTTTAAAAATGCGTCATACCCCCAGTACGATCATCAGTGAAAAAGATAATGTGATAGCCTTTCTTGCTTCCCCAGGTTCGTAAGAACATATTCTGTGTCGGTTCAATGGATCTACTTTTAATTTGGACTTTTCAGAGATTTGACGAGCCTGAACTCGCGAAGACCCAATAATCTTTCTGTAAATTAACCAGACTTTGAGTGGCGGGTTTTAGCCTACATTTAAGCCTGGTTTCATGTCAGTTAGATAAAAACGTGCTTCATTATTTGTGACTTAAGAACGAACCTGTATAATTGTCCACAGATGAATATAGAAATTAAATGTTTGGAGCATAATATTTTCTGATTTCGTGTTACATTTTGGTCATTTAATAAATATTGAATAGACTACTGTATCATCCATAGGTGCACTTTAATTTGATGGTTTCTTCGGAGTGTATGGATCATGCGTAATTAGTAGAAGTGCCATGTTAACTATCTGTCTTGTCTCTTCCTGACGTTGACCTGTTTGTCTGAACTGGAGATTCATTATCGGCTGCCACGGTTCTAATAGGTCCTTTCCGTCTGCGTCCCGGCTCGGTGAACTCGTCCATCTCTGGTCCATCTCGACGCGGCGGGGCGACGGTCGCGCTTTTTCAGCAAACTAACCCCGCGACCGCGCGCGCGTCCGTGCGCAGCCCCGCCCGCAGCAGACGTCATGAGCGTCTTACTACCCAACATGGCGGACTTTGATACCATTTATGAGTTAGAAGACGAGGAGGATGAGCACGTAGTGAGCGAGGAGCACTTGCCCAGATACTGTCCGGAGCCCGTGGTTATGCGCGGGGCTGGCCACATCACAGTGTAAGCAGAGCCGAGTTTGTAGCTCCTTTCTGTCCCGGTGTTGCAATTGTTGTGCTTTTTAGCCTGCTTAGCTGGTGCTAGCCTGCCAGCTAACGCAAATCACAACAACGAGCCGTATGTTTGGTCAGAGGTTAGTTGGTGTCCACACGAGAGGGACAACAATAAGACATAAACCTACACTTTTATGTCCCCATGGCAACCGTGAATGATGTAGACTAGGCAGCCGATATTTATGGTAGTTAAGGTTACATGTGATGTACCGTCTTATCACCATCATCATCATCATCATCATCATCCTCGTGTTTTTAACAGACATTATTACAGTAACTTCTGAACGTCACCATCTTCATGACAGTCTACTTTATTTATGTAAATGTAATCGTTGTTTACACGCTGACGTCAGCCCCTCAACTGCGCACATTTGTTGGAAGCAGATCTACAAAATCAGGTGATCAATAGTGCACAAAGATCAGACCCCCCCCCCCCAGCATGACGTAATGTCACTATCGTCTTCATCAGATCCTCCTTCATCTTTATCCAAAACCTGAGTCCCCGCTGGCAACTTTCTTCAACTTGAATGCTAAATAGAAAATAAAATAACATTTGAAACTCGGTCATATTTTACTGTTCACATTAGATATTAATATTATTAGATCAGCATTGTGAAAGCTGACCAAAGACACTCAAAATTACACAGCTGCAGTGCTTTCTGGTTCCTAATTCAATGCACTTTTAAACCACAAGCGGTCTTCCTCAGGCAAAACAAGGGACAAGGGACCTATGTGGATAAATTGTGATTATACACCACACATCATCTATGAATTTGTTAATTATGAATGCAAATGCTGGGATATAATCCCAATTATTTGATTAGTGCGAGTGAGATGTGACGTTATTGTGCTGGTTTGCTGGTAATTTAGTCATCTGGACTCCCATCTTTACTCTGATTACAGCAAGAACTCCAGTGCTTTTGATATTTATATTGAATTATTTCTCCATTAATCATTTGGTAATTTGGTCTATAGAGTGGTCAGAAAATAGTGAAAGATGTCGACCAGTTTTTCCCAAAGATGAACGTGCACCCTAAAATGTCTTGTTTTGTGCCAAACAACTCTCCACTACCAAAAGATATTCAGTTTATTATCATGGAGGACTAAAGGAAGCAGAAAATATTCACATTTAAGAAGCTGCAATCAGAGAATTTTAGTATTAAAAAAAAAAAAGGATTTAAAATGATTAATCAACTTTCTAAATGGCGACCAATTTTCTGCCAAACAAATAATAGACTAACAGCAGCTGCATGTAGATAAGTTGTGATGGCATGCCACACATTATCTAAATAATCATATAAACGCAAGGATAATGTCCAATTATTTAATTACGTAAAAACATCCACATGAATGTTGACAGAAATATACAGAAACAGAAATACGTCTTTATGTTGCTGTGTTGTGTTTGATTTAATGTCCTTGTTCTCATGATGTCAATGATACAAAATGTTATTTTTGTGAATAAGCATCAAACAATATATTTCTCCTCTTCATTTTATTTCTAACTGTGTTAATTATAATATCAGATTATTTTTAGGTAAATTTTTATTTGCACATCCAATGCTCTCTCTCTCTTTTTATTTTGGCAGTTTTGGACTGAGCAACCGATTCGACACAGAATTTCCCTCTGTTCTCACGGGAAAGGTACAGTTGCTTCTTGGTTTTCTTGCACTTCAGTCTTGCAGGCTGCTTTCTGTTCAAATCCAAGTGGGGAGAATTAAGCAATTAAAGCCGCAGTGAATCTTTTGTCCTTTTGGGTCTTTTAACAGCCCCAACTTCCCCAAACTGCCCCATTCAAACTTCCCAGAGTGGTGTTGATCTGACGGAGATGCATTATAAGTAACGCAACCACACTGCATAGAAAAGAGGCTGAATGTGCTGCTGTCCAGCTCTGTCAATGAGTAAGCCGTCTATGGGCCTCGGATGGTGGGGACCCCAGTGTTTTGGAGGGTCCAGCTCCAGGTGATAAAATAATGAAATGGAGACTCTGCCGTAGACAAGAAAGGAAAGCTTCCTGGGTCGGACGCAGAAACACAAAAAGGCTGCAGGGGTAAGAGCAGGCCGAGGGAAGTGTGGGGTAATAAAAAGTACCTTCAGTATTGTGACCCAGGGTGACATGTGATGGATGAGGTCACAATTATGATGATTGAAGGGTGCAGATCAGGCCCTGCTGGGCTTTATTCTGAGGTCTTTGGCTGTTTGCAAAGAGACCTTTGCATCCTGTCATAAAAGATTACGACCCCTGTTTTATGGCGTACAGACTCGGCGAGGAATGAGCATCCATTCAAGTTGTTTGGCCGACGCTGCCACAGGCACTGAGCTTATCTCTCCTTTGAGTCCCTCCTTGCCTTGAACAGTCTGGAGCTTGGTTAGCAAGTCAGGGGCATAGCATTTAGAGATCTCATCTCGTGACAACATCTGCAAATATCTACCTGTTGGTTTTCTGAAGCGCTTTGATCTTCGCGCGCAGGCTTCTTTCAAGTCGACACCACTAAGAAACCCTTGAATTCTCTCACTCCCTCTTGCCTTTCACTATTCGGTTGAGATTTCTGATAATTCCCCCCCCCCCTCCTGACTGTAAAGGAAATGTTCACATCCTTTCTGTCTATTTTTAGGTAGCACCAGAGGAATTCAAAACCAGCATCAGCAGGGTGAATGCTTGTCTGAAGAAGAACTTGCCAGTGAATGTGAAGTGGCTTCTCTGCGGCTGCCTGTGCTGCTGCTGTACAGTAGGCTGCAGTCTATGGCCCGTCATCTGCCTCAACAAGAGAGTAAGTCTCAGACCTCCTGCGACACCAGTTTAACTCTCCCTGACATCAGCGCTGATTACTCCGGGGCTGTTATAGCAATTCAGCTGCACCTCTCTGAGCGTACAGGGTAATAACAAGTCGAGTTCAATTAGTGGCTCTGTGTAGCAATGATGCATTGTGCAGTGCAGCTTCTCTCCTCTGTTACCACTCAGAATTACTGACAACAAAGTGGAGATTACTAGCTGGTAAATTGGGAGTTCAGTCCATAAATCGTAACACTGTAGCTGTTTACTGTTACCTGTTAAAATGTTCAATTGAGTAATGAGTATTTTCCTGCTCGCGTTAACGTACACAAATCTGTTTTCTGTTCCTAAAGACAAGGCGGTCCATTCAGAAGTTGTTAGAGTGGGAAAATAACCGATTATACCACAAGGTAAGAAAGAGTTGCACGTGAAAGTGTTTCAATGTACGTGTCAGTTGAGCATCATTGGAATGGATAATGACCATTGATATGGTTAACCAGCCACATATGTAAGCCCCTGTTTGAGTCAGATCTGGTGCACGAGGTCTGAGAGGACCGTGAGGTCAACAGTCAAACGGCCATGTTAATTTTGTTTTGTCTCGCAGCAACAAATTACTGCGAGTAGCTGAGCAAAGGTATAAAGGAAGCTCTTCAGGGTGTCTGGCCACAGTTTGACCCCAGAGAGACCAGACAGTCCTACTCTAAAATTCCCCTGACAGTGACGGGGAGATTTCAGACAGATTTTTCTTTGTGTGTGTGTGTGTGTGTGTGTGTGTGTGTGTGTGTGTGTGTGTGCGTGCGTGCGTGCGTGCGTGTGTGTGTGTGTGTGTCTGTCTTTGTGTCTTTGTGTCTTTGTGTGTGTGTCTTTGTGTCTTTGTTTCTGTTCAAGAGGGAAAGAGATGTTCATTCATTGTGTCTATATCTTTTCTTCTCTCATCAGCTGGGACTGCATTGGAAACTCAGTAAAAGAAAATGTGAAAGCAGTAATATGATGGAATATGTAAGTAGGCTGTCACAGCATTAATTATTAACATGCAGATTGTTTTGACCATGAAATAGTCATCATTTCCCAAGAGGACGGCCTTTAAATGTCTTCTTTTGTTTGACCGACGGTCCAAAACACAAAGAATTTTAGGTCAGTCTCAGAAATGGCAAAGAGAAAGAACAGATTCTCACATTAAGGAAGCTGGAGTCAGCACATTTTTGGCATTTTTGCCTAAAAAAAAAAAAAAATTATGAAAACTGTTGTACTTTATTTTATGTTTGACATATTTTCCTACAGTTTTCTAGAGAAGCGCTGATATTTAACTAACTTAATTCACTTGCTTAGTTTCAGCTCTAGTGAACACAGTTAGGTTTGAATGTTGAGCATTCGTCCTGAAAGATGATCCGTTTGGTGTGTTTCTCTCTGCAGGTGATTCTTATAGAATTCTTACCCAAATATCCGATATTCCGGCCGGACTGAAGAGGCTGTTAACAGACTGGATGTGTGGCCCTTGAATCTTATCCTTAGTGCCTTGTATATACAGTATGTTGGAAGAAGAGTCTGCACCGGCCTCTCCCGTGACGACCCTGTACATCTCCCCGTACCTTGTACATTAGAATTCGCAACAGTCACTTTGCTTTAGAGCAGATTTTGCACATTTTCCCTACAGAACCCACCATGTCCCCCTTTCTTGCACTCCCAACTCGTGTTTTGGTTACATGTGAAAAACAAGTGAATCTCTCGAAAAGTGCATTTACCCCAAAGAACCATCAGCCTGTGTCCCAACAATTATATCAGTAATCCCTTGCAAAGAATGTGATGCCTCCACCTTCCGTAATGATCCTTGCCTTATGTATGATTTAAAAAAAAAAAAGAAGATAACTCTACGTGGAAGAGGAGGAGGAAGGCTCCGGGTAATTCAACGAGCCTGTAGGTTCAGATGCTGTTTGTTGGGTTTCCTCTCTTTGAATCCACGTCTTTGCAGGTAGATGGGATGGTTGAAATTGCCTAACGTACACTGTACGTCATCAGCCCGTGTTTCGTCTTTACATGAACCCTCTGTACATGGGAACTAGCTAGTACAAGAACTTGACCTGTAAATATCATGTTAGAATAAGCTGTACAGTGGTATACCATTGTTTACATAACTTAGTTCTTTAGGGTTGTTTTTTTTTGCCAATATATTGCTGTACCATAGTTTTGATTAATGAAAGATGTCTATGTACCTTTCTAGTTTATATGGACCTGTTTACCTTGTAAGCCATATAGTGACAATGTACCTGATGCCAGAGTTTGGACTGATTTATTGCACTTGAGCCCAGAGGAAAGTCAGGATTTCAGATCATTAGTGCATCCTGAATATTCCCCCAGTGACAACAGCAGTGCATGTTACCATGTGGTTTTTGCCAATGAAGATGACTCGTCATCCGTGAAAGCTGAAGATGGTTCGAAGATTCTAATTTGAACTTTGCACTTCTGCTCATTTTTTTTTGTGTGTGTTTTTTTTTATTTTATTTGATCCCAACTTCATTTTGTAGTTTTGTACTTTTCCCTGTGCTGTTTGGTCCTACTGACGTGTTGGGAAGCACATGTATCTCCAGTACAGGACGTATCGAGCAGATGGTTCCTTTGTTTCCGTCATCCTCTCGAGTGTGAGTGTTACTTTCCTGAATCTCAGTCAATCCGTTGCTGCGTTGCGTTGTATTAGAGTGCCTCTGGAGTAGTTGAAGAACCACAGAGAAATACAGGTTGAAATCAGTTCTCCTGTACTAAAGAGACTTTAAATCCTCCTCCCAGTATTGTCCCTGTTACAACTCTTGTAAATGTTTGTTATGATGACCTAATCCCTATGGAGAGAGAAAATAAATTGTTGATTTAGATTTTTCTTCACTGCTGCTTCCTTCATTTGAAATATTTACTGTCACTCTTGAATTGTGTGTCACTTCAGTCAAAATAACAGATCACAACTGACCTCTGCTAGTGCACTTTGACCACAGCCTGCCAGCCTACTGCCAGAAACGTGGCTATTTCTCATGTTTAACAAGGTGTTGAATCGTTAACTTTTAACAAGACAGCCAGCAATTACTCGACACATTTGTAAAACTGAGGAATGCTGTTACCATAACCTGCTGCTGCTTCCCAATGCTACAGGCCAGTGGTCACAGAGTAGAAAATACTACACCGTGTTTCTACTGTATCTCACCACAACCCCCAAGGACTGAAGTGCTGGGCTTCACTTCAGGGTGGTTGGTTTTATGGTCCTTTGTTTTTTTGTTTTCACATTCACAGTCTCTTTCCTGTTTAGACTTCAGTCACATTTTACTGCTGCAATAGTTTAAATTCAAGTTTTAGTTCCAGTTAATTTAGAGTAGAATTATTTATTGTAGTGCAGTATTAATGTTCAGCCGGGATATATATATATTTTTTAAAAACAACACCTCCATTTGAAAACTATTATATTCAATTTGATAAATTGTGCACTACATCTCGCTAGAATCTACAGTCTGACCTTTAACTTGCTAAATTTGATTAATTGAGCCTTTACTTCCTAAAACAAATATTGTAATGAAATATAGTTTAAGATGCAAGAAAGGATATCTGCAATATGAACATATTCTGTATTTAAATTATCATTTGTGTATAACATGTAAAGTGCATTTATGCGAGTCCAACTAAATCCTACTTTGTGTTTTGCCACTTGTCTTTAAGCATTGCTACATTATGGCTGGCTGCTGTTTACAGTGGTAGAAAAGAACTATAAACATTTACTTAATTACTGTGCTGAAGTACAATTTTAGGTACTTGTGTTTTACTTGAATATTTTCAATTTGTCAGGTGTATTCCACTACATTTCGTGAGTGCCAATTGATGTGAAATATGAAATATTATAGATGAATGGCTCTGAATAATGTTTTCAGTCATGTGGCTGAATAGATGTGCAAAGCTATGCTGATATTTACACGAGTTCACTGGTAAGAATGATGCAACAAAACTATTAAGAGGAACCTCTGAGCTGCTAAAAAGATATTTTTTTTGTGCACATAAATGTAAAATATCAGGTTCTAAAACCTTGATTTTATACTGATGTGAGCCATCCAGCACCATTAGTACTTTTACTTTCAATACATTTTGACAGTGCTACTTATCCGCTGAGATATTTTTTGAATGCAGGACTTTGTCTTGTAGACGAGCAGTGTTACTTTATGGTAGAATTGGAGTACTTTTTCCAACAGGTGCTATTCTTACTGTGTGTGTGTGGGTGTGTGGGGGTGGGTGTGTGTATGTGTGTGGGTGTGTGGGGGTGGGGGTGTGTGTGGGTGTGTGGGGGTGTGGGTGGGGGTGTGTGTGTGGGTGTGGGGTTGTGGGTGTGAGACAGAGTGGTAGAGGCTTTAAATTAGTGAGAATGTTAAAAAAAAATCCGTGTGCATGCATGTTGGTATGTTTTCATATGCAAATCCTCTCAAACATGAACATTATTCTCTGTATACACCTTCTGCAGTATTCTCAATAATTCCTCTGAACCACCTGCATTTCATTTAATCTAAAACAGTTTCTTCGGTGTACAGACTTTATAAAAATGTAACTTTGGCCATCTTTAATTTTGTGTCATGCCTGCAGAGCAAAGGTTTTACACACACACACACACACACACACACACACACACACACACACACACACACACACACACACACACACACACACACACACACACACACACACACACACACACACACACAAATGTATAAGGGGTTCAAAGCATCTGAGAGCACGTCTTTATTCTTTCTGTCCACTAGAGGTCAGACTGAACCGGCTGCTCAACTGTACAGCTGCAGTTTGTTGGACAAACATGACCACAGTAAATAATTTCCAACCTTCTGCACCTATTCTCTGGTTTATTGTAAATTATTCTATGAGGCATTACTGTACATTTATAATCCCCTCTGACCTATCTGGTCTTCTTGAAGTATGATTGAAGGGCAGCTTGTAACTGCAGTAACATGCAAGTTGCAGTGATCCCTGCCCAGACAATTCAGATTTACAGGATAAAATATTTGAGAGTCACTTTTTGCTCTTCACTGCACTGTTTAAATTCACCCTCAAAACTGCTCCGTCTTCAAACCGCTTTAGGTAACATCTCTACAATGCATTTAGAGGTCAGACAACAGAAGAGCTACATTTTTTGATGTAATTTTATTGAACGTAAAGAAACAGCGGATGGGCTAATACACACATTACCTGCTGTATATTTCACAGCCACTCTAAATTGTTCAATAAGTCTCGCATCCGTTAAGATACAAGCAAGGCCACTGGGAATGTGTTGACACAAAGTTATCTGAACAAGGCTGTTCTCCTTTGAATTCCTATGAACAGAATGTAACAAGAAGAAACAATGAGGGAAAACACATTTTTGGTACAGTGGCAATTTAAGGCAAGTATACATTATGTTTTGTTCTTCACTATCTACAAGGCACCCACTTATTAAAGTCATTCAATATGGGCCATTTTATCATTTAAAAATAAATACAGAGTGCTGATACGTCTATTATTCAGTTAGTGAATCAAAAGCTGCTAAATGCCTCAATTATGGATTAACAACACGTCCGATTAAGACCAAACATTCGTCACAGGGTTTGTTAGTGTCTTTAGACCAGCTCAGATAACAGTATACAATTTATTTCCTGTAAGCAACGGGAATTAAACATTAACTCAATTGGTTTTGTATCAATAAAATCCTTGTAAAATAGTCTAAGCAGGTTTGTTAAATTTAGAAGTGTTTTAGCTGTTTCCTTTTAAGGCTCACAGAGGGCTGGACCTCAAATATTTGATTCTTTAATCCCCTTTAAAGTGAACATTCCTGTCTCCACAAAACCTCACTGTGGCTGTAGCTGTTGATTTTACCTTCAAATATCATTTTGATTAAATTTTTCTTGACTTTTCATGAGGGCTTGTCATTAATCAATTTATACTTTTGAGTGGATTAAATCATTTTAGTGGTCCAACAGGTGCAGGACAGGAGGGTTGTCTTTGGCATCAGTCTGTAGAGTCAGCAGCCACTTTGTCATCAATAATTCCTCATTACAACTGCCTACATATATTCACTATAGTTCATCTTTGTACACCGTTAATGTCAATCACTTGACTCTCTTGAGTCATGACTACCAATTTATACAATATTGAACAAGTAAGCAAAAAATATACATATAGCTTCAAAACAAGATCAAGATGTTCCAAAAATAACAATCCTTCCAGTTTGTCTAGCATATAATTCACTGATTGTCACCATTTTTGCACCCTGATGCCGCAATCTACTGCCCTGTGGGTGCACCACACACTGAAACAAACACGTGCCTGGTGATTATACCTGTTGAACATGGAATGATGTGACAAGTTACACATGGAAATGACAGCGAGTGTCCAACAGGACGTGTGATAACTAAAAGGGTGAGACAAGGAAAAAATAGTGTGCTTTGCTACACTAGGCTCCCCGGCCAGGACACCACCGTCAGCGTGACTTTATTCTTCTGTAGCTTGAGCATGGGGATGAGAGACGAGTTGTTCATTCCCACTGTTGTGGCTCCGTTCACCGCCACAATCTCATCACCGCACCTGTAGAGGGCATCAGATTGTTAACGTGGAGTCTGGCGAGTAACAGCGATGTAAGGATGGATGAGCCGATTATAAGGGAGTCAAAGCTTACTTGAGCCGTCCGTCGAAGTGAGCAGGTGTACCAGGCACGATGGTTTTAATGAAGAAGGGCTGCTGCCCGTGGCTCTCCTCGTAGCCCCCGACGATACTGAAGCCCCAGCTCTCGTTGTTGGTCTTCTGCAGGACAATGTCCCGACACCAGTGCATGTGACTGAGGAGACAAGTTTAGAGTCATCTCTCTCACATAAAAACAAACAGACTGGAGCTGAGAAACCGATATCAGGTAACTGGTGGCGATGAAGGCGGCTCTACCTCGGTAATCCCAGCCAGCGAGTCCACAGCGGTGTCCAGTTGAGGGTGTCGTCTCGTGAGTCGTCCATGGGGTCGAGTTCGTCCTTGTTGGCAGCCTCGGGGTCCTCCTCCGAGTCCTCAGAGAGGGTCTGGATGACACGGAGCACCACCTGGGACTGAGCTGTCTGAGCCTTCAGCACAGAGACGGCCTCATTGTAGGTCAGCTGGGTCAAATCGACACCGTTGATGCTCAGCAGAACGTCTCCTGTGGAAATACAGATGGGGTTATTAGCATGGACAGAGACATATCAGTTAAAAATATCTTTGTGTTCAACATCAGCAACAGATTAACACTTCAGGGGTGAACTGAAGCTTCTGTCAGTTCAACCAGATGGATAAAAACAGGGGAGGCCACAATGTTTAGAGACAGCAGCTCTCTAGGAGAAGACTCTGGCTGTTTTTCAGACTTAAGGATGCATCCTTGGTAGACTTCATTTCAATGATGCTGCGTCATGAAATCCCGCTCACTGCTCCAGTGTCTAGGATCCTCCGAAATTCCGTAAGAGAATTTTCAAGGGTGCATAAGTTGTAGCCTTGCCGTTCTTAGACCACAACGGTGGGACCTTTTTAATGCGGAACGCCTAGAATATCCGTTCTCTATAACCCTGCTGTACGTGGCGATAATGTTCTGCCTGGGTGCAATAGGTCAAGACAATGACGCACATCTGCACACAAACTAAACTGTTTCATTAGGTGTTCTCCGAATGTTAGGGAGGAGTCTTGCTTAGTCTGTGAAGGACCTGACTTGGACATCCTTCAGTCATTTTTTTTAAGCAAACTGCCACTTTCTCAAATTTGGGAATTTAATAGAAATACCATTACAAAGACGAGAAGAAATTCCTTAACGCCACAGATGACCAGATGCTGTGTTGTACCTCTTTTGATGGTGCCATCTCGGTGCAGACAGCCGACAGGCTGCACACTCGTGATGTAAACGGGCAGGCGGCTTCGACAATCCCTCCCTCCGGCAATGGTGATGCCCAGAGAAAGCCGAGGCTCCTTCTTCAGGCTCACGGTCTTCTCCTGACTAGAGAACCCACCTGGAGGATCCTATTTGAAGAATGAGAAATATTAATATCAAGCAACCACAAATTGGTTGCTTGGTGGGTTGCTTGGTTGGTTACTGTCCAAGACAGTTTGGATTTCTAAAATTATACTGGCTTCATTCAGCACGCCGTGTTTCACAAATTATCCTCAAGAATCCGCGTTTTATCTTCTTTAACATAACGTGCATTACCGTCAGTAATGCCAATTAATCTGAGCGTCTCCAGGATCTAATTGATCCCTCTCAGAAAACCACTTGCAGAAACAAATGTGAAACATTTGAGATGGAGCTGAGAGGTAAGGGTAGAGGCAACGTGTGAGGATCAACACTAAGCCCTCGTAGTGGAAAAGATGTGTGGAAAATGACAACTTCAACCAGCCTCCTTGTTGCTCTATGGAGTCTGTAAACCGTCAGAAGGGAAGCTCGGGGGTTCTTCCTTCCCACAGCAGGGAGCCCATCCCCCCCAACAAGACGAAAAGGCACGACTCTGCAGGCGAAAGCTAACTGTTACCAGCTTTGATCCTCTGCCTCCCAAAGAAACAACCAAAAAACAACAAGACAGTGGCCCCGTAGCGGCAGAGTGAGCAGCACCCCAGGCCTTTTGATCAGGACAGAGGGAGGCCCCGGAGAAGGGCTTTCATCTCCGCTCACCAACGCAGGTGTCTGCTCTCAAATCTTCTCACCCTCAACTGGGGGGGGGGGTTGCTGTTCTTTCTACCGACGGTGTATGGTACAGCTGAGTGTGAGACACAGGAGCAACCATTACAGTCACACTGTGTAAACAGACACGTGGAAAGTTTATAAGCCACTGTGACCAACACTGTGGTTAGTGGTGTAAAAGGATAACAGCTGGATAGGGCCCGAATAAATGTGGATAGAAAATATGGTCATTTAAAAAGGAGGCGTGCAGCAGTTAGTTTATTTCATTTGAGTTTGACTGTTTGGCTTGTGAAGAAATGTTCCATGTTACCTTCATGTAGGTGGAGCTGCGCCTGAAGTACTGCGGCTCCGCAGGCCTCCTGCTTGCTCGGGTGTGTTGTCCCTCTCTGCTGCTTCCTCCTTCCTCCTGAGTCTCTGCTGGTCTCATCACCACAAAGTTCACTCGCACCTCACTAGCCTGCACACAAATAACAAGAAAACAATCAATGTGCTGTACTGTGACTGTCAATCCTGTGACCTCTGCCTGCTGTTCTGATGTTCATGCTGTTTTACATGTGACACTCATCGATGTTCCTGCTGACCATTTACCACGATTAGCTGCTTTTGGTTCATATAAATTTCAGGATGGAATTCAATTTGCAGAGACTTAAAACCTGCTTGACAGATACAATCCATCACATTTAACGCATTTTAAAAAAAATTTTTTTACCTTGCTTACAGTTGGGCCAGTGGCAGTATGTTTCCCTCTTTCACATCCTTAAACAAGCTATCTGAGAAGCTGTGACATTTTGTATCATGTATGTTAATGAACCCCACAGGGTTCATTTGGTAAATTAGTTGACCCCTTGACCTTTTTCATTACTGTCACTTTCTTTCAGGCTACAAATACAATTTGCATTTTGACCAGGTCAGATTGCCATTGTATTTCTATTAAGGCCAAGGTATTTTCTATTGTGCTGAATTTGCATTCAATCATTACAAAGTAACCAAACTACATGTAAGACTTCATCATTAGCATCGTGTTTGCTCTTATTAATTTGTGGTATAATAACCATCAACCAAGAAGAACTTTTTTAACTCCATAATTCTCATTATCTTTTTTTTTTTTTTTTTTTTTTTTTTTACAAAAGCTGTTTCCATGTTGTTTATTTTCTTCCTTTTTTCTGCCTTAGTTTTTTAAATGCTTTATGACAACCACCTTCAAAACCTAAAATGCCTGTAATTCTATAAATGTAACAACATGTACGAGTTCAAACTAGCTGATAGTCACTACCACATTATTATAATAACATAATTCTGAGAACAAAAATACATTGGTCAAACCAATAGCAGCTTGGAAATAAGGAAATCAAATTATACACTTAAGAGTGTGCTTTAAAAAAAACATCAGTGCTGATGTTGAGCATGTGTCATTTGTAGTATAATCATGTCTCTGGTGCTTTCATATACCTGTATGATCTGTGCAGCGCTCTCAGGTGTACCGTGCCTCAGGTCGTGTCCATTGATGGCCAACACTTTGTCATTGTTCCTCAGTTTTCCATCTTTGGCTGCCAAACCACCAGACAGCAGGTCCAGGATAAAAACTCCGCTCTCGTCTGATTTGCGGATGAGTTTGATGCCGAGCGGTTCTGTGCGCTGGCTCTTCATTAGCGTCACCTGCAGGACTGTGCCGGGGTTGTGATTGGAAGTAGTGTTGCCATGGGGACTGTGAGAGAGCTGGGAGGCGTTGGGAGTGGTGGAGGGGTGATGATCAGACCGTTGATCCCTTAATTTGAAACCTTTCTCCTGCATTACAGTGAGCCTGAGGAGTGAAGGCTGCCGTAGCACCGCGATGGCCCGGGTGTGAGGAACTGAAGCCAAACTGATGTCATTCACCTGGAAACACGACACCACGGAGAGAAGAAACAACACTCTCAGTGGTAAAGCAGCCAAACACAAACATGGCACAACATACTGTACACATATGTTCACCGCCACTGTGGGAAGTTTTTGTTCAGCACAAAAAGGAGATTAAGTTACTTTTCCTGAAAGATAATTGTGTTAACAAAGTGAGAGCGCAACTTAAAGCTCTGTTTCAATTTGTGATATCTGACTTTCTGATCTTTATCCAACCTCCTCCTGCATTAAAATAATCAGAGCTTTAACAAATATTAACTACAAGCCTCTTCTGTTTTAAATAAGAGTCCGTCAAAGTAATTTTTTGCTCGAGAATCTAATGTACCAGACGGCCCACACAAAAATCAATGTGTCGATTCAGGGGGAAGAGAAAGATTGAGTTTCAAGATTTTAATGATGTTATCTTCCCTCATCTTCACCATATCTCTTTACATTCACAAACTCTCCACACAAAAAAAAAACCTGCAGCTATTGTTTCACATCCTGAGAGTGGCCTCTTGGCTAGCTGTTTTTTGTTTTCGTTTCTAGGTTTGGGATTGGTTGGCTTTAGAGGAAAAGGTATATTTCAAAGGACACACTGAAGCTGAAATAGTCTGTCAGCTCAGTTTACAGCCGCACCACACGCCCGGACAACCGGAGGGTAGAAATCCAAGGAGGAGGATATTACAGGAATAGTGGAGCTCACTACTTATTGAAGTCTCCAGTTAATCACCCTGCCGTCTATTCTTTTGTGTGAAAACCAAAAGTGTTACTGCAAATTAAACTAAACATACTCAATGTATAATTCAGATGATCAAATTATTACCACTGGCATTAAACTCATCACATTTTTTGATAATAGCTCTAATAATAATCTTTCAAAAAGAAACAGAACAGTAAAAAGAACAGATTGAATTTTAGTCCCTGCTTTGTGTTTGAAGAATGACTCTCTCAATGCAAAAAGGTGGTAAATCAGCCAGTGACAGCCACCAGGTAAAGGTTGTTTACACTCACGCGACATGTTTTCGCCTGGTGATATTAACCACACCTTGTTACTATGAAGCTAAAACGTGTTTATCTTGAATAGCCACTTTCCCATTCCCTACTGAAGAGCACAGTGTTTACAATACCATGAGAATGCAGCCACAAGATGTTGGATTAAACTGACACGCTACACCACCAGACTATTTCTGAATCCCCACGCTGAAGGAGATATGAATGCTCAACATTATGGAGGACATAATCCCGCCACTCTTCTCATTTAGTCTGAGCCTCTCTCACCTCTAAGATATGGTCCCCGGGCGCCAGCCTGCCGTCGCGAGCTGCTAACGAGTCCCGGACGATCTCCTGGATGACTATGTTTCCCAGCGGTGTGTCTTTCCCCCCCACAATACGAAGGCCCAGCTCCTCCTCCGGTTCCTCTCTGAACAGCTCCACCACATTGGCCTCGGCCACCAGACTGGACCGCAGGGGCGTGTTGTCTGGAGGAAAGAGGAGCAGAGAACCAAGCAGAATAAACATGGCTGAATTTCCTGTTAATGAAGCAAAAATCTCCCCGTCCTGCCGTCACGTTATACCTGATGAACACGTGATAATATAGTTTAAACATTAATGTGCTGGCCAAAACCATCCCGTATGAATCATTATTCCAAACAGCAATTATACCATTGTACACTCCAGGCTGATGAGCAAATGCCTGGAAATGTGATGACGTCTCCGAAAACAAGTCATTTTTTTAGCACCTGCTAAACTGCTCTTACGTCACATGCATGGTAACTAAACTATAAGATGGACTGTTCCCGATGTAATGAAATAGAAAGTTGCCGGGATTCAAATATACAAGAAAAATGACAAAGGTGCCTATAGAAATCTGCAAAACTTACTTACACTACTAATGATCCAAATATTATTTTAGGTTGGAACAAAACAAATCTTGTTTCATTATTTATACACACAAACAGCAAATATAACCCTAGTATGCAAAACATTTTAATTGCTTTAATCTGTCATTTCCTGTGGCTTGTGTAAATAAAAAGTTAAGTTTTCAAAATAAAAAATAAAAACATGGTCAGTGTGAATATAGACTCCAGAAACTATTTAGAAGAGAAAGCTAAGGCACACGGTAAAATGATCACTCATTTTGTCATTCGTAAAAATCCTGATTCAGCTTGATTGTATCGCACTTACTGTTACGCACCTACTCTCACTTTCTATTTTCACCTCCAACTAAAAGGGTTCAGATAATCAGGATAAACAGATATGACCTTCTCATCTAACTCTCAGCAAAACAGCAAAAAACTTTCTTCAAAAAAAGTTGGGGCATACACCTTTACCAGGAGAGTCATGCATGAAATTACACAGCGCTGCGTCAACCAGTGACCTGTTCTTGGACCATAGGTGACGTGTGTTTTTCCAGCGCACAGTGAAGCAGAGACAATTCTCGCACACTGCACCACGCAGACTATCTGAACTGTGGAAGCGACCCGTGCGTACACACAGACCGTTCAAGTAATTACATGCTGCGGTACCGATCTATTTAGTACAATGAGCATTACAAAGGCTGACAGCACAGCTGGTGTGACCTGGATGAGTCAACATGCTGATATTGTTATGCAGAAATAATGATCTAAATATATATCTTTAGGTCTACTGTGATTCCTTTTTGAGACTTTAAGAGCATACAAACACAATTTGATCAAAACAGAGATCACCATGGATCAAGTACAAAGTTCTTTGTGGGAACTGATCACCAGTTGCCTGGCAACTGTGTTTTAGTGGACTTTGGTCCACGGTACAAGCTTGCAGGCTGCTTTAAGGGCTTTTCCCATGATGAGACTGTCTGGTTAAAACATCTGTGAGCTGGTGCGTGTTGCTATGGCTCGGCTGATGATTCACCTGTGACAGACAGAATCAAACCCCCGAGGCTACGAGCAGCAATTCTTGTGTGTCTTGACAATTACCTCAGCAGGGAAACTATTTCTCTTAAACCTGGAAGCCCCTATAAACATTATTCATTTTCATTGCCACACACGAACCTCGTATTGCTAAAAACTTCAAAGTGTCATGTTTAGACATGAAACCCACTTGTGGGACTCGGTCACTGTTATGATGATAAAATGACTTCATACCATCCTCACTCTCTTCATAGGCAGGATTAATTAGACCGGGCTCAGGCAGATCCCGGGTGGGATTTCGAGACAATGTTGCAGACTGTTTAGCATCTCCAGACGACTCCCCTTCGCCCTTACGTCCCTTTAATTCATTCCACGAGGGCCTCTTCCTCCTCTCTGCTTCCTCTCTGAGTCTTTTAAAAACAGGGCATCTGAGGAAAGACAAGGGACACAGAGGAAATAATGACTGACCAGTGATTTTCCTCTGAGAAACACATGTGAATATGAGTCTTTTTTTTTTAACAAAATAGAAAGATTTTCTTAAATGTTTCATGTTCCAGGAATAGATTGACAAGAACGGAGAGATCAAAAATGGATATTAACCGTGTTTTGAGAAGGCAAAGAGATAAGAAGAGAAGCACTATGCAGATGAGTAGATCATTTCACTGCATTGCAGTGTGTCTGTTGAGACAGTTTGAGTCTGATTAAGTTAGTCAGTGTGATGGGACTGCTGCTTGTCCCTCATACCCGAACTTTGCCTCCTCGTTGTTTGCACAGAGAAGCTACAGCGGGACGACCTGCCTCCCACAACTGACTGCGTCACGGCGGCCCGGGGGGGGGGGGGGGGGGTAAGCACCACACTGGACAAAACAACACGACTGACCTGCAACCCGCTTAGAGCTCAATAATTACAAGGCTGTGTGTTCATAGAGGAACTGTGCTAGTGGCACAGCTTCAAAGGTGGGGAAACATTCCTCGAAAGGACACAAAGAAGAAAAACTTTAAATATATTTTTTTTAATTCATGCAAAGTAGTCAGAATTCTTTTGTCATGACTTAACAAACATCATTTGATGTTTACCTTCAAATGCAGATATGTTTGACGTTTTGGGAAATTCAATGATTTGGTTTGTTTTAACGAGAGTCTTTAATGTAAATATGAAGCTATAAGCAGCAGCCAGGTAGCTTAGTTTAGCACATAGACTGGAAATGGGGAAGTAGCAGGACTGACTCAGTCCAGAGATTTATTGGACGAGTTCAATACCAGAGAGAATCAGTGTGACCAGGAGTGAACTGCTATTAGTTTTATACGGGAGGGAACCTGTGACATGCAATGAATAATTATTTACTTTCTATTTCATGAGAAAGTTTGAATGGGAGTCTACGGAGCCAGATTATTTTTGAAGCCAACCTCTAGTGGCCATCGGTGGTGTTGTAGTTTATGGCACTTCCACATTATAAAATAGTCAATGGTCACAGCAGATTCTTGCATATGTCTCACAATAAAATCCTTGTTAAGAAATGTTTTCTGTCTACTGAAACACTAGAGAGCTTTAAATTTGAAACAAATACAGGAAGTATTGAGTTTGTATTGACAGTCCAAGGCAGTAGCTTTAACAGGGCACACAGGCTCAAATCAAGATGATTGAGAACAGTTTATTTTCTCACTTGAAAAAACAAGCAGCAGAGCGTCGTTCTCGTTCACTCCTGCAGCACTAGTATGACAAAACTACACCAGCTATAGCGATTACCGGAATTGACAGAGGGTTCAAAACATTTTAAAACTAGAAGAACTATTGCACATGATTGTATTATATATTTACTATTTACAGTAAAGACAAGGAAAAGATATTTGTGCTTTTCCATCTAAAACAACACACCACTCGTAGTTTCCGATGTTAGAACTGTGAGGTGAAGGTCGAACAACATCCACTGAAACTGCTGTCATGAACTGTCGGGTCTTACCTGTTGTGCAGGTGTGGCTGCAGTTCACAGCGCTGCATCTGCTGCTGGCACTCTGTGTAGTGGGGACACGTCACAGTCAGCTTGTCCAGCAGGTTCCTGACCAGCAGGCTGGAGGGACGGCACTGATGTAGCTGCAGCCGCTGGCGATCCACGGGGCAGAAGTCCTGCTCTTTCAAGAAGTTGCTCAGACAGTGGAAGCAGTAAGTGTGACCACACGGTGTATCCATAGGTTTGAGTAGGGGTTGCAGACAGATGTGGCACACCAGTTCATCATCCACCTCGTCCTGGTACTCGTACAGGTGGCTGTCGTGGCCCTCGTGCTGCTGGCCGCACTCCTTACAGACGCGTGCCCACGACAGACCTGCGGAGCTGCTGCCGACAACTTTGGTTTCTGTTGTAGCCATTGTCTGAGGAGGCTCAGTCCAAACTGGAAAAGATCAGCGTCCCCTCTTATCTCCTCACAAACTCTGTCAGGTATATTTCTCAAAGTTTAGGTCTGCATCTCCAAAGCTGATTCAGCTCAAATGATGTTGCAGAGTCAACGATGTTATCTGCGGGTCTTCATCTGGATTTTCTGTTGAGATTGAGAAGCACAGTAAGGTCTACGGCAGAAGTCGGACTATTCCCACTCATACTGGCCAGCTCCACAGGAAATGAGAATTCCACAAAGCAGCAGCAATATGGCAGCAAGCTACAGCTGCTTCCTCTCAGCGAGTTTCCTGAGGGACAAAAGGAATTCTCATCTCAGCCAAAAGTCACCGTGCTTCTCACTGAAGGCTCTAAAAACTCTGTGAAATGAGGCAGAAGAAAACGGACTAAGTCAAACCGCTGCTAATGGGAGGGAACAAAGGCATGGCACTACACGAGAGTACAAATTCTGAATGAACTGGGCAGAAATGCAATCCCCTTCACTAATGACCTCTCGCTCCCAATTGGCAGTGGTCTCCACCCCTTTGTGCAGCTCCTAATCTCCTTCTAATTCCTTCTCATAAGGAGAGAACTGATTAGGAACGCATTCTTTTGAGAAACTTTTGCACACCTACTCCACATATGAACAAATGCAGCATAAGTTTCACCAAATACACTCATAAAAATCGACCTTATAAAATTAATTGTATCAACTAAAATCGGTGTGGAGGGATAAAAAAAAAAAAAAAAAAAAAAAAGGATTAAAGGACTTCCAAATGGACCATAGCAACTTTTGAATGGAAAAAAATGCAAACAGTGAAAAAAAAATTAAATCATAGTTAGGAACAAAAAGTGTCACTGAGTTACAGTAAAGGTGTACCATCATTTCAGAAAACTTCATGTCAGAAAACAAATGCACAAAACACCACCACACATACCAGCTTCCTACCTCTGTCCTGAACATACAAAGCTACAAATTAGCCACAAATGAAAAAGTGAAAATGAGCCACCAGAGTAAAGTCACTACCTTCAGCGTCCTCTTCTTTGTGACCCCGGTCCACATTTCAGGCGCAAAAAGGCTGCTTTATCTCCGGTGTTATTGGAGCGACTCACCCGAGATGATATTTCTGTTGTCAAGCGCCCGGTAGCCACTGCACGAAAACACGAGACTCTAGCAGTTGCCTGAAGCCTGAACGAAACCAGAGCCCCACCTCCCTAGCAGCAGACCATCAGAATAATGACTGTGTATGTGTGTTGCTGTGTGTGTGCACATATTTGTGTGCATCAGTGTGGATGTGTATGAGCTCCGACTGCACCGGTGTGAGGAATGCAGAGGAGGAATTGGTATAACTCGGCAGCATAAGAGGAAAGAAGGAATGTTCCTTCTGGATCTGTCATCAGTTCCAGTGTGTGTGTGTGTGTGTGTGTGTGTGTGTGTGTGTGTGTGTGTGTGTGTGTGTGTGTGTGTGTGTGTGTGTGTGTGTGTGTGTGTGTGTGTGTGTGTGTGTGTGTGTGTGTGTGTGTGTGTGTGTTTGTGTGTGTTTGTGGGTTGGGGGATCAGAATGCTGACATTGCACTACTACAGGTAAAGTACTCTCAGTAGCTCAATGACTGATTGCAAACAGAAAAGGCTGGTTACAAATATGTTTGCACACGTCTTCCCATGTATGCACACAGGCCTTCTCACTGTCTTTGTCTTTACTTTGTACAGGCGATACCTATTCCTGTAATGGATAGGGGTCACAGATCCTGTGGCGCTGAGAGAGAAGCACAGTAGAAACCAGGCTGCGCTCCATTTATTTTGAGACTGCTTGACCTGGTGCAAGAACCCCCCCCCCCCCCCCCCCCCCCCCCCCCCCCCCCCCCCCCCCCCCCCCCCCCCCCCCCCCCCCCCCCCCCCCCCCCCCCCCCCCCCCCCCCCCCCCCCCCCCCCCCCCCCCCCCCCCCCCCCCCCCCCCCCCCCCCCCCCCCCCCCCCCCCCCCCCCCCCCCCCCCCCCCCCCCCCCCCCCCCCCCCCCCCCCCCCCCCCCCCCCCCCCCCCCCCCCCCCCCCCCCCCCCCCCCCCCCCCCCCCCCCGTGAAGTAAGAGATAACCAACACACTACACTTACATTAAATACACTATAGTTTCCCTTCTTTCAATTCCTCTTCTATCCTTGTATATCTGGTGTATTATTTGATTTGTGGTCAGGTGGCATGCAAAAGACGGTCACAGAGAGCTCCCGAAAGGTTTCACTGCAGGTGTAACACGTCTTAATCGAAGCGGCTTCACAGGAGGACATTCAGCAGCAATGGTGAGGATTGATACCCTCCTGCTTACTGTGTCTGAAGCTATCCAATCATATATATATATAGATATTTATCAATATTTCCAAACTAACACAGCAGTGTTTCACAAGGTTTCTCAGTAAAGGTGCTCATCTTTCATGGGATCCTCCATGTGAAGTGAAGATTCTTTGAAATGGTAGTGAGGAATCAACTAATTCATTTTCTATTGACAGCTAATTGCAAATTTCTCTGTTTTATATGATTGTAAACTGAGGTTTTGACTGCTGGTCAGAGCAAAGAGGCCATCTGATGACATCACGTTAAGGTAAAGTGTACCTTTACATTAATTTACATTATTTTTAGACATTGCACCTTGAATATTGTCTAAATCTTAAAAAATAATCAATCATTTTTTATCATGTTTTTCAGGCCAAAATGCAAACATTTGTAAATCCAGATTGCGAGGATTAACGCAAGCTTTTAAATGTTTTATATGATTGAAAACTGAATATTTGGGGGTTTTGGCAAGTTTGTCACACAAACCAAGCAATTTGAAAATGTCGATTTGGACATTTGAATTTCTGTGGGCACTATTTTCTTACATTTATTAGGCCAATCAATTAACTGATTAATATAGAAAAGTAATTTGACAGTGAAAAGAAATTGTTGCAGCTCTAAACTGAATGTTTTCTTTGTTTTAAATGGCTGGACAGAGAAAAAAACAATCTGATGAAATTTGTCATTCTTTTCTAACCCAATGATTTACTAATTAATCAAAAAAACAATAATGGAAATAATCATAATCAACTACTCAACCCCCAAATAACAATTAACCCTTTAGTTTCTTTTACTTTAACCATTGGATGAAGCCTAATCCTAATCCTAATCCTACAGTACAGCAAAAAAAGGTTATAAAGCTCCCACTTATACAAGATCTTGAAGAAAACTTGCAACAGCTGGGGTAAAATATGCTGTGCCGGTTTAGAGTCAACCAAAGCGTACCATGCAGACTACAAACAGCCTCAACAAGGCAGCGCCTTAGCCATATCAAACGCCTTGTAATCATGTGCGAGCATAGGTTTCCGAGGAAAACCTGTGTGGCCCTGCAGTGTCCTCCGCTCTACCGCAGGATTACCCAAGGTGGCATTTCTTCAAAGCGTAGCAGAATCACTTGCTTCGATGGTTGATATGAGTCACATGTGCTGCCACACCCTCAGTGAACACAGGTGAGGCCTTGTTGGATAATCGTTGCCCCCGTCCATGAGACAGGAGGTGTGTCATGTCTGCTTCTATAACACCAATGTCTGGTATTACTAATAGAAATTACACAAAATGAAATGGAAAATTAATCAAATCATAACCCAGAGGTGAACAACTCTTAATCATCAGGGTTTGAGTGACACATAATCGAATGGAAAGCTTGAACATGAGTGAAAGAATTAAAGACCATCTTTCCTTAAAGCTTGAATATGTATGGAAACTTTTGATTCATGCATTATTTTACTGTCTGCTTCGCTTTTCCTCGGTACAGACAACAGATTGTTCCAGTGGTCAAGGTAACATTAGATAAGTAGATGTTGCACCCTGTGAAAAGATGTGGAGCCGCAATGTCTTATCATGCAGAGCTGAAGTTTGACAGATTAACACGACATGTGTGTGTCTGTTATTTGTTTATAATTACAAAATCCATGTAACTTCTGTCTTCGAGAGACACTTTGAGCTCTATTTTAACTATCTAAGCGTACAGCCTAAAACCTCATGGTGCACGGCATTTAAGGTGTGCACAAATCCACTTTCACTAGTTTAACAGTGTAAGTAAGACACCTGGTTCAAAGGGGTGGTCTTGAGTCTATTATTAATCATAGATGTGTTTTGGGTGTAACATAAAATAAACCAATCAGAGTGTAATTTCCCATTCCCTTTAAGGACCATATTATTATGTGGCTTTTAAATGGCGGATTTGTCAAGTAGCTTCTGTCCTGAGGACAGAGGATCTGCTAGTGTGCAGATTAAGTAGACTGATAAACACATGATAGTCTTTAATCTTTTGCCTGCTTGTGCGCTGCTGCATGGCCCCGTGTGTGTAAACAGCGGAGTATTTGTGTGTTGTGCACCCCAAGCTGCAACCTCGAATGGCCACTTGAAGCTGGCTCCTAAAGCGAGTCAGTCCCCGCAGGCCCCGTGTTAAAATACCAAACTTCACAGCAGAATCACCAACGTTTACAGCCTGGTACAAAACACGGTTTTGGTCTCTTAAAATAGCAGTAAAATACTGCATCACTGACTTAAGACCAGATTTTTGTCCGTAAATCGCTGACTGATGATAGCAATGCACCAACATTGCGTCTCATTTAAAGACCAACACAGCCAAAGGTGCTCAGATGACTCCGTTTACATTTTGCATTTTCTATTAAAAAAAAGCAGACGGGAAAATGACAACTACAATGGTCTGAAACTGGCAAATATACTTGTGTTGTGTTGGGGGCCGCCTTGTGTTGGGTTTAAGACGGAGCCCTTTGAACTATTGGGGTCACTTTGTCTCTCCTGTTTGTATGTATGATACAAATTTACTTTGACAGTGTGTCACACTGTTTATTATGACAGTCAGTGGTGTTGTTAAAGGTCTTTTACGGCTGCATTAGTTACACATTACTTATCAGCAGTTCTAATTTAATTTCCTTCACAACCAAAATGAAATGCCATCTATTTTGAGCACTGTCTGAATATTATGTAACTGCTATAGCAACAACATGCAAAGTCCCCTGCTTGAAATATAACCACCAATATTTGCATTGAATACCCATCTGTAGGAAATAATCAACTCCAGCAACACAAACCATGTGAGGAACCCTTGGTGCCACTAGCTTCTCCACGGCTCAAACATTCACGCAACCAAACCTGCTTCATTCTCGGCCTCACAGCAGACTCACACGTGGTGCGGTGCCAGTGTCTCCACCGCAAATCACACATGAAGGTTAAGCTGATATTCACAGGGCATGTGAGCCTCGCACTGTACAGCAGCCCGTACCAAACAAACACCACCCACCGCTTTAACTTAGGATGTCGCCATTGTGTTCAGCATAAATGGCAGATGAGAGTTGAGAACAAAAAGCCCTTCAGGCACAAATGACCGTAGGTGAAGAAATTATGGAAATAACTCAGCTGACCCAGAAAAAGATCTGGATTTGCTTGTCAACATGTCAACTTTAAATACTCTCACTTTTTTGTTTGGACACTTGCAACATCTACTGCAGAAGTGGCAAAAATATCAGAAGAGTATGGTCAAATAGACGTATTGTTATTTGACTAAAATAGAACATCAATTAAATAGCATCTATTTTGAGCACTGTCTATAAAGGTTTCTATTTTCTGTCTACTTTCACAGAAAACTACTGAAGTCCAAAAGTAGCTCCATTGAAGACAAGTGTTTGAGGTAACTTCACTGATCAATAAAATCACACTAAATGAGAACAAAGTTAGCATTTGGTCCACTTTTGCATCCGTGCTGACATAAGTAAATGGTCTGCACTTATATATCACCTTTCTATGTCAGCAGTCTACAAAACACTGTACAGTTTTTGACACCCATTCACCCATTTACACACATACTCACTCACACAACAGTGGTTTAAATGGAGCAGTGCCACCATTTAAGGTGCCAGCAGGAGCAACATGGGGTTCGGACACTTCGGCATGTGCACAGAATGAACCAGGGATTGAACCACCAACCGTAAGATTAGTGGCCAAACATCTGAGCTAGTATCAAGTCCTTCAATTTAGTAAAAGTACTGCGTATGCAGAAGTACATTTACTCATGTACTTTGGTACAATTTTTAAGTACTTGTACTTACTTGAGTATTTCCATTGATGCTACTTCCATCCTCCCACTCCACTTCAGAAGGAAATATTGAACTTTGTACTCCACTGCATTTGACAGCTTTAGTTACTTTTAAGGTAAAGATTTAACACAATTCATTACATGACAAGTTTTTAAAATACAACACATTGTTAAATATTAAACTTAAGTGGTGATATTAAGTGGTTCACCAGCATGTTTGTCTTCTGATGTCTTTGAAAAAAACGATGTGTAGTCGGGGTCACATCTCGGATGTCTCCGAGTTGTTAGCAGCTCCACCAAACAGTTTTTGTTTTCCCTTGAAACTTCTCACATGGTTTCATTTCAATAAATGTTCAACTAATGCAAAATCTCACCAAAAAAAAAAAAAAAAAAAAATCTAGATTTGAGAAAAAGGTCCACTTCTTTCCAATCCCAGTAATCATCTCACGACCTCTAATATTTATCTGTTGTACCCATCGGGGGAGAAAATCCCCAAAGGCCCCACAATACAATACTAAAGTCACAATATATTATTGCGATTTTGGTTATGCTGGGTATTCCAAGAACATATATTGTATTGTAATTTATTATCTTTCTTCTTCTGCATGTCCCCAAAGAAAAACGTTGTCAATAGCTTTTTAACTAATAATACAGTGTTCAGTATGTTCATTTCACTTTTGCCACTGTTATTGCAGAAAAATGAGATTATCAAGCAGACTGACCCTCACTGTCATGAAAATCTGTCACAAATGTTGATAGATAGATAGATAGATAGATAGATAGATAGATAGATAGATAGATAGATAGATAGATAGATAGATAGATAGATAGATAGATAGATAGATAGATAGATAGATAGATACTTTATTAATCCCTCAGAGGGACATTTTTACATTTGCATGCTCCTGACAAGTTATTTACATTAAAATTGTAATACTTAGTGTCCATGTATTGATACAATACGGCCAAAAAAAAAACTAAAGTGTAATGAAGTATATCTACCCAGCTGTAAATGTACTATTACTTCAGTAAAGGATCTGTATACTTCTACCACCACTGCCTCATGGATGTGTGTGTTGTCACTGCCACCATAAATAACTCCCATGTCCCCCTGTGACAAGCCGTGGTGCTGTTGGTGTGGTCCTAATCACCACACCGCTGTGACACATCCAGATGACAGAGGAGGCAATAAAAGTCCACAGGTATGAGGGGGGAAGGGGGGGGAGAGAGATCCTGCTCGATACCCCCGGTTAAAGTGGGAGCAGGACGACGTGGCTTCACCTTCAGCTCACTGTAACCGCCGGGGACGCGCTAACAGCTACACACACCTTGAGCCCGGAAACTCACTTCTGTGTCAGCGGGTGAATATGTGCTCTAACACGAACACATTTTACCGCTGACCTCGGGCTTGTTTCGCCCCCCAAACTCCGCAGCACCTTAAAATGACGTTTGATTGCAGAAGCGAACAGCATTAGCTCGGGTCGATTACGAAACTCGTCTTACCTGTGTGAAGGTTGTTTTCCGGAAGCGGCTAACGTGTCGCGAGCTAAAACAAAGAGATCCCTGTAAAGTCGGTTTTAAAACACCCCGGAGAGTGTTCGTGGCCAGCGTCTATCCCGCCGTGGTTTTCATCCAGGATCTTTTTTTTTTTTCTTTTTTTTTTTTTAGTTTTACCGCAGAGCTATCGGTTGAGTTATCGCAGCCCGATGTCCCAGGTGGAGTTCAACCTGCAGGCGAAGACTGGGCGACTTTCCCAGTTTCGAGCAAACATACTTGGAAACCAAGAGTCTCGGCAGGAAGTCCATGCAGGTATACACAGAGCCGAACACGCTGTCCCCCCTTTCACTGATCTGTAACGGAGCTGCTGCAGCCTATAACTGCATAACTACCAGCAAACATCATGTTGACAAAACAGTCATTTAAAACCATAAATCCACAAAAAAATCCTGTCGTATATTTGAACAAAAACTCAACATATAAGTCTTAGTTTTTGTGATCTAGCAAAATAGGCTATATATATATTTCCCTTTTTATATAATATATAAAGGGAAATATTTCCTCCCCTTGACAAATTATTATTCATTTATGCAAAACAAAACATTCTATAACCTTGTTCACATGTGCACTAGTATCCTGGTTTTGTTTTGCATCTTATTTTAGTTTTAGAAACCTGGATATATAGCCTACCTGGACTTCTCCAATAGAAACCAGAAGCCTGTGAGGACCTTATTCAGGTTTGTGGACATTTTCTGCCGGTAGAGAACATAAAGGCTAAGATGGAGAAAAATTAAGACAACGGTTCACAGTTGATCAGAAACATGGATCATGTTTACAGAAAATCCAGGTTTCTAATGCTGTATGTAAACATAATATCCTGTATATGAAAAAGTGGGGTACTATTGCATGTAATTGCAGTCACTGTATCCTCACTGTGTGTAGTTGGTGTAATGGGGCTAAGAAAGTAAGCTACATAAGTAGGCTACTTAATTTACTTGAGTATTTCATTTTCAAACCACTTCACACTCTCACTGGACGACATCTTATTGGAAAATATTGTACATTTTACGCCACTATATTTATTTCACAGCCCTAAACTTGACAAGACATGTTCAGTGCTTCTAAAATTTGATGCTCTGTTATAAATTAAACTTCACAGCAGTTTATACAATCACATATGCAGCTGACAGAAAATTGATTAGCATTTTAAATGGTTATTTTTCATGCAAAATGTCCCAAATTTCATATTTCCAGCTTCTCAAATGTGAATATTTCTCGCTTTTTAAAAATTATTTAAATTATACATCAAAAAACTGTATTATTCCCCTGGTGGTTGATTCAATCATCAGAGACATGAAATGTGTCTGTTTAGGATCTGGATGTACCTAGCTTAACTAAATGTCCGAAGTTCGAAAGTATAGTCTGTTTTAAAATCAGATTTACCAACTTTTCAACATCAAAACACAACCAGTGACTTGCTAAGTAGTACTCTCCAAAAGATTGCTTTTTATAAATAGGAAGGCTGCATCTACAGTGACTAGAACTTTTGTAATCACTTTGTATTTAATTTTGTAATTTACATGTCATATATATGTGTGCATGCATATACGCATACATTTTTTTTTAATAAAAACTGGGCACAAACTTAAAAATTAAAAACAACATCATCTGTTCATTGATTACACACTATATTAAGGCTGGATTTTTTTTTTCCACATTAGTGATTCTGATATTATAACTCTGGGTATGTTGTATTTCCTTTGTTTCTCTCAATGTGTAACTGAAAAACTCTGCAGTGTCACCGTGATCAAATTAAATGTTTTAAATAGTTACATTTTTAGTGCTTAAACCCTTATTTTCATCACCAATCAATCAATTATTTATTTTAACAACTAACTAACAAGTCTAGAAATGTGAGAAAATAGCCATCACAGTTTTTCAGAGTCAAAGGTAACATAATAAAAATGGCCTTACTTACATTCTAAAACATAAAGACATTTACAGCGAGTTTACACTGCAGCAAATGTTTATATTTGGGAAACTGGAACCATTAAATGCAGTCATTTTCCTTGATGAATTACTGACTAATAGATTATTAGAACTTTAGTATTTCACTTTATGCCCAAAGGAACACATAAAGTCAACATCTGCAGATAGAAAACTACTATAGTTTTGGGACTGTACCAGTTAAAAGGGCTGTGACACATGAACGGTGTAAAGCACCATACCCCCTGCAGTATGGAAGGGAAGTGTCTGTGCCATAAAACCTTTCTGTGAAAGCCTGTTTCCCCCACAATTTATTGCTGTGGTAGGAAACTTCAATTCCAAAGTGACATTTGCTGATACAAGCTCAGAGAATGAGACACTCCACGCTGGCAATACAGACATCAATTGGCCTTTAGTTCATGAGACAGCCAGGGGAGTGAGGCTTCTCGTCTTTCTAATGTTATATATAACATATAACAGAAATCTGGGGTTAAGTGGGAAGTGTCCTGAGTTCTATGATAAAGGGTGTTTAAAGCACATTATTGCCTTGCGTACAGCCTAAATTAAAAGGTAGTAGACATATTTGTGAGCTCTAAATAAATGTCAATAAATGTGCAAAATAAATAAAGACTTCCCAAACATAATACATACAACATACAACACACCTGATTTGGACAAGGAAAAATGTCTGTTTCTGACTTAACCATTTTTTTTTTTTTTTTTTTACAAACCATAGATCCAGAACTGAAACTTTAAAATACTTCAGACATATCACATAAAGTACCTATAATTCACAGTGACACCTTTGGCTGTCTGAGTAATATACATATTAAGACAACAATAACAAGCTGACAACATGATGGTTTGTGATAAATGTGAAACAGGGAACAAATAGTTTGAGGGCTGATTGCAGAGATGAGAAAGAGTGACCCCGTGTGCTGAGATGAGGTGTCACAACTTGGTTTCTTTAAGAAATTATAGGATGCATATGAATGTAGGTATCTTAAGAGTTTAATGATGGCTTTCATGTTGATTGACAACACATGGCAACAAATCTATTTATTGTACCATAAGGAGAAATTCTAATGACAACATGCCGATTTGAGCTGTGGTTGCACAAATCATGTCTTTCTTTGGTAAATTGTTTTCACAGCATTGAATTTGGCGATGGGAAACTTGGAAGTGGGTTGAAAAGACAAGACAAACAATGGCCCAACAATGCAATACATCCTGCAGCTCTGTCTCGCTCTCTAGCTTTCTCTCACACGGAACACACGCGCGCTCACACACACACACAGACTAGGCCCACAGCCACTGTGTTTGAGCTGCACTACCTACAAACAAGAAACAGGCTGTTTGTCTTTCCTGGGATCAGTAAACATCCTCAACACAAACAAGTTCCTCTGGAGTGAGAGAGGAGAAACTCACACCGTCAGGGCAGCTGCACTCTCACTCCGGCGCAGCCTTTGATGTCCTTCAGAGAGAGCTGATAATGAAGGCTCCTTACATCTTAATTCTTTTAATTGGAGTGTGGATGTAACAGGTTACTGATACCTCGCTGTCATTGTTTTGGCTTGATGTGGACGAAGGACATTTTTAAAGAAAATCATAATTGTTATTCTTCAGGTTGTGAGGCAACAGTTGGTGCAATTTGTCTAAAAAAAGACAAAGACACCTACCTCATCAGCTTGCTCTCAGTGAAAGTAAAATACAGATTTTAGTCACTTTGTTGCAGTGTCATCTGATTATCTGAGCATTATAGGACAAGGCTGGCAAAATTTTGTATTTATACTCTCAAAAAAATCCCATGAAAGGACCAAAACCAGCAGTATGTTAGTCCATCTCTCAACACTTATATCTCTCTGCAGCACTCGGCCCCAAGAACATTTGTTTCTACTGAAGATGTGTGTCTTTTAAAACAGGTCACAAATTTACTCTTTACTTTTCTTTTAACACCAGTTAAACACTTCCCTAACATAGCCCGACACAACAGTTTTCGCAAACATGACTTCAACTAGAGTAAAGAAGTGTGTTTGATTGGGACTATTTTTATTTGCAGATTAATATACACAAGTATATTGAATCCGCTCAAATTAACTACAGTGTCAATATTTATTGTGATGAAGGAACACGTGATGGTGTGGCTCATTTGTGTGTTTTAGTGGCTTTTGATCACCAATGCACAGTCAAATATTTTATATTAGCATGGCAGTGGTTGTTAGATTTAGTCTTTTTATAGAATTTGTTGACATTTAAAAAAACACGTATATACACATGTATAAACCTCATTTAGTCATGCTTTGCAAAAGAGAGAGAGGCTTACTGCATGTGCATCTGCTCTTTTGTTTTTAACTGTTGCTAAGGGACACTTTAACTCTGCAGCAG
This sequence comes from Brachyistius frenatus, assembly GCF_029030835.1. Lineage (NCBI taxonomy): Eukaryota > Metazoa > Chordata > Actinopteri > Embiotocidae > Brachyistius > Brachyistius frenatus. Next base: position 3,643,042 of record NW_027210616.1, read on the forward strand.
CTTGCTAAACCCCCCCCCCCTCTGGCCACTCCAGGCAAAAAGAATCTCACCCTGGGCGAGGCAGCGAGGCATTTGGTTCAGGCCGCAGCTTGTACTGCAGCCCCAGGTCCTGTCTGGCCTCCACATGACAGCTTTTAATCAGTGACTTATGAGACAAAACACACCAGACTATTCTGCGACATTCAAACTTCTCTGCAGGGGTCTCAGAGTCATTTACGAAGTTTGAATTTATTTCCTGATTATGGCTTCGATTGGTAAAGATCTACTGTGTCATGAAACACATGTGTCTTTCTTTATTATATTTTTAGCCAGAAATTGTCTGGTCACTTACATTTATTTATGCTTTTTCATTTAAGAAAATCATAATCAAGATTTATTTGAAATACTACAAAAGCATGAACAAGCTTGTATGTTTGTGTGTGTGAGTCAGAAGTTTTCCCTGTGTAAATATGCTTTAGCAGAGGGTGATCTTCAAGGGGTTGCTTGTTTGTACCTGCTGTGTCATTCTGCTCGTCCACTCAGCATGACACCCTGTAGCGCAGGATCAGCCCCTCTGAGATCAAAAGACTCCTGGGATTCTTATCAGATAATATTCCTGTCCGCCTTGCCTCCCCTTTGAGTCCAGTCTCCTCACTCTCTTGACCTGGATCGTGCACACTGTTCGTTACGGCCCCTTGGCCTTTCCTCTTCTTATCACTGTGATGGGCAGGCCGTGATAAGGCAGGTCCGGCCTCAAGACGGAGGGAGGGAGCTGTCCACTCTTTTAAACAGTTACATAACTTCAAGGCAGTAAAGAGGTTATCTCTGCCCTGTGTATGTGCTTTCCACACTCGGAAAAGGCACGAGTGACACATTTCTCACCATGCAGCTCATATCGATCATTAATGAGTTCTGACCGACGTGTGTACGAGAACCACGTCACTTATTTTTAATGTTGTGGCTATTATTGTGATTTCAGGGTCACATGAATTGAATTTAAGATTCCACCTGATCTAGTTATATTCCACATTTCAACACTGACATGTGACATCAGCAACATCTGTCGAAGTGTTTCATACATTTATGAGTATGCCAGCCAGGCAGACAGGCAAGACTGGTGTCCAAAGTCATGACCCTGCCCTGACCTGAATGAAGGAAATGGTCACGCTGCTCGGGACAAAGCAGGGCAAAGGAGAGTCTGAGGGGCTGGCTGGTCAACCTTAAACAATGGGTCCGTGCTCTAAGACCACGGGCCACACAAAGGCCAGAGAAACCCCCTCCTTTTCACTTGCACATTGCAATAGAGCTGGCATTTCACACTGCTCTGTGAACAGCCATTCAATCAAACTACTGTTTAACGTGACCCCTGGCCTAGACAGAAATCAAGATGAGTCTGGTGGGATGTATTTTAGGTAACTGACCTTACCAACCTTACTTCAAACCAGGAGCTAGTCACTCAACAAACCTCTCCATATTCAGTTCATATTAGAATCATTTCGATCTCAAAATACGAGACTTGTCCTATTTTGTCATTACTGCTCCACATTCCTGGGAATATTCCTTAAAAGCATGTAATCAATAGACCACCCAATAAATAATGTGTCTCGTGATGGTTGCAAGGAGCAATAGCACCCTGGGGAACAAGAGACACGACCAGACCCTTCGTCTGGGTCAACTACCCTCGAGCCAGGGCTGAGAGGCAACCACATAACCCTCTCTCTTCTCAATGGACTGCTCCTCCTCTCTACCTGTACACGGCTCGGATCAAGGTGTGGTGCTGCATATCAAACAGACTGAGGCCTTTGATGTGGATGGAAACACAAACACTGATTTGAGCAGAGTCGTAACAGCTTATTTGTTCCCTTTAGTCATTCATTGAGCTGCTTGTTGAATGTGTATGTCTTCAAAGGACTGCTGCATGCACCGGTGGTACAGTAGCCGAGGAGGCCCTGAGAGATGCCTGGCCTGGAGAGGTTGCGGGAAGGCCATCTGGCTTCCTGTTCCTTAGATTTGATATTGATTTATTGACTGTACATGGGAAGATAAGGGGACAACAGCTGCCAGAAGTTCTTCTCTGCATCCTCACAGACAATGGGCCTCCTGCTCATCTGCATCCTGACTAAATAGGTAATGCATCAGTCATTGTTAGGACTTTAAAAGGGAGATAGAATCATACACCAAAAAAAACGATTGTATTACTAGTTTAAACGTGCTTTAAAACTCCACTAAAAATTTATAATTTTAATCCCATATTACCATCATAATTTTTGCATTAGTGCATTTACAACTTTGACACAAATTAAGCCCTTAGTCCTACATATTTATTGTTGATTCTACAGTTTATGGATTGTGTTTAAGCTCGTTTACTGTTCCGCAGAGCTGAGATAACAGTGGTTTCAGCACCTGTTGTAATAAGACTGTTCCCAGTAATGAGGTGCAACGCTGCATTTATTATTCTTAACAAACCCTGACAACCTTTCACAGTTTACACCATCACAGAAACCATTATTCAAAATTAGGCTGCTATGAATAACAAGTCTCCCATTCCTGTTAAGTGAGCCGGGAGCAGTTTGGCCTGAGCCTTGTTGCATAGGTGTTAACATGGTGCCACAGTGAATTGTACTTAAAGCCTGATTTTCCTCACTGAAGCACCCCTGCAGTTAACAAAAAAAAAAAAGACACTCAGACTGACAGACTCTAGTATCAGTTACCCAAGCCTGTTCCTCTTTCCCACCCCCAACCTTTCTTCCCTTTCCCCTCCCCTGCCAACACAAGCCTGTGATGTGACTGTCTGAGATAATGAGGTGAGAATTTTATTGCAGCAGTCTGTGAGCCTGGCACCAGTCTGTGAGGACAGACAGCCACTCTGGTCTCTGTGCAGGCTCTCTGGTATTGGGCGCCCTCTGTTGACTGGTGCAGGCTCATACTGCATGCACGGTCTGCTCTCCCAGGTCCTGCAACAATGCACTTCAAAGTGGGAGATCAAGGGTTGACTTGTGCATGACACCCAAAGAATGACAATGCCTCAGCCAGCCTACACCTACTGCAAGGTGCCAGTCTCCAAGACACAAAGGCATGCAGGCAGCTCCCGCACTCCTTTCCTTCATGAAGGATGTGCTCATTCAGGAGAGGGAACATGCATACAGGAAGAAGGCAGTGCTCTATCTGTATTCTATACAAATACTGGTGGGCAGAGGCAATGTTAGGGGCAGAGGAAGGACAGCAGAGGAGACAGACTGGCAACAAATTCTTGGTGGTGTTGTGTTTGATTGCTGAGGCATTAATTGATAAGATACCGTGTGAGTCAACGTCACTCCACCTATCTTTAAAGATATCTTTTTATCTTGTGTATTAGAGGACACACATATGACAGTGAGATCAAAGAAATTTCAGTTTTCAACGTGAGCTCTTTAGGCTACTTTGATGTTGCAGCACAGATATGAAGTACATTACTGTAGCTCCTCTTACCAGTCTGTGATCCTGCATCTCAAAATTTTACTGATTTGCCAGTAATACAGTAATACCATTCAGTTGTTGCATGAATACCTAATATGAACTATAACTAGTTCGGGTATGCTCTGCACATCACTGCAGTTACATCCACTGCATCAAAATTGGTTCTTAAGTTTGCAGCAGTGAAAGCCACTATCCCATTCACACCCGCGCACACACACACAGACAAACACGGACATACCCTTTTCCACCCCCAGTAAGGCAGCCAGAGGGGGAGTGAGGGGTACCTCTTGTGATGAGGCTGTCATTTCCTCTGGTTGGCTCTGTTATTCCAGAAAGCCTTTGTGAAAGAGCCAAGTGGCCCAGGTCCAGACAGAAGGTGGGCTCCTCGCATGCATCTGAGGCTGTTGGCCCGGCAGGGGAGGGAGGTGCTTCTGGCAGGCCAAAACAAGGAGAAAACAAACACAGGGCTGAAACAAGTCAGTGTCACCAAATCCCTGCTGGTCAGTACACTTTTACAATAAATCATACCTGATTTAAATAGTCGGTGCAATAAATAAAATATGATGAAGAATTAACCTGGCAGGTCCAAAAACATGGAAGACAATGTCACTGCAGATGTTGAGAAGAAAAGGAGGATATTACGTATATGTTTGCTTTGAACCAACGTAGTGCCTTTCTAAATTCTTGTAGTTTCATGCAATTTTGACTAAGACATGCCTGAAAAAGAGTCGCTCAAAGGCCATTCAAAAAAAAAATTCATGAAAGTAAAAAAGAACTAGAGGGACACTCACAAAGTAAAGACCACCACCAAGGCTAATATTCACTCTTCTATGGTATGTAAATCTGCAACTGTAACCATTATATGTCTGGATATATTTAGGTAGGTAGGTAGGTATATACTTTATTAATCCCCGAGGGGAACATTTTTTTTTACAAGAATATTAGAATGATGTCAAAATTTGCTGGTGTGAGTTGAAGCCTCAAATCTCAGGTGTTGTTCCAGTTCTGGTTTTCCCAATGAAACCAGAGTCCCTGAGTGCTCCATGATGACTGATTACTGTATTAGGTTTAAGCAAGTACAGGTGTATCCCAGATGATTACTGGTACCTGTGAATATGGATTGTGATGTGGACTCTTTCTAGAATGGCCTATGTTTTCTATTATTGAACTTTACTGCCATCTATTGGAATTTAATATGTATGGCATTTAGCAGGCCAGATGCCCTTTCTTGCAATGTTTATGAAAGTGAAAAAAAATCCTTTGTGGATCTGCCCTGTGATTCATTTTCTCTCCAAAATCTAATGGGTTCTTCCTTGACCCATGCTACACCAGGAGCTGAAAGTTTTTCCTTAATCCATCTGACAAACAGACAAACAAACAATGCTGAAAACACAACCTGATTGATGGAGGTTATAAAAACATTGGTCGTTTGACTGTTTCAAAGCCTCCAAAAACATACTTGAGCACTTTTAGTGCGCAATTTATAACCAAAATCTTATAACTGTACTTGATAAAGATACTCTGATAATTATGTCATCCTTAACTACCATAGAAAACACATTTTAAAAAAAAAAAACCTGGGGTATTGCTCCACCTATAAATATAGATCACCGCACTAAAATATGATTGCCTAGGGCATCCTCAAGAGGTCAGCTGAAAATAGAAGGAAGGGTTTAATTCAACTACTTCACTTCTGCTTAGTTATTGGAAGTAAGTTATGACAAAATGGTTAAAAAATAAAATTACCACAAATTTCCCTTTCACTATATACAGATACATTTACTCAACCAACTTACTTCTAACCAGTAGTGGAAGAAGTATTCAGATCCTGTTCTTAGGTAAAAGTAGCAATAGAGCAATGTAAAAATAATTCATTACGAGTAAAAGTTTTGCAGGAAAAATCCTCCTGAAGTAAAAGTGTTAGCAACCAAATTAAAGTATTCAAGTAAAATTTCTGGTTTAGTCTCTCTGACTGACACAGTGTTATGTATGACATCATTACATTATTAATAATGAAGCATCAGTGTGCAAGCAGCATGTTACTGTTGTAGCTGCTGCAGGTGGAGCTGGTTTGAACAACTTTATATACAGTTTTATATCCAGGGAGATCAGATAAATGTGAGTGGTCATCAGATGATTACTGGAAAGAAGAAAAAACTAAGTTCTGATGCGCAAATCTGTTTTCAGGTTTTGGACTTTTTCTCTAACCTTTGATTTTTGGTTAGATATTGGATGAAATATTGAAAAGTAACCATTACAGACATTTAGAGGTAAAAATCACGATATAGTGGACCTGTTAACAACTTATAGTCATCTGAAATGTCACCCTGACTACACACTGCTTTTTGTAAGAAGTCAGTTGGTTAGATATTTAACAATATGTTAGATTTTAAAAGCTTGTTATATTATTCATTGTGTCAAATCTTTATCTGAAAAGCCACTAACCTTATCAAAATAAATGTAGTGGAGTAGAAAGCACAATATTTCCCTCTAAAATGTAGTGGAGTGGAAGTGGGCCTATAAAGTAGCACCAAATGGAAATACTCAAGTCAAGTACATGTGCCTCAAAATTGTACTTAAATAGAGCACTTAAATAATGATATTTAGTAACTTTTAAATTAAACGTTTTAATTACAGTTTACAAGGTTTATCTAAATTTCATGCCGACGTCTTTCTGGGTGACAGTTCATTGGTCCATACTGGTCATATGACCATACAGCGACAGCTATAAGGAACAACCCAAAGGCTGTTTATTTGTACCTCCCCTGATGACGACCTAAGAGGCTGAAACGCGTTGGCATGAGTTTTCTGTTTTCTGTTTTGTTTTTTGTTTTTTACTGTGATTGAAACCGGTTTGATCCTCAAACTGAAGAGCACCAGAAGGACAACAATTCACACTCCCTAGCAGCACTCCAGGCTGACTGTTTAAAAAAAAAAAAAAAGTAAAAAAGTTTATCTAATCTTGTAATATTGCAACACCTTTATGGATTTAAAAAAAAAAAAAATCGGATTAAACGACACGCAGCGCCCTCTATTGTTTAGTGGTCGCCAGAGTCACAACGTGACGTGATACTCGCATAACACCGCTGCTCTTTGACAGGAGGGCCGACATCTCTTCGCTGTCTATATTTGGAGGTTTAACCTGTACAAACAAATCCTTCGCAGTGAGAGAAGTGAACTCGCCAACAGGTCGCCGGGCGGTGATGGCCTCGGTTTTAAAGGACAACAGGCTGACGAGTTCTCAAAGCTTTCTGTGCGTCGGCTTCGCCGGGGTTTTCAGTAAAACTGTCACGTCGCCTTTGGAGGTGGTGAAAATTAAAAGTCAGGTGGGCACTTTTCACTGCAAGAGGGGTTTCTGGCAACGTTTCCTCGTCATCTACCAGAATGAGGGACTGCGAGCGTTTTGGAAGGGAAACCTCGCCTCCTGTCTCCGGTTGTCCCCCTACACCGCAATTCACCTCACAGCATACAAGAAGTAAGAGAACCAGAGTCTATGTTTTGTTTGTCTCACATTTGATCGACTTCACAACATCTTTTGTGGGTTTTTTTTAAATTTATTTGTATTTTACCCGACATTTATTCAAAATGAGCTTGTTGGCCAACTTAGTCAGCTGACGTAGACACGGCATGTTTGTGTGGCGAACAGTGTAAAATTGTAGATAACACATATCAACTTATGTAGAAGATGAAATTATATTTCCATTTATTTATTCATTTTACTGTATGACGGCATGAAACAACAAAAAGCGTTCGTTTAAATTGTTTGTTTACTTCCATTCTTGCAGCTAAAGATATACTTCCTGTTTTGCCGTACGAGGCACGGAGCCAATCGGAAGGCTGCATTTGGTCAGCCGATCTTTTTGAAGATGCATGTTCAAGCCTGCCCCGAGTTTTGTCTCATAGGAGTAGACATTAATGTGGCCTTGATATACATAACATATTAGCAATTTAGAAGACACAGAATTTCAAAATACCACAGCATTTCACGAAACAATAATTTCAAGTCATTTCAGACATAAACTGCCTAATTTCGAAGATGTTTTCTCTTGTTGTGTTGGGTTCTGCAATTCAGGGCCACTGTATTAACACCAACAATCCAATAGTTTGCACTTTGATTTGAAGTGATTAGTCAATTACTCAATGGAGATAAATGAAATCATTATCTGTTGGATCAAGGCTGAAACTAACCATTAACCAAAAAAATAAATAAATACCAAAAAGCCACCTTGTATCAATTAAATGATTCATAGTGTGGTTTAAGTGTCAGATAACAATCAACAATGTCCATCACAGTTTCTCAAAACTCAAAATGACATCTTCAAATCCAGCCCAAAGCCCAGAATTACCACTTTCCCATCCAGAAGATGAAGAAATCCTCTTAATTCAGAAGCTGAAACTCTGAAATATTTGGTATTTTTTGCTAGAAAACCACATGATTAGTTATCAAAATAGATCTACAAATGTTAAAGGGCTAAATGATTATTTGACTACCAGGTTTCAGTTTATAGATGATATCATTGTATATTGTTGCTGTGTTGTCGCTGCCATTTAATGATTATTAAGGTGCAAATTGATTGTCTTCAGAGTTTTTACTTTCATGGTTTGAATATAACAATTTGGGGTTCAGGAAACTGAATATTTTTCTGCCATTCTTTGTTCATTCAAATTTAAAAATTCAATGACGAACAATTAATTTTAAAAAAATTAACAAATTAGATTTAGATTTAGACTTTGTTAATCCCACAGTGGGGAAATTTAATCATCACAGATTATTAACTAATTTAAAAAAAAACCTTCTTTTAATACACACATAAGCATATTATTTAATCTTGATTGCAGTTAGGCCCCTGGTTTGGGTTTGATAGTCCCTGGGAAAAAAAACAACAGTTGTACTTATGAGAAGAAGTGCTCCCTGTGAGGCAGCACTGAGGACACATATATATATATACTGCATTTCTGTTGGGTTACTACAAGGCAAAATGTGCCTCGGTGTCAACTGTATGACTGATCAATAAAATAAAGTACAGGACGATGAGTATTGAAGACAACAGCAATCCACGATAGGGTAATAAACCTCGGTCTCTGCAAGCTTCCTATCAGTCAGTAGGTTTCCTCTCACGCCTCAGGGGACCTGCATAGTGTTTTTGTAAACACCATATCCTGACTGCTGTCCATTTCTGTACATCATGTTCCAGGAAATAGAAAGCCCTTCCCTCTTTGTCTTTGTCTTTGTCACACACGTCTTTCGCAGGCTTACTACTCGCGTCGCGTCTTCCTAAATATATTTGCATGTATAAAACAAAACACTTAATAGAAAACACTGACATAATGCGTTAATAAACAAGTTGTCTTTCAATATGCTGCAACTAAATTAGTTTCTTTACTGATTAATTGTCATTGTATGAAACTAAATGCAGTAAAATATAAATAAATCTCATATTTAAGTAGAACCTTGTAAAATTCACTTTAGGTGCTGTTCAACAGTCCCACACCCAAAAATATTCACTTTACAGTACATCAAACAAAAAACAGGATTAAATCTTCCAATTTGAGAGCTGAAATCTGCAAATGATTACGTTTTTACTCTTAATAAATGCCTTTCCAAATAATCAGTATTAAACAAAAAAAAAGAAACATTCAAACCAAATTTTCTGCCAATTGACTAATCTATTTACTAATGTTTCAATACTAAAAGGTAAATATGTATATAGAGGTAGACACTGAATGTCTACACTTACAACCTGCCAAATCATACCATGAAACGGCCAGCATTATATTTGATTGTGTGTTTCCCTCCTCTGTGTGCAGGCTAGTCCACCTTCACATGGATGAACTGGGCTCCATCCCTCAGTGGAGGGCCATATTTGCCGGCGGACTGGCTGGTGTCGCTGCTGCACTTGCCACGTACCCTCTGGAGGTGGCAGAGACCAGGCTCATCACTCAGAACTGCAGACAGCCCACATATCTTGGCGTAGCTCACACTCTCTCAAAGATCTACAGCAATGAAGGGCTGCTTTCTCTCTACAGGGGATTTTCCCTCACCGTCTTGGGTGTGTATGCACTTTCCTAACAAATTAATGAATTTCCTATGGACGGTGTTCAGATATCAGATATTACTGCTGTTAAAATAACCCGGGTTTCCCCTTTGTATGTCCAGCAGTCAAGTAGTTTTGGTGGTTTAGGGACCAAAATACTTCATATCAACCACGTCTTTACCTCCTAGGTTTTACTGTAACTTGCAGCATATTTTATTTGTCTTCAGGTGCGTTTCCCTTCTCTGTCGGATGCTATGCAGTGTACATGAACCTGGACAAGCTTTGGCAGGAGCCTCCTTTCCGCTTCACTCCTTTGCAGAACTTCATTAATGGCTGTGTTGCAGCAGGAGTGGCGCAAACCCTCTCATACCCTTTTGAAACTGTAAAGCGGAAAATGCAAGTAAGAACACTTTTACTGCCTGTGGGCTGTCGTTTTTAGGAGAACTGAGACAGACCTATTATTTGTTTAAAAAGCAAAATAAATACATAATTAGAAATTCAGCGAAGATGAGAATATATCTAAATGCATAAATTAATCAATATACATACCATTACAGTTTAATAGAGTTTCATGCTCTTAGTCAGTCAGGAAAGTAAGATTTTTTTTTTTAGCATTACTTTGTTTTTTTTAATGTCTTACAAGGAAATGCATTCAGCTGCATATGAATGTAGGATACAATAAGATTTATTCTTTAATTAAATCAACAAGTCCCCTTCAAATCTTGCAACTACTGACTGAATAATTGTTAAACATGTTCACGTAGAACAACCTGTATTCTGATTGTATTACCAGCTTCAGTCCATAAGGGGGCAGTGAGAGTGTGCCTAAAACCAGGATGACACTACATTGCCACTCACTGAAAGTGAACATGGAACATCAGAATTACATTAGTAGTAAAGTTTTTCAACAAACACAACAAATTCAAATCGAGTCAGTTTACTTGGCCTGGATTTAATTTGAATTCAATTTAATATGAATACCATAATCATTTAAATCAAGTTTGAGGTGTCATCAGTATGCTTGGAAGGGCATATGGGGGAACAATGGCGCTGCAAAGGACAGAGTACTACATCCGGTTTTATCAGCCTATTATTAGATACCACAAGGTTCAACAACAGCTGGGAATGTGAATGTGCCCCCAGCTCTGCAGAAGCTATAGATAAGTTCACTAAAGATAGCCAGTAACTTTCAGACAGCAGTCCTACTGAGAGTTTTCTCACCAGCTTATCAAACCATCACACCGGCGTTGCCTTTTGATAAAGAATAATGCTTTTATATCCTTATGTTACTCAGAGATTCCGTCCCTGTCACGGAAACCTCAAAGTTAAACATTAACTGCAGAATACATGAACAGCTGAGGATGTGTCCAGAAGCTTTGGGAAATGATTTAAGCAGAATTGAACTTGTTTGGCTAGTTTAAAGTTTCCTCTTCAAATGAAGCTGTTTGAACAGTCTTAATGCTCTCATGGCAGCGTGTTCTCTTTGAGGACCTTGAAACATCTAAGGGTAAATTTCCTCCGTCACATTACAGTCAGTCTGCAAAGCTGTGGTTAACAGTAGATCACCGTTTCACACTGGAAGAGTCCTCTGAGTGATCATATATCTTTAGTTATAATTTTACTCAGGTTTGTTAACACATTTACATCACTTGTGTCAATAATTCCCTCAAACTTTATTAGTATTTCACGATCCTTATTTTTTAAAAGTTTATCTTGTCCTTTCATTATATTTGGTTTATTACTGCAGTGGCTTATCTTAATGTATTTTATGTTGAGTGAATTGATTCTGGTCTGTTGCTATGTACACACACACACACACACACACACACACACACACACACACACACACACACACACACACACACACACACACACACACACACACACACACACACACACACACACACACACACAGTGACTGGTAGAGCACACTTTGACTGCAGTCAGTAAATGGAGACAGGAGGGCCATTTTGCGTTTTCTGCACTGCTTCTTCTGAAAAATAATAACATAATTAAATACAGAACAAAATTGTATAAAATTGTGTTCTATCGTGCTTCACTTGACTTTTCCAGTTATTACTTTATTGACATATTGTAAAACTTTCCTGCATCACCAATGCTTCATGTTCATTCCTCTCTCAGGCACAGAGTGCCCGTCTTCCCCATCTTGGTGGAGTTGACGTCCACTTCGCTGGAATGACCGACTGTTTCATACAGGTTGTTAGGAACAAGGGCGTCCTCTCACTGTGGAATGGCCTCACTGCCAACACAATAAAGGTACGGTTCACTTGTATTGCCTTCCGGCGGAAGTTAATGATTAATTGTCGTATAAATAATTGTGATTATAAATTTAGTCGTAAAAATCACCTTCAAGTTATTAGGCTTTACTTTTTGATTTGGCTTTTTACCAAAATGTTCCCACAGAAGTGTTGTGCTTTTTAACTTTGCAGCTAAATCATTTATGTTCATGTTGATAGATGCACATCGAAATAAAGTCAATTAAAAAAATGAGAGTTTAAGCTCCTCAAGAAACAGTTATTGACACTAATTCTGCACTCGCATGCCGTTAAACCACAGCAAAGGAAGAGAGTGCAATGAAATAACGTCATCAAAAGATCACCGATCAAACCTCAAATAGTAGAAATAGTGTTGGAAATGAACTTGTTATTAGCTTCATCCATCTGTTTGGAAACAATTATATAAAATGATTGTGATTAGCTCAAACAATAGTGATCCGGTGATTAAATAATTAGGACGGCTCTATATATTGGAAATAGTTTGTCATTACCTTACACCTTTGATCATTGATATGGCCAGTGTACTTGATCTTGTGTTGCAAACAAGTATGAACTGAAAAAACTGCACGTTCTTGGTAACATGAGTGACTTTATGACAGTGAAAGGACTGTCACTCATGACCATGCATAGGGAGGAATGAGGGGGAGGGGGGAGGGGTATGGAAAGTAATGTTCAGTGTGTAATTCATAGCAGCAATATCACGAGCAAGGTGGAACAGCATGCTCCACTCTCCGATTTCAGCTGCAAATATCGCTGTACAGTACATTGTCACACACGACAAGACGGCAAAGTTCATATCAAGTTGTAAAGACACAAAGTGCTCAAACTTTGTTCAAAATCTGTGTGGATTTGTTGTCAATACTTTTATTGCTAGTTAAAAAGTGTTTACATTTCCCTCACAGATCGTTCCCTACTTTGGTCTTCTCTTTACCTGCTTTGAGATGTGTAAGCAGGTTTGCCTTTACCGCAACGGGTACATTGTCTCACCTCTGAGCTACAAGCTCACACCAGGGGTTGACCAGAGCCTCCAGCCGAAAGAGCTGGAAGAGGTCAAGCGCTACTTGAAAAACAGGAACTTTGGGTCAGGAGAGTCGTCTTTTGGAAATCGCTGGTAAAAGCTTCAAGTGAGAAGATGTCTGCTTAAAACAAAAAAAAACTGCTGACCACAGTTGACCAGCAAAAGACTGGGGGAAAAAAGAAGCGAAGTCCAGTCTACCTCTTTCAGTACTTTGATTTTATCTGAGAGTATTATTTGTTTATGAATTGTTCACTCACCCATAACTTATAATGTTTTTTTTTTGTTTTTTTTTAATCTAATATGTGCCTTCAGAGGTAAATATTTATTTTGGGGCTTATTGCAGTTATTGCTGCATCAACATTGAAATACTGCCACAGTGTATTCACATGAAGAAGGTTGCAAAATGGTCTTGTTGTGTATTAATTATAATTACAGCATTATGACTGAGATACATATATTCTATTTTTTAATGTATAACACAGGTTAACAAAAGATTAGTTCCCCTTGCAAAAGAAATTATGTTTCATGTATTTTTACACATTGAATCCAAATTTGTTTTCAGAATTTCTGTGTCATCTACAGTTTCGTTGTTCCAGTATTCTCACATAGACATTGAAAAGTGGTACCGAAGTAAGTGGAGTTCCTCTCTGTTGACAGACTGTTTCTGGGCACGAAAGAGGGATATCCCTGAGGCCAAATATAAATGCAAATTATGTGCTTGCACATTTTTAGATGTAAGTTTAAGTGTAACAACAGCCTTATTTATTGATAAGTAATATACAGACGGTAACTTAAAAACCCTGTCTGGTTGACAAATTTTAAAAACAGATTTGAATTCAGTGTGAAAAGTACTGCGCAGTCCACCCGTTTCAGTTTATGGGACAAATTTTGTTGCCTTGAGTAATGAGTGTGAAATCCAGATGCTTTGTAAGTTTGAGCAGGTTATGCCCAATCATGTCCATGGACCGATATAAGTAATTGTTTTGGAAGACATCTGCTTCTAACATTTAAAATGTTTCTTTGACGGACACAGTTTTCATTCTTAAAAGGTTATTTTTTTATGGTTTTGTATATCTTGATTATATAAATTATATATTTACATATATATACTATTAACAATATCAGTTGTGTATTCCAAACCTTCAGACAGATAAAGCCACCCCATGCTGGCTGAGGTTCACTTTCTCTGTTCACCTTAATGCCTTCTGGTAGCCTACTTTCAGATCAGAGTGTGCCGAGACATGTTTTTCTTGGAATCATTCAGCTGATAGATTCATGTCCTCCTCTCTGTGGGAAACTGAGTGACAGCCAAAGGACACTAACAGATGGGATGACCTTTACCCACCATAGCCTTCAGGCCTCAGCTGTTTCATACTGACATTTGACACAACCTTGAGTTAATTTTTTTTATTTTTATATATATATAATTTAACAACATAATAGCACCCTGTAATTCACGTGATTCAATCCCACTACATACAACTTCTTAAATCGTAGATAAACTTGTGCCCCTTGCGGGACAGACATCGGTCACGCTTTTATTCCTCTGAGTGACAGGAGAGACCACCAAATCTGAACGGAAGGACACCCCGTAGCCCCGCCCACTACTCCTACAACCAGCTAATGAGAAGCGGGAGTCGGAAGTTCACGTTTTTTCTCGCGTTCAGCCTTCTTAAATCCCCTCACTTCTGGATTGGATTCGGCCATTTCAGCTCTACCGGCAAACCACACCAACCAAGTCGCTGGACGGCGTCTGATAACACCTGAAGATGAGTGAGACAGCCATTTCCTTCGCCAAGGACTTCTTGGCTGGTGGTATTGCCGCTGCCATCTCTAAAACAGCTGTAGCCCCCATCGAGAGAGTCAAGCTCCTGCTCCAGGTGAGTTATGATTTTATTGCTCTGCAAACACCTGGCATCTAATGGCACTGAAGTTCTGATAGATATTGCATGCTCAAAACTGCTGGTGTTTATTTGTAACATGTATTTATTTATTGTTTTTGCTGATGCTCTTTAATTTCTACGGGATGGAGGAGGATTTAACAAGATGTTTTGGTACAGAATAAAACATAATATAAAGATGCTGCACCGTCAGGAGCAGAAACTGGGCTAAAAATAGTAAATCGGAGCAGCTCTGTCAGAGATTGGTGCAAGCACAGATGAGGAATGAGCATAATTGAGGCGTATCAGACCTGTTACGTAATACACCGGCCGTAGAGCTGCAGTCTGCCCATGCTTAAAAACAGTGTTATAACACGCCCTCGTGGCCATCTACTACGACTATGGTGTTAGAAAGTGCTCTTCTTTCATGACGGGTCAGTAGTTTGGCTTGACAACAAAAAGCCAAGGTCACAGCAGGGCTTGCGCCATGGCTCTCCACTGCTGCATTGGGCCTGGGCTCAGGAGCAGCAGCAGCAGGAGCAGCAGCAGCAGCAGAGGGAGGAGGCAGGGCCGTGAATTGTTGAATGGATGCCTTATAGAGTTGTTCTCTGGCACATGGATGCAAATGTGTCTGTCAGACAGACACGGTAGAGTCATGAAAGTCTGCAGATTTATACAAGTCACAAAGCTAACAGACCAAAGAAAGATGAAGACAGAGGTTCAAAGTTCACATGCTTCTTTGTCTTATTGTCTCTAATGCATTGCAGTGTCTCTGCTTTGATTACAGGTACAACATGCCAGCAAACAGATTGCAGTTGACCAGCAGTACAAGGGCATCATCGACTGTGTGGTCCGTATCCCCAAAGAGCAGGGCTTCATCTCTTTCTGGAGAGGGAATCTGGCCAACGTCATCCGATACTTCCCCACTCAGGCCCTCAACTTTGCTTTCAAGGACAAGTACAAGAACATTTTCCTCAGCGGCGTGGACAGGCACAAACAGTTCTGGAGATACTTTGCAGGTAACCTGGCATCAGGTGGTGCCGCTGGAGCCACGTCACTCTGTTTCGTCTACCCCCTCGACTTCGCCAGAACACGTCTTGCAGCTGATGTCGGCAAAGCAGGAAGCGGGCGTGAGTTCAAGGGCCTGGGAGACTGCCTGGTGAAAATCTCCAAGTCTGATGGCATCAAGGGCCTGTACCAGGGCTTCAGTGTCTCGGTACAGGGCATTATCATCTACAGAGCTGCTTACTTTGGCGTCTACGACACAGCAAAGGGTGAGCTTTCTTTATTGGACATCACAAAGCTCGATGTGTCTCTTTGCAGTGGACTTTCTTGTCTCACTCTTCTTGATTGACGTTTCTCTTACAGGCATGCTTCCAGACCCCAAAAACACACACATCTTTGTGAGCTGGATGATTGCTCAGTCTGTGACTGCCGTCGCTGGTCTTGTGTCCTACCCCTTCGACACCGTCCGTCGTCGTATGATGATGCAGTCTGGACGCAAAGGAGGTAATAAACACAACATATATATATATATATACATATACAAAGCATAATTTATTTTTTTTTTTGCTGCTGTGCTACTAGAATAAAGTCACGACATCTTTGTGATTCTGTTTCTTCATTTAAGCTGACATCATGTATTCCGGCACCATCGACTGCTGGAAGAAGATTGCACGTGATGAGGGCAGCAAGGCCTTCTTCAAGGGAGCCTTGTCTAACGTGCTCAGAGGCATGGGTGGCGCCTTTGTGCTCGTCTTGTACGATGAGCTTAAGAAAGTCATCTAAGTTATTTTTGTATGTCCACTGTTCATGTTGTGAAGTTTAACTGTAACATATCTTGTACATTTGGAAGGACTTAAATGCAGAGTTATATTTATAGGGACCAACTAGTATTTTCTACTAGTTGTACCGGGGGAATCTGTTATGCTGTCTTCTCTCGGCCCATGCTTTTTCTTTTTTGTTTCGCCCCTCACCCGAATGTCATCCCCTAACCACAGGAACCTTGCCGGAAAAAAAGAGAAATAAAGGCAACCTACTGAGTGAATCTCCTGTCTGGTTTTGAAATGTAATGCCGTGCATGACGGGTACCGTTACAGACAGAGTGTGACTTAAGCGTCCTGGCAGCGTACGTCCTCAGTCGTGCTACTTCAGGGAACCGTTCAGAAGCCTCTTGTGTGA
The DNA here is from genome assembly GCF_029030835.1 of Brachyistius frenatus. NCBI lineage: Eukaryota > Metazoa > Chordata > Actinopteri > Embiotocidae > Brachyistius > Brachyistius frenatus. The sequence continues at coordinate 3,659,888 of NW_027210616.1, forward strand.
AATGTAAGCTTTGAACTGCAGGTTGTATTTGGGGCTGAGCCAAAATCAGCTGAGAAAGTTGACCTGCTGACAATATTTCAACCAAGACGCGCTTGCAGAAAAGTGATCTGCAAGAAGTCAGGGGCGTTCAGCAGTGTACTCTACAGATGTTAGTATTTCAGCAGAACATTTGCGTATGTGAATTTGTGCAGAGAAACAATCAGGATTACCTGTAGTGAGGTGGATTATTCCAACCTTCTAAATATACTTCTGCCTTCTGTCAAGCTTCCTGACTCCCAACTGGTGTGACTGAAGCTTTGATCTTGAGCTGTTTAAACATTTACCAGTATGACACACTAGTTATGTACTATCACCGTCAAGTCATCTCCAGATCTTGTTGTAAAAAGTTCCATATTCAAGCTAGTTATTACCACATAGAAGCCAAAGAAAGCATTGTGTAGGCGGTTTCATATTTGGTTGTGCAGCTGGTGTTGATGTGTATTTTAGGGGGCGTCATGAATCTAAATCCTCCCGACACATAATCTTGGCAGGCGTAAAGGAGCACATCATTGTGGCTGTTTGCAGCAGGACATGGGTCTCTGACCAGGGTGCGTACCGGCCGTTCTGTAATAGTAAGCTGTAATCTTTATCTTCGAACTGTTGTCAGAATATGGGACAGTCAAGGTAGATGTTTTAATTATATCAAAAGAACCCTCCACACTAAGAAATGAATGTGTTTCACATCTGAAGTAGTGTCCATTTAAACTATATCCCAGCAAAACTTGTTCACTTTGCAGCTTTTAATCAGCCATTTTCATTCACCAATTAAAGAGCCGCTGTCAGCTGCGAACATCATCTCTCCATTTCAGAATATAATTTTTTTTTTTTTTTTAAAACACTTTCAAATAAGAGTCTATTTGACATGTGGGGTCTGAAATGGTTCTGTTATGATTTGGTAAAATGTCTGTTTCAGACTAATGGGGGTCCAGTCAAGATCTCTGTCTGCTGTGGGCTTTTAGCGTCACAGAAATCCTCCCTGATGCTGTAATTAAACTTATTGAGAGTGTGACTACATAATTTGAGTGAATGAGAAAAGTTATATTAGGCTCTTTGAACCAGTATGCGGCTCTCAAAGTTCATCAAAAGTTCAATTCTCTCACTGGAGATGTGTCTTTAGTAGTTTTCACTTTTGGAAATGTCCTCAAACCAAATCATTTATGTCTAATATAACAATCAAAATTAATCAAATTAATCTTGACAAGGCACCCAGACTGCTCTTGAATGTAGAACATAGTCTCTTTTTAGCATCACTATCAGATTACATGATTTACTCAGCTGGGTGTAGTCTAATCTTCCTCTCAGTGATTCACGAAGTCTTGGACGTGACCTCGACCCCAGGGGAATTAGTTCTAATACTGTTTTGACCGGTCCATCCCCAAAAGCTCCTCTCAGCAGGTATCCCATATAGTTAATCCTTCATTCAGTGAGCCTCCCACTACAGCTTTAACAGGGATCACAGCCATTTACACACAGTCTGTCTGTGCGGCTTAAGAGACCCCGCCACTCCTCGAGGTCACACGGCTAACACGTCAAACAAGTGCAAGCGTCTGCACAGTTTCACTGTCGCTAAACTACACGTGCTTTGCTAGTTGGCTGAAATCATAATGAATGCTTTAATTCATTAATATTTACCAGTATTTACAAATAAATAATAATAATAATATCGTCTTAAAACAGTATTATTTTCATTTCATCTCAGTTTGTGACTTTATATAACTAAGTCTGTATCTCCCCTTAAAAACCAAAACATTAAGAATGACACATGCTGACTAAAAAATGAAAACACTGGAGAAGGGGGAAGGGGGGGGAAACATTTATTTGTTATTTTTTGTAAATGTTTCAACCAACTCTGCTGCAAGTATTTACCCAACATTACAAATAGAGGCAACTGGCACTCCTTTATGTTTAATTCTACTGCTGGAGCAAGTGTTCAGATCCTTAAAGTACCGAATGTAAAAGTTGCACTGCCACAGTGTGCATTCTCTGTTAGAAGTGAAAGGAAACTACTATTAACAAAATGTTCAGAAACACAGAAAAATGCACCCTTTGACTTATTTTACTAAAATAGCTTGGTTATTGCTCTAGTTCGTCATGGTGGAGCTGATTTAGAATTATTTCATGTGCTTTTGGGTGGTTTAGTCTATGGCGCAACACATTTGAAAGCTCATGATATTCTTTATATGCATCTTAATTAATTAACTAATAACTGTTGAATAATTGTTAAAACTTACAATATTTCTTTCTGAACTGCAGTGAAGTATAAATTTATGAAATAGCAGAAAACACTCAAAATTACTCAAATTCAGTAAGATAGTGCAGCTTTATATTCCATTGCTGTGGCCTACTCTCGAAAATCAGTGTTGCATATCCTCAGTGATCTACGGCTCACTGAAGCTCCCCTTCGCTCTGGGTCACTAAAAGCCTCCTGACAGCTGGGCTGTTACATAATTTCAGCTGTTAGACTGCATTACGTCATCGATTCACAGGGTCATGACCTCAGTGCTTTCCACTCCTGCAGAAAAAACACTCAGTTGGATTCTATCTATCTATCTATCTATCTATCTATCTATCTATCTATCTATCTATCTATCTATCTATCTATCTATCTATCTATCTATCTATCTATCTATCTATCTATCTATCTATCTATCTATCTATCTATCTATCTATTTAGACACTGAAGTATGATTTTTATTTACTTACAGAGCACATATGTGCTGATTGTATCAACCATAGCGGTAAATATGAAAGTTATGAGCATTATATGGGTAATTTAATACCAGCTGTAGCATATATTTGATTGCTAAATGTCTGTCTTTAGTCTTTCACCAGGCATGAATGTTACATCTGGTATTTCTAGTCTTCATTTACATGATTGTCTTTTCTTTTGAATTTGCACTTGACACTGAATAATAGGCCTGTCAGTCACATTATCCTGCATTTAACTGAGATCACAGGATCCATAATATTCAGATCAAACGCTGTCATCATATTCCCTGTTGTAAAAATGAAAAAAAAAAAAACGAAAAAAAAAACCCCGTTGTCTTTGGTCCTCTGCTCTGCTTGGTATGAGCAGTGTTAGCGCCACCTTGTGGGTTTAGCTAGCTACTGCCTTAATGATGATCAGTGCTATTTAGGTGGAATACAGTTGTGTATCAAAATCCCTCTTTATTTAAACTGATTTATACAATACGCCACATCGAAGGTCTTTATTTCTTTATTTAATCATTTCAAAGATGGTAATGCTTCAGTACTTTTACACAAGTAGGATTCTGAATACAGGACATAAACTTATGCCAGTGATGGAAACAATTTTTCAGTGCAATACTGTATTAAAAAGTTATAATTTTGTGGACCTTGTAAATTCCATTTCTGCAACTTTATAACTTTTTTTTGTCTAAGTTTCAGTGTGCAATAGAAAGCAAATAAATTTAGTTGCTTTGCAGATTCAGATAAATGATTTTAAAAAAATCACTAACAACAGAATGAAACAAAGAATTGGAAAATGAGAAGACTTTATTAGGAACAGGGGGAAATTTACAATCAACCAAGCAGTGTATAAAGTAGCCTAATTCAAATTACAGTATTTCAACTCTTACACTGATGCATCAATAAGCCGGATCCAATAACAAAATCTTTTCCTTCTTTTTTTTTTCAATCCTTTTTTTGTTTGTTGTTATGGTACTTTAGAATATTTTGGCAATTAGGCTATTAGTTGATTATCATGAAATTAATCACCAACTATTTTGATAATCGATAGATATAATCGTGTTGAGTCATTTTTAAATAGAAAAAAAAAATGCCCCTTCAGCTTTGGGAAACACAGGTGTGCACTTTTCACCATTTTCTGACATTTCAAAGACCAAACAGCGAACCGATTAATCGATAAAACAATAGATTAATCGATAATGAAATGTCAATGTATTTTAATGAGTATTTCTGCACTGTGTTGTCGCTTTTATCGGAGTAAAACATCAGAGTGCTGGCTGTATAGAGAAAGGAAGCGTTCAATGGCGTCATCACGCATACCTCTCCAGCTCCTCGCTGTCAGGTAAAGCTGTAGCCTTGTAGATGACATCCTGTTACAAACCATAGCTGACGCGCGGTGCCCGCCTGCAGCCAATCACAGCTCCGCTTTTTTTTAATTTTTTTTTTTTTTATCAGTTTGTTAAAGTTTGCCTCATTCCGCCGTCTGAACTCGTGCTTCGAGAGGAAACATCCTCTTTCTCGCGGTGCGATGTGGACAAAAACGTCAACTCTGGCTGTATGCAACTCACAGCGCTTGAAAGTGCGAGACACGAGCAGAAGGAGCCCGTTGTAAAGAAAAGAAGATGTATCTATGGCGCTTTTCCATCGCCATAACGCTCGGCTTGGTCTGGTATTTGTCAGACTGCGGCCACGCAGTCACTCGATACGTGTTATGTTTTCTCTTTTGTTTTATTACTTTACTGTTGTTTGGAAACGGTGGGCGAGGGAGTGGCACTCAAACTGAGGAAGAGGCCAAGGATCAACCGCTCCAGGTACTCAAAAATGTTGTCTCTTTACTGCAAGAAAAAAGTTGCTTTTACCAACTCTGTTGCAAGGTCAAAACCAAGGCAGGATTTATAATTAAAATATGAGCGTGGGATGCATGCTCAGATCATATGATTGTACTTTACAATCTACACCCTGCCTCCCTCACAAGTGAGATGTTGCTGTTTTTCTAAATCCTTTTTAAAAGTGTAAATCAGTAATCCAATGTATCTCCTGGGTTTACTCCCATATCTGAGCTGCGAGGTAGCTAAGCTATGAATATTATAAATGTAGCCTGAGGTCTTTTTTTTTTTTTTTTCTACTGAGGCCTGATAAACAGGTTTCCACAGTGTGACCTGGAGTTCAGCACTAATTGATTATCTACTTTTTACTTGAAATCTGATGTCTGATGCATAGTGTCTTTATTTTCCAGGAAACTGTTGAAAGAGAGTTTTTTGACTTGACTGATGAAGGAACTCTTGGGCAGGCTGAACCGCTGGAGTCTCGGTATCCTCATGTAAAACGGTCTCTTCAGCAAGGTGAGGCCTGTTTTTCGTAGAAAACAATGTGTTTGTGTTTTTAGTTGGCGTTTCTTTGTGCAGGCTAGAAATCCTTTACATGAGGATTGGATCAGAGCATGAAAAGTCACGGTCCTGCACCTGACTTTGTGGGTGTTTTGTCAACAGATTTGTAGTTCTGTTTTGACTTGACACAGTTGAAAAGGACAGTTGAGAATAGAAACTGCTGCAGCTGGAGCTCATGTTACAAGAGGTGAGGAGGAGCCTCGGGGAAAGAAAAGATGCAAACACCCCCTTTAGTAGATGGGTGATACTGTGTGTGAGTGTGATGTACAACAGGAAATAAGATTTCATGCAGCACAATCATTTGTTTGCTTTACATCTATTTTACGCAGCGGTTAATTAAATTAGGTTTCTGCTGATCTCGCTGCTCTTAATGAGTTTCTCTGAGAATACAATTTTTTTTAATTTCATGTTGTCTCACAATTTGTTCACAAACCTTGAAATCATTTGGAAACCTGTGGAGTTAAAAAAAAAAAGAAGAAAAAGAAAGTAAAATAGGCTTGTTTTTTATGGTTTTACTTTGAAAACACTAGATTTCTTTCAGTCCTAAATATAGCACTTAAATACACATGCATGAGCGCCACGCCAGCGACAGCCCTGGCCGGAAGCATTAATGTTGTCTGTCAGTCCCATTCTGTGAACTCCATATCTCAGGAAGGCCTGGAGGGACTTTCTTTAAATGTGGCACAAACGTTCACTCCAACTCGATGATGAACTGATTCGCTTTTGGTGGACAAAGGTCACCGTGACCTTACAAAAACAAAACATGTTTGTGGCCATAAATCAAGATTTAAGCCTCAAAAACACTTGGTGCTAAATATAGGTCTTGCATACACATGCATGAGCTGTCAACCCTCTGGAGTTCAGTTTTGTCGTTTGTTTTGCTCCATTTAATCTGTCTTTTACCCCACATGAGTTTCATCATTTATTCAAGCATAGATTCAGCCACAGGTCTTCTCATCCTATCAGTTTAAGATGGTATAAAGCTGCAAGGAACCCAAAATGCATTAAAAAAAATAACTAAGGAGCCCATACATATCTCTAAATCTTTTATGATAATCACTAAAAATACTGTTGGAGAACAGTTTACAGTTGTATAACATTTTATTCCACACAAATACAGTTGAGAAATGTGAGGAAAAATAAGTATAATATTGTCTGTTTACAATTGTTGTTGTGCCTTTTACATTGATGTGTGCATGCTTGTGAATCACTGAAAATATAAATAATTCAGTTTTTAAAATATCTTGATGGCTCTCAAAATGTTAAATGAGATACTACATGAAAGCTCTCATCAACAATTCCTTTCTGTTTTCTCACCTCATCTCCAGCTGATGCATAAATAAAGTTGTGTTAGTGTAAATAAAACATGTTGAGTGTGCTCACAGATGAATGGATCGACTCCAGACGGCCGTGACTTCCTCTCACCACCTCATGATCAGAGGAAAATCCTGTCATGGATGTTTGTGCTGAGAATTGAAATGAGTAATTTGGCGTTCTGGACCTCGGACGTTGTTCAGAAGCTTATAAAAAAAAAACTTTCACCAAATATGCCGAAGTCAATGCAGCCCTCGAGTTTGATGTTCAGGAGGCGAGTGTGCAAGCTCGGTATGAATGTGATCTTTTATCCTTCGTGAATGACTGACTGACATTGCGGTGGCTCTCCTCAGTGTTTGAATGCGCCTACGCTCAGCTGGTCCTGCCTTGGTACGGCGTCCTCGTGCCATGCGAGCAGCAGCCTCTGCACCAGGTGCTCAGGAGGGAATTCGACTTTGTAATCGACCGCATCATTGAAAGAGCCAAAGACTTTGATGTCTGCCAGGCAGTTGTGGGCTCTATTCGGATTTTGACCCAGCACTTGCATAATGTAAAGCAGTCTGACAGGTGAGACTTTACACTTTCTTTCTTTTAACATTCATGCAGCTGCTGCTTCAGTAAGTCTTTTCACTCAGAAATCTGTCTGAAGTCTACAAATACCTCATTTGTTTTTATCATTATGAGTAAGTGACTGAAGTTTTACTGGAGTTTGATGTTTTTTCTTGAGACACAGAGTTGAAAGAGAACTGCATCACATGAGATTTAAGATTAAGGTCAAGCACTTATAAAACATGTGGTGATAAACATCTAGTACTCATTATTGGTTAGATTTTACTTTTGTTTTGTTTTCTGTGTCAGAGCGCTCTTGTTCAGCTCCAGAGCAGAGGAGATCGAGGTTCTCCGAGAATTCTCTGAAGCTATGGTACATAACCTTTTTCCCAAATCTCTCTGGGGCCAAGAAGTCAACTGCTGTGCCTTAAAGGAGATCATTGCCTTAAAGGGTAAGGAAGCATTAAATTTATCTCTCTGCAGTAACACACTTATGGAAGGCCTAAGCCTCCCATGGCTTCTTTTAGGAGTGTGAATTGTGTGTAATCCCTTATTGTCAGTGGCATTGTGGGGCTTAGACATGAATTTTAGGTTACAAAAAAGGAAGGATCCTTCTGCAGTGATCTGCCAATTCCCCTTAGGGTTTCTTAATTTTTTTTAGTTACAGATAAAACTGTTTTATCTCATCAGAGTCATGCTGTAGGATAGGTTTTGGAAATTATGCATGTTGCTCACTTACAATAAGTGATTTTTTTACAGCTGTAGTTAAAAAATGATGTGCATGTCCAAACTGCTCTGCAATTTGATGGTTAGAAAGGGCTCATTTCTGGCAGGAGTGTTCGTAGATGAACTAAACGTTGACATTATTTTGGAAGAGTCTGCACTTTTATGCACGGCTTAAACTATTACAGTAAAAAAAAAAAAAAAAAAAATCTCATTAACTCTAATTGTATTTTTCGTACCAATTTCAGTCGTTTACCTTGATGATTTTTGGGAACACATTTAACATTTTTACCACACCAAAAAAAAACCTTACAATGAAGACTGGAAACAGATGTTTCTGCTATAAACTGTACAAAACCTTAAGTGTAAAACAACATATTGGAGATGGAGAGTTATGCATATGTAAACCTGTTTTTGTGCCCAGGCAAACTAACTTTCTTGAGTTTTGTTGTCACCTTGAGGTTACCAGTCAATCGGTGGGGAGGTTAGTCTGGCACGAATCCCCCCCCCCCCCCCGCATAAAATGGCAAATTCTCCTTTTTACACTTGGAGAAAGCATGTGAAGGAGTGAGCTTTAGAGGTGCTCGTAGACGGTGTTTTAAACCTTTGGTCGGAGGCAGGATAGCTGGTTCTGCCTGATTCTGGTCTCTATGCGAAGCTAACAGTTTCACGTTTGTATTTACTGTCAAGCTTCTCATTTCACCGAAAAAGCAAATAAATGCATTTCTTAATATTTTGAATTATTCCTTTACAACTGTTTATGTTAGTGATACAAACCACAATTCATTACAGTCTGTTATTATTGTCAAATATGTCTGTGTGCCATGACAAAGAAAGATTATAGGATTAGTGTGCTGGCTGTTTTCTCAGGGTTGGGACTGCTGGTGACATGGCTTTCCGACCCCGACAACCTGAACCAGCTGGTGGTGAGCCAGCTCGAAAGCGTGACCCCCAAAAGCTCTGAGGAGGAGCTGCGTGGATCAGACCTAGATCTAGCCTCCCTGGCTTTACAAGAAGGCGAAGGCGAGGACGAAGGCAGTGAAGTGTAAGTGGCTGTCATCGTTGGCTCCCCGCTGGCTTGACCAAGTGGTAGCGAGCCTCAAAGCAGCGACTGTAACAACCTCCCTCTGTGTTTGAAATTGGAATTGACCTGGTTTTGTTTGGTGGCTGTTTTGTTCTTCTGCTTTTATTTCTAGGAGCTGGCAGGGAGCTGGGATTTCAGCCAGCACCAGGATCAAGGGCAAAAGGAAAGGTATGTTTAGTGATGGAGTTGTTGCAACCAAAGGCATTTTCATTTCAAACCTCTGTGACACTTGAACCTGAGGGAATGGTACATGGAATTTCTGGTTTCAGTTATTTTTTTTTTGTGAAAAAAGATTTCAGATGAAGATGTTGGGGACTTGAAAAAGGCAGATGGTATAGTTTGTGGGTGTTTAGAGAAGAGATGGCTGTGCTTTTGAAACGTCTTTTACAACAGTTTGATGAATAGTAATGTCTTGTCAGCTATGTAACATTATAATTTGCTTAACCAGTCTGCCTTTCAGTGCATAATTAGTCCTGTTTCTTTTTTGTTGTTGCTCCAGACGGTTAATTACACAAACAGCAAACTGAATGCCAAATCATTTCTGTGCTGTTTTCAAGCCACTCTTTCTATTGAAAACAATGATGACTGGAAAAGAATTGATAATGTCATGATAATGGGGCCTGTAATATGATGAATATGCATATCTTTTTGTTGTGGTCACATTGTAAACGCTTAAAAAAAAAAAAACATTTGTTATAATCTGTAAGAATTGTTTAAGTCTGATGGGACTTCTATTAAATGTTAAACTGTTGCAAAGATTAGAACACTCCTGACACCTCTTATCTAGTGTGCTTTACAATTTGTGAACATTTTTTCTCATATTTTCCTCACAATGCATAAAGTCTGCACTTTTTTGCCTAGATGTTGTTCAGTGTGTAGAAAAAAAATTATGCAGAGGTAAGGGAATAGTGTTGAGTAAAAAAATATTGGAATAAAGTAAGAATTTATCTAACATTTAGTTTGTGCTGTTTTCTAAATTTCAGCCAACAAGTTAAAGGAAGGATGGTCCAAATTTTTGGACAAGTTGAAGTCCAAAAAAGCCAAGAAAAAGAAGATTAAGAAGATTGAGCAGAAGCTGATGAACAGGGTCATGGCGATCCAGGGCGACATGTCCAACGAGGATGATGTCAGCAGCAGGGGTGGCTCCCTTCATAGCCAGGAGGACTCTGACAGGGTGAGGCTGCTTTACATAATGCAATATGTTTAAATGAAGACAATGACTTATTCAGTTTGACAGATGCATTACTGTTTTTTGGCCAAACAACATTAGGGAGACAGTGATCTGGAGAACTATCTGACAAGCGTCCAGGAGGACATGATGCAATTCAAGCTGTCGTATGAGATGTGGCGCATTGGCCGCTGGACTGTCGGTATCCCTCATGTGAGTTATAAACATCAGTGACAGCGTAGAATGTCCTGGAGGTGTGGGCGTGTTATCTAACTGCCAGGGCCCTGTAAAAGCTTGTCCTTGGATGGTATGTTGATGTTTGAGCTGCCTCTTTGAGCAAGGGTTAACCGTGTTGCAGGCCGACTGGGAGCACGAGAAGCTCATCTTCACTGTTCACTTGGAGGAAAAGGGCAGTCCTGAGAACCTACAGTGGGACATCAGGAAGACCTACATTGATGTGATACATTTCTGCAACAGATGGCAGGTAAGAGACACACGGAAAGTATTGTTTTGTGTTCTTATTAACTGATCTATTCACCTCAGGTATTCATTTAGATGCTACAATATTAGGTACATTAAACTAAAACTAATGCAGTCTAACAGAACTGTCCTGTGTGAAGATTATGTTCTGTTTTTTTTTTTTATGAGTTTTTCTGTGTTTATTCAACTTTATGGTCAATTAGGAGGGCAAACGTCATAGTACTGGTGAGTTGTATTGTGTGACACTAACACGTTTATGCTTCCCTTAGGTGTAGGGTTATCTGACTCACTAAATGTAGAATAAACCTGCCGTTCATCAACCTTCTCAGTCTGCTAAATGTGTGTTACCATTTTCAAAATCCCAATCACAACTGGAAATGACAACAGCAAACTCCAAGCAGCAACCTACACACTGAAAATGTCAAGTTTTGATAAGGTTTTTTGATAAAAGATTTGGATCATCTAATAAGGCAGTCCTGCTTCTTTTCCCCCCCAGTGTTTTGCTCTGATTCAGCCATTTCAATGCCATGACTTGCCTCCCCACATGCAGATGTCCGCCCTATATTGCAACGACACCATTGCTGCATCCTTGGCTCGCACTGTCCAAGACGATTTTTATTGGTTTACAGAAATATAAACTGGCCAGAGTTCTTCTATTCCTCTACACCAGAGTGATGTATGGGTGTAGCCAGACCATTCTCCAACGCTGGCACAGTGCAGCGGAAAATGGTCTGGCTATGCGAGAGCAGAGGTAAAAAAAACAGAAACCCCTCTCAGTGCAGCACAACAGTTCAACAGCACCACAAGTTAGATCCCTACACCATGACCATAAAGGGAATCAGTACTTCTCTAAACCTGAACATTATAATCTTCATGAATGTAGGACTTATTGCAGGATTTGTTTAGACTGCTTTAGGTTTAGATTGATGTACCAAAGGAACTGGAAACTGGGTCTGTATACTGTATCCTTAACTTTTGTTTGTCATTAGTTCATTATTATTATTTATTAATGACATGTAGTATGAGTCAAAGATACATTTTTTTTAAAATTCAAAACTATTTTAAAAGTATTCAAGTTTTCTTCACTTTGTTGTGTTGTAGTATTAACTAAAGGCACTATAGGATTCATATAAGACGCATTCTTAAAACTAGATGCCAACCAAGTACTGTTGAGTCTTAAAGTATCATGTCATAAAACATCATTTTTCTAGGACTCGACCAGCCTGCCCACAATCTTGGTGCTGGAGGAGTCTGATCTCAACTATGAGCTTAAAGAAGAAGCCAGAGTGTCAGTGGAGCACTTCCTGCAGGTGAAAAATGCCGCAGAGCTGAGATGTATTGACAGATAGGCAGTTGAAAGATTTATGACTTAACTTTTGTTATTATCTTTCTTAGGAATTAGTCTGTGATAATCTGATCGGCCACACTCAACCGGTTTTTGAGTTTCTCTGTCCACTTGACAAACTGCTGAATGAAGAGGAAAATTATGGAGGTGTGTGGGGCCTCCTCAGCGGTTTGGCATACTTCCTCACTCCCGGCCAAGAAGAAGACGAGGTAAAGTTTCGCTGATGTTTTCCTTCCTGATTTAAGGACACTTATTACAAACTTGGTTCTGCTTTGGTACTTTTTGTACAGCATGATCATTTCTGAAATCTGTTCATGATAAGATGTCTGATTGGGCAGGAACACGGTAAGACTCTGGACTTAAACAAACTTGAGGGTTACGCTAGGTTCAGTTGACACAATGTTGGCAAAAAAATATCCCAACCAAAACGAAAGGCCATCTGGGCCAACAGTTGAATGTTTTATGGTGTCCAGTGTACAAGGTGGATGAAAAAGTTCAGAGATTGTTCTCGTGATGTGATGTGTACAGAGCAGGGGGGAGAAGTAACCTTTGTTAGGAAGTAATCCAAGTTACACCTCTTGATCAACATAGCCACCTGTGTTACATGTGTTTTTGTGATCACTGGTACGTGCACATTTGCTAATTTTATTTTGGACTTGACCAGAGAATGCCCATCAAATTTTCTGTAAAACTTTTAGCAACCAGAAAGAAGTCATAAAGAACCTAATCTGGCAAGTATGGATGGTGGGGGGGGGAAATGCTTATGCATGAAAGTAATTCCTTCCTCCTGCTCCACACGGTGTCTGCAATGTGCTCCATACAGGACATTGTGGGGAACTCCAACAACTTGTCCATGGTGTTGACCAATAGAAGCCCAGAGCACCTGCGACCAAAATGGCGAAGTGAAAGATGGCTAAAGGATGATTGACCCATACAGTCCTCTCAGTGCGACCCACATAGGGGTCGGCATTTGTGTGTTCTTTGTTGTTTTTTGGGGCTTTTCCTCATCATCCCCACCAATGTTTGACATTCTTACTTCCACTAGTTGATTCCCTATCCCTTCCTTCCTGATGACATCACGCAGGGTGCCGTGAAGGTCAGCATCCTGTGATTGAACATTGGCTGACATGAATTCTAACATGTCTTTCAGCCAAGTCACGGCAATAATTAATGACTTTACAATGGCCTAATCCCAAACAGTGACCATTAAATCTTGTGTTGCCTGAGTGTGCCATCAAATAAACTTGTTTGTGAGAGAGAACAAAGCCAAATGGCAAAATCATTAATCAAACTGTCCAGTCGATTGTAAACATCCTTTAGCTTACAGAGGAACAACTTGAACTTACTTACTGTGTTTGAACACGCAGACGCACCCATAAATTTCCTGTGCAGTACGGGGTCATTACAGACCGTATTTAGTTTGGATTTTGCTCCAAATAATAAAAAAACAATGGTTTAAATAATTTTGATAAACTATTGGCTGACTTACAACTTGTCTGATCATTTGACTGTTCCTATTTCTTGACCTGTTGGGCTTGTTGGAGTTTTGCTGCAGTTTTTGCAGATGTCAAGACTTGTTGTTTCATAACTTTGAGAACCAATAACGCAATGACCGAAATATGGACATTGCAAGCAGCTGCTGCTGGAATTATAGAAAACAAGAAATAATGGTTTAGGCTCATGGGTCATGTCCTGCATGTGCTATAAATCTACAAATTCTGTGTTCGGTCTTTTGATTTTATTTGAAATTGTAACATTTGTGCACTGAGAGCGCGCTTCTTTGAGTTGCTACAGCAAAGCAGAAAGTCATTTCATTTGCTTGGAATTTTTAGCACGAGCCCACTGCTACCCAGCGTTCATAGTTTGCCCGGTGATAAACAAGATAACAGTTGAACAATAGAATAGTTGTCCAAAGATAATGCAATTTTTCAAATTTTTTTTCCAATTATTTAAATAGTTTCCTAAGCAGCCTGCTGGAGGAAAGAGGGGAATCTGGGCTGAAAGGAAACTTGGGTTTATGGTTAAATAACGTATGGTGAACAAAATGTCAAAGTTGTGTTTTAAATAGTCTCATTATTTATAAAAATTAGCCAAAAAGTGTCATAACAATTTAATTGGTTACAATTGTAGTAGCAGAGGTTGAGATGTCCTGACTCTTTAGCCTTGAGTATGAATGAAGCTACAAACAGGATCCACACTTCACACAATACAGCTGAAAATATCTTTCATTAGACCCCCCCCCCCGCATGATAAATGCAGTGAAGTCTCAAACTGAAATTGAGATAACTGATGACACCACTATGACATCATTAGAGCTATTATCCCAGACTCCCTATAGAGCCACAGAAAATGAGATTATTTTCACATACTGCACAGCACTCATTGTAATGAATTAAATGAACTTCATGTGTAGAATCAGTGGACTGCTCCTTTAAAAAGTCACACTGAACCCGTATATGGATTAGTTTAGTCTGTGATGTGAGCCGCTCTGAACCATCAGGCCAATGTCTCAAGGTCAGCTGTTACAACGTGTTTGTTTTGTTTTTCTTTGCAGAGCTCCAGCCCTCAGATGGAAGCCCCCAAAGACAGCATACTGCCATCACTGCATCCAAAATCCACCGCTCTGTGTTCAGAAAACCACTGTGCCTCTGCTGAGAAGTGCAGCGATGTTCCCAACGCTGCTATACCAACTATTGTTATCTCCAAGCACGACTCTCCTTCAGAAAAGCCTGAAGATATAGAAACAGATCCTCAGCCTTCTGTTAACTCAGACTGCTCAAATGAAAATGTTTCCCAGGATAAAACGGAGGACTCTGATAACCCCTTAACCTCTCACTTTAAAATGATCATCAAAGGACTGAGCCAATTCAAGTCACAAGAGTCTCTGGCCTCAACAAAAGCCGGCTGTGACGAAGATCTGCCTGAGTCATACTGCTCCCAAAATGGAGGCTCGCAGCGGGAGAACGCAGAGGGCCTGTCGTGGCTCCAATTCAGCACGAGGTCAAATAAAAAGGAGAAATTTTGTTTCAGGATGTCTGGTGGAGGGAGCAAGGCCAAAGGAAAGGAGATGCAGGGCACTTTGCACAGAGGGGAGGACCCCCAGTGTCAGAAGAGCCAAGTCAACTGGGAGCCGCTGGAGGCGACAAAGACCATATTTGATCTGCTGAAAGAAATATCTGGTTTGTTCAGTGTTTAACGTCTGACGGTATTGTCATGAGTGCTGCTCCATTTTCAAAGCATATTGCAGCTTTTAGCCGGCCAGTTGTTTTAGTTCGTTTCAGCACAGGAAGAAAGTCAACCTGTGTAGACTTGGAACTTGCCTGAGAAATCCAATCTTCTGCAGTGAAGATTTGGTCCTTATTCACCTTCACTTGGTGTTTTAAGGAAAAAGCATGACTTGTTTTTACAAGACCTGGGTGATGCATTTATGTCCTCTAGTAACAGAGAACTGACAGCTGGCAGCCAGACACCTCTATATTCACAAACAGTGTTCTCAATAAAACCCTCTTCCATTGACAGGATTGTCAGTGTAGGTTTAAAGTCGTGCAGGATATACAAGTAAGAGAAGCTAGTTCTGGAATCATTAATCAAATGATCTTTGAAATGTATTATCATATAACATTAACAGCCTTGGAGTTACGAATTATCAACCTCAGGTGTACTTCAAACCTATGAAAATACATTTTTACACAGTATTGAAAACAATTTAAATGAGTTCAAAGGCAGGAACGGATAAGTATAAAGAGCTGTGGTATGCTTTACTAAATAGTTTGTGGTAGTTTTGAACTTGCAATTATCATTAGTTTTGATACCTGTATTGTATCAAAGGCCAATCCTAGTGACTTCTGAAAGTGTCAAAAAGCCAAAATTGCCTTTGAGAACTTTACAATCTGTTCAATATAAAGTTCAACACCCTTCATTTAGAAAAAGGAAAAACACCCAGCTCTGCAGCTACAGTGTCTTGTAGCCTCTTTCAGCTTTAGTTTTGGTTTTAGTTTGCACATTAAAATCACAGCTGCTTTCATAAAAACCTAAAAGCTGCACCAAACTGCAAACGGAGTAATTTGGAAAATTGTAAGTGAACATAATGTAGCGCCAAGTAAACAGTTGTTGTTTTCTTTTCTTTATTGGTTAGGTTTAGTCAAAATGTGTTGTTGCCGTGTCAGATTGTTTTGGTGTTTTTTCACCATCTAGTGACAAAAAGGAAGTAGTGCTGCTTTTGTAATATTCTCAGTTTATGACAAGCTAAAACATACACTGATGGTAATTTGTAAGACAAAGCTAATCCTCTTCTTGTTTTGACAGGAAACTCCATTGTTATAAACATATTTGATGCCGTTTTGAAACCTTTCATGCCCATCTTGAAAAAGTAAGTTTGGCACTAAAGTCCTCCCACAGTTCCAAACGTGTGCTGTATTCAGGTCTTTGAAAGTCTAATGATGATGTTGCGTATCCCTCTTCAGGAAGGTGAACTCTTTCCTGAACAAGGTGAACCCAACAGAAGTGCAGATGGCTGCGTACATCGACACGCTGCGGCGGAAACTGTGGCCGGAGTTCCAGCCTGCAGCACCTCATCCTCCTCGCACCGACGAGGAGAAGGACGAGACCAGGGACTGGGCGCATCACCTCATCAGTGCCAGATGTAGGCGACACCTTTCTGCACTTTAGCAGGAAATAGTCAGGTACTCTGGGCAGGTGACAATTGATCTAAAATGAACTTTTATGTTCTCTGTAGATTCAAATTACCTTGTCCTGAAGAAGACAGACATGGAGTCTGTTTTTAATCTTTTCCAGGACAGTGAAGCAAACAAAACGCTGGTTTATGTGAGTATCTCAACATCTACTACCAGTCATTATTCTTTATTTTATTTAATCTAATTTTCATGTTTAACCTGATGCAAATCTTGTTCTGATTGTTGCCTCATCTTTCATAACAGATGCTTCTGTCATTCCTAATGAGAGAATTTCTTCCCAATGAGCATTCACTAAATGTGAGTGCTGCTGCTCTACAGAAAGTGACCAACCCCACCAATCCTTGACTGTGTTTTTAATGGTACTGTTTTGCTGTTTTTAAAATATTCAGTTATTAATTTACAATCTTAAAATGCCTTAAAGCATTTGTGATCACTTGTGTAATAATGTCAAACATATCAAACATACTGTGAATGTTTCCTTTGATTTTTATTTTGTATTGTTAAACTGCTTTTGTATATGAAATCAGAAATGTTTTTTGAGAGTCAGCTTTGAATATTGTTCTTTTTAGTGTTAACCTCAAGAGGAGAAAATAAATTATTTTTAATTTTTACAGTTTGAATTTCACCCTTCATGTTTCAACATAAATTAGTTCTCAAAAATATTTTGTCACTTTGAGCACTTTTGTATGGGGAGTGCTTTTTAGAAACTGTTTGATTTTGACCTGAATACCCAATTCCCAATCACTATCTGTTAAAACATGGACAGCATCACTGCAATGGAAACTTGAAGTAATGTAAAGAACTTGAATTTGTTCCAATTAAAATGTTTTTTTAATGAAGTAACTTTTTCCAGCTGTGTTCCTGGTTTGTGTATTTAAGTCAAATTTAGGTAAAAAATGATCTGCAGCAAATGTGAGATGTAAATTTGTTGCTGAGCAGAACATTTGCTTTGAAGCAATTTCCTAGTAACAGATGATTCAGACGGGTTAAACAAGTTAATCCTCCAAGTGAAATCCATTTAGTGAAGTGTGAGATGTATGAAACTAATTACTGTAATAAAATTACTAGATTAAAACAACTTGTTAACATTCAGTCACCTTCATGTTTTTTCAAGTCAGCTGCAAAAAAATACATTTGCATAAGAATGCAAACATTCCTCAGATTTGAACCACATATTTGCATAAGAAAATGGATTCGATCTCCCAAAAAAATTATGCTGACTCGGATTAAAACCAAAGAAATGATTTGTATTTCAGCTGAAAAAAAAAAAAGCCATTTCCAAAGCCCTTGATGGAAGTTCTGTCTGTAATATTCATGGTATTTCATTATGGAAGAGTAACAGAATTAATTACAGGATTATTCTGGTCCAGGTCACAGGAGGGAGATTATCCTCCAGCGTAACAACATGAATTCCTTTTTATTCACTTATGTTCCTTGAGTCAGGTACCAACTTCAAACTGAACCAAACAAAATTTCCAGAAGAAAACTGGTAAATCCCACTTGATCCCATTATCAGCCTTAGGGGATGATTTAATGGAAAGAATTAAAAATGACAAACTCATGTTGAAAATGCTTTAAACTTCTGCTGGACCTGCTTCTGGTTCGATCTTTAATAAATCACTGTGGCTGAAGGTCAAAGTTCACTCTTTAAGTTAAAAAAAACAAAAACAAGAAAACAAGCTTGCCAAAATGCCCAGCTTTCAATAATATTCGGTGGGCTTCATCAGAAGATGGAGCCTCTTCAGCTGTCCTGGAACTAAAGATTCTTGACTTAATTGGCTGCTGAAGCTCACTTGATGTGATTGAAACCTCTAGAAATACGGCAACTAAATTGACAGTTGACCTTTGAGGTTTTCTAAACTGTGAATACAGCAACAACTCAATGACAAATCAGAAAAATGACACTGAACAATAGTTAGACTAAAGGAGTTAAAAATAAATGAATGCAGTACAGCAAAAAGAAAATTGTATTTACTGAAAGTATAAACTACCTTTTAGCTGTATAATTTGACCCTTATGAAAGAAAGAAACAGTAACATTCTATAAATTATCTCACCACAGTATAGAGTCCACAAGAAAACATTTGAAAAAAGAGGTGCATGCATATATCAGCAAGGCAGTGAATTAGTTTTCAGTTAGTTTGAATGATGTGAGCAACCTCAGCCTCAGACAGCTACAGCCTGTGATGGCTAACATGGCTACCATCAGCAGAAAAACTCAAAATGTCAAAGAAAACATAGAAAGTCACAAAACATCTGTGATTTAATAATAATAAAAAAAGACTCCAGGTGTTTGGAGAGAAGAGAAAAATGTCTGTTATATTTACAGATATGACAAAATGGCGGATGAAATGTCATTTGACTGCTCCGAGCAACAGAAGGTTCAACTGAAACCATGTGCAGAATGGGACATCTGTTTTTTTAAGAGAACATCCCATTTATATTAAAGTCTTGAGACCTCTCAGGATCCAAAAATACCATCTGGGGAAAATGCCAAATAAAAAAGGTTATATGTACAAGATTAGACTATTTCCATTTGATTGAGTCATGAGTTGGAAGGTAGGCTCTTACTCGGATTAAGAATCATATGGCGAATGTTAACAAAATGTTTAAAAAAAAGCATGTGTTAGTATCCTTAAAGCAGTCAGGGGAATGAACCTGCAGTATAAGGAATGGAAATGTTTCCATTTATACACATTTCTGTAAAAACTGGGCAACTCCACAATGTACTGATGTTCTGTTACAAGTCCTGCATTAAAAATTGTACTTAAAAAATGTGGGCTACTTAAAATGATTTGCTTTTACTTTTAAGAAGTCCAAAAATATTAGTTTAAAGTAAAAGTACAAATGCGGCATGATCCATTTCAGAATAATACATCACTGATCATTATCACTGATGCATTCATGGGTAAGCATCGTTTTAACGTCACAGCTGGTATAGATTTGAACAAGGCTTACAGCAGGGTTTATATAGGCATCGGCTTTTGTCACACTGTGGAAAATTTAAAAACTAAAACGCACGTAGTAAACTTAAGAGGAAAGTTTAATGTTTTAGGATGTAAGGCTGAATAAATAGTAAAAGTAGCATCCTTCACCAACCACCTACTTTGCTCAAGTGCCCACGAGCAAGGCCTCGGTTCGTTGTGACGGCTCCTCCTCCAGGCCAGCAGGGGGCGGTGCCGTGATGAACAGCAGCGAGCAGTCCTCAGTGCTCAGTAATCCAACATGTCTGCGCCCTGCAGGACGCTGCCAACAGCGTGAAGGTACAGGACAAGCGACAGGTAAGATGGCACCGAGGCTCGTGTTGTTTTCGTCCGAGTTTCACGCGGCTCTGTCTTGACGTGTGGCGTTTCTAACTTGCGCGTCTTGAACGCCGGTGGAGTTGGTGTGAGGTCAAATATGTTCGTAGCTTCGTGCTGCTTCAACGTGACGCGTTCAATTCCCGAGGAAGTGTTTCAGTGATTCGTATTTTAAACATGAAAGGGTATCCGCGTGTTTTTTTTCCCCCATCGTGTGGTTTGATGAATTAAACGAAAAAAAAAAAAAAAGTTCTTTTAAAAGCTCCACGTTTGTGGTTTTCAGACTTGACCTGGAAGAAAACTTAAAAACTCTCCACAGGAGCAGAAATATCTTCATAGTGATGAACTGGAACACGTGTGTGACTGAATGTTGTTAATCGGTGGTGCCCAACGTTTCATTATGTTTTTACTACTGGATAAACTGGATTCCTCGTTGTCAGTTTGTGAACAACATTTCTTGATTTGTTTTAAGAGCTTTTATTATTATTATTTTTTTTGTTTCTCTGTGAACAGAGTCAATCAATTGCATCCACAATGTAGAAAATGTCTGTTTGTGGTCGTGGAAGGATTCGTTGGTCCAAAGGCGAGTGATGTTCACATGTGCAAAAATTCCTTCTTTTTTTTTCTGTACAGTTACTCTATTTTTCATTATTCACAATCAATAAATAAGCACCAGAGGAAAATATTTGCTCGTGTTGTTGATCCACTGTCAATCACATCTGATCAAACCGCAGCCCTGCAGTCCTTCTCGGTGTTTAATTATTTATTTTGAGGCATTTTTTTTTTTTGCCTTCGTTTGTCAGTCGCCAGTGTGGAGAGACTTGAAACGAGAGCCAACAAATATCTTTGCTGTATGTATGGTTAGATTACTTCTAATTAAGGAGAATTTACTTTTACCGTTTCTTATTTGTCATGAATATTTAATGTTATAGTGAAGTACTTAGTGATTTGAAACCACTTTAAACCAAACTGTCTGCACACAAAAGATAAAACAATTCTTCTCTGCTGCGCTGGCAGTGAACTCAACAGAAACAAAGACTTCTCCTCGTTTTAGATTTGACTGATGTGTTTACTAACCTGAATCCTACAAGCATCCAAGTGCTCTTCTATCTTAACTGTTTCCAAACGATCCATTAATTCAAACACCTTTTTCTCAGCAGACTTTTGAGTTTTTACAGCAGGAAAAAGCACAAATAGAACTAACAGCACCGCCTCTGGCTTTGTTACGGCTATTATTGCAATGCAGTACTGCACCAGTGGTTGATATGCTCATCCCACCGCCGGTCTTTGGATCCACCAATCAAAATCATATCTTCACCTGCCAACTGATACCTGTTGAAACAGAAGATGCTTATCGGTCAATGAAAACTAAACCTGCTTTGTGGCAGGCAATAAATGAAGCCCCGGTGGGATCAAACAAAAGTTCAACCAAGATCATTTCAGCTGTGAAAAGCTTGTAAAGATATTTTGAAAATGACAACCAAGTTGGACAAGAAGCTTGTGTGTACCAAAGGTTTCCATATCTTTTTCTTTTTTTTTTCTTATGACGGCTCATCACAGGGATGTACGTTCAGTAGTTGTGAGCAGCACATGCGTGGCTCAAAAAGACTGTACTCCTATTGGGTTGCGGATGGAGCACAGCACCGTGATGTGGAGGGGGAAGGGGGGCAGTGTGTGTTGTTGTGGGTGAGAAACTTGTGCTTTTCCAAATGCTGTAAGCTGGCGTGTTGTCATGTTGGAGAACCGATGTGCCATCGCCCCGCAGCTCTCGTTGTTTTCCCACAGACACCTCGGGACATCACAATTGAACTTGGGGGTTGACAGTCTGACCCTAGAGGGTGAATTCATGGTGCAGAACCCTGCGACTGTCAAAGAAAACGCACCTGCTCGCTCCGGACCTGATGCGCCTTTTTCATGTCTTGACCTCTGACCTTCTGACCCTCTTGAAATGCAAGTGTCACTCAAGACTCCCCACCCGGCTCATTGCTTGATTGCGGTAAGCTTTCAGAAGAATTTCAAGAGTCATTCAGTTGCTGATTTCCTGAGTTTGAATTTGACGTGTGCTCTTCGCGAAAGGCCATTTTCAAATCAAAACGTTACAAAAACGTTGGTAACCTGGACGCAGATGCTGATCAAGCAACATTACTTGGAAATCGTACTCACGAAGGTTATTGCCCCGCTCGGTGCATGACACGCTGCTGTGCTGTTCCCATGCAACAGGAGCAACCAGTCGTCTGTTTGATTTGCCCCTCTTATTAGTGATGCACTGTGTTCACTTTTTGTGCTGCAGAGCTCATTGGTATCTTTTTTTATTTAATGCAGAGGAACATTAGACTCAGTAGACTGCTGTCTGAATAATGAATGTACCTGATCATGATGAAAATACAGTATTTTACCTCGTGTCATGTACGGCCAAAACCTGATCAGGGTATCAGCTCTGCTAGAAGAACAGTGGATCAGATTAGTGCCGCCACAGTTTTTAAGAAAACACTTGAATGGTTCGTATATTTTTGAATATATTATTTTGTAAAATAGCTGAGTCATTTCCTAACTGCAGCTTCTTCGTGCAGAGTCCTCGTGAGTAAGGACGGCTCGTTCAGATTCGACCCCTGATAAGTCTGGTGTCCATTTCCGAGGTCACTAAGCATCCACCAGCCTGCGCTGTAATATATTAATGATACTTCACCAGTGCTCTGACTCTGAGGTCCAGCTGCAGCAGCAGCTCAGACCCATGGGGGCAGACAGGTTTCAGAGTTCAGAGTGTTTACTGTCACATTTTGGCTGCTGTCAGACTTGGCTTGCAGTTTCTGAGCTGTAATTCTGAAGACTGAATTTTATAATGTCAGGGCCTTGAGTATCCACATGTCGTCAGATGGCTGTGATGCCTCCTGCATGTGTAATCATCCAAATCTTTCCTCAACTTCCTACCCTCGCATTGCTTATTTGTGTGGTGTCATCCTCAACATAATGAGTCTGATGAGCAATACAAATTTATTTTGCTACTTTTTTGTACTTTCAGGTCGTACAAATGGCGGATTCGGGCCTAAAACCTGACATACCCTGTTGCGAATCGGAAGATATTAGTTGGAGTTAAGCTTCTAATGGAACTCTGGCGTGTTTCTTGGCAGAGCAGTCAGTAGTTTTGATGTGTTTTGTGCTCTGATACCAGAAAAAAAAAACTCACAACTATGTAGCCACATCATATGAAACAAGCTGCCAGCCTGCAAAACAATATCAAAAGATAATGTGAAGTCAGTGGGCTTGCGTTTCTCAAGTACTGCTGAATCGTCATTGTTGCTTTTTTCGATTTATTCCAAGTACAGGGAGTTTGTAACACATTCTGTCTTGCCATTCAAAGATGATGGATGCACGGAAATGTAATTCAGAGGAGCCAGTAAAGAAAACGGCCTCCTTGGGATTTGATCCCAGGCAGTCAGAGATAATACATGCAGGGTGTTTGGACCGGGAGTCATCACTATTCTATAAGTACAAAGTCCTGGTTTGAACCTGAGCTGCCGTGTGCTGCTTCAGTCGTCAACTTTCCACACAGCAGCGTTAAAACAGGCCAGAGGGAGGCTGCTGTTCTCATTAACCGTCTTATTTTTGACGGCTATATTAAAGCTACAGTGGTGCTCGAAGGTTTGTGAACGCTTTCCAATTTTATACATTTCCGCATAAATATGACCTAAAATATCATCAGCTTCAGCTCCAAAAGTAGAGAACCCAATTAAACAAGTAATATACAAAATATTATATTTGGACAATTACGTACTGTGGAAAATATTACAATATTACATATCTGTGAGCGGGTACGCCGTTTTATTTAACGAACAGAGATCCATCACACTCTAATCTGTGAGGCGGATGGGCCTCAGGTGGCCGAACAGGTTCCCTGTCCTGTCCTGTTCCTGTCCACATGCCGAAGTGTCTTTGGGCAAGACACTGAACCTCAAACTGCTCCTGATGGCAGGTGAGCACCCTGCATGGCAGCTCTGTCACCATTGGCGTGTGAGTGGATAAAAGGGAGGCAAATTGAAAAGCACTTTGAGACCGCTAAGGTGGCATAATTGCACACCATTTACTATTTAATCGTCAAAATACACATTTGTGGAAGTGTAGTACGGCAGGAACAAAGGATATTTTTGAAGAAGAAAGAGTTGTTCATCAGCCTAGAATAAGTTACAAACCCATCTTTAAAGAGTTTTTACTTCACCAATTCACAGTTAAGTGGATTGTGTATAAATTAAAGACCAGTGTTGCCCTCACCAGGAGTGGTCAACCAACAAAGATCGCTCCAAAAGCAAGACATGGAATAGTCCATGAGGTCTCACAGGAACCCACGCTAACGCAGAGTCAAAGTCCTGACCTTAATCAAATAGAAATGTTATGTAAGAACTTAAAAGGAGCAGTTCATGTAAGGAAACCCAACAACATCTCGGAGATGAAGCTGTTCTTTACGGAGGAACGGGCTAAAATTCCTCCAAACTCAGCTGGACTGATCAACAGTTACGCAAACATTTAGTTGCAGTTGTTGATGCACAAGGAGGTCACAACAAATAATGACAGTAAAGGTTCACATATTTTTACAATTCACAGATCTGTAATATTGAATCATTTTAGGTTAGGTTAGGTAGTTACTTTATTAATCCCCGAGGGGACATTTTTTCGCTACAGCAGCATACAGAAGCAATAGATAGTAATAGAACAATAGAAAAGCAATAAAATAGCAGTAAAATACTATAAAATATAAAATGCACAGTAAGTTGAGGTTTTCCTCAATAACTAAATGACCCTGTAGCTACTTTTATGACTTGTGTGAAAATCTGATGATGCTTTAGGTCATATTAATGCAGGAACATAGAAAAAAGTAAACTTCAACTTAAATGTCTTGTTCAGTATTTTGGTCACAGTTATTCAAAACACAAATCAACAAATGCTAATTAAAAATGTCTATTTACCTTGCATATTAAGAACATTGCCTCATCATGGAAGACTAAGGTCAGTTGAGCGTGCTGCATGTAAAGGCTGAAATAAGTATCTTTATGTTGACGACTTGGATGTAAAACCCTGAAACATTCACCCTGCAGTTCTGCTGAATATTTTGCCACAGATTAAATGTCTGTCTGCAAAGGAAGGACATGAGCTAAGTGTAAAATATTAATTCAAAGTGGTAACATACCCTTCCTCAGAATATATTTATCTCACTGAAAATTTGAGTTGAAGCAGCTTTTGCTGCCTTCTGTTTACGTTCTAATTCAGACTTAATGAGATGTGGTGTAACATCAGACTATTTTGGTGCAAAATCCATTTATTACTGAAACTGTGGAAGTAATGAGTTGTTTATTTCTGAAATGCTCGATTGAGCTAAGAGCTCAGTTTCAGGTTTGCGTTAAACCAGGTCGTGCAAGTTCCCTTTTTCAGTCTTGAGGGATCATTCAGACTCTTCTAGAGTTCTTCGTTTTATTTGACTGGCCTTTAGCACTTGGCATTCAACAATCAATAGCTCCAGGGCCGGAGGTTGACGGGATGAATACTAATGTAGAGGAACAGCATATGACTGGCTCTCTATAACTTTATATCTGACATTATCTCTTGATCTTATCTGGAGCGTCTTGTGTAGCTCGCTGAATGATTACAGTCCAGTACATTTGTTCTGTTTGTTCACTGCGTTAAGCTCATTGATTAAAATCAGTCTGTAGCTCTAAACTCATAACATGGCACCTTCTAAACAGACCGTGCATCCCAATCCCAGAGTTCCCTGCTGCCAGTGACGGTCCTTCCTGTGCTGTTTAATGTGCCGTTAACAGATTTGGTGGTTTCTTGTTTTCAAGGACACCAGTCATTGCGGCTGTAATGGTATTCAAACTTTTCTGCGTAGATGAGCAGA
The DNA here is from genome assembly GCF_029030835.1 of Brachyistius frenatus. Classification (NCBI taxonomy): domain Eukaryota; kingdom Metazoa; phylum Chordata; class Actinopteri; family Embiotocidae; genus Brachyistius; species Brachyistius frenatus. The sequence goes on from NW_027210616.1 coordinate 3,685,565, forward strand.
AACATGAAATTGATATTACAATTTCGATATGCTCGTGCTTCTTTCCGTTAATATCCAGGGACTTCAGGATGTCTCCAGGGGTTGTCTTCCTGTTTATCTTAAATATATTCGGCAGCAGAGTTTGTGCTGTGGTGACAGAGGCCGTCTAAGTGACTGAAGTGTATTACTAAATTGTGAATTAATCTTTCAGTTTATTGTCCTATAATGAAATGTAAAGGTTAATGCAACCACTAGATGGACTGCCAAACTAAGAGTTGAATAAGACAGATTGTCAGAGGTGGTTTAAGTCTATCTAGAAGATAAGAATGAATTTCTTTGGAAATTCAAAGAATATTAATCATGGCCTCTGTTTGGTAAAAGGACTCCGACAGGTTTTATCTCTGCAAAGAGATGGAAACATAAATATTTCTTTTCTGTTAAAACTGTGTGATGAGACCAGAATAAGAATACTTCACTTCCTATCAGTATGACAAAATTAGACCCTCAGGATGAGAAATATCAAGTAATGGATCACGCTTTTCAGACCCAAGCAAGGATAGAAGCTTGCTCGAGTAAATTTAATCTGTCAACTAAAATCATCCTAATTAGGGCGTCGAATTACCAGCGAAGCTGCAGATACCGTGTTATCACGTGTTATCACGTGTTATCACGTGTTATCACATGAGGAATAGTAGGAAAGCAAGTCAGAGGAAAAAATAGATAGGAAAGCTGCACCAGTTCAGAAATAAGGGTCGGTGATATGAATGAAATCCACAGCTGACAATGAGAACAAGTTCAATTCAGTTTAATTTATGTATCATTAAATCAAAGCAAAAGTCAAAACACTTAAGATAGTGAGGGAGAGACCTTACAACATTATAGAGGAACCGAACAATTCCCACGAGTGACAGTGTGGAAGAAAAACTTCCTTCTAATGGGAAGAAACGTCCAACAGGACCAGACTTAGCGGTGGGTGGACATCTGCCTTGACTGGACAGAGTGAGGGGAGAGTGGAGAAAGAAAATAACAGCATAGAGACACAACAAATAGTAAACAGTGGGCAGGTTGGTGAGGCCAGTAACCACAGTGACAAACATGGAGCTCCTTAGCCAGATATACCTGCAGAAAGGTACACGGAGAGAAAAGGCAATGACAGGCATCAAAACGCTGGTATAATATGATAATATAGGTATTCTTTAGCAGGTGTAATGTTCACCATTTTCATTTGTGTGTTCAAATGCTAACATAAGCTGATTAGCACTAACATATCAATGCTGAGACTTAGGGAATATCATTAATGTTGCTGTTATTCAGGCAAAAAATAACTAAAAGCTATGTTTCATTTTGTCAGAGAAATAAATATAATATATATGTATGTTTGTATATATGTGTGTATAAATAAATAAATAAACATGATACATTTAATGACAGTCCATTCAGTAGTCACCAAGATATTTATTTCAAAACCACTGATATCTGCTTTATGGAGTAAAAGACAGCGGATCACCAACTCCAAAGTTTTGACCTGCTTGTGGTCCTACATCAAAGATCAGGAAATCAGAAGTTTTTAGGATTCATCCTGTGGCCATAATGGATATTTGATATTTGCATCCAATTGTTGTCAAGACATCTCACTCAAAACTCAAAACATTACCATCTGAACAGAGTTTACTTGCAGTCCATCAAAGTGGTGCCACGCCACCAGGGTAGCTAAAAATCATACGTACAAAAAAGTTAAACGGGTGGTAAATTTCAATAAGTCCTCCAGCCCATATGAACATATAGGGTTTCTCAAAGTGGGATTAGGGATTTGTGACACCTCGAGGTGACACACAAACCTGTCACAGTGACATTAGTGCTGATACGTCATCATCAGTGGGGATGTATGGTATTTTTTGGGTGTCTTTCCCCCCAAAAAAGTTTCCTTCCCCCAAAAAAAGTTTCCTTCCCCGAAGATGCTGTTGTTGGAATTCAATCATCCTGGAATTTGTGGAAGGAAAATTGTAAAGTGCTTTGAGACCGGTAAGGTGATAAAGTGCTATTTAACATTTACAGGTCTTCAACCCATACGACCGCACAGGTTGTTTGTTCCTTCCCTTAAATACGACCCACAGGAGTGTTTCCTACATTGGTGCCCTCTTAAGGTTTAGGCAAAAAAAACAACCACTTTGGGTTAAACTGATGTATGGAAAGCTGTTGTGCGTCAAATTACTACTTCCTTAAAGTTATGCTTCTTTGGGAAGCGAACAGAGGTTTCCTGCACACAAGTTTGTTGTTGAATCGACCCGTCCATCGGACCTTTCTCGTCCTCACAAGGAAAAAAACTCATTATATAGACGTCGTCTGAACTACGTCACTTATGCGGGACACCAGGTAGTCGTTACCTATACGACCGCCAGAGGTCACTAATCTTTAAAAGATAACTGTTGGTAGTAATAAGCTGCTTGCATAAAACACACATGGAGTTGTTTTTTGGAAGAGGATGGTTTTATAAGCTTATATCTGAAATAATTCGACCTTGGTGCGGTGACCTTTAATGATAACCAACTTATTCCAATTCCTAATATAACAGAACCTAATACAACAAGCACTGATGTTAGTGCTAAACCACGGCAGGCACACGTCGGCTGTACACGCTGTAGTCTAGTGAGCAACAGTTCCCAAAGGCTTACAGAGGTGTTTTAGAATGGGCAGGGGGAATAGCTGTTGAGAATAATAAATCAACCACATAAAGGGGCTCTGATAGAAGATGTGAAAACGTACTGAAGTAGAGTTTCCAGTTTAACACACATTTCCACCTATGTTTGAGTCTTTGGCAGAATGTACCCATGATAAGATAAGAATGTTTGAGTCTTCATTTCATGCCGCAACACAGGATCAGTCTTATTGGAAATTATTTGACTTCATTTTCTTCAGTTTTTCAGTTTTAATTTGGCAGAGATATGAAGACGAGAAGGCAGATAAAGTCTAACAAAGGTTATTGAGCCAGTCTTGATTATGTGTTGTTGCAGGTACAAAGTCTCATCCCAGTGAGAAAATAATTACTATTCTGCCTTTATTTCATCAGGCTGCAGCAAAAAGATATGAAAGATGTAAAGAGAAGAAGAAGAAGACATAATTTCCTCCCGGCTGATACAGTAGCCCTATCAATTATATTGAGCGTGATCTGCAACTTTCAAACCCAAGAGAACTCTTAAATACCACTCTGTCCATTTTTTAAGAATGTAATTTTATATAAGATCAATATCTATAACCTTGACTTGTTGATAAAAAAAACAGATTTACAAGCATTGTTGATGTTGACTATAGTTTGGCTCCTTAATGAACACTAAAGTGAACCTAATAGCCTAAACAACAAACAGCGGTGGGCTTCACCGGTGCAATTAAACTCACATTTTTAATAGCAAACTGATTAATTTCTTTAATCAAAGTCAGCTTTATCCTTGAAATGCAGTCAGTTTTAATTACGTTAAAACACAACAGAGGCTTCTGTTTCTGCTCTGTGACAACCTTCAGAAATTTCAGAAGCATAATAATGAATAGGTGATAAAATGTAATGAGTTTTTACATGAGGAGTCTGGTTTCAGATTATTTTTCCACTAGAGTCTATGTGGATCTGCACATTATCATGACAGGGGGGATTTTTCTGCAGCTTTTCTCCTCTGTGCTCGGTTTTATTGACATGTTTACTTCTGTCAAAGGTGTTGTTTCCATCCCTTATTTTGACAGACTGCAGGGGACCTTGAAAAATGTTCAGATTTTCTTGGAAATACTGGATTTAGAGTTTGGATTTTGGTTGTTATTTATTAGGCAAAAACATACAAGTTGATGATGAGAGGCTTGATGCCAAATCCTAAGGGAATAACTGTAAGAACGAGATAGGGAATGGAATTATAATGGCAGAAATAGGAATTACATTGGTGGGTGGAACGACAATTCAGAGTATTGTCCAACATTTGCAGAGTTTTTTGATATATTAATGCTCACTGCAGCACCTTCCTTTATTAGGCAGTAATTTAAATGCTAGGTTTGTGGCTTGTCATTTATCAAGATTTTTTTTTTTTTTTTTTTTTTAGATTTTATACACTTTATTAATCCCCGAGGGGAAATTTCTTCACTACAGCAGGGGGGTTCTCAGGGGGGAGATGCTGCAGCAGGCTGCCACGACCGCGGCGCCAGGTAACCTGACCTGAAGTGCATGTTTTTGGATGATGGGAGGAAGCCGGAGAACCCGGAGAGAACCCACGCAAGCACAGGGAGAACATGCAAACTCCGCACAGAAAGGCCCAGGACCGGATTCGAACCCAGAACCTTTTTGCTGTGAGGCGACAGTGCTAACCACTGCACCACCGTGCCGCCCAAGCATGTTTTAACAAAGTGCTTTCGCGCAGTTACTCTACATGGCCAAAACAAATTGCTCTTTGTGTGTGCTCCTTGTTATCAATGACGCTTTTGCCAGTAATTGCTGTAGGAATGTAATATTCAGCCTAAAGAGCAACTCAAAATTTTGTCTGTTTCTTTCAAATTGCTGCTGCTTTGATTTGATTTGATTATTCACAGTAAAACATTAACCCAGCACTGATTGAGGCTTATTGTGTGGCCTTGAACTGTGTTTCCTGCTGCTGCACATTTAATGGCGCTTTATTCCTTGAATCTAATGCAAATTCAGCTGTATGAAACGCACTGTCAGTGCAGTTGTGATGCCTTATGTAGGTCAATTCTTCTTCACTGCTTGGCCTTGCGATGAGTGATTTCATTTTGTGAGGGAAGTGCAGTTTTATTATTCATACTCCAACAGCGATTGGAGTTGCGGTGCATTAAAGCATGACGTTGTCATTCCCCCGCTCACAGAACTGTTATTCCCTTTTCCCCAAATTGGAATTAAACCCAACAGTTGACGCTGGTCCTAACTCTTTCTCCCTCCTCAGACACAGAACTCGAGTTAAACCTTGTCTCTTTGGATGTACATTATGCCATTTTATTGCTTGATATTTTACACCACTTTTTTAGTTATTTAGCTTCAGTCGGCAATTAAGGATTCGTGAGTTCTGTCTTCATTTGATAACAGAAGTGACTTTTCTCACTTCAGATTTAACACATACTGGTTTCTGCATTTCTTACTGGCTCCAAAATTGATCTGACTGACAGCACGATTTTTCTGCAATGAAGTAGCTGAACACATTAGGTGAGTAGCGTGAAATTGACCTCTGAAAAGTAGCAGCGTATGTGAGTTACATTGTAAAGACGGCTATTGAGAGAATCCAGACTAAATGGATTCTATTTGGGACTCTCTCTGCAGTATGCGCATCACCTTAATGCCCTTACAAATATTGCCTCATGGTGGTTGCACTTTAACGGCTGCTGGATAATCAGCAGTCCAGATAGAATCACAACTTTTCTTGGGAGTAGCTTCTCCCTGTTTGTTGCTGTAAAGCAGCATGGGGTCCCATATATCTTTCTGGTACTGTCTCTTCTGTTGATCTAATTGGATACCCTCTGTTGCCTACAATGAATCATTGCTGGGCCTCTTCTCTCCCCTCAAGTACTTATTTTTATTGAATGCAGGGTTCCCCTGAATCACAAGGCTCAACCTTAAAACTTGTATTTGTCCCTTGGCTCCAGTCATTGATCTTTTTTCTTCTCCTTTTTTTTCCTCCTGTGTCAGTTTCACTTTTATTCCAACAGAGGATTACAGGTCTGCTTTTATGTCTTGAGCCTCCTCAGAGAAAGGCAAAGAGTTCAGGCCATTCTCCCCTCTCCACTAATTGACTCCTAATTTGGCAAATGCATCTTAAGGTGGAATGAAAAAGCCGACCCCTCTTTGCTTTCATATGTGGGGCCGACACCTCCACCCATCCTCCATTTATCGATCTTGTTACCCATCTCTCCTCTGCCCTTGACCTCTCCTGATGGAAGGGAGTGCCGCTGTAGCACAAACACTTTAACGGTGACACATATCAAACAGAGGTGAGGCGATGGAGGCGTTTTGGCATGCATGCCGTGATGTTTCGGAGAGAAGTTTAAATCCTGCTAGTTTTTAGGCTCGTCAGTGTGGCAAGCATTTGACTCGGCTGCTGATCCACACTGCAAACACCTCCAGGAAAGTGGCTCTTGCTGAGCCGATCGAAGGCAAAGATTTTTTTAATTACTCACCCGCTGCAGAATGGAAGGGCTCGGGTGTTGCCTGTGGGTATTCGCATCGACTTGAGTGTATGATGTTTTAATGAGCCCAGCATGTGAATGATTTGTTGCAGTTGTGTATGTTTGAAAGGCTAATTTGTTTGTTTTTCTTCCTCCTTTTCAGTGGATGGATTCTCAGTTGACTTGGAGGCAGATTTAAGGCTTTCCAGAGAGAACAGGATGTCAAAGATCTCCAAGGCAGCCAAGGCTCTGAAGAAATTGGATACAGGCAATGTAATCCGGGCTATAGTGAGGTCAGGACAAGCTGCCCCTGGACCTCCACTGGGCCCCATCCTGGGACAGGTAAAATCACTCACGATTCCACTTCTTGTTCCGCCTGTTCGCTCTGAGTAATCACGAGTATTAGCTTAATTGCAGGAGCATGTCTTCATTTTATCTACTGACCTTCTGCACACAGCTCTCATTAACCGTGAGACAGCCTGATCCTTCCCTATTTTCACTTTGCCAATCACAAAGTTGTCTCTCACCTCAGTCACCCCACCGTACATCCCCAGCACCACCTCCATCTCCTCCTTTATCCCCTATTCATATTCCCATTCTTATTCTAGTCTCATAGCTCCATTGTGGAGGTGGGTGCCCCACACTGCCTCAGTCTGCAACTATTTTCTCAGTTTCCACACCAAAGACACTAACACCTCCATCCACAGCAGCTGTCCATACACATTAGCCTCACGCTTTACAAGCCGGTTGATGAAATGGGATTGAACCTGTGAAGGTTTTGTCTCAAATTCTTGTATACGTCTTTCTGCTTCAATTGCTCCCGAAAGACAGCTGAGGTTGTCTGGTTTTTTTATTGCTCAGGGACGCACCACTACAACCTTTTCACCACTGATGCCAATTCCAACTTGAAAAATGTATGTATTTGCTGGAATAATAATAAAGTAAGTCAGCAGTCCTCCAGCAATGAGCAATGAACAAAGTGGAGTGAGTGGACAAGAACAGCACAGGGTAAATTATATTTTGTTGTAAATAAAATCATCCCTCTGAAGGTGTTCAGTCCGGATGCTCAGTTCAATAACTTGTCTTTTGTTTCTGATCACGACACACGAGTGCATTGTTTTAGAACGTTCTTGTAAAGCTTAGATTTTATTCTACACTATAAAAGAACTATCTGCTGCCAATTTAATGGTCATTCAACTATTAAAGTTTGATTGTCCTTTGTGAGATTGAATGAAAGCAACCCTACTGCTCGTTCTGTACATACAAATGATGCAGTTAGCCTCTTTAATGGATAGTACTCATCAGCCCTGGATGCTGTTGTACACTTGCAAACCAGATCAATTCTTGCAGCTAATCCATCTCTGTGACTTAATGACGACACTCAGACCGCAGAATGGAAAAGCGTACAAAGCTGGCAGAAAGGGGAGCTACACGTGATTAATAACATGAGGGAAACGCAAATGTTGAAATCCTAGAAAGGAGTTAAATAATGTAAAAATATCATATTTTTCTTATGTGACATCAACAGTCTCACCACCATTACTTCAGGCTTTCTGTTCAAAGTGATGTACTCCACCATCACCAGCTGCACAACATTACCCATCACACAAATCTCCCTGACAGACTGTGACTGATATTCAGTGCTCAAACTTACTGTAGTTTTAAGTCATTTTATACAGATTTCGCTGCTTCTAAATACTTGATGTCATGTTCACATATTAATGCTGCAACTAACTAATTCCTTTATAGATACATTTCTGAAAATTTTCTCTGAAAATCCTGAAATGTTTTTGTCAGAAAATAGAAACTGGTTTTTTAATTGCTCTTTTTTTTATCTGCCCAACAAGCCAACACCACCCTCACCTCACTCCACCCTCCTAAAATATTAAAATAAGCATATTCTCACATTTTAAGAGCCTGAACCATTACATTTGCCATGCGTGCTTGAAAAATGGAAAACCATTAATCAATTATCAAAATAGCTGCCAATTAATTCTCTCTACTGACCATTTAATTATTTGACTCATCATTTCAGCTTTATCACAAGTTCCTCTGTTCATAGTAATTCAACCATTTCTCCTCACATCTATACGAGGTCTTTCCTTCCAAATGCTGCATCAATTATAAACATAAAATCTGTGTCGTTGCTATGCAGATGGCACTCAGTTTTTATGCATAATGCCAGAGGCGTCATGTTTTCAGGTACGTCTGTCCGTCCTGTTCTGGTAAACGCCACATCTCAAAAACTGTTTATGGGAATTTCTTTAAAATGATCACAAACGTTCACTTGGACTCAAGTATGAACTGATTCAACTTTGGCGGCCAGAGGTCAAACGTTACTGTGACCTCACAAGACCCATTTGTGGCCAAAATTCAAGAATTTATTTGTTAATCATGACAAAATTTCAAACAAATGTCTAATGGGATAAAATGATGAAGTGAGGACATTCTATAGTATATTCTATAGTCAAAAGGTCAAAGGTCAGCTTCACTGTGACATCCTAATGTCCTGCAAAAACACTTTTCTGTCCATTATTTAACACCATACCCCAGGACAATTTTCAAATCATGACCTATCCCTGGGTATTACAGTAATGACCCTTACCACTGAAAAACATCCAGACATTTTTATCCAACAATAAAGTGGTGGATCTATGCTTTAATCTGATCCAATTTCAGCATCTTTTATTCCTACTCCAAAATACAGCAAAGTGCTGCCAAGTGAAGAGACCGTAATAACCCAATTTTACCGTCTCTGCCGTGTTTACCAGTTAACTGTATAATTGATTTTTACTGATCACATTTAAGGAGCAGCTAAATTTTTCCTTCCCCTTTAGTTACACTGGAGACCTCGGAGTTCCCTCTGAGCCGAGACTGAGAATTAAGAAACTCGCTCTCACTGTCACTCAACTCTCAACTCTAAAGGTCACTGAGTTTTTCTTTTGGCATATTTGAAGCAATTTGAGCTTCAAAGGTTAATAGAAAATTTACTTTTGCAGCTTCTTACCTGATTTTGCAGAACATGAGACACTGTACACCTCAAACTCAAATGTAAAAACCTGTTTTCTCGAACAGTCTCTGTTTTTGAAAGGCAAAGGACACATTTTCAATGGCAGCTAAACAACAGGCATACAGAAATACTCAAACAATAGCAAACATATATTTTTGAGCAGCGCTCAGCCCATCTTTCACGTCATATAAAACCTGTCATAGTGACATGAGTGCTAACATGTCAGCATCAGTGGGGGTGTGTGGTATTTTTGGGTGTTCTTCCCCCCCCAAAAAAAACACTATTTTCTTTCCCTAAGACGCCGCAGTTGGAATTTAATCATCCTGAAAAATCTGGGATTTGTGACGCTTCGTGCGAACACACAAACTAAAAATAGTCATTGCTTCAACAGCTGTGACAAATGAGCAATATAGTCTTCATCTTCGTTTGTAGTTCCAACAAGTCCTCCAAAAGCACAAAAAGCACTTGGTTAGACGTACAGTATGAGGTGTTTTTGTGTTTTGTTTTGTTTTTTCGGCGAACAGTCCCACTGAATCCTTGTCCTTGTCCTGTCAAAATACTGTTTGAACAAGAAGCCTAGTAAATAATGGACACAAAACTCCACTTAAGTTACTTTTATAGGCAATTCGTTTGGGTTTTTCTCTCTGGGAGTCGTTCACCTTTCTGAAACACCTTAGTTTTATGTTTCTGTTGTTGGAAACATTCTTTTTAACATCCACATTTTAGGTTATTGATTTTGTGACCTCAGCTTAGACCTACGATTAGTGCAAAAAAAGACAAATGTGCTTCTGTTTAGTGCTTTAGCTGTCTGCAGACAATTTATTTGACTTTTAAGTGTTGGTGAAAAATAGTCACTTACAATTTCCCTAAACCCGAGGCGACATCTTTGAATTGCATCTTTGTGAGGCCCATATTCCAAAAGATATTTCACTTCAGTGGTGGAAAGAACCCAAGTATGTTCTCTCAAGTACTTATGTGTATTTCGGAGATACTTGTACTTCCACTCATTTTCAGAGGTATGTGTTGATGGTACTGTTTACTCCTCTGCATTTTTGTCAGCTTCGGTTACAGAATCAGAGTGTCTGGACGATATGGACAAAATCAAATCAAACTTTGTATCAATATTGTAACAATATTGTTGGGATGGGTATTGATGCCCTAACAAAATATTTACACAATGACATTTTTATAAATAATTATCATAAATGTGGATAAAATAACTAAGTTGGTAAAGGCAAATAATAGTCCATCTACAATAGTCCTAATATAATGCAGCTTTTAAAAGCATAAAAGGACAACACTCATACCATATGGCAACATTAAAACTCAAGATATCGATATACTATCAATATATTGCTCAGCTCCACTAATTGTAGTAAAGAAATAAATTAGGATGTAAATTATTATCAAGTTTAATCTGTCTCCTAGAATATAAAATGATTAAAATCACCCCCATAATCACCATTATGCTTTAACTACATTCAGCACTTTAAGTTTAATTTGATTCTCATGCTGACTTTTAATTTGAACAGGGAATTTCTTCACTGCGTTTTGGCTACTTTTACTGAATTCCACCACTGTTCAGTATTCAGTGTCATCAAACGGAGAACAGCAGCACGTCCTCACATTTGATCATTTGGAACCAACAAATGTGCAGCTTTTGTGTTTGATAATGAACTTAAACAATTAAGCATTTATCAAAATGGTTGGTGGTTAATTTTCTGTCGATTGATGTACTCAGTCCTGCTTTGTTTTTTTGTTAATTTTATTTAATTTCAGCTTCAGGTGAATGTCACCCCAACTTCTGAGACCTGTATTAGTATGCGTTTGTCTCCACTGCTGCATCGCATATCATAAGAGTCACATACTCTTTTGCATCATTTCTTTCTCATAGAGTATACTTTGAAGTTCCCTCCAGAAGCAGTGGTGCTGATGGTGCGTGCTGTGATGAATGATTTAGACATCTGTCTGTTAAATGTGGCTCTCGCTGCCAGACTAGGTGGTTGTGAGCTCGTAGGCATACTGCAGCTGTCGCCACGTCAGGGCGAGGTGAGATGGGTTGTAACCAAGTGCTCGACCAGGCAAAACAAAGCTATACGTTTGTGTAAAGGTGCCTCCTTTTGGACTGTTTGGGATGTCATTGTTATCGAGGGTCGTGTTGTGTGTGTTTGTCTCTCTCGGGTCCCGTGCTCCATCAAGCTCGCAATGTGTGTCGCAAACGGTAAAAAAAAATGGCAGTGGGCCCGGCCCTTTAATCTTAGCCAGCCTCTCCCCCTCGGTTTTTTTTACTCGTCTCTGACTAACCACCCTTGACAGGGGAAGTGCAGAAAGGTAGGCCGCCTGTCGGCTGCAGGGCAAATTTAAACAAACGAGAGAAATAAAAGAGGGAATTGGGAGACAAAAAAGGGGAACTGACAGCTTTGGTGCATGAGAATAATTACAGTTTGAAATTAGCACAGGCGAATAGAGGGGAAGAAGAGCGAACAATGGAGAGAGCAGTAGAAGAAGAAACAAAATAAGAGAGCAATGCTCTTTCCTTCAGATGCTGGTTATGAGAATCGGTGGGAGCTGAGGGAAAATGCTGAGCATTGTATCCGGAGCTTAACAGGTGTAACAAATTCTAGGAGGTAGTCATTTGCAGAGTCTGCTGCCTATGCAGTCACCGCCTTTAGTATAATAGAAATATGAGAAGTTGCCCAACAGGGAGTGCATCCAGAATGCATGTGTTTGAAATGTAGAGTGAGCAAAGGAGAGGAGGAGATGAAAGAAAGAGGGGAGGCGAGAGCTGGATGCAGTCTACTACGCTGGTTATCCCTCTGTGCTTTCCCTTAAAAGTCTCTCTGAACCGAAGAGAAATTCCCAACTGAAACTTTAAATGAATTTCTTTCTGTGACTGAGAGTGTGCATTAGTCTTAATGCGTCCTGTAAATACAGCCTGTAAATCAAGCATAAAGCAGTGAGAATGAACTCTTGGAATTTTAAAAAATAGCCTCAATTTCAATTATTAGGACCATTAAAGCTCGGAGGACAGGCTGACGGGTGCATTCACAGCCGCTGTGAGCAAAGAGCCAGTTCACTCTGGAAAACATCACGCGCACTTACTACCACTCTTGACACGCACAGCCCATCACATCCAGACTTCTCTCTCTTTGAGCATTAAAGGCAGACAACACGACAGCACACTCAAGGATTACTGCGAGGGGATCTGAGCTGATGGGGCTGCTGGCATAATTGTGATAAATGACGGCCTTCCGTCAGCATGCCGCTCCGTGGAGCAAAAAGCGCGTTTCTCTGCCCCGAATATTCAGGGAGGCTTCCATTCGCTTCGCCAGTACAGCAGGGGGGAAAAAAAAACATGCAATTCCCTGCAACTGCAGAACGAGAGCTAATTTGCTTTAATACGGTGGGTGGAGGTTTTGCAAGAATGAGGCAGTTATTTGTCCCAAAAGTCCCGTGGCCTTGAATAATTTGAACTGACTCCTCCTGTTTTTTGCCCATGTGTTTGACAGTCTGCCAATAACGCTGCTACATAATAGCCAATGAACTGTCAACACTCGGCAAGTATGAAACGCTTTATTAGTTTCCTGTCCTGGAGATGTAGCTGACAACAGCTGTGGAATAACTTCACAGTATACACATGGCATATGTCCAAGTTCCACATGGTACACATAACGTGTCCGCGCGCCTCTCAACGACCCAGAGGCTCGTAGCTTCATGAGGAAACAAGGCACTTGACTGTACTGTACGTCCTCTACACCTTCTGTTTCGACCCATAATCTCCCAACATCTTGATTAAACTCATGAATGAAAAGCTCCATCCATAATTCAGATGGAATTAAAAAGTATTTTTTTCTAAAGTGAAAAATTTAAGGGTCAAACACTGGACTGTTTTTTTTGTTTTTTTTTCTCTTTGAAAATGGCCGACACACACTTTAAGACAAATACAGACAACAAAACATGAATTTTCCATGACCTGTAAAGGGATTACTTACATTGGCATTAAGTATTTGTAAACAAAGTAGTAAAATAGACCTGTATTGTATTTTGTGTTAAAACCGGTCAAAGATTGTATTAATGCAAACAGCGTCTTTTGTTGTCGGCATCTTCGGTTTTGCACATTTTGTTGTGCTAAAATCACTGCTTGATGATGTTAACATGAAGAGCAGATGTTGAAACGTATGTGAAGGTACATTATACATTTCTCAGTTACTAAAGTAAAGTCATATCCAGGTAACTGATGTTTAAATTCTGCATTTAAGTCACATAAAAAAAATGTCAAAAGTTTGACATTTTCTGCCAAATAAGAGGAACTAATGAGTAATAAAAGTCAATGTCCCCTTGAATGGGATGAAAATCTGGCACCATGGAACTTGCGGTGCACAATTTTGGGTCAAGGACCCTCCAAGGGGCCACAAGATATATCTAGGAGGTCATGACACTATTAAAAAGATACAAGGATACAAGGAAAAAGACATCTTTCTGCTTCAGTAAGTGCTTATTTTTTCTGACTTCTCCCTAACTTTTGAATTTTTATATTGAAAATACTCTACAGTCTTACCTCTTCATGCATCTAAAAAAAAAAAATAATAATAAAAAAAAATCTGAGGGACGAATGTCACTTGGGGTCTTGATCAGACTTTGATTTGGCTCTGTGGAACTGAAAGAAAAAAACATGAATCATCACTCCTCGGTATTAAACTTTGCTCTGTGGAAGTTCCCTGTAAAGTAACGGAGAAAACACTGAAAGGTCACCGGGTGTATTTTAGCATCTAATGGTCTTGTGGTCTAATCTAACACACAAATTTGAACTCGGATTTGTATTTCTCACCCCTACAGATACAGTATGTCGAGAAGCATTGGAAATTTAGCAAGAAATCAGCATTAAACCTTTAGTTATAAATGTGAAAAATAAAAACAAATATCTCGACGTACAACAGAATTCAACAAAGTGCGGCAGGAAGGGCAGTTAAACCCGGATTAAACAACAATGAACACTACTAGACTTCAACACAGATTTCTGGAATATTCTTTACAGTCTCACAGGTGTGTTCACAGTGCTGACTTTAAAAACACACTCCCACAAATCACAGCAGTGCATTTTGAGTTATTTCCAGCACAACAAAATGTGCAGAAAGCCACGCTTGCCAAATGCATTTCTGCAGCTCTACATTACATCCGTCACTGTTGTACTGAAATTCAATACAAGTTATCTGTTTGGATGTGATACTGGCTCGGCTGGTGTGAGTTTGGAGTGTGGGTGTGTGTTTATGCATGCGTGCATGTGCAGAGTCATTCTCTAGAGTTCATGGGAGATGAAAGAGGGTCCTAAGGGCGTCGCTGTGGGCTCCAGGCTGACGTGGGAGAGAGTGTGGCTTTGAGAACGAGACAGTGTGTGATAATGAGAGGGAGGAGACTTCCCCTGGGCCTGGCCCTCTCCCTGCTCTGAACTCTGGCTTGGCAAGGTTGAGTCTCCTGGTTCTGCTCCAGGCACAGTCCCAGCTCCAGCAGCACCACGCTCCTGCTTGTGTCTCTCCCAGGCTGAGCTCAGCTTCACAGCCAGAGCCAGAAGGTTCTTCCCCAGGAACACAGTAGACACACGAGGGTCCCTATACCACAGCATGCCTGTGCCCCTCAGTGCCAGGGTGAAGATATTGATAGTGACCAAGCTGAGCCAGGGGTACAAAGCCTCCTTACGGGGTCCTCTCTGTCCTGGCAGTCCGGTGGCCCCCAGCTCTGTGAGGGCCACGCACGGCAGCAGCAGCAGGAGGGCGTAGCAGTAAAAAAAGACCAGACCCTCAGCCCAGATGGGCAGCTTCTGCTCAACAACACCTCCAGTCCCCGCCGCGGACCCTCCCTGGGCTTCCCACAGCCCCGCCTGCAGGTCCAGCACATCCAGGAGGTCGACCACCACCCACAGGAGCCGGCCCCGCACCTCCTGCTTCCTACGCTGCGGGGTCATGTGGTCAGCTCCCGTCAGGATGAGAAACAGGGAGGGTAGACAGATGGACAACAGCAGCGTCAGGGTCTTTCTGGCCAGCGGGTCGGGCGGCCGGCGCTCCTGCCTGTAGTTGTGGCAGACAAAGAAGAGCTTGAGCTGGAGCAGTGACAGGAACAGGAACCAGAGGGCGTTTGCAAAACCGCGGCGTGACGACCGTGCCTCCGACACCACACCAGCTGAGACGAAGCGCAGTGCGAGCAGGAAGCCCACATCACCTAGCAACACTGCTGCACACTGCCACACACTGGGTCCTGAAAGACCACGGGCTCCCAGCATGCTCTGCTCCAGTAAGTAGAGGTCCACCACTGCCATCGTGCTCACCGTGACCAGGGTTGATACGCACACCTGGGGCGTGGGCACCATGCCTGAAAGAGACATACACACAGATGCACCGTGGGAAATCTGTTACATCGTCAAGATTCAAGCTGTGCTCGCATCGCTCTGCACGGTGCCATCTGTCCCCAGTAAAACTGACAAGTCTGCTGGATAAGAACGCTTTTTTCCAAACTAATTCAAAACCAAATGTAAAATAGTTAGATGCTTGTTGCTATGGTTAAAGACATTAGCTGCAGAGTAAGCACAGAGTGCCCTTCATCTTTGGCCAGAGCTCCATCTACCCTGGCTGCTCAAGCTGGGAAGCCTATTAAATTGTTTTTTTGTTTTTTTCTCTGCGGCTCTTTGAATTAAATAGTCTTCATTTTCCATGAAGGTCCAAACATTGTTTCCCTTTGATTCAGAGATTTTTCTCTCAGAGTTCTCGGCTGTTACCTTTTCTGTTTATTATTTCTGTTCTTTTTTGTACTGAGCTTATTCATTATTAATTAATTGCGTTCAGGCGCAGCCAGGTGCCCTGTCAAAGCCTTTTCTTTGCCTCTATAGTCTGCCATGTTTATTCTCATACTGTGTTGCAGCCTTTAATCATCTCAAATCCCCTTCTCATTTCAGATGAATATTGATAACTTGCTATTTGTTTAGAGATGCGTTTGACTTGTCATTGTGTACACACGTGTGCATCCGGGTGAGTGCACGCTGGCAATGCTAATTTGGCTGAATAGGAGGGTTCATTTTATTTTGTTACTGCTCGTATGTCAGCCACAGACGGCATTAACCTCAGTATTGATCTCGGTGTGAGAAATGATCATTGACTTTACAGTGTAATCGAAACGACGTATCTTTATCGTATTTAGCTGAAAATCCCTGCACAGACCACTGGACTGTCTGTTATCTGCTCAGCACCACTCGGGGGTGCCAGCCCCTCAGCTAGATCGATGACATTATAATATAAAATCATTACCAGCTCAGATGTGTCCTAACAGCAACAGTTGAGCATGATTGAGCGAGAGATTGTCAGCATGATTGCTGCCTCTGAGAAAAGTCGGCCAATGAAAAATGTGTATTGATATCTTGCCGATAGAAGACACATCTCTTCCCTCACTGTAAGACTAACAGGAGCTTTGCCATCTCCTTGGTCCTGTCTGAATCATTGAAGAGGGTTGAAGAACTCTACTGGGTAGAAAAAAGAAAAAAAAAGACAAAGGGGGTTTGAGATGGCGTGTGTGTGTGTGTGAGTGTATATATATATATATATATAAGACTGCAAGTGAAAGATTAATAGGCCTTTTGGCTGTCTACATGCCTAATAAAGTGTTACTGCATGATGGTAATAGTTCATAAATAAGCTCCGGGGGAAGTGATGAAGAAGAAAAGACTCAAATGCAGATAGAAAGTGGCTTCTACACGCTAATATGAAGCCATGCATTTTCACGAGCCAGCTTGGCCTGGAGAAATCCAAATGTATTCATCACCGGCCGTATTGAAAAATCCCAGACATTAAGGGTTTGTTCTAAAACCGATGACTCAAAGAGATGAGGAAAAGGAACCATCTCAACTGATTAATCTGCTCGGAGGCATGGTGGGAGGACAGGCGTGGATCATGCCAGCACTTGTAAAATCTAAAGCCTTTTGTCTGACGGCACACGCCAACTTGATTATCCTACATTCAAAAATGAATGAATTTCACCAAGCCTGCAGATTGAGAGGATATTGGAATTAAAAATGTTCCTTCTCTGGAAACAACCTCAGCTTGCAGGGGAGAAGGAGGAGGGGGATGAAGAAGTTGAATGTTACAGCTGTCTCTCTCTCTCTCTCGCTCTCTCCCTCTCGGTTGTGCCTCTTAAGTTATTCCACCTGCGCCTTAAATTTCACCCCGGAAATCTCCCCGTCACCTTGTGTTTGTGTTTGGACTCGCTGTCAACGCTGTGCAATTTATTCTGTTCTGAGTGAGGAACCGGGATGACAACCCGTGCGTCCACTCAGCTCATCAATAATGACCAAATTCATCATTCTGCTGTCTGCAAAGTGACACTGCTGTTGACACGGTGAGGCAACCTATTTCACTGTAAGCATAAGTAATGGCTCACTGTACTGTTGAAAGAATCGTATACATTCTATTTAGCACTGAAAGTCCCGTTTTTTTCTATTTAATCCACCTCTGGGCATTTCAATGTGTGACATGAGTGCGCACCATGTACACTATTATCTAAGTAATCGTTCAAATAGCAATTCATTTCCATCCCGCACACTGACAAGAGATGAAGCAAGGGGTGGGGTTGCCACTTGTATTTGTTTTCCATTAATATTGGGTGATTCCCAGGTGGACAGAAATCTATGCAGTGCAAAGATTAATTTGTCTACAACAGCAGTTTATCTCCATATGCAAACACCCACCCTACAGAGCTCCACAATGCATCAAAGACCAAATCCTTCACAGGTGGCACCGGAGCACCAAGGGCATCAGGACAACATCTAAGCCATTATGTGCAAACTAGTTAATTAATAGAGTCAGGGCTGTGCAATCCCTGATAATGCCGAATAAATCCTCTCTCCGGACCTGAAGCCACATGACTAAAACATCTGTTGATTTGTCAGGTAACAGCCCAAGAGTTGCCCGAAGGATGTTGTTATAATTTATTTTTTTTACAGTTATCACGTTTGTTTCCCTCTTAAAACATTTGGTTATCCCTGGCTGCCCAGCATGCGGTGCTGCTGTCGTTGCATCCTTGAACAATCTCTATTAAACCTCTTCTCTGCAACACCTCTTTCATAACTGCCCTATTAACAGCAGGTATTGTGGATTTATCCGCGCATGGCTGGTAGTAAAGTCGAGCTTTAGTTACCCAAACCATTCGTCTTGCACTTGGGCTCGATCTTCCCGGCTTGTTGATTTACAGCAAGTAATGCCCCCCCTCCTCCTCCTCCCTCCCCCCCAAGTGGAAGCGCAGTCGGTGGACAATAAAGTCTCTTTTATTGTCGCTGATGAGCCGGACTCGGTGATAAAAGTCTTATTCTCACTGTCCGGGTGTTTGTATACAGTCGGGCTCCGGGAGAGGGCTCATCTAGAGGCTGTTAAGAGGGCAAAGTCATGTCTACATGCCACACCAAGCACATTCGAGTTTGTAGAGGCAAAAAAAAAAAAAAAAAAAAAAAACCGGCTCATACTTATCAAGATTTCCTCCTTCGTGCAGATCTGGCATGGCAGATATCTCCGTCCCCCTCGGCTGGCTCCGTGGTTATTGCAGAGGCGCGGATCTGGATCTGTCGTCTCCCGCAGTCTTGGGAGTCTGCTGTTTGTCGGTTTATCTTTTCACACGGCGGCGGGGGCAGAGAGCCGTGCAGAGCTGCTGCTCGGTCGGGCTCCGGCTGTGCGGAGCAGCCGGGGAAGTCGGTCAGAAGTGGAGCAGCGGCGGCGGCGGCGCGGAATAAAGTGAAGACCGCAGACCTATCCAACCGAGAAGATGGTTCACGAGCAAAGAGGCAGAGCGGTGCAACAGCGAGAGGAGGACGAGGAGAAACTCACTCACGCTGTCCGAGTTGGGTTGTGGTGTTAATTTGTAAGCAGGTTACGTGCTCCAGCCCAGACCTCCCACCCTCCTCCTCAGTTTCTCCTCCTCTCCTCCACCATCAGCTGTGCAAGTTTAACTGGAAGAATATACTATGAATATTTTAGAGTCCTCTGTTACAGTATACTCTTTGGTTATGGTAATAATAATGATGCCACTTGCAGAAGATTAGTTTGGGAGCACCTTATTTACCCTTCTCTACTTGAAAAAGGAGTGGGGGGGAAGTGGAGCGAAAGATGCTTGTAGACTGTAGACACATTTAGACCTCAGAAGGCAGATGTTACAACTTTAATTAGTCCTCCTTCTGTCTACTTACTGTCTTAGTCACACAAGGAAATCATTCCTCTGTTGTAGATTAACTCATTACGGCCGGCTTAGCGCATACTTAAACAGAAGGATTGGGATTTTTCGGAGACAGATCTGGTCGAAAATGAATCTCTCGGAAGCAGTTTTTAAAAAAGGGCTGCCTCATTTGCTCGTTCAAGAATTCAATTTCAGCTCCTTTTGTCAGCTACAGATGGAGTTTGAAGAAATTTCACGTGGCGTCACCTTGTCCTCAAGGTCCTGCTCCTTCAAGTGTGTCTGTAGGCAGTCCCAGTCTGCACCTTTAGCAAAAGGCTCAAGTCCTCAGCTGCCTCGTTTCTGTGGCTCTCAGTGAGCCGGGTTCATTTTAGAGTGAGAGGTTTAATCAGACTGGTGAGAAAGGGGATGGAGAGTCATCTTTCTTGTCAGATTCAGCTCTGCGGTCCGCTGGCTTCTAAGAGAAGAGAGATTTTCCATTTTCCCCACTCCCGCTTGGAGTTTTTGTGGGTGTGTGTTCTTCTTCACCCCTCTTCTTCTTCTTTCTGCTGCCTTTCTGTCACCCTTCTCCTCATGTTTATCCCAATCCCTCCTCCATCCTGCCCCCCCCCCCTCACCCTCCTCCTTTCTTGTCTTTCTGTTTTTTTGTTCCCTGTGGGTGTGGTTGAAGGTCACTGTGCACACTGGCTCACTTTCACAGAGGAAAGAGGGGGAGAGCGAGGCAGGAAAAAGGAACATGGAGAATAGCAGAGGAGGACGAGGGGCAGCCAGGCGGGCAGGCTGTCCACAGTACTGTGCACTCATCACTTTTTTTGCTTCAGACATGATTGGGAAACTTTGGAAGGACTTACGGGGTTGCAGACTGTCCAAGAATGCTAAAGGCGTCAACAGTGAGCATTGCTCCACATCAGACCCGAGGCTGACCTCCACAAACAGGACTGTGTGGCGTCACCTTCCTGCTCTTGGCTCTTACTCAGTGTCACCTCACAGTGCGAGGCATGAATCACTCCACCTTTTAGCTTTGCACCTCTACAACCAGAGGCGCAACAGCAGCAGAGATATTGTCTGTCTCATCCAACACGTATGTCTTCCTTGTCAAAACCTGGCCCACCTACATTTACCCCTAATTCACCTTGATTGCCAACCATTGGGATTCAGAAATTTTCTGCTGGTATCAGCGAATGACGCTCGGAGCTAATAGCCTCGAGCAGGGTTCAAACCTCTGAATGGATTCAGAGGTTTGAAAAGCTCACTTCTTTCTACCTCCACAACTCCATGTGTTTTTAATTTTCAAACATAAGCCCCAGCACGGACTCAAGTGACGTCACTCGAGTCAATTTATCAAAAAGCTTTATACAACCTTTTTTAAATAGGGGGGAGGGGGGGACTTTTCCTGTAAAGTTCCCCTTTTTAGAATAAAACCTTTAAGCTGTAAAATTCCCCTTTTTATGCCTCTGAATACTCCACAAACAGCGGCTCTGATAAAGCGCCGCGATCAGTTGTTGTTGCAGTCTGACTTTATTCCAGCCCCTGCCTTTCTTTCTTTGTGCGTTTCCCCTCGACATGTCAGCGTATCTTGTGATTTTTCAGTCATCTCCAGCGTGGAGCCACAGCTGCCTGCAGTTCAGGCTCCCGCGTTTCTGCTGCAGCCTCCACACGTGATTAATCATGTGAAGTGGCAAAAAGCACAACACTGTCAAGACTGTGAGGGGGACCTAATGGAGTTGAAAATGGGATGTTTTGTCGTGATGCAATCCATTTTGTTCCACCTCCTGCCTGCGTGCCTGCCTGCTTTCACCATGCCCTCCAACAGCCAATTCTTCTTCTCATGCCAGGTAGAAAAAGTGAAGACTGCATCTGTTTTGAACAAAGCAAAGACACTGCAGAGAAGTTTTGGTTGGTTTAGAGACGAGTCCTTGAATTTGGTTCACTCTGTTGGTTCTGCATTCATGCTCGTTTGAGCAGTGCCACTCAACTCTTTTATGCAGGTTTAAATATTGGCCTCAGCACAGTTCACTGAAGACTGGAGGTGCAAATCGTTTTCATTTTCCACTTTGGAGACTAATTCACTGATTCTACTGTGGAAAATCAAGTCAAATGTATGTCCAGCGTGAACTCAATTTATTTGGTGCCGTTTGCAGTGTGCAGCTGTGTCTGTTAGGCCCAACCTGAGCTGTTGTTCAGCCTCTCGCTATCAGTTACCCCCTCTGCTGCTGAGGGGTTCAGCATGAAACCTAATCAGCTGTATGACGCTACATCGGGGCTGAATGTGATAAAATGCCAACACCGGAGCAGATTAAATGAACAAGTTAATGAAGGTAATGAATGAGAGTGTTTCACACTGAAGAGTTTAATTAACCTCGCCCGCTGCCAGCCTCTCTCCACTGGAACACCTTTGTCACCGTATCGCAGCCCTCCTCCATGCCGCCCGCATGGGGGCAATTTATCCAGTGGCCTTGTGTGCCAGGGGCAATTAATCCTGCTCCTGCCCCGAGGCTTCATCCTGAGACTGTATCCTTTATCTCCATCGTTGCCGCGCTTCCATTAAGCACAATGCTTCTCTTGACCGCCTCTTCCTCATCTTCCTCTCTCTCCCCTCCTCTTCCACTCCCTTTCTTCTCCTCTCTCCCTCATTTTGTTTTTGTTCTCTCAGATGCAGAAACACCTGCGACCACACAGTGAACACTTCCTCACCGTCAGCAGTCCGTGGCAGCTTAATATGCACACACATACACTCTTCAACTCGTAGTCTTGTCAGATTAAAATGAGGCTGAAGTATTCATACACAGACGCGCACGCGCGCACGCACACACACACGCAGACACACACACACACACACACACACACACACACACACACACACACACACACACACACACACACACTCACTCACTCACTCACCCATATTTATAAGGACCTCCCACAGCCTCCACTTTACTTCCCTCCACTTCACTTCAGTCAAACAAACCCTCGTCTCTTTGTTCAAATATTGACCAAGATTGCTGACCACATTCTGACAACTTTAATGCACCTCAGCTGTCTCCCCCCTTTTCCCATTGCTGTCTCTTCTCTCCTCCCATCATGCTCCTTCCCCTGCACACACACACACACACACACACACACACACACACACACACACACACACACACACACACACACACACACACACACACACACACACACACACACATACCCACCCACCCACACCATCCTGCCACACCAGTGCTACATCTTGTTAAAAAGAGTTAGTGAAGCTGAAAGGCCAATCACATTAACATGGAGGGAGTGTCAAAAAAGATGGCAGAGAATATGGTGGAAGGGTCGAATCAAATGGACACTTCTCAGATTTTAATTGCAAATGCCTAATTGCTCCCATAATTATGAGTAATAAGATTCGGCTGTGCTGATTTCAAAATGGATCATATAGCAATTACTCACCACTGTCGCTGCTGGATTTGACGGCAAGAAAAATCTCCGTAGATTAGCGTTTAATCCCGGTGCCCAGGATGTCAGAAGGCTTTGAAGACGTGCGGCTGAATGTCCTTGTCCACAGCCAGCATGGAAGGCCCCGCCTTGGGTGATGGGCCTCAGCCATTTTGTACTGGAGAGCTCTAATCAGTCATGGTGAAGGAGCGAGGATTTATCCAGCAGCTCGGACTCGAGGATGATTAGATGCTCGGATGCAGAGCGTGGGGTTGGCGATTTGGCCAGGGCATGAATGTTACTGCTCCAGCCATCTCTCTCTCTTTCTTTCACTGATAAATGTCAGGGGAAGTTGGAGGAGCCAACCTTGAACCTTGCTTTCATGGCACCCCAGCCCTCTGCTATACACATTTAAAGACCGTGATTGCAATTACCAACATGGTTCAATTGTAGTAATTACTGCAGTTAAACTATTAAACACCCCGAGGCTAAAATAAAACTTCATCTTCAGACAGCGGTATGCCCGGACCTTTGTGGAGCAGCTTAATTAAAATATGATTACCTGTCTCTGGTGCATACTTTAATGGGTACAGAGCTCAGGGCAAACTGTCTGTTGTCCCAAGAGGGTCGTGTCTCTCGTCCCCAGGCCAGTCTTTGTCTATTTGCCACTCTTCATCCCGTTTTTTATGTTCATTTGAGATCTTTTTAGCAGTGAGGGACCGTCTGGTTCAGGAAAGGCTGTGTGAAGTCTCTGCCTCTGTCTATCTTTAGCACAGTCCCTTCTCTTGTCTGCATAATGTCTCTGTCCATGCTTAAGCACATTTCAGAGGCATCAGGCATTATCTCTAGCTGGTCAGGGAGGCCTTTTCACAGCTTTGTGTGGCATGAAAGGGCTGTCTGAGTCGATGGGAGCGATCATTATCTGACATGGGCTGAACAGACGGAAGGGAACGGGAGCTGAATGTGTGAGGCAGAGCCTGAGGGTTTGCTTTGGACTCATAACCAACATCACACCTTTTAAATTAATCCATATTTAATTCAGCTTTTCTTTAGAGCACCCTCCCTGCTTGTTTATCCTTGCCGTGTTGTTTTATGGGAGGCGGAGGGAGGGAAGGGCACTGGTAGAAGGTACTGAGGTTGGCATGGGATTACTATTAATAAGTACAGAGGGGAGGGAAGGTGGAGCTTAGCGAGGGCCCCAGGGTTGGAGCTGCGTTTCATTTCATTAATAGGATATTGTAATTCCGATAGCACCCATCAGCTCAAACAATAACCTGCCTCGACTCATGTGATGTGTTGAAATTTCAATCAGTTTATTGTTCCCGTGCTAACGGACGCAAAGAAACGTTGTAGACGCTAATGAAGAGATGCAGATCGAGCGACTGATCAGCATTCATCAGGTGTTCTTGAAGCCTTTAGTGGAGATGATGTTCAGAGAACTTTTCTGCTCCAATAAATTCACATAAATGTCTCCCCCCACCTGTCATTGGCGAATGTCTCAGGATGACTGACTTTTCATCAGATCCATTATTACAATCTGCTCTGCTCAGTGTGTTCTGTCATGGAGGGATGGAAGCGCACGGGTCCATTAAACTGTGTATAAAATTCCCCCCCCCCCCTTTTTTTTTTCCTCCCCTCATTTCTGAAATGAACATTTCAATCAGTGTGTTGCCTTTGGGAAGGATGGCGGGTGAAGGTCAGTTTAAATTTCAGCAGTAATAATTAGAAACTTCATTAGACTTTGCCGCTGAATCCCGTTCCAAAGAGGAATGGTGCAAAGGAGCAGCATTGGCCGGGTGTTGACTTAATGTCACCCATCCATTTTGCTTTTGCTCTGGTTGGCCTCGCAGGAGCTAGAAAATGGGAGCGCATTCATCACTGGGTTTCTCTGGCTTTGGGCACCAACATGCATTCAGTCATAGCTCGAGTGACAGACGCGCACGCACGCACGCACACACACACACACACACACACACTCACACTCGCGCGCACACACACGCACATACACTTGCACAGACACAAACACAAACACACACACACAAACACTTTGTCTGGAACAACAGAGAGCTGCGCATACACACTCACACACACACACACACACAGCATATATATATATATTCGGTCACATGGCTGCTCCCTGAACCAGCCATGTGTGTGAGTATCGTCAGACTTCTGAAGCTTTGATTGATTGACTGACAGCAGCCCAGGCATCTGTGTTCTGGCAGCATAGTGTGACACGAGTGACATTCGGCTGAATGTTTTGCAGCCTCAGATTCCTCATACATTTTAAAGCCATCCTCCACAATTTCTCCATGTTTAATTCCTCATTTTCTCGCCCTGTTCTCTATCCAGAAAGGAATCCCCATCGGGCAGTTCTGCAAGGACTTCAATGAGAAAACCAAGGAGCTAAAGGAGGGCATCCCTCTCCCAATCAAGATCCACGTGAAGGTTCGTCAGTGCGGCTCGCTGTGGGTCTCTCTAACCCATCCCTGACCCTTTACACTCAGCACTCCTCCCTCCCACGATTGTGGTTAATTCCACTCTATGCATAACGTTACCAGAGCACTTTCCATTATTCATACTCTACCACCGTAGTAAGCTTTTTCCATTTGCATTCATTAATGAAGCAATACCCAGAGGAACTTGGAGTCAAGAAGCATTAAGTGCATACAAGAGATGTGAATTACTAATAAAAGAGGGGTTTTGAGCTTGTAGCTTTTATTTTACACAACCACATATTGTTTGACTCGTTGTACCTCCCTCCCACCTGCGTATTGTTTCTTATCAGAGTTGTGTTCTTTCAGCTGAATAAATGTGTGTTGTAATTAGGTTTGCGATGCAAGGAGGGGGAAGCCTAATCCTTTAAAAGGCGTGGATTTATTCTGACATGCAATATCCAGCAACAGTTCTGCCATCACTTCTTGGGCCCTGCTGCTGCCCATCAGGGCCATCTGCTGGAGGTGTTTAGTGTTACTTTACTGTGTACTGTATACTTTGTAAGGCTTTAATCTGTGCATGCAGCATGCTTCCGCCTCTTGAGACGAACGTTTCTCAGACATCCTTCACCTCAGATTGTCAGTAGCTTTGAGCACAGCTCTGGATGCCTTTCATCCTACTTTAAAGGAACAGATTGACATTTTGGACAACCTACTTTTTTTTTCACTTTCTTGTAAAGAGTTTGAAGATCGATACCACTCTCATGTCCGTGTGTTAAGTGAGGAGCGAGAGCCAGGAGGCAATTACCTCCACATAAAGACGGGGGCAACAGCTAGCCTGGCTCTGTCCAGAGTTTAAAAAAAAAAAAAAAAAAAAACGACAGACTGCCAGCACTAATTAATGTTACTTATCAATCATATTTATTTAATACCTATACAAACAGACATGAAGCAAAACCAAGATCCTTAAAGAGCCATGCCAGCAGGTCTTTGTCAGAGAAGCACTTTCAGCTAAATGCTAGCATGCTGATGTGTTGCATATTTATATCTGAGGCTGCTGAGAACGTGTTAATTGAAACCAAACATGGAGTAGCATCTTGACCTCATGACGGTGCCCGAGGAAAAGTGAGGAGATCTCCCAAGTTATTCCGACTCACCCTGAGAGGGGCAGGAGGGTGTGCTCCAAATGTCAAAAGAAAGCCATCCAACAGTTGTTGAGACATTTCAGTCTGAAACGAAGTAGTCGATCAATAGAACAGCCTGATGCCGTTTCTTCTCTGGTTTTCTGGTTTCTGCAGGGCGTAGGAGCTGTGGCAGCGGTGGTTGGCAGATATTTGACTAAAAACTATGCATTTGGATGTAATTTGGGGCTATATTACTTTACAGTATTTATTTAAAAACTGTCAGCCAAGAAAATGATAATCACCAAACATTCATGAAACAAAGCTCCGAGTGAAGCTACAGGGGAATCTAAGTGTTATAATAACAGGGAAAACCCTGGTGTTGTCCACTACATGTTGAACAAGGTCCATTCTTATTGGCCAGCTGTTCAGCGTGAACTAGTGGACAATCTGAACATAGCATGACTTTGTTGTCCACAGTAGTCACGCTGTTAGCATAGCTGAAATAACGAGCTTTGTTTTTACGAGGAGTTGTGCACTGGAACAGTGGCGCATTGACCACCTGATGTTTCGTCATCACAGTCGTTGCCAGGCAATAATTATGTTTGAATACGGATTGAGCAAACCGGATATAACCTGTTAACGATCGAGTTTTAGAGGTTCGGAGTCAGGCTAGCTCATTCCTTTTGAATGAAAACCTTTATTGCCCCGACAACAACTACAAGACAACACATACTCTGACAAAAAAACGTTAAGTCCTCAGACAAAGATCATCATCATCAGACAACATTTAAACATCATAAAAGCATCATCAATAAAGGACATATAGTGTGAAGTGCAAGAGAATGACAATCCTTACCATCCGACCGCAGCTCGTTGAGCAGCTGAATGCTGAAACAAAGGATGTAAAGCCTCTTTTTGTCTTCATCCTGGGCATGTTGTACCTTCGCTTTGTTGATGGAGTGACTATTCAGACCACAGAGGGTGCAGTGGATCTGCTATGATCCCCCACCCTCCAAATACTGAAAACATATGGTCAATACCGTCTGGATAAAGGTCCTGTAAAACAATGTCAGCACAGATCTATTCACGTTAAAACTTCTGAGTTTCCTATGTTTCCCGTCTTTATGCTAAACGAAGCTAATCGCCTCCCATCTAATCTGTATCTGTATTTGTAAGCAATTAACACTTATTTCCAACAACGTTGTTCCTTAAATATTTTTGGGGGGGTTATGACTCCAATAACGGTTCCTGCGCTCTCACTCCCCCCCTTTTTTTTTCTCCCTCTGTCTTTGTATCTTTCCTTTTGTCATTTGACAGATGGAGGGGCGAACAACAACAACTCATTGGACCTTTACAACCGATAGCTTTTCCATAGATAAAGAAAAATTCCGTTTTCTCTGCTGAAAGGTCACTTTTGTTAGATAACACAACCGTGGTGACAAATCACCTGCTGTGTGGTATCTTCTCAGCTCAGCCCACACTTTATTGTCTGGTGTTTGTTTTATGTGACATATAACAGATAATATGAAGTAAGCTTTCTTCAGATGATGTATTGACTGGATTGAACTTCATATTTGAGTTCATAAAGTTCCCAGCCAGCGAATTAATCTGAATTAAAAGAAAAGGGTCAGAAGGACTCAGGCTGAGGAGGTTATTTTTGTTTTGGTCCTGAGAGGAAGATGGTGAGCAAATAAGGATGGGGAGCAGATGTGCAGCAGACACGCGTACGGGTTACACCAAAAAAAATGAAAACACCTCATGCGGATGGTTTAGCTCACTTCAAAGTTGAGTAATATTTGTATCATTTCAAAGCTGAGCTGGTTTTAATATTTTCTCCGAACTGCTTATCAAGTGTAAATGTGAAAGAAGCTGTTGGTAACATATCAACACAGATTTATCTGCAGGTCTCCTCAGCTCGTTGCTGTGGTCAGTGGCCTGCAGCGTTCCTGTTCTGATTCAGTGTCATCGATGTTATTTTCTGCAACAACAGCCGGCTGTTCAATGAAAAAGCTCAGATAAACCAACTGAACGCATACTTGCTCAGGGCCAAACAGCAGGCTGGCAGAGTTGGCAAATACCTACTGAACATAGTGGAGCATTCAGCAGCTAAAGAGCCGACTACAACCTGAGGAAGCGACCAAAACCAGAGCTAAAGAAGAGTGAATGTTTGGACTGTATGAGGTGGAGTTTGGGCCAAATATATGTTGACATACACGCTGTCAAATGTCAATTGAACATGTGACAAAACATTTGTCATTGTCTATTCAACTTTAAACTGTACTTCTGTCGTGTCGTTGCATGCCTTGATGTTGTGTATGTCGTTGTGATGTGTCCTCTGGCTGTACTGTTGTTATACATTTTTTTTTTCCTGATCTGTCGTTTGACTTGTTGTGCCTCAAGTGTCGTTCTCAACAAAGCTTGTTGTACAGAAGTACAATTAAGAGTTAAATAGATATTGTCAAACATTTTGTCACATGTTTAATTGACATAGACGAGGGTGCACATCGACATATTTTTAACACAAACACAACCCTAGACTTGAATTCCTCAAGAGACACACACAGCAGCTTTATGAGCTGATAATATGCCAGTGTTGTTGCACCCCCCCTCCCTCAAGTACCCAAGTTAGCCAGTAACTGACACAAATAATAACCCTAAACAAAGTTCTTCTGATCCACAGGGAAGGATTAAAAAAGGCATGCTGCTTTAAGACCCCGAGGAAGACCAGTTGATGTGTTTATCTGTGCTTTAAAGCCTCGATAGGAAATGCTTTTTAACTTTTTTTTGAAGTTAAGCAAAACTTTGTGGTTTGAATTTTTTTTTCACTTCAGTCTTGAATTTGCAGAAAATAATGTTGAGCATTTCAGCATAAGTCATCCGTACAGGAAAACTTAACGAGCCGTAGCTGTGTTTGAAAATCATCCTCTAATTTCAGCTGTTATTGAGGGTCAGAAGCTGAGAAACATAATTTGTTCGTTCATTAAAACCAAAGAGATTAATGTTGTTATACTCCTGACTGTGTAGTGACTGCTTCAAAGCAGACTTTAAACCATCAGGCTGGAAGGGAAAGTTGTGAACTGATTGTCAGTTGTAGATAAAGCAGCACAGCCGGCCCTGCAGGCTTTGAATTTTTCTCTGCGTGCTGAAGCGATGTGCGTGGTACTGTGGAGAAAGAGAGAGAGAGAGAGAGATTTAAAGGGTTTGGAACAGCGGTGGGGTTTTTAAGTTGTTCTCAAGCAAAGCAGAAGCGCCCGAGTGTCGGAGAATCATTAAACAGCCGCCTGCTGTAACATAAGATGTGATTTTTGGTATGGCACGCTAACTATCTTGTTATCTGTGGTAATGTCAACCAGCTTTACTTGTGAGGCCCTCCACTATGGGATATTTTCTGTGTGTGTGTGTGTGTGTGTGTGTGGAAGCTAATGCTAGCCCTGGATATCAGAGTTTAGTCTCAAGGAAAGGTTATCAGCTCCATCTGCTTCTTTACTGGACGTAGCATTTAAATAACCCCAGCCAACATCCCTTTAGACAGTGACACGTTAGTCAAACACATTGGCTTGTTCTCGTAGAGAAGACATCATCTCTGTGTGAGTGTGTGAGCTGAGCGGCTAAACGGGATTATGCTAAAATGAGATCTGATCCTACATTTTCATTATACTATAGGAGTCTTTTTCATGGACCATTAAATGCTGAATGCGATGGCTTTTTGTCTGGAAAATGTCATTTTTGCCCCGAGATGATGGCACGTTGCCGCCGAGGGCATGTTGGCAAAATCTTTCGCAAGATTTCTCGTTTCCAAACGAGTCAGATGGAAACATGGAGCTCGCAGTAATGTAAGTTTAGTTGCCTCAGTATGTGCCACTCCCCCGTTAGCATACATTCAGGTCACGGAGTTAACCCATCAGTTTCTCTTAGTGATGCTTGAAGAACCCAGAGGGTTGTTTGGAAATGTTCACTGTTGTTCTGCATAAAAACGAAATATTCAGTCCTCTTTTAACCTGTTTCCCAATTTGCTCTACTGCTCACAAATAAAACAGAGATGGCAGCCTGCTGATCGCTTCGTAAATGGGGTTTTGCCGACCTGCGACTGGAAAAAGAGGAATCCTTGTTACATAAATGCCAATGAATTTAGTGAATGTGCTCTTGCTGTTACTTTGAACTTTGACTGTAGCAACAGTCACTGACGGAGATGAGGGTGTGTGAACAGTCGAATGAATGAGACAAAAAAAATAACCTTTTATCGACAATTCTGTACCTCCAATAAGCAGCATTTTGTAGAGATGGCGTTGCTACTGAGGGGAATCATGAACTACAATGAAATGAATTATTCACTGCGTCATAATCTCTGGCGTTACCCTACCCTCTGTCGATCGCAGGTTCTTAATCGTGGTTCCTCTGTGTTTCCTCAGCCTGATAGAACGTACGAGCTGAAAATTGGCCAGCCCACGGTGTCTTACTTCCTCAAGCAAGCGGCGGGGATCGCGAAAGGGGCCGGCAAGACAGGTGAGAAGAGCCGCTGCAGTCGTGTGTCTGCTCTCGCTTCAGTTTTCCCCCGCTGAGCCCATCCTGTAACGGACACGCGTCTCAGTTTTGAGGCTTTGCTGCGATTGATGTTGTATTCATGACACGCCTTGGATCTGTAGCAGAGGAAGGAAGTGCAAAGGTGGCGTGTTAAGAAAAGAGAATTATGGATTTCCACCTTTTATGCTTCAAGCTATCCCCAGCCCCGTTTCAGCTGTTGATTCCGAACGCCACGGCCACGCCGTCACGCTGATCTCGAGCCCAACCGATACCGACGGTTTGGGGCCGACACTGATATCAGGAAGTCAAAGAAAATATCAATCTATCGACTGAAATGGGTCGATTTAAATATTTTTGAAAAAGATACGTAATGGATATTTTACTGTTTAGCCATAAACATTATTGTCCAAAATTGCACCAGTGCATTAAAACAGTGAACAATTACAGTAAAGTAACGATAAATACATTAAAAAAAGCAACACACAAATAGAAAGATTTCTGAATTACTCCAAGCATCATTTTCTGCGTTATGTTCTGATAAATCAGTCGGACTCTGATCTGCACATACACATTCCCTTTGCTTTGTCCTCTTCTGTTCCAAACATTTCTTGATACGTCTATTAAATATTTACTTTCGTGTCATTCATGCTCTGCCTTCTGTCTCGTCTGTGTGTGTGTGTGTGTGTGTGAAGGCCACGAGACCGCGGGGATGGTGTCGGTGAGAGCCGTGTACGAGATCGCACAGGTGAAAGCTTGTGACGAATGCTTCAAAATGAGGAACGCCTCCCTCAAGACGGTGGTCAAAAGCATCATCGGGTCGGCCGGCTCGCTGGGCATTAAGGTTGTCGACAAGTGAGTCCCGATGCTGCACTCGGTGCACTTCTGATTTGAGTCTTTTACAGAAATCGTTTTGGATTCATTCTACGAGATATATTGAAACACACACCTGTGACCCCGTGCAATAAAACAACAGGACTTTACAGCGAGTCCTTTAATATTGAGTATACAGCTAATCCAGCTGCACAGTGCATAATGAGGCTTCATGAAGATGGTATATTCAAATGCTGAGCAGAAGCAGTTTCAGCGTACAACTAGGTAATAAAACACCGAAATCTTGACATTTTGTATTTAATATTTACCCGTCGCTATTTGCTTGACAACTAATGTCACAATGAATCTTTGCCGATGCTAATACTTCACATTATTTTACAGTATTTACTTTACTTCTGTCACCCACATACCACGTATCACCCTGTATTTGTGATTGATTTGATTATGCTGCTGTATCGTTGCAATTTACCTCTGGGATTAACAAGATACTCTAAATATCTGTTTGTCTGCTGTTGAGACTACAGTTTGTAATGCAGTTGTAATAATCACATGATACCTGGTCGTAGGTTGCACTTACCACCCCTGTTATATCTGTCGCATTATAACCTATCAATGAGAAGCAGTCAACAACTCCAGGAATTACAGTTTCAAACAACAACAAAATAAAAAAAAATTAAAAAAAAAGAAGGCCTTTGGCCTGTGAGCGACTGAACCAATATATTTTAATTGAAGGTAAGTGATTGAATTCCCGAAAAAAAAAGTAAATGCAGTGAGCATAAAAGGAAGCTAAAGTTTTACATTAACAGGTCTTATTCAGTGCCAGCTTCCTACCACAGCCTGCTGACTTGTATGATCGGGAGTCCTGCACATTGTGCTAGAGTTATTTCAGTTAGTGTTTCCTTATCCATCTTGCAATCTTTTTTTGGGTTTCAGTGGGAAAGATCAACAAATCGGCACCTCTCTTGTTGAGCCACATTTCTTGTGACTCACATGTACTGAGTTGCTTAACAATGTGTTCTCCCCCGTGTGAATTTGAGACCTGGCTCCAAAAAAAGCCCAAAACTCTTGAGAATCACCTTCCACTGACTTCATCCAGTTATAATTAGTTCCCAGTCTTTTGTTTTCGCTGCCTTTCTTTCTATTTGTGAAGTTTCCATCATATTCTGCTGAAAGCTGCAGAGCTTGTGACTTTGCGGTGACTTGTAGCGTTGACGGCATCGATGGTGACAGACTAACCAGCAGTTGACCCTCCTATGCACAGTTTGATTGACATCAAAAAGCCCCATGATAGCAGCCTCTGCTGCTTTCCTCGCAGCCTTTGGACAAAAGCTACTTTTTAGAAAAGCATCTATCCTGCAGTGTTCACTTTTTCAAAAATAAAGCCAATTAAAATGAGGGACATTGTTTCAATGTGTGGGCTGGAGGACAAGAGACAAAAATGCTGTGCTGCCCCGCAATAAGTGTGACACCTGCTCACCCTACGAGTATGTAGCATGTTCACACTGTACATGAAGTACATTTTATTTCATTTGTAATTCAGTATGCATTAAAAAAAAAAAAAAAGGATTTTTGAGTGCTGCTGTTGATAGACATAACTCTCCCACAATGCAGTGTACACAGGCAGTGGAGGAGCTGCTCACAGCTGCAAAAAGAATTATAAACTGCGGATGGTCATAAAACAGCTTTATAAACTCTCCAGAAAATAACTAAAAAAAAATACCTACTAAGTTCTCTGAAAGCTCAGTGGGGTGGAACCGACATCCCAAGGTGGCAGTTTGATTGATTGTGCATTGATACACAAGCTGCATGTTGTCTTGGTCGTACAAAACGGTTGTCTATGTTTATTCATTTGTAAACTAACTGCAAAAACAGTGTACTGAGACGCCGTATATAGTTTATACTGTGCACAGTCAGTATGGAACATGAAGTCAGAACATCTTGAGTGTTTTCTGTCACACTTGTGACGTGCACAGCGTCCCATTTATTTCGCCATTTCCAATTTAGTTTTCTGCCTCTGCGGCTTCTATTTCTTCTTCAGTTAATAATTTTGTACTTTTCTAAGAATCGGTTTCTCCGCCTTACTTAAAACTTAACATGTCTTGCGGCTGCGGTGCATTATGATTTATTGAGAGTACTGTCGGTGGAGAAATTGGTATCTCCGTCTCTGTTACAATGGATTTCTCCCTGGACGGCTGTAAAACACGTTGCTGCATTGTGGTCGAGTTCGGGTAGAAGCCATTGCTCTTTGATTCTGGGGGACAATAACTAATTACAGTAAATGTTGCAAATAGCTGAAAGTATGTTGATGTGTTTTGTCCCACATTCACGTTTTTACAGTTTTACTACATTTTAAATCGCAATTCTGTTTTGTCGTGAGAAAATTAATCTTTGACATTTTGCTTTATACTGTTTTACTGCAGGTTGTAGCTTCCTTTAACAATTTTTATCATTTTTCTCCCCCTCCTCTTCCTCAGTCTATCAGCTGATGAGTACAAGGTCTTCCTGGAGCAGAGAGAGGAGAAGTTGAAAGCAGATGCTGTAGCAGCTGTAGCCGCTGCGGCCGAAGCTTTAGCGGGCAAGAAGAAGTAAAGACCTGCAACCCCGACACCGCATTCCTGTTAATATTGACTTTATACATGTACCACTTTCATGCAAAAACATTTTATTTTAATGTTGCGTGTGTCAGATTTAAATAAACAGTCAGCTGTACGATGATTTATTTTTTTTCCTCTTTTCTTTATTCATATCTGATATTAAGATATTTATTTGCAGGAAATTCTTTAATTTCAGCATTTATATCACCAACATTTTGGCAACAAAAACTTCCCCTGGAAATTAGAAAATATTCATGACCCTGGGTGGTTCAGTTTCTCTGTGCTGAGCTAATGAAAATGTAATTGCTCTGTCTTGGAAGGATTTGTATATTCAGTCTCTTTGATGTTATAATCTATTATTAACACTTCTGGAAGCGAGTTGGCTGTTTGACAGGTTGTGCAGATGGTTTCCTGCGCAATTCACACATTTTCTATCACTCTGGGATCTAAAGGGTTCAGCACATTAATTATTGCAAAAATCACGGGGACTTGGTGCGGTGACCAAATTCAATATTATTGACTTCCGGAGGAATTGCGATCTTATCGTTCGAAAAGTTTCTGCTGTTCAAATTATTTAGTTTAATTTACTTAAAATACATGTTTTGTATGTTTTCCTGTGCTGCATGAAGATTTAACCAAAGCTGATACAATTAATTAAATGTAACTGTCAGTTTAGTTATTTTTAAAGAAGAAAAAAAATGGGTAAATTATTTGCTATTAATTCTGTTTCACTTTGCTTTTTTTTTTTTTTATAAATCTTATAATTTGGAGTTTTGAACTTGCAATTCAAAGACGCGGCTTCGGACTGCTACTTTGCATGTCTCAAACTTTTCTGACATTTACTGGGGTTTGATGCATGAAGTCAAGACAAAACAGAAAACTCAAACATAGAGGAGATTCTTGTCAACCAGGAGATGGAGATAATAAAATGGGGGAAAAAAAAAAAGACAAGGGGGCATTTTTTGTTTTCACTTAATTACTTATGTTTTGAGGGTGTGTCTGAATTCATGTACTTGCAGTTGATTTTTTTTTTGGGAGTGCAGAAATGTGTTCACACTGTCATGTATGATAACGAACGCACTAGTTCCCAGATGATGTGAAACATTGAGTGTGAAATGCTGAACACTTTGTCCTCTTTTTAATTATTGTTTTGTGATGAACAAAAAAAAAGCTACAAAAACCTTTTAATACATCAAAGGCACTACTATTTTATTTGAGCTAACACCAAATGGATTGGAGTGAAGTCTTTCTTCGTGTATGGATATTGTTAGTGCAGGAACTCTTTGACGTAAACATTTTTGGGGACAAAATAACTTTCCAATCTTAACAGTCTCCATCTTGGCTGCAAACCGGAAGAGGAGGAGCCACCGACCAATTATTATTATTATTATTATTTATTTTTTTCTCCCCGGGTTAGATGTCCAGCCAGGCGGTGATAAGTGGAATCGGGTACAGCTGTGCCAGCCGAGCAGGCGGTGGTAATTATTGTGATGTGTCTGGAGGCAGGCAGCGAAGAAAACCACACCCTCCAGACACAGACCAAAACACAGACCACGTGGAAGACAAAAACAAAGAGGGCAATGACAGAGCACACAGAGAAAGGAGATCAGGGGGGAAACAAAAGGGAAAAAACACGGAGATATCCTGACAAGCGTACACACTAAAGGGCTTTTTCACTTCGTACCACGATGCCGTTGTTGGATAGAAGCTACCTGCATGTTTAGTGTTGGCGAGAAACGGGAGCCACGAAAGCGCGTACATTTTTCAGTAAAAAAAAACAAACACCAAACAAACAAAAGTCGGGAGATAATTTTAGCGGGTGATGCATTCAAATGTTTCTGTCATTTCCGGTAAGTGCTCAACGGCCTTGTTTGGCAAGCTGCTTTAATATTGAATACTTAAGTTTGACTAGTCATTTAGTACACATAAATGTCAAAAGTAACATCATTTGTCCTAAGAATATTGTCATGGTGGATATCTGAATATACCACCATCTGCGGTGCATACCCAGTATAGCCAATAAATATTAAAACGGTGTCTCTTTATCATGTGCAATTTGAAACAACACTGTTGAAATTCACACATTACACAGGTTATGTGCACTAACTTGTAGTGTACTAACAGTAACGGTAACTAAAGTGTACTAAGGACTTGAACTGAGACACGGCTGTAATTGTTTCTTGATGATGTAAATTGATCATTTCTTCTCCACCGTACTGTTTTGAAGCCGCGGCTTTAAATAGAAGACTGTGATTCGTTTAAGTTAGTTACCCGTTGCTTTTAATCGTGGAATTGATGAGTTAAATCATGTTAAATATACTGTTATTATTGTGATAATGATGGCACTCGTACGGCTCAGTGAGCTGTATTTTTATTTAAGCTTTGAACAGTGTTGAGTGAATCTTAATCACGTCTGGAATTTGATTTGGTCAAGTTAATATAAAAAAAATATACTGTCGGCATGTCCTCCTCATAACCTTTTCTCATACGGCTTCATAGGCAACATCATTTTCAACACGGTGTGCTCCTCTCTGCTGCAGTGCTCGTCTTTGCCAGAAGATAGCAGCAGTCAGCTGTGCAGAGACTCCTTCCACTCCTCTTACCTCCATCACCAACTCTGCACCAGGTAGTGGAGGAACACAATGTTCGCATTCAGGGACACAGTTCAATGTTCAAGGCTTTGCTTTATTACGCACATTAAATTCTGTTTATTTTTTAATTTTTCATCAGTTCTGTGGCACATATGATGAGATCTGGTAGAAAATATGTTATACTTCTCCATCTATGCAACCAATCTATCATTTATCTGTCATGATTAACAGAAAATGTCATTTATTTATTTTTTTTCCTGTGATTTTGGTTGTGCTACCTTTCTGCTGTGTGACGACGGCGCTTCAGTTTTTTCCACATCCCTCTTTACTGTACCTCTAATTTTAGCCTCCTCTCGCTCTTTCTTTGTCCCCCCCCCCCCTCTCCAGCCCTCCCCTCTCTGATCCTTCTGAAGAGAGGCTGAGAATAGACGGGACGCTGCTTCAGTCAGAGCTCTCGAGCAGGAATGCCTATATATGGAGTCTTACACCACGCCGAGCGCTGATAGTCACAGGTACATCAGTGAATGTGGGCTACTGCAATTTGTAAAGAGGGAGGGGAGGGGTGGGGGGGTCATATGCCTACTATTATGTGTGTGCGTGTGCATCATCATAAGTGGGAGGCCAACTGTGTGTGCCTGCGTGCACATCCTCACACGAAGAAAAAAAAAAAAAAAAAAAAAAACTCGTTGGCAAGTGTGTGCGTCAGTCTGAGTCAGATAGTGTCTCATTCTGTCTCGTCATGTGTGTGCGTCAGCGCTGTTGCTGAGCGAAACTCGCTCCAGGGGAAGAAATGGAGGAGAGTGAAGGGGCGGGAGGAAAAGAGGCAGGGATGGTGGGATGATGATGGCGATGATGAGGCTGAGGGAGGAACGGGGGGGCTTGACTGTGACGACACAAATGCATCAGCCGCATTAAGTGCACTTTAATATAAATGCATTTGTATGACAACCAAATACACTTATAAGCATCACAATAGAACACTGGTCCACAATGTCCATTCTGCAGTAAGTAAGATGTTCAGAATATATTCCATTTTATGCAATAAAAATCTCTTTCGTATATGTACAGACCAATAACTGTTTCATACAAATGTACAAATGTGTACAACCTTTCTGAAAAGAACATATGCCTATATCCACAGACATAATGCATATGCATAAACATTTTTTTCAAATATCACACATACAATAATATAATTTTACACGTGTATATTAACTTAGCCTTTAATAGCTAGAACGTAGGAATCAATCCTTTACTTGACCGTAGACAACTCTACGTGAGCATGTCGACACCATGGGAATTGTACCATTCTCAACCCGTGTCGCTTGGTAACAGAATAGAAATAGCACCCCATCCCTATTTTCATTTTTTAAAACAAAATTTTTGTATTCTAACCCCTCTCAAAAAAGAAGAATCGCTCATTCACATAGTCAATTGTGCCTCACTACACCGCGCTCCAGTGGAGTAACGATGTAACTGTCCACGTTGAATGGACATGATAAAGAGTTCAGAGTTCAGCAGGTCAGGGCCGTTTCAGGCACACAGGAGCCGCTATAAGCTGCCAGCATTGCAAATATTGATGCTGCAAGAATATCCAGCTGACTGCCCTCAGGCCAGGAGGGACCTGAAGAGCCCACATTCAGAGTCTAATGTACAGTACAACGTAGCAGTGGATTTGTGGCATGATCAGAGCCCCGGCCAACATCCAGACAATCTCTTGTTTGGTGTTAAGCATCGGACACCGGCGACATTCTTGGGATCTTCACGCGCCAGGATCTCCTCACATGTTTTCTTTTTTGTTTGCACATCACATTGATAAACAAGATTTTAGATGGAGATAAATATGAAATGTTAAAGGTCTGAAGTCGCAAACTCAAAGCTCAAAGTATCTCAGGTTTTAGTTTAATACTGTCTGTGAGTTTTGGTGTAGCCTTTAAGGCTGTGAGGAAGAGTGCTTTCAAACAAGAGTTGCACAAGCTCTGAAGACTGGATGGAAGATTTCACACGGGAAATCTTTCCCCTTTTGATGTACTGATAGTAGTTATCCTAAGGATGTAGAAAATTTGTAAACATTTGACTTCTAATACATTTGAGGTTTGGGTTTGCGTCGCTGCATGACAGGCAAAAGTGCTATAATTCATCTCCTTATTGAAATAGCAAGAAATGTGTTGTTATAATTTTTTCTTTTTTTCTTTTTGTTCACAACAGATTTTTCACTACGAGTGAATACAAATGCGCGTCTGGAAATTAAACAGCGCGTAGAGGTTCAGAGAGGTTTCTCTGTCTGATCATATCTGAAGCTAACAGAGAAGCTGAGACACCACATGGACCCAGAACCCAGTCAGTTGTGGGTCCATGCGGTTGCACCATCATGTAAATGTTGCACCAGTTTTGCAGTAGTATACAGATAAATGACTGAACAAAAATATAAAGCCAATCTTTGTTCTCAAGAGACATGTAGGAGTTAAAGTCCTTAAGTTGTATATACATTATGTATATTTATACACTTAATTATTTTTCACTTTGCAGTAAAAGGGGCTCCACAAAATATGACAATATGCCATACTTAATGAAGTAAGTCACAGACTTATTTTAGAACGGAGGAACACTTCCACTCCCATCTGAAAGACAAAAAATAGAAAAGAGAGAAGGAGGAAGTTAGCGGTGCCTTTTCGAACAATGTATTTTTTTTTTACTTATTTAATGAAACTGAAGAGAAATATACAACAAATTCTCACCTTTGTGGAAGCACTGTGGCGATGGATGACATTGGAGTTGATACAACTCAGGTTGTTGCCCTAAGCCAGGGGCGATCGAGGCACCTGCCCCAAACATGGGTTCCAGGACGGCCAGTTCCTCCAGGAGGGACTGAGTGCAAGACACGGCGGGCATGGGCGAGGCGATGGGCATGGAGGTGGTGGGGCTGGGGGAGGCAGTGAGGATGAAGGGAGGGGAAGCTGGGATGGAGGAGCAAGAGGACACAGGAGATGACACCACCTCGATCTCCATTGCTTCCTCCGCTAGCCCCTCCCCTTCCGCCTTTACCCCGGCCTCGGCAGCCACAGTCGCCCCGCACCCAGCCATGGAGTTACATTGCGCCGATTGGACGCTACAGACGTGGCCCACTCCCTCAAACTGGGAGGGTTGGTGCCAGCACACTGGGGTTTGAGGAGAGATTGGGCTGGAGGGATTGGGCATGGGGGAGGTTAAGGGGGAAGTGGGGGGGAGGTCGGGTGATTGGGGAGGAGCGAAGTCGTCTTGGAGAAGGGTTTCTAGGATGCTCTCTTCAAACAGAGAATCATCGTCGTCGAGGAAGATTGGAATGTCCAGACCTCTCCATGCTTTGATGGGATAAAACTCCCTATGCATGTGGACTGAATCATCAGTTTCCATGGCCGGAGACAGGAAGGGGGAGGGAGGGGAGGATGAGGGAGATATGGAGGAAGGAGAGAATTTGGATAACAGTGGATCCAAGTAGAATTCCTCTGCCAGTGAGCTGATATGTTGAGCTAAGAGGGATATTTCTGCCCTCTCCTTCTCCCTGTCAAGGGAGAAAAAGGAGAGGCACGGCTGCTTTCCGGGGGATGCCTCAGGGGTGAGGAGGCCTTCAGGGGGACACTGGAGGGGCCCCAGTGGTACATCAACATACAGTGGACCCCGGACCTCAGGCAGGGTCATTACTGTGCAGTCCCCATCTCCGGGGCTGTCAGGTGTAGGGGGAAGTTTCTCATACAGGGAGCCACTGTAGGACTCGATAGGGAAGAGGAGGTCAGAAGATAGAGTCGGTAGCGTAAGGGGGAGCTTGGTAGAGAGGGTGGTGGGAGGGGTGGGGCTGGAGGCGGTAGTCGGTGGGGCTGTTGAGGAGGCTGAGGGCGCCGAGGTGGTGGCAGTGGCAGTTGTAGCAGAAGGTGGAGGAGTAGTAGTGCCAGTGGGGTCGAAGCTGAAGAGGGGCTCACCGAATGGGAAGCTGGCCCCGCCCACCTGGGGAGTGTAGGGGGGAGTGCACACAAACTCTTTGGTCTGCTGAGTTTGTGAGGTGGGCACAGGGGGGAGAGGCAGCGGGAGAACTGGCAGTGGAGGGTTGAGCTGGAAGGAGGGCGGCAGGAGAATGTTCTGGGTCAAAAAGTCTAAGTCTGCTACCGTCTCAACAGTGACTGGAGTGGGGGACGAGGCTGCTGAGGGGGTCTCGGTGGGATGCTGCTGAAAGAAGCTTTCCTCCTCCAGAGAGGAGATGCTGGAGCGAGGGTCGCCCTCCACCTGCATGGCCTCAGCAGCAGAGCTTCCTGGTTCATCAGAGGAGCCCACGCTGCAGCCGGCAGTGCTGAAGTCAAAGGATTGGGCGGAAAGGCCGCTGCTGCCGGGGGTGAAGACCTGGTCTGGGCTGGACAGGGTGTCTGGGGACTGGAGACTCAGACTCTCCTGCTGAGAGGCGCCACCACTCAGGACCAGGGTCAGCTGGTTCTGTTCTGAGCTGAGCTGCTGACGCACTGACCGAGCCTCAGAGTCACTGAGAGAAAAACACAGGGAGTTAGATTTTTGTTTTTGGCAGCAATTCATCAGTCTTTTTTTTTTTTTGTCTCCAGATAGATGAATGGTGTGTGGTTTAAAAAAAAAGAGCAGTAAATACCTGATGATGTAGTTGTTGCTGCTGATGGGGATTTCTCCGGGCTGCAGCTGAAGCACCATGTAGAGCCAAACCCACGACTGATCCAGAGCCTGCACACGCACCACCATTTCAGCTCTGCCCTCTCCTCCTTCTCTCACTGTTGAATAACAGTTGAGCACAAGTTGGCATGAGTTTGTAATCCTATTAATCATCATAGTGTTCTTCACTGTGTGGATGTGCCAGTGGGCACAATGTGTGTAATTGTGTGGGCAGGGATGGTTGTAGCTGGTATGTGTGAAGAGTACACTTACATAGGCTATGGTGCTGAGCAGAGGCATGTGACAGATCCTGTGGGTGGAGGAGGCTGTACCAGGAGCGAGAGCGTAAAGCTGTCACATCAAAGCCAAGATAGGCCCTCACACTGTAGGAGAGAGTGGGCGGTGATGAGTTAGGAGGATGACGTTTCACCACTTTAGTTATGTCATAAACAGATTTATATTCATATTAGAGCAACAGGTGGAAGAAAGCATGCTTTTTGCGTGAACTCACCTGTCCTGTGCCGTCTGCAACCTCATGTCCCTGCCATGCTGGGAGTGGAAACAAGCCAGGAACAAGTTGGTCTCGGCCAGGGGAGGGGTGGTGGCGGCCAACTCCCTCTCTGTCCCGGGGCTGGAGCGGGTTGGGTGGGGCTCCAGAGGAGAGCAGAAACACACCCACACGGGGTTAGAGGTCCAGTAGGTCCCGGTGGCAGGAGAGGTGGCGGGGGGAGAGAGGCAGTGAGCTCGGATCAGAACCAGCTTGTTTCCAGCACTCTGCCTCCGCACGGACTTGGAGGTGTTGAAACGACAGCGGAAGAGACGGTCTGTGGAGGAGAGGATGAGAGGAGGTGTTTTAAAAATCCTACTCGGTAGTCTGCGTCAGGTGGAGAAAGAAAAAAGATGAAATTGTGTGACGAATGTTTCCATTTTTTTCTTACCCATCTCAAGTGATGTAGAGGTCGACAGGTTGGTCCTCATGATAAAGTGGTCTGAGGCGTCAATGATATCATACACACTGTCACCCTGTGCCACGAGATCCACCTGTTAAAATCACAAACAAAAATGTTATTTATGACACCAACACTTGGCTATGCCATTTCTAAACAAAAAAATGCATCTGTGAAGACTCACCATGGAATGACCGAGATGCTCGGAGACACTGTCTGACAGGTACAGGAGCTTCCCCTCTCCTGTCAGCAGCATCAAGAAGCCAGGCAGCCCCTGCATCAACTCCGACAGCTCGTGAAAAGACAGAGACCGTGCACTCTCTTCAGGACTAGCTGCAGCTCCCGCTTCTAGAAGGAAAAAAGGTGTAAAGAAAAGAAGCGAAAATGGTCAAAAATGTTATTAAACCTGGTCCTTCGAAAAAAAACAGAACACGCTGTATCTGATCGCTGCAACAGTACAAACCGTGGTCGCAGCGCTCTTCAGCACCATGGACAGCGGCGAGGCTGCGCTCATGATGCTGAAGCATTCAGAACCACGGACAGCGACAAAATGCCATTTCAACGCTTTTATCGGCTTCGGTGTCGATTATTTAACAGTTAATATGCCACATTTCTACAGTTTATCATAAAATCAGATTTGTATAAAGACAAGTTCCTGCAGTGCCACTGAACCACTTGTTGATTCCTCCGCTGCGAGAGGTCTGTCTATGCAGCACTACATGAGATTCATCAACAGGTCGTTTCATTCAGAACAAATTCATTCTTACCTTGAGTGAAGAATACGGACTTCCTGGTGTACATGCAGGCGAGCGACATGATGTGCAGGTATGAAAGCCGCGCTTTATCTGCATCAGATATGGGCAACAAGTCCTTCAGGTTCCGGATCTCGGCGTTGATCTGGTCCCGCCGAGCCTTGGAAGCTCCTTTGGTTGAGCGGTACATTGTGGCCGGTTGCAGCGGTGAACTATCGAGATTCCTTCAGATATAAGTTGAAGAGTTGTGCGCAGCGTGTTGTTTGACGTCGTGCCTCGGCTGAAGAGCTCCGTCTCCGAGATGTGTTGAGAGACAGGTGGTAAAGTGGGAAAGCTCTTCGGTCTGTTATTGGACTTTCATCTCAGCTATTTGTTTCCAGAGCAAGGTTTAAAAACCTTCTCCTGTCCTGTCTCCGTCAACTCCCCCACAGCGTCCAGCTCGGATGCTGGCCGGCTGCTGGATGTCTGTCCCTCCTCTCGGAGTGCAGGTGAATAGGCGGCTGTGGTAGCCGTCTCTCGCACTGAAGTCCGGAACCCGTAAATCTGGTTGAGGGACTCTGCTCGCCGGTCACTTATATAGCCTGGGACTCCGCCGGAGTAGGGGGGCTCCCAACGCACCAACACCGACGTAAAACGGAGGGAGGGGAGGTGGAGGAGAAGGGGGGGCAAGTGGGCTAGATATGTCTCATATCAGTGACAGCGATGGTGAAACTCTCCCCCTCCCTCTCCCGTGCCCTCTCCTCTCGGTGACTCTTCCTCGACGTCAGCTCTTCCCTCTACACGGTGATGACGTTGGACTGAAATCGGGAGCTCCGGCGACGCAAAAAGCCCGATTTGGACAAAACCGAGTAAGGGGCGGAGCAACCGTAAAACGTAAACGGAGTCACCGGACCCCGGTGTATTGGAGGAAGAGGGGGTTGCAGGGGAGGGAGGGGGGGGGGGGATGGGAAGACTGGGTTGCATACTGAAAGAGATCTCTGTGTTTATATGTCTGGCACCTGAGGAAGGCTATCCGTCACTGCCTGTTTGCCCGGGACCTTGTCAGTAAACACGGCAGGTGCTTGTTAGAGGCGAATGAACAGTCCATTTTGACCGCGTTTGCACTGTCAACATTTAAAAAGGTGTGTGATTGATGATGGACGCCGCTCAGCTGCACCGCAGAGACCGAGCGCAACATCACGCACCGAGCTGCTGTGCGAGGAGGCGGCGGACATGGCGGCTGTTTCACATCGCCCCGTCTTTCCGTCGCCTTTTATGAATGGAAATCATTCCTGAGCAACTGAAAACAGCAATCATTGCATAAACTCGCTCAACATTTACCGGCAGCCTCCATTTATTCTGTCTGTTAGACATGAATGTTGCGCA
Organism: Brachyistius frenatus; assembly: GCF_029030835.1. Classification (NCBI taxonomy): domain Eukaryota; kingdom Metazoa; phylum Chordata; class Actinopteri; family Embiotocidae; genus Brachyistius; species Brachyistius frenatus. Next base: position 3,730,119 of record NW_027210616.1, read on the forward strand.
TGTCTCGCGCCTTCATACGGTATTTTCATATTTTCTTGTTACTAAGAGGCAATCTATGGCCATTTTTAAATATTCTCTGAATTAGGCTGTAGCCTACATAATGCCCCGAAAAGCGCTGTATGACTCAAGTGCCCAGAAACATTTCCACTGCTGCTGTCGTCCACTGCGATGGACAGCGACGTTTTTCTGATTCTGAGATAACAATTAATAGACGACGGTATTAATGTTGTGTGTTTTTGCGGTAGATTAATACAGCACTGCAGGATCAAATGGACTGATGATACTCGAAACAATCAGAGCATGACCAGCAACCCACGCCGAAAGAAACAGCTGGACAGCTTGAACAATAAAACACCAGTTTAGACTATCAACAACCAGCATACATGTTTTCAGGATCGGTTTTATGTCTTATATTTGTCGTTTAACAAATGTTAAATTCATGTCTGCGTCAGGGGTTCAAACGTTACAATGACGATTTTCAAAATATCAATGAATAGCGAAGTCCTTTTTAATGAATGACATTCATGAATAATTTGACAGCGCGCGCGCAAACAGCAGCCGGTATTGCGCAACATGCAAACCGTTCTCCGGTCGCACGTGAGGTAAGCAAGCAGTGCTGTTTCTAAAAATAGATCTCACCGGTGACCGACGCAAGGACTGCGAGGCGCGCCCCCACATCCTGCTCCAGATCGCCCTATTTATAGAGAGGAGATTTCACTTTTAGCCCCCCAGAATAGACCTGTAGTATGTGCTTAATTCACAGGCGCAGCCGAGCGCGCCTGGATCTGTGTCGCTGTCCGCACGCACGCACACACACACACACACACACACACACACACACACACACACACACACACACACACACACACACACGCTCGCGCGCGCGCGTACACACTAGTCACTGACTGGAGAGAATACACTGGCACATTTTCTCTTTTAGCTGCCGGACTCGATATTAAAAGTCAAAATTCAAGGTGATCTAAAATCTCCTTTAATGTGTGCGTGTGCGCGCGCGCGTGTGTGTCCGTTTACGTGTATTACTCGTGTTGAAGGGACATAAATCTGTTTATGACGTCGAATTGTGGGGACCTGCCACCATTTTGTGGACTAAGAACGAGCCCCCATAATGCAAATCATAACATTTCAGGGTGAAGACTTGGTTAGAATAAAATGAATGTAAGTCAATGTGATGTCCTCCGAAGTGATGCAAACACGAGCATGTGTGTACATTTACAACATGGGATACAGACCTTGATCTGTTTTACCTTCTATTATCTGAGTTGTTTTGTTATTCTCTGTCATCTAGATGAATGAGGAGTCAACAGGACAAGGCCCATTTACCAAACAATATTGATTACTTTGCATCACTGTTTTCCTCCTGTGACATTTTTCAGTGTGCAGAGGAGATCTCATTGATGAATCATCCTGCTTTTTGTTGGGGACCTTCGGCGTTACTTGTTTCAGTCCCTGTGTGTGTGTCTGGTTTTTGTTCTGGTGCTTGTGGATCTGCCTCTTGCTTTTCATATCGGATGACTCAGCCACCTCTGCTTCCTCCTCTGTTGTTGTATTCCAGTTTGGTTATGACCTAAAGGTACTAAACCAGATCATCAGAGAGAAATGACACATTTGCTGTTAAATTTACTGTTTTCCTCTTAAAACGACCCCCCAGTTCTTACATTTTGTCTTTGCAGTTGTAATTCACTTCACCCTGAAGATCCCTGAAGCTGTAGGAATGAGAGATATGGGTTTGTCATCTCTGCTGCACATCACATGGGTGAGCAGCTCCCCTCCAGCACAGAGAAATACATCACACACCAGTCTGTTGCTAAAGTGGTGACCGTAATATCAGGACAGTGACATCAGTTTTCCTATTCTGGATGCAGCGTCACACTCATTTATTAATGCAGTTCATTCAGAGAAGACATAATTGCAGAGGCTGTGATCATATTTTTTTTCCAACCAATCCTAAAAGGACTAAATTTGAGTCATGCTCTTTGTTTCATGTGCATCAAATACCCTTTTGTTTGGTATGATGTGTGAAAGGTCCTCCAGCCAGTGTTCCCATCTCAGGATGGTTTGAAGGAAATGTCTTTAAATGAAGATGTCTTGAGGGGCAACAGTCAATACTCCCACATGAGTAATAATTGTGAGAAATCGTGGTTTGTATTCAGGATCAGTTTGGACAAACTGCTTTAAAGTATTTTTTAAGTTCAGTTAGAAATCACAATGGGTTTTTTCAGCGTAATCTCACCACATACATACCAATGGAGGAGCTTTATTTGAGTAAACAGTGGTTATTTATAAAGGGCATGAAAAATGTCTCCTCATAAATCACCTTAAATGTCTGTTAAAGCCAAAGCCGATCAAACAACTAATTAATTATCAGATACGATAATCAACAAATCCAAACATTCTCTGCTCCCACCTTGCAATCGTCTTCCTTTATCTCTTTGCAAGATCAGTGAACACGACCTCTTCACAATTCATACATTTCAGTTCTTTTTTTATACAGTCTGACTTCATGTTTTATTACTTTGCTGCTACTTATGGGTGATTTCATTGACCTCATTGTTTTACTTGTGCAATTGTTTTACAGCCTGCAACATACAGTATAATTACTCCCAATTTACAATCGAATTAAGTACACCAGTATTGCACTTACAAAAACATACATGTAGGTACAAGGTAACTATGAAGTCAGGGAGTAAGGGACAGCAATTTTGTACCTTAAAGATAATTTATACTGCAGGTATTTTTTAAATACTGAGTATTTTTTAAATTCTTATTATGAGGGTCAGTTTCACTGTCAATGGGAAGAAGCTTTTTAAGAAATCTGTTGAGTTATTTCCAAAATTACTATATACAACTTACCAACACTGGAGGAGTGCAGACGAGAACGAAATGTTTTTTGTTGGTGTGTTTTTAGTTTTGAACAAACAGGACCGGGAACGAGAGTTTCAGAAACATGCTGTAGGCCTATCGCCCTATTCTGTATGTTCCTGCTTGTGTTATAAAGTAGGCCTGTTGGAACTTCGACTTGTATCCAAAACTGTGCAGACCTAAAATCTCAGGCAATAGCTATAAGAATAATCTGATGATACTGTCAGCAGCTCAGCAGTGTCAGCTACTACTCACTTCACCAAAAAACATCAACAGTGGACACTCTATTGTGACCTGTGTGCGGCTCTTAATAATGGTAATGCTCATTATAGCCGAAAAGGTGCCTACTAGTTTAAAAGTACGTACAATAGATGTTTGCATCGTACGCTGCATTGTACTCTGTACCGTTCTCTTGTTCCTGTAAAAAGGTTGTACTGTATAATGTATTGACTCACACCACCTCTGTCTCTCTGAACTCCCCTCTGAAGCACCAAACTCTGACTTTCCTGACATAAAAAAACGTTTTTCCATCTCTCATCAGGAGTTTGGCTCAAAATCCACCCAGCTCCTCGTGATTTGGTTTCTTCAGCTGCCACGAAGTAATGAATTGTACTCTACAAGTTGTACTCTGTGTGACAACATACTAAATAGGATCCTCTGCATCTTGGTGTCATTAGCAAGTAAAATCCTCCTCTTAAACAGATTCTTCAATAGAACCACTGCGGTATTCTTTTTTCTTACAAAATTATTTTTTTTAAAAAGAATAATTATGCAGACAACACATTTAGGTCTGCTGCATCATTAACTAGCCTGTAAGCAAATCTGAGGCCTTGTGTATTATTGGCCATCATTAGAGTAATTAATGACAGACAACAATCTTTAACTACAAAAACTTTATTTATTTCTGTTTTCCAAAGGATGACTGACTACAAAATCACTTCGATTACAGGTTTGACCTTCTACGCTGTCATGTCAACCACAAATGAATCCTGCAGTGAGGAATCTAGATTCCAACCCTTGTTACACTTAAGCTGGTGTTGGTACGTAATTTGTTTAATTTCCCCACACCACATATTCATTAATACAGACTGTTTACTGCAGCTTTTTTTCTGATTTATGAATGTGTTTTTCCCTGTCTTTCAGATTTAAAATCATAAGTGCTGAGTGTTTTTGTACTTTTCTCCACCACTTTGTCTTTGAGAGGAAACAGGTTCAGCAGTTAAAGCTCAGTTACCCTGGTTCTTAATTTTTCAGTCCTTGTTCTGATGACCTGAGAGGCCTAAAAAAAACTTTACAGGACCAGCAACTCACTGATATGTTGGAGCCAAATTCTGCTATACCTTTAAAGTCATTTGAAGGGTTTTAATTTCAGTCATAAATCTGACAGGATGCCAGTGTGATACACAAATACTGTGGAGTCTTTGAAAGGAGTCTTGCAGTAGAAATTTAAAGTACTTGTAGATGTTCTGGCTTTCACAGGATTATAAAGCTTCGCAATAGTCAAGACATCAGGAGACAAAACAATGGATGATTTGTTTGAGCTGAAATACAAGAAAGATTGTAGTTTGGCATTGACTTTAACTGTGTTGGCAGCATCATCCTACCGATGGCAACGTCGACATGTGACTCTTGTTTTCATATGATTTGTGACCAAGCAAGTGTCACTTTCTTTAACATGTTATGTTTTCAGAGACTGCCTTTAAAAAAAGAAAAACAGCACCGGCAGACTCTCTTTGTGGGCAGAAATAGCACACATCTTTATGCAGGAGCTCCCCGAACATAAACACTCAAAGTTTTTTTTTTTCTCTGCACCAAACAGTCTCCTTGATACTCAAGCTGTCCCGGTGTGCCACACATGCTGTTGTCTCAAACGCTGCCATTGTTGTGTTTTTACATGAGAATCCCTACCATTAAGAGACGAGGTTGTGTTGGCATCATAGGTGGGTGGCAGAGAAGAACATGGCTGCGGAGAGGCGGATGGTTGAAGAGCGAGGGGTCTGAGGGATGATTGCATCGTCTCCCAGACAGCAAATGGACTCAAATGAATCCAATTAGTGGCCTGTCTTTGTGTTAGAAGCTCCTGTTTGTCTCAGTATTCATGTGGAGCCTCATTTAGTCTTACAACCCTCTTTAGCGCAGCCACTCATCCAGGCACATTAACTCAGGCACTCGCTCATTCACTCGCTCATTTTTCCACTTGCTGATCCTATTTTTCAATGAATTGCTCCCTCACTTTGTCACAAGTTTATACACATTCATTTGTTCACTCAGTCACCCTTTCACTCGGTCAGCCATTCACGGGGAGTGTCTGGTACATTTCACAGCATGGTGAGCCGACGGTCAGTAATGAATTGAAAAAAAACCAATACATTGATAATTTAAGAGTATTAGTAGAGTTGATGGCTTAAACCGGCTCTAAATTATTTGTGAACATTTGCAGGCAGCTGAAACTGGAAGGAGACATACAAGACACACATTTTGATTGACCTCTGCCAAGCTGATACAATGTATTATATTTACCTTGATTTGACTTGAAGAGGCTTTAATTTATATTCTTATAATGAAAATTAATCAAATGACAAAAAACAAAACAGAAAAACTGATTGTATTCTACTTGCTCAGCACCAATCAGCAGACAGACACAGTTGGCGACTAGCTGGTGAATATAGTGGAGCATTTAGTGGCTAAAGAGTTAGATATTTATCTTAGGGGTTCGTTGAGACCATAAACAGAGCTAAAAGAAGTTTTAGACCTTCATCAAACAGGCAGAAACATAACTCTAGATTAGTGATGATGTTTCTCCCAAGTGGAAACCCACCGTGACGTCACCCATTGGTTTGTCAACTGCCGTTTTGAAGCCGCCATCGAGCATTTTGGCCATCGCCATTTTGTTTTTCCAGAGCAAGACGTAGCCATATTTAGACAAGCTGGGGAGGAGTGAGTGGTTGATCTGACTGAGAACCCGAGGACACTACGAGGCGTGTCAACCAAACAAGGCACGCCTCCAAACATCCCTGTCTTTAAAATCAAATTAGTTATGGATCTACTTTCAACAGGACCACCAGAACACTGAACAGAAGGAGTACATTTAGTTGACTTCATGAGCGAAGTTGGTTGTTTTTCATTGGAAGTCTGCTTTAAGGCACTTTTTCATTTGCTTCACATTTCAGACCCGGAGACTACATCCATTTTTATATATAATGTATGATTGCTCACTATGATCCACAATTTGTTTCTGTCGCCCCCAGGTGCCAATAAAATCAGCCATTGCAGGTTTTAAGTGATTATAAAAGTTGTTTTTGTTGTTGGCGGTTGTTTTCTTTTTTGACATAGGAGTTAAATGCTCTGAGTGGCCAGTGAAACATTGTGCTGCTCAGTGTAATATGGTGGTACGGTAGCTTATGAGTAGCCTACAGCAACAGTGTTTCAAAAAATGTGCGCGCAGCAGAAATAAAACCTGTAATCTGTTCACTCCCTCACATTCACTCTGTCACTCACCCACATATTTCCTCTCGAACCCTCTCAGATGTGCTCATTCAGGCACATTTCACTCATTCAGTCGCTCACACCCTCATTCATCAACACTTACTCTCTGTCGCTACCACACACACACACACACACACACACACACACACACACACACACACACACACACACACACACACACACACACACACACACACACACACACACACACACACACACACACACACACACACATATACTGCACAGATGTACAAAGGGCAGGAGTGTTCTGGCGCTTTCTGTACAAATACTATTTCAGTAGCCAACAGGTGTGACTTTCACAGCTTCAGCTCTTGGCAGTGAGTGAAACTGTGGATGAGGGACGAGCAGCATGTTCCTCCACAACCTTAGTCATCGCATCACAGGGAACAGAGCGGATAGATCATCGGTCTCTGCAGCCGCTCCATCCTACCGTATTGTGAAAGTTTATCACACATAATAGGAGATGGACTGTATTTATCTCGAATGTAAATGTGGCTATAAATGTGTGGACTATTTTTGGACCACTTCAGGGTGAAGATAAGGGGGAACGAGGCTGAGTGGGGTGGGTTATATATACACCATATTTTCAGGATAAACAAGGAGTGAAGTTCTCATGCCAGAGGTGAATGATACTTGTCCTTTTTCCTCTGAGCCTGTCTTTTCTTTTTCTGTTTATTTTTACACCCAGAGAGTTAAGGTCTGCACTCAGCTTCTTGAAAGGAAGGAGCTAATCTGTCGCCTAGCAACACCTCCCACTCCTGCAGCGAAGCAGGAGCGAGAGAGGATGTGGAGAAAAGAGAAGAGTTGAGGAAAAAATAATATTTAGGGAATTTAGAAATTTAGGGGCAAACTCACATCTGTTGCAACAATTTGTTTGTTTAGTGATTTTTAATTGAATTTTAAAGTCCAATCAGAAACAGAGACAAGCTTGACTTCCTTTAGACTTCCTCTGAAATATTTTGTATCTGTTTCGTTCCTGTTGACTCAACTAACTCATATATATATATATATATATATATATATATATATATATATATATATATATATATATATATATATATATATATATATATTTAAAAGAGGCATTATCTAACAATTAAAGAATCCATGCCTCGTTAATGGGCCACTTATAAGAATTAGGAGTTACATTCCTGGCAGTGCCCTCCCAAATGTAGAAACTAAGCATTGATTAGTAGGAATTTGTTACATCCCATTTTGTTCTGCTTTAACAGTGAATGTAAAAAAAAAATACTTTTTTTTATTCAAAGTCTGATTTTTTTTTTTTTTTTTAAAGGCCTTTATAGAATAGCAGTCATGCAGATATCCAGAGTAGCTGTAAAGGTCTTGAGCTGGATCTGAAACAAGGATACTGTTTATATTATACATCTTAACCTCTGAGCAAATATTACACTCGTACAGATTGATTTTACTGTATGCATTATTTATTGCATTTTTCAGTAATTCAAATGATTAGAAGCCTCAAGACAGTACACAGGGAAAATCTAATAACACATAGGTAAAGACTGTCAGAACTGGAACCAGTTGTCTGTATGTACTTTTATATAATAAAGAGATTCTCACACATTACACAGAGAAAAGATTATTGAGTGGTGCCCTGGTGGCCTGCGAACCACCAACGTATCCGGCTTGCATCTGGCTTTTGTCCTTGCTTCTCTCTCTTCACTCAGTCCTGTCATCTCTCCCAAAATCATTCAGGAAGTGTTCATTAGCTTGTCCATATGCTTTTATAGAGATATGGAGTCTATCAGAGGACGTTGCAGTTACATATCTCTATGAAATTTTGAGGGAGGGCAACAAATCCCCTCTCTTCCTCTCCATGACGAGATATGTTGGTGCCTGAGCTGTTGTGGTCGAACACTTGGTGGTCCTCCGGCTGCTCTTCAAATACTCACACACACACACACAACAGAATAGTGTTGCATTAAAAAGAAAAAATGTTTACTTGAAACAAGCAGTCACCTGTTGCATATGTCTACTTGTTTAAGTGATTGTCTTAAAAAAAAAAAATAAGCAGATCAGAAGTTGTTTTTTTCCCACTCTTTCTGTACGTTAATCATCTCGCAACTTCTTAATTTGATCTCGTAAGCCGGACCTCAGGTTGGGAACCACTGCTCTGAATCCCACCTTTTCCCTAATGCATGCTGAGACACACACCGACCATCTCATGGCTCTGAGCAGGAAATGTGTGCAGAAGAATTTGTTTCATTATTTTTGACCTAACACATACAGAGGATGAACTCTGCTAATCATCAGATATTTTTTGTGCTATTTGAACATACATGTTTTCTGCTGCTCAGTTCACTCAGTTCCTTCGCACTGCATGTCCCTCTGTCGGACTCGAAGCCGGTCAGAACCATCGACAGACAGACGCAACCTGCGTATACGAACCATACAAACACCCACACTGCTGCTCCTCACCTCCCGCCTTTATCCATCTCTGCCTGCCTCCTTCTCTCCGTTTGGCTTTGTGAGCCGGTAGCCTTGTGCCTTTTCTCTTCGCTTTTCAATATCGTTTATTTTTAGCAGCTGGGGCACAGAACAGGGGACAGAACTTTTTTCACTAGTGTTCTTTAGTTGGGCTCGAGTTCTATATCTCCCCAAGGTCCCTTGATTATACTTAGACTCACAGGAGAACACGGGGACAATAACTCGGTAAATAGCCTCGCTATTTCTATTGTGGATGGAGTTGGCCACGAGAGGCGTCATTATACTGCATGAGATTGAATGTGTGTCTATGCTCAAGGATAAGGTTGCATGCAGCTTTCAAGGTAAAGAAAGAAAAGCCTGTGGACACCTATGTATAATTTGGGAACTGCCATGTAATATTTATGATATTTGTATGTAACATTTGTATACTTATTATCCAGTAATTTGTACCCATGAGTCTTTATTTTGTTTTTGTGGCACACGCAGAGACTTTTTCTCCCAGAGTAATCTAATGTAACATACCAGCACAGACACCGACTCTTGCTCCCCACAGTCAGTTGGTGCTGATGCGGGGTTGCCATGGTGATGTGATGTAGATGTGTTACATCATGAGAGACCTCCTAGCAGCAGATCTTTCATTGAGACTCCCTTTCTGCTTTCCTCTCCCTGTTTTCCACCCCGTGTGCGTCCCGCACCCCTCGGTTAACTATCAGCCGCCTCTTTTTCAGACAAAAGGTCAAGAACAGATACAACTGCGCGCAAGACGTGATGCACGGATACATCTCACATTTGGTTTTGGCTCTCAAGTGCTGCTTTCCATGTGTCTCACCTGGACATATGTTGGAGATGAGCAGATAGATCGAGGTGTTGTGTAACAGAAGCAGAGAGTGGGATGATGTCAGTGAGACAGGAACACATTCAATGGATTTTTACCTTGTTCTTTTCTTAGACTTCAGTCCATTTGTCCTCTTTTTCCTCACTGTCCTTGTTGAGCGTGGCTCAAAATACATCTCTATTGACCTGACGTTTTGAAACCTGTCACATGACTCCCTTCACATAACTGTCATTATTTCATTTTTTTTCTCTATGTCATCTACTGTCCTGGGTCCATTCATTGTGGGCTGATTAATAAACAGATAGGGTCAATTACAATCAGCTGTGGATTTTTCATGTCCTCCCGTTGAGGCCGGCTTTCTATCTGTAGCGCTCCCAAAAATACATCAACAGGACCTGTAGGGCGTCAACAAGCTGGAAAACAGGTAACAGGTTGTAAACTAGACTAAGAGTCTACAGCCAAGCTATAATCTGTCCCACAGGTGACATAGTTATTTGGCTTGTTAGCATGCTAACATTTTGTACTCATCACTTAACACAGAGTAGAGCAGAGGCTGATGGGGCTGTTAATTAATGTTTCGTCATAAACCAATTTTTTTGTGGTAATTCATTCTGTAGATGTTAAGATATTTCAGTCTGGACCAAAGTGGATGGATGCTGCCATCAGTGCTCCCAGCCTTTTTGGCTTGCGGCCCCCTTATAAAACATCACGGCCTTGTTGGGGCTCCTTTTCATATTCTAAGTGTTTATACGAAGGACTTTTCTTTCATCAGGTTCTCTCATTCTGATCCTCATGGGACCTGAATGACCTCCTGAACTGTGGGTCACAAGGTCTGTGATGTAAGGTGTGCTACAGACAAAAGCAGCCTGGTGTTCCCCGATCAACCAAGTTTCAAGTTTAAGACTAACGTCTCCTTATCTGGAAACACGGAAAACTCTAAGGAGTGAATGATAACGGGAGTCGAGCAAGCGGCACCTCAGAGAGGGAATGATGGCAAGACGCCTGCACACTTGCTATTCTTGTTAGTCAATAGTTATTTCTGCTAAAGTCATCAAGTAGTCTCCTGAGGCTTCTTCCAGAAGAGTAGACCAGCTCCATGATTTCCATGACAATCCAAACATCTCACGTGATTTCATTTCTATAACCTTTTACTAAGATGATCACTGAGATGATCTAAAATGTATCACACAAGAAAAGCAAAGACGAGAGCAGCGTTAATGAGATGGAAGCAGATTTGTGTGGCAGAAGTTTGCTTTTTTCTTCTTTCCTCACCCATTAATCAGTTGTGACACCTCAGATTTATCTTGTCAACCTTTGGAGGGCCTGAACCCTTAGGTTGGGAACCACTTAAATAAACGATTGAACTTCTTTATATGGTTAAAACGCCACCTCAATCAGCCACAACTGTAAAATACTATTTTATGTACTGATGCATTAGTATTAACAACAGGGAGCTTTTTTTGGTTTGTCAACTTTACTTTTAATAGTCAAGTTGGAATTGCAAGAGTTTTATTTTTACCGCTGCTCGGTGAAACCCAATACTGGAAGAAATGTTCAGATCTTTTACTTGAATACAACAATGTCAAAATGCTAAAGGTCCAAAAATTCGCTCCAGTAGAAGTACAAGTGTTTGCACATACACAAAAAATGCCAAAAATAACTAAGTATCTGCGGTATGTCTCATTTCTGAATAATGTATATTATTTAATTGGGCTATGATTCATTATTGATGAACATCACTTTCATGATAGTAAATGTGAGGCTGATTTGAACAACTGTACATACCCCTGAGTAGCTTAATCTATAAAATACATCATGATTTAGTAGCTGATTATATCTTGACTGATGATTGTCTAATAAGTGGCGTAGAATGGAAATGCTCACGTAAAGTACAAGTACCTCAAAACAGCACTTGAGTACTTAAGTAAATGTTTTTGATTACTTAAGTTGAAATGAGTTACATCCCAGCAGTGAACCACAGTGAGCTGTTTGTCGTTTGAATCCTGCAACGGTGCCTCAGCAGCTCAAATATCTGTTTCACAATCAGTTTTGTAATTCATAGAATTCCTCTCCAGCCTTCTGCTCCCCGCCGCTCACATACCTTTCACTTTTTCTTTTCTGTTATTTTTCTCAGGGCTGAATGTCTTTTCAGCATCGGTCCCTCTTTGCCGCTCTACACCCACACACCCATAGCAACACGTTGTCGTCTCTTGGTAACCACATTTACGCAATGAGTAAAGAAACAGGAAAGTAAAGTAGGAATGGGTCTCTAACTTGGAGCCTTGTATAAATCTATCTCAGCGACTCTCATGTAATCCGACATCTCAGTTTAAATTCTGTTTGTTTGATTGACAACGGCGGATAAAGATGTTGTATGAGTGCTTCTGGGGGCCTCCGTGTTTTCGTTTGCACCTGTATGTCAACATAGACTTCAGTCAGAGGACATGCAGTTTGTGCAGTCATCCTCTCATATTTTTTAATCACACTGTTGTTCATCACTGACATGTGATCCAACATACTGCTCGCTGCAATAACCTGCACTAAATTCCCAGAGTGTTCTTTGGCGATTACATTGACCCGAGGTAGTGAACATACCCAGCAACTGAACCTGTAATTGCACCAGACTGATAAGCTAATTATTTCTAAAGCTAACAAGAAGTGTTGTATTGCAGGACATGGAAGCCCTTTGTGTGATATGTGGAGGTCACACCTGCTCGGAGAAGTGATTACATTTTTTCAAAGTAGAAGATCCCACAGGATTTATGTCTAAACAATGGAAAATCCAATCAACACTCACTATGTGTGGAAACATCTTCAGACAGTCAAACATTTAAATCCCAGTAGATTTTAATGTAAACAATACAGTCAATGATATGGAGTGAAATCTATAATATATCTATATCTATATAATCTATAATATTATACATAATATATATATATATATAATTATTATTTATAATAATATAATAGTATAATAAATAATATAATAATTACTGGAAAAATTGCCCTGAATTTCGGTTCAGATATTATTGATCCCTGCAGGATCAATTGTAATAACTTATAAGATTTTATGACTTTTTTTTTTTTTTTAATCTGGTATCATCATCAGGTTAAAATGAGAATATGTCCAATACTTTATTTTATGTTCAAATACATGCAAAAATAATGATTTTCTCATACTAACGTGTCAAGCTAAGATGATTAACATGAAAAACATTAAATCTGCTATATGTCCAACCTGACATCACAATGAGGCGTGTAATACACCTGTGAGTCCACGAGACAATACAGTGTAAATGTCATATTATGCCTCCCCTCAGCGTGAAAAGTAAGGCGCCCCAAAAAGCATGTGTGGGTTAGAAAAAGATCATGGTTTGGGCTAAAATAAGTAACTTTGCTTAAGTAACATCACTTAAGTTACTTAACTTGTAAATTAAATACGGTACGTTATAAAAGTAACTAGTTGACGTTACTTAAAAAAACAAAAATCTATGTTGACTTTTGCTTTCTCACTGAATCAAACACCGGTCATTAAGGAAAAAGTTATGTGTCCATCCAACGACCTTCGAGCTCCCCGACTCTGACCACTCTGTAGTTCATCACATGACCTCCTTCTTGGACATGGGTGTACTTTTCACGCCTAGCCGAGGAAAAATGTGACAGTGATACAGTATCCTCTAGTGGACTGACGGGTTTGACGGTTTTAATGTTCAGTTCTTGTTGAAGGTATATGTTCATGTTGGAGGATGTTGCATTAAATTAACGGGTGTTTCTATTATTTTGTCTTCCCAATTTATATCAATGGTGGGTGGAATAACAGAAACATCTTGCTGTATAATGCAATATAGTTTAAGTTAAGTCTACAAAATATCGTCACATCAAGCTGTTCCTTCTAAACACATAAATTGGATGTATATACATCTCTTGCGATATCAGTGTTTCTATTTTCTCAAATTAGCTGATCTACTCTGCTGCTACAACCCAAGAGGATCTCGTGATTAAAAACTACAGCAGCTCATTAGCAATGTAAATACTGTTTTTCATTTAATTCAAGGCAAAACATGACCTGGCTTCATCTTTTATTTTCTACCAAGGGAAGCTTTTAGTTTACCTAAAACTTAAATACAGAGTATACTAATACTAATTTTCCATATTTCTAATTGTTTTTATGGAAAAATAAAACACTAGTTTCAATGTAAATTGTATGTGAAAGACACTGAATAGAATCATGGCTTGTTTTTTTTTTAAATTAGTTATTGATGTTGTTGTTTTTGTCATATTTTGTAATTGTCCTCCCCCGCTCATCACCCTCTCTCCATATCTATAGATACTCTATGCAAATATCCAGATGAGAGAGAACCATTTCCTGCCTCATGCCCTCACTAATTTACACTCCCTAATCACTCAGCCCTCCTCGTATTATACGTCCGCTTTTCATGTCCCACAGATTCCACGGCCCGCTCTTTTCATTAATGAATTAATCTCAGTGCTCGGGGTTGTGGGTGGAGGGAAATGATACTCCACCTCGCTCTTTCATTCATAAATATAATACCTGCATTGTATTGTAGTGGAGGGGGAGGCGTCGAGAGCTTTTTGTAATGCAATAGGAGGAGATCAAAGGGGGAAAGATTGCTCCTCCAACATGGTAACATGTCTCAAATTGAGGGACAGGACATGATTGTACAACATGGGGACATGTCTTTCATGGCCACCATGTTTGTTCTATCGCACTGGAGTCATCAGCGCCCCACATGAGCCTCCATTTCTCCACCTCCGTACCCACGCCATCGCCCCGCTGCGGCCTACAGGGCACGACTTGCCCAGAAATGACATCATGCTCCGGCCAAGGTGCCAATAAACCGAGGCCCAGGCGCTCCAACACTCCCCACTGCCACCCCAAACACTCCTCCCACTCATCTGTGTGGGCACTGCCACTCTTAAACACATGCTCTCCAATGTAAACACCCACATCCTGCACACACACACACACACACACACACACACACACACACACACACACACACTCATAAACACAAATACAAGCAGATTCATATGGACACTGGATGAATATACTAATGCACTCATTTGAAATGCTCCATTGATCCATCAAATGACATTACTGCGCTCACACAAAATCACAGATGCTCACTCACACTCTGCTGAGCTGCTGTAAAAGGCCCTCCACCCTTCACACAGGAGCAGCACACCCAAACTACAGGAGATACGACAACAGTTTTCCATTTCTTTATGTTGTTTTGGGCGTTTTCTGTCTTTGTGTTTATCCTATGTTTCTGTGTGGCTGTTTTATGCCTCTTTGTGGTAATTTTGTATCTATTTTAGCCATTTTACATCTTATCCTGGTTGTTTCGTGTTTATTTCTAGTCATTTTGCACCTATTTTTAGCCATTTTGCGTCTTATTCTGGTTGTTTTGCATCTATTTTTAGGCCTTTTGCATCTGGTTTTAGTCAGTTTGTGTTTCTGTATGGTCTTTTGCATGTGTTGTGGTCATTTTGCAGCACTTTACAATCATTCTGCATCCCTATGTTGTTAGTTTGCACCTCTAATTAGTCATTTTGCATCTCTTTGTTGTCATTTTGCAGTTGTTTTGTGTCTCTCTGTAGTGTGTCTCTTTCAGTGACATTTTACAGGTGTAGCCCAGAGGCGGCTTGTCCTGTCGAGGAATTCACCGGTGACTGTGTCAACCTGCTTCAGTCAGATTTTCTTTCAGTCTGAATGGCAACAGGAAATGCCAGGGCTGCTCTCCCCCTAATACGAACACACACACACACACACACACACACACACACACACACACACACACACACACACACACACACACACACACACACACACACACACACACACACACACACACACACACACACACACACACGTCCTACCCTACTGCACTTTTTAACGCCATCACTAGGCTCTGTCATCTTTGGTCTCCATCTTCACAAGGTGCTAAGTTATGCAAGAATAAATCTGTATATACAACATGTTTCAGAGCTTGGAAATTGCTCAAAAGTATTTTTTGAAGAGTAGACAGGGTTGCTGTCAGTTTTTCCTCCCACAGGTGCATGGGTTCGTGGAAAACGGTAGAAAATGTAGGCTCATTGGCCAATTAGGTTATAAAACCAACACTGTCTCCTCATGTTGTTGCTATTCCTGGACTGCTGCTGCAGAGGAGATCTGCAGGGTCTGCTGCCCCCTGGTGGCTGAACGCTGTCTGCTGCTATTACGTAAAACAGGGCTGCGTGTGAGTCATCACCCCCAAGTGAGGACAGATGGGAGGTGTGTGTGGTGTGTTTGTGTGTGTTTGTGTGTAGGACTGGGTGGAGAAAACATCAGTGGACTGTGAAATAAGGGCTTCCCCCTCTCTCTCTTTTTTCTCCCTCTCTTTCTCTGTTTTTCCTTAGTTTTTTTTTGTGGGTCAGGAGAATCAGTTGGCACTCGAGTGAAGTGCTGTGACAGTAAAAAATAGAACAGAAGCAACACAGCTTCAGTGTTGTGTAATTTAAACTGCAGCCATTTGGTGCCTTTCCTCCCTAATTTAAGGATGTTAGGATCTAATCTGCCTCTTTCTCAAGCAGGAAGGAAACATTTTAGATCATTAATGAAGATGAGCAGAATCAAAATAGGAAGTGATGTTTCTGTCTTTTTTTTTTACACCAAGATCCTGCATTTTATCTCATTACAGCACGGAGCTCGTTTTTAGACAGGGCAGAAATAATAATGATGACGTTCGCTTGCATGGTGTTGTAGACAGAAGCACATACTGTATATATCTTGGCTTGGGAGGCTCGTGTCGAGTGTGGGTGCAGGTAGAGAGGAGGTGGTTCTGGGATGCTCGAGCACACAGCTGTGGGTGTCATGTACCAAGTCAACGAAACACCAGTTATTAAAAGGGTGCCACCGGATGACCCCGTAGACCCCGCCCTCTTATTCTAACATACCAGCTCGGAGGAAACCATGCTCTTTCCTTTGATATGACGTAAGGGACTGAATTCTGGTGGAACTAGATAAGCAGTGATGGTGGATACTGCTGCTCTTTGCTTTGGGTGAGAGAAAGGTTTCACTCAGTTTAAAGGTGTATTAAGTCAGAGAAAGGTGTGGAAATGTATGATACAGCTACTGGTTATTGTTGAAGGTGGACAAACAGTGCATGAGTTCTGCATGGGATTTGGATGAAGCCGTGTATCAAGCCAGTGGGTCCTCCCGTTGATGTTAAGCTGATGCGGTGTAGCTAGAAAACTGGATCACACTGCAAATGATCTGCTCTATTGTTGTGTGAAAGTACTGTTAATGGCAGCTTAAAGGTGCAATATGTCAGATTTACTTGTAATACCTCTTTGTACCCTTAAGAGGCGATAGTGAGTCACTGTAGAGTTCAATCTGTCCTCAGTCTGACAAAGTTTCAGCTGGTTGATACAAGTCTTCATATTCTTGCCCTGCTGTGTTACTTTTGAACTATTTTTTTAAAAACAAAAAAAAACAGATGATTGTAAAGTTACATCGTATCTGTTGGATCAATAAAATAAAAAAAATGGTGATAATATATAATATAAACCTATAATTTATGTTATAGCTTGCTTATCTTCATTTGTAGCAAGACCATTGTAACAAGGTAACAGTCACAGCACGACCATGCCACTGTTTTTAGGTATGATTTGTGTTATAATTAGCTGCACTAAAGATCTGATCTCAAGTGTTTAAACAAGGTCAGTACACCTGGTTTGTTTGCTACGGAAAATTCCCTCGGTTTAGTAGATGGCTAGATGACGACCTAACTCGGCTAGCCACGTGCAACTATTCTAATTGGCCTGAACTGCAGACTCAGCAAGCAGTAAATATTTTTACCGCTGTCAGTAATTTTATCCAATTAGTTCCCTTTATAAGCTATTGCTAAATGGCCAATGTTAGCATTAAAATCTGTTTATTCACCAGTCTGGAGGAAACGTTGCGAGCTCAGGATCAAACTTCATTCCTCTTATTCGTCATCAGTTGTCTCCAGTAATGGAGAGCAAGGCCGGTGTTAACTTTTGCTTTGCTTCTGTTTTGCCAGCAGTTTCAGCCATCGTTGCGTTTTCTGTTCTGCTTATTCTACAAGAAGCTTGTTCACACTTCTTCCTCTTCCTTTCATGTTGGACCTAGGGCAGACTGGGCTCATTGTGATGGGACAGTGCTCTTTGGTTAGAGTGTGAACTTCAGACATCTGTGAGACAGTCCCAGATGGTCAAAGTGACCAAGAGGCTGTTTCCATTGAGCTATTTGCTATTGCTTGGAGAGAACAGTTGTTGTAAGTGTGTTTTTCCACCAAGGGCCACGAGGCGCAACAGTGAGCCCAGTGACCTCCCTTCTGAGGATTTTTTTTTGCCTTCACCATCTTGCTTATTTCTGAGCTAAAACTGACCATATTTGGGAGAGCTCGGGAGGAAGCGAGCAGTGAATCTGACTCTCATTTCATGAAAGAAGTTGAATGGGAATTTGTGGCGCCAGAACCTTTTTTTTGGAGCATGGGTGAAAAGGTATATTGTTTTATTTGGGTTCAAATCTTAAAAAAAAAAAAAAAAAAAAAAAAAAAATACAAAGTACAACACAATCACCAATGTGACAAACCTAGAGACAGCAGTGACGGTGAGCTCAAACATAAATGAACAGTGGAGGGGGGGAAAGAGGAGCGTGGGTGCTGAGGTCTGATGTGAGTGGTTACTGCATCGCGTCTGTCAACAGGAAACAGGTCTGACAAGAATAAAGTGACAAACAGAGGCAAACTGCTGATAAGGATGTAAACTGGTCGACGCGGGGCGTCAATCATTCCAGCTGAAGGCAGAAAGGAAACATGTCACACAGATTTGTTATCACCCTGAACAGATGTGAAGAGAAGAAATCTTCAGAGTAAAATCCCTTTTATGTTCTCTGACCACCAAAAGATGATGTCAGATGTGTGTAAAGTAAAAAAAAAAATAACGCTAAACATGACAACAGGAAGACCTCCAGATTAAACACGAGGGAACAACTTTGACTGGACTAATTATTTTAAGGCTGCTATTTATCGGTGAGACTGCATGTATATTCTTACACATAATATGGGCTGACAGAAAAGTGTCACTTCCTTTGGGCGACTAAGTACAGATGCTGTTGGTGTAACATCACAGTGACTGGTTGAACTGCAATCGACCGCTTCTATTTTACAGCTTCATTTTTTTGCATCTGTGTTTCTGCCATCTCTCGCTGTGTCCCTCCACTCTTCTTCTTCTTTTTCTTCTTCTTCTTTAAAAGGTGTATGGCCCGACGTAGATGGAGAGTCTGAGGGCAGAGCTGGTCTGGTAGCTGCCCTGGTAGCTGACCAGAGGGTTGACTGACACCATCTCCAGGTCCAGCGTGTACTCTCTGGGCCCCGACACGGCGCGGGCCAGCACCAGCATGGCACTGATGTTATTGATTTGCTGCAGAAGACAAAACAAATGTTACTGTGCACTTCGTCACAGCGGGGGTGACAGATGTTTTTCACAGCAGGTGCTACTGATCCCATGAGCGATGGCTCTGTTCGATACGCGTGTCCCAGTCAGAGACGACAGTGTGACGCCAGGACTCAGACACTGAAGCAGCTAAAGGGAATTCAGCCACAGTTACTTTTAGTGTTCACACTGGTGCTTTTCTTACTATAGCATCTCAAAATGTCTTCTATAGAAGTGATGTGCCTGTTTGAAAGGTCCTGCACATCCGCACAGATGTTTTCACTTATTCTGTTTGACATTCGGTTTAGCTATGCTGGAAATTTCATCACCAAAGCTAATGAATTGATAAAAAAAAATGTTACGAGTCCAAGTTGTCCAATCTTTACTGGTGCTATAAAACTGAACGAGTGAGGTAAATGTCAGCCAGTTGAACACAGGCTGCTCATGAGAAGGTCTGACTAGTCACATAAAGCAAAATCACAAGTGAGTGAACCACATGTGTAGGGCTGCAATGTTCCATATTAATGTTGTAAAGGGGCAGTCTGCTGATTATTACAAATGAAGATTATTTTAATTGTCAGGGGGAGAAAAAGAGCTGGAGCGAGAGCCTGACCCAAACTGGGCAATATTTATATATATAAATATAGACTATATTTAAAAAAGAAATCATCATACAATGATATTTCTAGTGTAGCTATGTCTTCTGTGACTCTGGAGGAGCTTTTAATGATGCCCTCTGGGTTATCTCGTAGTAAGTTTAAAACTTTAAATTTCTAGCAGGAAGTCTGCGGTACAAACCGAACCTGTGGGCATTTAATGAGGCAGGGAGAATCGACTACAGAATTGCATCATGGGAAAGGTTGGAGCCAGTGTTTTTGGAGCTTGATCCATCAGGATATTAAGACCCATTCAGCATCGACTTTCAACCATTCTTTCTGTTTATTTGGGTTTTTTTCTGTACAAACTGTCTGATTTTATGAAAGCAAACGACCCAACAGCTTTAAAGCCTTTTAACTAAAAATTCCAATTCCAGTGAGAAAGTTATCTAAGCATTTAATTGAAGTACAGATAGACACAATCTATACAGAATTCGCGCTTTCTATGAGATTTAACTGAGTTTATTCGCCACATCTTTTTTGTGTCGCTTGAGAAACAAAGTTTTAAAAAACCCGCAGAGATTATTGATTGGATTATTAATGTACAGACGTGTTTGACTATACAACTCCTGTTTATACCCACACAGAAGTTGGCACAGGGAACTCCGATTTTCACTGACAACGCATTCGGTAAAGTCGAGCTCGGTATGGTACTAAATGATGAGAAATATAATTTTAATATAAAAAACAAAATCCTCTAAATTAGCACCCACCATCATGTGACACAAAAGCTCTTGTTTGATCGATCAGTTAAGGTTTTTGGCTGCAGTGTGTGCACCTTAATGATTGGTCACCAACCATGTTAATTCAATGGTAGAAGAAATGATCAATAAATGTATAAAGTACAAAATAAACAAACTGACCAGAGTCCAATGTTTGAACTTTTTCATTCTTATTTCTGTCTATGCCTAAAAATAACTGGTGCACTGTGAGCTTCAGAGCTGCGATTACAGGTTCTGTCAGCAGGTCGTTTGGTAACTTGAACTAATAATCCATCACACTCTCCTCCACACTCTCTCACAGTTCTCACCCTGATGTAAAAGTCTCCGTTCTCGTCGCCGGAGCGGATGCGGAAGGTGTTGTAAGCCCCCGCAGAGACGCTGGTGGCCTGGATCTGGAAGATGTCAGAGGGGACGGAGCGCTCTGAGGTGATGCTCATGTAGCGGTGGACGATGGAGAAAGGCAGATCTCGACAGGCGGGCTTGCTGACGGGGCACACACAGCGGCTGGTGACACACAGAGACGAGTAAACAACTGAGGTGAGAGTCCACTTTGAGTAAAATAACTGGTATTTGTCAAAGTGGTAGTTTGGTGCAGGAAAACATCACCGTCAGTTTATAAATCCGCCAGCAGAGGGAGTAACATGACTGAGAGGAGAGTTCTCCTCAAATCTAAACATATTGAACAGTAGCCTTTTTTCCATCATGTTTTTCTAAAACACATTTTATACTACCAAATCATCTGGGATATGTTAATAGTGACCCACACCTGTTACCAAGCCAGCACTTGTTCGCAGCTGTAATAGTTTTCTTATTGCACTGGAACACGTTCAAAAGAAAAAGGCTGCAAAATTGGACTCATACGTGGAAAAAGTAATTGGCGTAATCTTGCAGTTTAAAATGTATTCAACACAGGGACTGATTATACTCTGAGGTGATGGCCAGCACATATTTGAGTAATTGGGAAAAGGTGCGTGTTTGTGCATGAACACACACGAGCTTTCATGAGGTGTCACTCACTTCTCAGACACTTGGACGTAAGGGTCTTGGCAGCGATTGTTGTCCACACACTGGTATCGTCCGTGGATGTTCACACAGGTCTGCGTGTCGGTGCACTGATTTTCTCCCGTTTCACATTCGTTTATATCTGCAGGAGACAAACAGCAAATGAGCATTGACTGAACAGGACGAGACACCGCGAACTGGAACGGAGCTGCTGCCAAAAAAACTAACTGACTCAGTGCAGCGTTTGTGAATCTGAGGGGAAGGTGTTGGAGGCGGGGGTGCTTACCCTGGCACATTCTGGTGCCCAGCAGCTGGTATCCCTCTGGGCACATGCAGGAGAACTTCCCCGGCTCGTTGACACACTGGAACTGGCACAGGTAACTGGAGTAGCTGCACTCATCGATGTCTGACGAGTTACGGGTTCAGGTTTTATTAATTGTCCACCGTCAAGAGCAACAGGAAACAGAGCAGGGAAGTGCACATATCACACCGTAATCCTTCATTATAGACAGAGAGGGTCTCTTACCGTTACAAGCAAAGCCATCAGGCCCGAGCTCGTAGCCCTGATCACAGCGACAGAGGAAGGTGCCGTATGTGTTGTAACACCTCTGAGAGCAGGGGGCACCCATGTCACACTCATTCACATCTGAAAGGAGGGAAGCAGGATTCCACAGTATTTAGAGGTCAACTTTGAATGCTGCATGAGCGACCGATGAGTCCAAAAAAAAAACTTTATAGGTTCTGAAACAACATTGTTTTTCTGATGAAGATCTGATGGAATGAAAGTTTAAAACCTGGATCTAAGTGTGCGGACATGGTTCCAGCACCTCAGCTAAGAATCAGCCAGGTGGAGCTACTGTCTTCCTGGATAGATTCTAGATTAAACACTCAATGTAATGTCAAAAACTGTACATCTGTGGACCAATTAGAATTTAGCAATATTGGATCAATAAGTGATGACAGCTGCGGGTCTGTTAGTCAAATCCCATCAAATCAAACTGACAGATTTGATAAATTCGCTTGTCAGAGTTCAACCCTTAATCAATAATTCTCATCTGAATTCATTACATATGTCCTCGTGAATATTTTATTTGACACAGAAATACTCAAGAAATTTGTTGAGCCTTTGATGTTTGTCAGGATTTAAAACTTGAGTATAAAAGTGAAACTGACTGAAAGTTGTCGAGTGACTTTCTTTTGTCTGATTTCTGTTGACAGTGGCTGTGACAGTGGTGAGGTAATTATACTTGAATATTTCATTTTTCAGCTTATTTATAGTCCACAACTTTTTTGTGATATACAAATAAAGTTCATTGTTATTATTATAAAAAATATATATATCAGTACAGATTAAACTGGCAGACTGTTTATAAGGTTTGGGGACATATTTGCATGCCAAACAGACAAAAACATTTATTTGTATGTGTTGCATCATTATGCATCAGCAATAATAATTCTATTATATAACATAATAATACTACTCTGATGGGGCCATTGCTACTAGAGGACAAGTACTTTTACTTTTGATACTTTAAGTACATTTTGCAGTTAATACTTTCATACTTTTCTGTAAGAAAGATTACATATGCAGGAGTTTTACTCACAGTGGAGTTTTACACTGTTGTGCTGCAACAATTATTTACGTAAATGATCTTAAAACTCACCAATGCATGACCGATTGTTTCCCGCCAACTGGAAACCAGGTTCACACTGACAAGAGAAGGACCCGGGGACATTGACACAGCGGTGCTGGCAGTACCTGTACCTGCACTCATCAATGTCTGAGAGAGAGAGAAATAGAAGAAGGAATATTCAGGGTTTTAAGCTCACTCCTGCAGGTTATAACTAACTGCAGGCCTGAATGGCCATATTTAAGCTTGAATACAATAATTCAAGGAGATATTCTGGTAATCTCACCAATGCACTCTGTGCCAACCTTGCGGTAACCGTCCGGACACTGACAAGTGAAGGCACCCAGTGTGTTAATACACTGCTGGCTGGGCTGGCAGTCATGTTCGTCTCGTTCACACTCATCGACATCTGTGTTTGTGGGTGAAGAGAAGCAAAGACACACATGTAAAACGTGGTTATTGTGAGCAAACGCTGCATCATCCAGCATGACTGACAGGTAGAGTTTGACTGTCAGCGGCTATGCCCACAATGTTCCCCTCACTTGCACCCGACAGCTGAGAATATCATGTTGAGTCATGTTCGCTGCCTCACGCGGGCGGACACCTTAACGTCCTCCAGCGGCAGTAGGTTTCTCACTGCAAATCCACTTCTTAAAACACAGCAGCTGTCTGCGTGCGAAATCTTCCAAATTCCTGCATTGTCTGTCTGCCTCCCGCGGACTCGTACTCACTCACACCCACGCAGATTGCACCAACACGCTGCCTCCAGTCCCAACACCTGCCACGGCCACCTGTCCCTCACAATCTGTGGCCGCCGACAATAAATTTACACAATCACACACACACACACACACACACACACACACACACACACACACACACACACACACGCACACGCACAAGCACACTTAATGATCACTCATCCTGTGGCCACCTGTCCACCTCCAACCCCTCCAACCTCCCCCTACCCCCACCCACCCAGGACCAACAAACCAGACACCCACCCACACAGCTGTCTCCCTGCGGCTCGTAGCCCAGAGGGCAGGGGTTAAAGGCCTCGGTGGGCGCGATGGGGGGCTCTGGAGCAGGGATGACTGACGCCGAGCGGGGAAGGCACAGGTAGCCTCCGTAGTGGTTGAAGCACTTCATTTCCCCTTTGCAGGCATCAGGAATGGTCTCACACTCGTTTATGTCTGACGGGAGACGCATAAATTGAATCAGCGAGTGTAAAACAAAAAGACAAGGCAGGGCTTGCAAAGCAAGAGGGCAATCAAACCAATAAATGTACATAAGAATGAGCTGCTGAGGGGAATTAGTGCAGGTAAGAGAGGGCTTTACCTTTGCAGTGCTCAGTCTGAGGGTCCCAATGATACCCATCTGTGCATTCCTATAAAAAGCAGCAGAGAGAGAGAGAGTGAGAAACTGATGGAAAGAAAGATGTGAACAGTCCCTCTGAGCCAAGTAGTTGCATAATAAAATGCATAATACATAATAAATCCTCAGTAGTGGGACATGATAAAATAAGCAGGGGATGGAGAAACTTCTTTCCTCTGTATGCATGTGGGAGTGCTGGGGCAAAAAGACGAGAAGTCTGCTTCTGTTAAAGGATTCAGGACGTTTTAAACTACTTTCCTGCAGCCAAATGTCACTTCAAAAACAAAGTATTTAAGGCCACTGTTTGGAAAAAGGGTCATTATCATTCATGGGAAAAAGACTGCTGTGACCTGAATGGAAAGAAAATCTGAGGCCTCAAGAAACATGGTATTAAAACCAAATTTAACCCCAGCGATGACCACATTTATGTGGAAAGAAGAAAAGAGAGGATTTGGTGGAAAACATTTCAACACAAAAAAATAGTCATATTAACTGACAGGTGTGATATATATAACGGAGAGGAAAGCGAGAAGATGCAAATAAAAAGAAAGGAGCGAGAGGAAGAGCGAAAGAGGGAGAGAGATTCATCCATCCTTACCGTGTAGGTGTCACTTTCTGTGTGTTGCTGTGAAATCGCACAGCGGAGGAGCACGGACACACATATGCACACACACAAGACTGACACACAAACACCCTGCATACTAATGCACTAACTGATGGGAGATGGGTCAGGAACACACGTAAAACATGCACACAAACACACACACACGACTATCAGGCAGGTGGTGGTGCCCTGAACACAAGACTTTGTGATGTGCAGAGCAGTCGAGAAGTGGTGTCTGTATTTCAGAGAGAGACAAAAGGAAAGAAAAAAAAACGTTAAAAAGAACAACATCAGAAACTCAGACATCACAAAATAGTTTGATTCTGTTTCAAAACAAACAGCTGAGATGGTTAATCAACTCGAAGAAAAACGCGCTGCAGCCAGCTTTTCAGAAGTCAGTCACAACACGAACAGTTAGCGTCTTGGACTTCGAGAAATTCACAGTTTGTCAACCAAACAGTTCCCTCTTGATCGTACTGAGAATAAATGTAATGAATCACAGTGCCAGGTAAAAACATAAACATCATGACGTCCTCCAACCTTCAGCCGAAAATAACCGAGTCAACATCACAGAAATACTTTCATATTAGCTACTTACAGAAAGCCCTCTCTGTCTGCAGACAGGCAGCGACTGGAATGACAGTCTCACTCAGCGCTGCCTACAGTTCATTCGGTTTACTGTGTATCAGAGCTGCGTCGGTGGGGCCACATAAATCCTGGCCATTACTCGCATACTTTATAGCAGCGTCCACTGCTCAGCAGCTTCAGTTTCAAAGTTTTAAACTTGGAATTCATTTGTCTCAATCTCCTTTTTTTTCTAGACGCTGTATTGTGTCTGCTTAATGGAAGAGGCGTATGTCTTTGCCAGTGGTGGAAAGTAAGTACCTTTACTCAAGTACTTAATTATCAGTTTTACTTGAGTACTATTTTCACTCCATTTCAGAGGGAAATATTGTCGTTTTTACTCCACTACATGTATCTGACAGGACTACTTTGATTTTACACATAAAACATGGTTCATTAAACATGATGGATTATAAAAGGCCCTGCGTACCCACACAGGTGGTTTGTAGTTATGTGGACAGATTGGAGGTGTGTAGAGTTCTAGTAACTAACAGTAAATAACAATAAAGAGAAAGCTCTAACTTGAGATGCTGGTATCCTGAAAAAAAATAATTCTTATCTTGTTTGATGAGACAAAAACACAAAATACAATCTTGTATGCATAAGATAAAACAATAGCAATCCTTCAGGACCTTGTGGACTGCATAATTGAATCTGCTGAAAGGTGCCATCAGGTATAATGAGTACTTCTACTTTGGATACTTTAAGTGGATTTTTCTTATATATATATATATATATATATATATATATATATATATATATATCCCCTTAAATGCAGGACTTTTACCTGTAATGGAGAATTCTAACATTGTTAAAAGAGTAGTTTTACCGCCTCTGGGTTTTTCTACAGTGAAGTGTATTTTTAGGTAGATTTGAATTGTATTCTGTTTGTTTAGTGCTGGGCTTCTCTCCCAGCAGAGACACAACCGTCTCTCAGTGAATGTTCCTGTGGAGAAACTATATAAGCGTTTAAACTGACTTTAAATGTAAACAAATCACCCATTCCGGCCCTGGCACAGAAAAGAAAACAGAAAAGAGTTTGAGAGGTTGAAAGAAAACAGACCAATTCAAGTAATATAAAGAAAAGTCTCAGCAAGTGCTGTTTGCAAAGTAAGTGCGCTCCAGTTAAAATACATGGCAGGAAAGTTATAATCACTGGCTGTCTACGTGCACAGACTCACGCTATAATATAAACTCCAGAGGCCACATTTGCAGGAATTGCTTATTGTTGTATTCCAGGTTGGGACAAACAGAAGGCCGCAGGGTGACTTGGACGCCCTCAAATACTTGATAGATGACATCACAGGCCAGTCGCAACATTTGCACGGTGCCAAACAGCATAACATGCTCTCAGCCTCTAAGCCCAGACGGTAACACATACCACGACGCAATCAGACGGCCGCAGAACGTGACCTCTCTGAATTGGCCCGGCAGCTACTTACAACCGGCATGAATGTGACCCGAAACCGTCCAAAAACAAACTGACCATCAGTCCGGGGTCCAGTCACTCACTGGCCACTGAGTGTGGGCAGCGGGGATGCATGGGCGTGACCCCGCTGCTACTGCAGATCAAGTGGCGGTGGACCTCTGGAATGCCCGTGGCGAGGATGTGGGCGCCAGTTCTCAGCTGGGATGCCCTGCCACTGCAGTGGTTCCCAGAGTATCGGGTTCTGGGAAACCCCCCATGGTTCACATAAGAGGACAGCTGGTGCCAAACCTCCAGTCACTGCTCCCCTAACCTCTCATCTCTCTGTAGGATGTGTAGGAGGATGTCAGAGAGCTGCAGCTCTGATGCAGGAGTTCATTATCTGGGTGCGACCACCATTGATCATGAGAACCACAGGTTTACTTGAGCTCTAACAATTGTTTAATGAATTATCTGTTAAAAAGTTGTTGTTTTTTTAAAAGAGTTAAATGACAAAAGAAAAGATATTTTTATTTTACTCGTAAAAATGCTTAACGCTTGTTGGTTCGAGCCTCACAAATATGTGGATTTTCTGCTTTTCATTGTTATTATGATATTAAATTGAATATTTTGGGGTTTTGGACTGTTGGTCATACAAAATAAGAGGTCTGAAGCCATCTGATGCCTTGGGCTGTAAATGAAAATAGAGTAAATAATAAGCAGATTAACTGATAATGCAAAAATCCATTAGTTGCAACCTTAATTGAAACCTCTAAATATTACTGCTCTATGAATTATTATTATTAATAATCAAGTATATTTAGTATTTGTAGCCTGGCTCGGCCTCTGGGGCAGCAGGCATACCCATTTCTAAATTCACATACTCAGTACAACTTAACAAGTAAAATGTCAGGTGGCTTATAAAAATGACCACATGGGAACCAGAAGAACACACAGACACAGACAGACAGACACAGACACACACACACACACACACACACACACACACACACACACACACACACACACACACACACACACACACACACACACACACACACACACACACACACAGACAGTGTAGACTACAGGATGGTCATTTGTAGTGTATACATGGCTAGCTTTGTGTTGTTGTGCTCGGCTGTGCGTGGAGTATCCTGAGAACATGGTGGTCCGGCGAGCTCCAGCTACGCTCTGTTACAACTGTGGCAGTGAACATGCAAAATCCACAACCAAGAGGTCTGCCTCTCACACGCAGCCTGAAACTCCACAGGTAATGATGGATAGTGGCCTGCAGGAGAAATTCACACACTGTAACTGTAACAAAGCTCTCCTGAGCTGTTCTGGGTTCCCAGTGGTGATGCTGCTCTGTGAAGAGTGTGTGTGATGTATTAGTGTGTGCAGACAATGTGACATGAGATGATGGGCTGCCCTCAGGGGTACAGCGCTCCTTCCTGGTGCTTTTATAATCCCACCTGATTTACAGCAGGAGCACAGAGCCATCTGTTGTTAGCTGTGAAGAGTGTACTGTAAAAACTTTTGATAAAAAATTTAAAAAAATACACAGTCAAATAGTAGTGAAGCACTGTGAGGAGTTTCTATGTGTTGCCACCTGTTTGTCTCTCGGAAATTAAACTCAGAGCTTCACCCAGACTGTCCAGCTGTAGTTTCCCTCCACCTAGTGACTAAACTGAGATTGTGACACTGACTTTAAATATTATACAAGAGGGATATACAAGAGGGATGAGCTGGAACAATTTTGCAATATACCGTACAATAATACATGCCCTGTGACTCACCGCCTCTCTTCCTGTCTAACCTCCTATTACCGTCAGAGCCAAGAAGCAAACTACACAGACTGTTAGCCACGTTATCTTAGCTTCTGTAAGGAGCCAAGTCCAGCTGGGAGAGCGAGCAGACAGCAAGGCAGCGGTGCAGCTGTGACGTGTATGGCCTGGACCAGAAAAGTGGGTAAGAGGTACGTCTCGTCTCTCACCTCTGTTACTTGCTCCCTAAAACGCTCGTAAACATAGAAAGTCACCCGGCAGCTCTGTTTGACACGAATCCCTTCTTGTAAGACACTAAAGAAACAGAAGGAAACTCACAGATGAATCTTTTTTCCAGCGGGTCTTCTGCGTCTCGGTCTTCCTCTGACCAGTGTCTCCTTCTGCTGGCTGAGCTGGTCCCTTAAACTCCTGTCTGTATGACCCTGAGAGAGTGAGTGGGGAGAAGGACAGCTGGAGCAGCTAAACACATGCAAAGGGAGGGAGAGAGAGCAGGAGAGAGAGAGCGAGAGGGAGGAGAGAGGGACAGCCCCTTCTTACCCTCCCAACCCCCCTCCTCCCCCGACCCCCTGCGCTGCCATCCTCCACTCTCCAAACCCCCTCTCACTGACCCCCCAGGATGCAAATTCCTGGTCTGCGGCCCAAATACCAAAATTCCAAATCCGTCCAAATCGCAGGCACAACAACTCACAGATTTCACACACACACATGCCCCCCATCTTCTTACCCAATGCCCCCTCTTACTGGTCCCACAACACACCTGGTTTCATTTAAACTAAACCCTCACAAAAGCCCCAAGCTCTCCCACCCTTTCCCCCCCTCCCTTTTCCCATTTACCCCCCATCTATCTATACTTACCTCCCCCATCTTTTTCCTTTTTTTTTCTTTCCATAAAGTGACTAAAGCCCTCACTCTCTTCCAATCTGACATGCAGGATATTTATAGCCGGGGAGAGAGAAGTTAATGGAATGTGGACAAAAATTAGAGAGTGGAAGAGCGAGAGAGTGTGCGGAGGTCTACTCGGAAAAATTTGTCAGCTTATTTTGCAGAATAAACGAGTGGTACTTTCTGGAATAAAATGCCGCAAATAAACGACTTTTATGACTCTTGACCAACCCACCAACTTTGCTCTTCTCTATTTGGACATGACTAATCTATTACTGCACTTGGAATCATTTCCGGCGGTTATGTTTTTTTCTGGCAAAATTTGTAGTCTGTTGCGTTGCACACTGGTTAGGATGTTGCAAGTCTCACTCAAAGTCAAACTTAAAGGTCATCCTTGTTCTGGGGACAAAATAAAATCAATAAAATTGCAGCCTTCCTTCCAAGATACTTAAAAAAAAAACATGTTGCATCCATTACAAAATGATTGCCTGAAATTAGGTTTACAACCAAATATTTTTAATCCAAATTGTATTTTTAAAATGGTACCAATTGCCACATTTTCCTCCCGTTTTGTTTTTTTGTTCTCCAGTGTTTTGGTTTTAGGCCTTAATTATCTGCCTTGTGTTGCTGCGTGGTGGCCGAGATGGCAGTTGTCATCACTGGGGGGGGGGGGGGTTGTTAAATAAAATCACACTGACGACCCCCTGGCTGGACCAACTGTGACCCCCCCCTGGTGGGTCCCTAGTTCCCATGACCACATGGACATCTCACACTGGCTCAAGTCAACAGTTCATCATACATGTGATCTGCTGGTCCTATTTAAAAATCTGAAACGCCATGGCGTTTCATGCCAAGTGCTGGATGCTCACGCCTGAAGCAGGGCTTTACAAATCTGGCATCTTCACTTTTGCAGCATGATTTGTATCTCCTTTTTCTCTCAGTCTCTTATCTCCACCCAACACTCACGAGATCAGTAAATCCTGACTCTGGGTTGGGTTGACGATAACATCTCTTGCATATAAACACTAACATAAAGCACAAAGACGTAAGGGGGTAATATAAAACAGAACAGCATTTTGGCGTAAATACGTTAATTTTATTTACAAACCAAATTTACAGACACTGCGAGGGAAGCTATCCCGTGGAGAAAAAAAAAAAGAGGAGGGGGGGGTGAAGCGATAATGGGACTTCAGAAGCAAGATTCATCCCCACTGACGAAACGAACAAACAACCGCAGGAACAAAATAATCGGCTTCAGTGGGGGGGAAACGAACCGAGGGGAGAGAGGAGAGAGCCGCGAAGGAAACGCCTCAGTCGTGATACATTGTGAAGATACAGCTTTTGATGACGCCCATGTATCTGTCCCACACAACCTGATGTCTGAGGGTCAGAAAAGAGACACAGAGAATAAACGGAAAGTTATTATAGGAAGTACTGTTAGGCTCATGACAAAGTCTAATTGTGAAATCTGGGTGAAGAGAGTAAATGAGGCAATCTTTATCCCCTCAGTGTAACCAGGGGGGGGAGGGGGGGTCTATGCTTCTTTTTATGAATATCTCTTTGTTAAGCTTGTCCTGGTGCAGGGCTGTGTAAACCCTTAACTACATTCCTGAGTGTTTGCAGGAGAAACAAGGTAACTACAGTTTAAGAAATCATGGCCGAGATAGGGAGACACCCACTGGTAGAACAGGGACATCAGTTCTAGAAAGGATTTCAACATAGGAGTTCATGCTAGAGCAGCGTTATGTGAATGTGTATATCCTTATTGGGTTATTTTGTAGGTTTCCCAAACCTCTCTACAGAATCATGACTGTATTTTTAGCATCACATATCCCTGGGGATTGATAACCCTGGCAGGATCATTGCCGTGCTCCACCTGATAAGCTTCGCAGAATAAAAAGCACATTAACTCACTTGAACGTGTCGAGTATGTGTGCAGAGTTGGTGTAGTGAGTGAGGTAGAGTTTCATGTCTGCAGCTGTCCATCGGTCTGAGCGGCAGGGCTCAATAAACTGGGGGAGGAAAAGGAGGGGAGAAGGTTACATCACACCGTCTCAAAGGCAGACTGAAGCTGGCACAGGCCTCAGGAAATCTGGGCTTTACTCACAATTTAGGGGGAAAAAAAGAAATAATATTTGTTTAAGTAGTACTCACCTTCTCTACAAGATCAATAAAGAAATCTCTGACATCTTTTGTGTTGGTTAACTTTGCGGCAATGTTGACGAGTCCTCTGGAAAGATTCTACACCAACAAAAAAAAGCATTACACTCAGAAACTCTTATTCCACGGTAAAACTTAGATGACATTGAGGAGGTCAAGAGGGTGAAATGTTTCTCACCTTGAAATTAGCCTCCATCTCATTAAAAGCTTTAGTCTTTCCTCTGAGGGCTGTACACACTAAACTGAGAGGAGAGATGACAAACAGAGAAATCAGACATAAAAGACTGGACAACATTATATAAGAAAGTCAGAATGATTTTTTTTTTTTAGTAATCAGCAAAAAGACTGCAGTGTTTGGAGTCTGTTTCTGTTACCTTTTGTGTTGATCTAGCAGATCTTTGTCAGTGATTAAAATCTTTAGTTCTTTCAGCTCTTGTAAAAACTCTTTATCAAGATCGACGTCCATGTCTTCCACCATGTTGTCTACAAAGAAAACTCCAGTCAGACACGGTCAAATCAGTCCAAAGGATGTTTTCTTCTTATTGCCATTGGTAATATTTTCTCTTTTTCTTACAAGTACAGTTTAATTATCATGTAACTACTCAGACTGCCTGACTCAATGAACCTTCATTTCACTAAAATTCCTTCTCATTCTGATGAGGACCTGCAAAACCTGAAGGACCTCTGGTGGCCAGTGGGCTTCACTGACGACTCACTTCTCGAAATGTTATTCATTATTCACTATCAACAAAGAATGCACCATTTGTGCTGAAATGAGAAACAGAATTTAAGCCCTTTTTAAATTCTGTCATACAGTTTCAAATTTTATTTCACATTTTTGTTCTCCTTATATTTACTACTAATGTTTTATGGCCATTTAAACCGTAAACCAAGACAAATTTAGACAGTGCCATTTGATTAATGTGTTAAATAATCTAAAAATGCGCCTCCTAACATCTTACGTCGGCAAACTGGCCAAAGGAAACAACAGAAATCCCTCACCAATAGCCCCAACAGTCCAGTTGTTGATAAGCTGTCCGGCACAGAAAGCAAAGTCCTGGAAATTGAGATATTGCAGCTTTCTTTTTCCCGTCTCAAAGCGATTGTTGGCAAAGAAAACAATGGCGGCATAGTCCCTGAAACAAGCAGAGGAGACAGAGGAGATAACAAAACAGAACAAGATAATCAGAGTTGCTTTCGCTGGTTTAGATATCACGAATACCGGCCTTTTCATGTTGTGTTTTGTTGGAATTTGTTGCAAAACTATGCAGTAATGCATCATAAAAACTACAACAAAAACGATTTATAGCAATTCTCTGAAAAATAAAACTAACACAAGAAGGTTTGTGCTCGGTTCTCCTGATTACCTTGCAAGCTTATCAGAGAGAAGAAAGTGTTGATGAATGTTCTCCACCAGGGGTCCCTTTAGCTCTTCCACAACTTTGAAAACACGTTTGAAGTTGTCAAACTGAAATTAAACACATGATGCAGGACAATTAACAGAATTACGACAATGTGACTTGTGCACTGTGACTGATAAAATGTACCCACTGCGAGAAAATCAGCTTGTTGAAATGCTAAAAATGTGGCATTCGCAGCAAATTAAAATCAACTGCAACATGCTGAGTTTGTTAATCAAGGCATTGAGGACTGTGTCCAGCTGATGTAAACCTGAAGGGCAGACCAGAAACACTACAAAATGAATGTTTCATAAGCTAAATGTATTCTGCAGACTCATCTTTTTAATATTAAGTACTGTCAATATTAAAACTTATAAAGAAAATGAACAATCACTGTGGAGCTCAGACTGTATTTACCTGTCGTCGGCAGCTTTTCAGCGTCACACCCGTCTTGGTACCGATATCGTCCAAGTCCTTCTTTGTTCCTTTGGAGAGTTTCTTTCCCAGGACCTCGCGGACAAATGCATCATCAAAGGCATAATATCTAAACAAGGACAGACAGACGCAAGAGAGGAAACTTCTCAGTATTTAATCTTTAATCGACAATGTCAGGAGACAAGAATAAAGTAGGGGGTTTGAATAATAAATACATTACATGAGAGCATCTGATGACCTAGAAAAATACCCAGATCTTGGTAAACAAATCAGACAATTAAATGAAACTAAATGAGAGCACTGTTGCTGCACCTCTCTATGAGGACGGTTTGTCGATGAGGTGGGATCTGGAACAGCAGCTGGTTGGCTAGTTTGGACGGGCTGTGCAGCAGACGCTCGCACATCTGGAAGGTCCTGTACTGGTCCATGGTGTCACTCAGCAGAACATCTGCATTTGCCTCGCACTCCTCCAGCACTCCCCCCTCCCTACGTACCTTCACGGCATCATTTACTGTTGGATAAATCACAGAAAAGTAGAGTGTGTACTCATAAAGTTAAAGCTGTGCTGTCGATCATCAGCTGCTGCATCTTCACAGTTCATATTGTCGCTATTGGTGTGCAGGATGAGTATGTAGATGCTGAAGTATTTCTGCTGATGATTACAGGATTATTTGTGTGTTTGAAAACATTTGGCTCATAACTGTTAAAAACTATTAAAAAAAAAGAAAAAAAAATGTATGTCGCTCAAGTTTAACAAAAGCGTAGTCCAATCAAAAGTTCAACCAAATGTCCAAAGAGGTGAATCTATCCAGTATTTTAAGGCTGCAAACAAGAAATAGTTTCATCATCAATTAATCTCTCAATTATTTTCTAGAATGATTAGCTGTTTGATCTTAACCTGAAAACAGTGACAAGTGTCGACCAGTGTTTCCTAAAGCTCAAGTCGAAGCCTAAAATGTCTAGTTTTGTCCAAGTCAACAATCAAAAGATGTTCAGTTCATTGTCATGGAGGACTGAAGGAGCCAGAAAATATTCACATTTAAGAAGCTGCAATCGGAGAGTTTCAGCATTTTTTTTTTTTCATGAAAGAATAACTCAAAACAATTAATGAATTATCAAAACAGTTACAGGTGATTCATTTTCTGTCAATTCATTCACTGAGTAATCGTTGCAGCTCGATGGTATTTCACAAAGCAGCAAGCAATGAGTAGAATAAACTCCGAAGAAAAATAAAACACAACAGCAATATGTTTTTCTTATTTTCTGATTAGTTGATCATTTTGAGATCCATTACATTTTTTTATTTTTTTTGCCGCATTTCAATTAAATTCATATTTCTCACATCTCTAAATACACCAGGACTCTATAAAATCACATCCACTCCTTAGGTTACCGTGGTGTGATACATACCTGTGTATCCGTCCAACCAGAGCTGGTAAACCTCCTCATCCATGATAGTGGTGTTACCTACGAACACATCCAGCTCCACCGACATCTGTGGGGGGGGAAAAAAAATATTAAAAAAAATAAAAAATGAGCCTCTAATGATTTGAGTCAAGATAACCATCAACAGTTTTGAGTAGCTCAAAAGTACCCAGCCGTCACCGGGTGATATTATACCTTGTTTCCAGAGCTGTCCAGACCAGTTTCAAGCACAAGCTACGGAAAATAAACGTGTCATTAAAAGGCGAATGGTTCGAGGCTACACGATGGGCTTCATTTTGCTCTCCATGATTTACTCGTTAGAGAAGTTCCTCCATTAAAGGTTAGCTCCAATGCTAGCTCCGTTGCGAAGTTAGCAGCCTTTTAGCGGACACTGAAAACTGACGACCTGACAACGAAACGGGAAATTAACACCAAATGAACACGACTCTACAATCGAGTCACTGGTACGAGCTAAAACTTGTCGTACTTATAGCACGAAACATCTGTCTGATGGTAGCGTGACTGTATTGCTATGGGTGCGAGGTGTCAACAACAGCAGTCACGGCGCACACTTCCGGCTCTGTGACGTCAGAGAGAGAGAAAAAAAAAGTGAGGATACACAGGAAAAAAAAATCTGGCTTCTTTTTTATAATTTAAAAAATAATAGAAAAGGGGGTTTGTGTTCCATTTTGTATAGCACCCGCAATAATATTTATTTAACAAAAAAAAATTACTTCATTTTTTTAAAGGGATTTATTGTATTTAAGTAACTTTTTCACTCTATTTTGCAAAATATGTGAACCCCCTAGCTTTTTCTTTTAATTAAATATTTATTTTTGTGAGGGTCCCAAAAATAATATAATGTTGATATATACATAAGTTTGATATTATGTTGGCCTATCACAGATATATTTGGGTAGATTAGAAATTCTTTCATTTGTGCTGTTTTTATACATGGTTATAAAATTTTTTATTAAATATTAGTTTACTGTTTCAGTGCACCGATGTCAGAGTGGAACATAAACTGTAAAAATAAATAAAATAATAATAATAATAATAATAATAATAATAATAATAATAATGATAATATAAATATCCAGCATCCAATAAAGATTTTTGTCACAAATGTCAAAAATGTTTGATGTTCACATTCGAGGGATCGTTGCAAAAATAATGTGTGTTTATATACTACACAGACATATATACAGAACACTGATATATATTGATATGGGATTATTTATTTTTTTTACTCCCTAATATTCGTATGGGCATTGGCCCAAATGCTGATCAAAGGAAGTCATCACCTAAAAAGAGCAGTTTTTGTATCATACAATACATACATTTTCAAATTATTCTTGTCACATACTGTTCACAATCCACAACCATTTTTGCAGAAAGATTTTTTTAAAGTAAGTTACTGGTAGACATGTGCTTTAATTCTAAAACAACAAC
Source organism: Brachyistius frenatus (assembly GCF_029030835.1). Taxonomy (NCBI): domain Eukaryota; kingdom Metazoa; phylum Chordata; class Actinopteri; family Embiotocidae; genus Brachyistius; species Brachyistius frenatus. The sequence continues at coordinate 3,766,810 of NW_027210616.1, forward strand.
ACCAGTCGAGTCATCGATTTATTACCAGAAACTACCATGTCAGAGCTGTTCAATTATCTGTAAGACCCAGTGTTTGTGTGTTTTCTTATCTTTGCTACTACAGCAACAAATACAGCAGTGCCAAAGCAGACGTATCTCATCCACTGTGGGTAAATGTGTCTCAATACCAACACTAAGTTATGCATAATAATAATAATAATCACAATAATAATCATTATAATCATAATCATAATAATTAAAGGCCCTTCATCTTGGTTTTAGATGGTGATTACATAATGGAATTCTGAAGTGGCCCTAACAAAGGAATTCTGTATGTAATACTAGACATCTAATTAAACAGTAACAATCATTACTATTATTGTCAGTGACATTAGGTTGATTTTAATTTATTAATTAATGATAGAAATACAGTATATTTTTTTAGAATATCATTATTATGAAAAGCTTGATAATCATTCTCATCATATTTGCTGCACTGATACGAATGTAGGCTACAGATTCACCTCAGGCTGTTTTATTCTATCATTCCTGTCTTCAGGGTGTCTCCCCACTTCTACGCCAAAACCTACTTTGACTGATGGACAGTGACTTCACAAAGCAAGTAGCCAATAATAAACTCATGAATGGCATTAATATCAATTTACAGTGTAGACCCAAGTGGCTCAACTCAACACACACACACCATTCATTTTTAGTAAGAAAGCCATCAATGGTCAGACAAAAATCCCCAAAACAATGGCAGATTCCGTGAAGACTCAAATTCCTATTGTATTTGGCAGCTCGACAGGAGCCTATTGTCGATCTTTGTCTTTACATTTGTGCACTTAGTTATTATAAAACGTGTAAGATCACAGATAGGCTTCTGAGTGCACACTGGGCCCCTACAGTGTGAGCTTTGCTTGTTGCCTGCGTGTACACAATCTGCTCTCTTTCCCCCCAACGATTAATCTAAATAAATCCCTGCAAATCCCTCTCCTCACCCTCCCTTTCTGTGTTTCTGCATGTGTCCTTCAAAATCCCAACATGAGGGAAAACGACTCAGTCAACATGTCTTTTTGTCAGATCTCCTGCTGCACATCAACACTGTCGTTTCTAACCTCACATGACACCCTGATTCCATCCCCAGATCCCCCTTGCATGGTTAACACCCTACATTGTTGTGGCCTCAGTGAAACAATGGAGGTGGGACACAGGGCGGAAGGATGTGGCTGAATGCCTGAGCATAAACCCATGGAAAAAAAAAGGCTGCAGTCACACTTTCCGCCAATGTTCTTTGAAAAGAAATGAGTATGACCAGGAGTCACTCCAGCTACACTGTACAGGATCTGTAGTGAAATCCAAAGGCATGTAGGACATGCTATACTTCATGTATTGCAGAGGTTTGAAAAAAGCTCTCATGTGTCTTTAATTTTTTAGAATGAAAAATAACAGAGGGCCACAGAGGAAGTGGCTTCTCACATGCCTTTCCTTTTCATTTCATTTCTAAATTGAGCTTTTATATGTTGTTTTGATTTCATAGCCTGAAAAGGGTAAAAATACAGTTTTGAATCCAAATGGGGGCGCACACGTTCCACACTGAGGATGGAGCACATCTTCACAAATCATCATGTTTTTCATAATATATCTAAGAGACAGAATCATTTCAGTTCCATCACAATCTCTGTTCAGTGTTGCCGTTTAAGACCACGCCACAGCCCCTCAATACGATACGTCAAAAAGAGCTACTGTAAACACCAGAGGAAGCCACAAACATTTCTAATTACTATCTAACCGATGTGTCAAATTATCAGCAAACATAAAAGGTAAAGCTTCCTGTGACTCACTAAAAATAAAATCAGTGTTGGTGAGGAGAGGATTACATTGAACACACCATAAATTAAAGTAAACCTCATAATAAGTAAGAAATCTATATTTTAGTTCAACTAATTTCTCAAAACATGTTTCTGTAACACTGAATTACGTCTTTCTTTAAAATTATAACAAGTCTGTGCTTTTATTTTGAAGGTTGCTGGGACATAGCTCCGGTAGAGCTCCAACTTCACGCGCAGCTCGGTACTCGGCGGAGTCACAGCCGTGGCGAAAGTGGCGGAGGCGGACATTGTTGTGGTAACAGTCCAGCTCCAGAGGATGAGCAGAGATGATGCACTTATTCTGAGCGGATAACGGGTGAGATTGTGACTTCTTTAGTTTTCAATCTAAAGAACGAATCGTTTTTAAAATAATAATTGAACAAAACAAACAGCTGCTGCACCGTGCGGACTCTTCCTGTAGAGTTCATTCAGCCGAGGCGAGCGGAGCACAGCCTGATGAGACGATGCCAGCGACGTAACAATCACAACATCTGTAGGGTGTGCATCCTAGGCTGCTGGATTAAGCCTCTGTGGATCGACGGGGCCTTTGTTACGTACAGCAGGCTGCAGAAAAAGCCCACGGCGCGGCTGCTGCCTTCAAAATACTGCGAGAGGAGGAGAAATACTGTGCTCCTGGAGGCCTTTGGAGGACACAGCCTGCTGTGTGGAGGATGACAGATTGACATTAATGGGGGTTTGCGGTGCATTTTCACACACGACCTCATTATCCACGGAAACGAGAGACTGGGCGCAGCACGAAACAGGACTGAAGTCTCAGCGCCTTGAAGACAAACAGTCTAAATAAAGATATCACATGTTTCTGCCTTGATTTCACCTCCGGTGCTGCAGTGATTACATACATGCAGCACAGTGGATGCAGATGAAGACGAGGATGTGATGACTGTGTGTTGATCATTAAATCTAGTTACATCTCAGCGCTTTTAATAGATTCTCAGGTACCCATAGGTGTCGACTTTTAATAGAAAATGGGTAGCGAAGGTGAGATAATCAATAGAGAACTGTCAAAGATGTCTGACGAGGATTTGTTGGCGTGCTCCAAAGAGGAGCTCATAAGCCGGCTGCGTAAAGAGGAGTCGGACAAAATCTCAGCTCTGATCCAGCGAGGCCGGCTGATCAAGGAGGTAAATAAACAGCTGCAGGGACACCTCCTCGAAATCAGGGAACTGAAAGTCATCAATCAGCGCCTGCAGGAGGAGAACGTGGAGCTGCGGGACCTGTGCTGCTTCCTGGACGACGACCGGCTCAAAGTAAAAAAGCTCGCCAGGGAATGGCAGCTGTTCGGGCATCACGCGGCCAAAGTGATGCGGGAGGACCTGGGCGGGTACTTGAAAAAGCTCGCCGACCTGGAGCGCATGCAAGACGGGCTGGTGAAGGAGAATCTGGACCTGAAGGAGCTGTGCCTAGTCCTGGAGGAGGAGTGTGTCAGCAGGAGTGACTCCAGCCCCGGAGGCTCAACCGAGCTCAATCTGCCCTGCATGGTAGCCCGGGACCTGGGAGACGGAAGCTCCAGCACAGGCAGCGTGGGAAGCCCGGATCAGCTGCACCTCGTGTGCTCACCTGATGACTGATGACAGGTTGATGTCAGCAGTCCGGGCTTCTCCACTTTACAGAGGAGGCCGTGGACTAATGTGATTGACAGATTGGAGTCACAGAAGCTCTGTCAGACAATAGCCTACAAATTAAATTGGACAAAAAAAGCATAGGGCCTTTTGAATGCTGCAAAGATCTGTGTGCCACTGAAGGTTTTGACAAAGATTCTACCACACTACATTTCAGGACTTCAGAGAGACATTTAGTAGATGTTTGCCAGATGATAACTTATCTCAATTTTACAGTGTTTTTCTAATGACTCTTCTGGAATTTGTCCTTTTTCAGAGGTCTGAAAAAAAAAATGGGACCAAAAAAGTGGGTCACGTATATAAATTTATCTCATGCACTGGACTAGCCTACACTGGTAGAAGCCTTTTTTTCTATTGCACTGGACAGCATTATCTTGGATCTTTAAATCACAGATCTAAAGATGAATTTCAATCCAGTTTTGAGCCATATTTAGTCCACTGATTTCCACTAGCACTGAAATAGATGATTAAAAAAAAAAAAAAAAAAAAAAAAAATTTGATATTTGCTTTTGCTAGATGCTCAATAACGTGTAATATTTTATGCACTCTCTTCCTCAGGATAGGATTGGAGTGCCATACGTGCATGATGATTGTCACAATTTGTACAGGCCTGTGAACCAATCTGATGTGAAGGCCCTTCAGGTTTACTGTAGGTGGTGCTGCTACTGTGCATCACGTAACATGTGCAGGGGCCTGGGCAGAGCTGACACAGGTGTTAAGGTTTTTTGGATCTGACATGATTTAGATGTCGTTGGACCTCACTCAGAGCTGAACTGGGAAAAAAAAAGTTCTGTCACTTTTTTCAAAAAAAAAAAAAAAAAAAAAAATCAAACTGGAAACTCTTTGTATCAAACCAGAAGGTCTACGAGTTTTGATGATTTTTATTTTATTGAAGCCAAGCTGTTTAAATTCACTTTTTTTTATGCCGTTGTTGTTGATGTTCAATTAGCATATCACAGAATTTGTTTAGTTTGGCGATTGTCAGCTTTCTCTTCTGTATTTCATGCTTTGTATTTAATCTGTAACACGAGGAGTAATCTTAACTTTGACCCTTCTTTATCTTGATTTATCTGTGTTAACTAGCATTACTAACCAATTTCAGTTTAAACCATAGATATTGCACATGGATTAGAAAAGATTTATTTTGTCGTTAGCTGTTTATTGGTGGGCTATGCTCGTAGTGCACTGAAGAGCTTTAAATACAGTGGGTATGACACTTTGTGCTGTGGTGACCTTTCTTTGTGTGTTTGACTTTGCAGAAACAAGCATTACATTTACATGACACAGAGTGAAGGATTGATTTCTGCACTTGTTGTGACCTTCGCGTCTGAACCAGCTGTGCGTGATTGATGCTCCCTTCGTGTCATACAGACGGACTTTATGGATGTTCATCAGTTTTATTTTTGGATCCCTATTTGCACAGTCTGGAGAGCTGAAGCGGACAGTAATGCTTTTACCCACTCACTGATGCACAGACGTCCTATGACGGGAGCATGCACAAAGATTTATTTATTTTTCCCCCCTCCATCATGCTCTCAAGCTCTCAGACTGACTCTCTTCCATCTCTGACTCCCCCTCCCCCCTCTAACCCCATTTCAGCAATCCAATGCTCTCTGAGCCGTGGACATATTAGCAGGAGATTCGCTTCATTTTTGGGAAATGGAGTAACGGAGACCACAGTGTTTGCAGCGGAGGGTCATTAGCTGTCAGTGCACGCTGCAGTAATCAAACTCCTTTATTGGCTGCCACTAATGATTACTTTCTGTATTGATTACTCTGCCAGTTATTTTCTCAATTAACTGATCAATCATTTTTCCAGAAGTTGTGCCCTTAATGATTTGCCAGGTCAGTGTGTGTTTTTTTCTCACCAGCAGGTCAAATATGTTTACAGATGACAAAACAGTTAAGCAGCAAATCTTTTCATTATAGGCGCGTCAGCCAGATAATATTTTTTATTTTTTGCTCAAAAAAACAAAATAGTTGCAAAATATGACTACATTAAATATCATTTTCATGGTGTAGATTCCCATGTGAAAACATTTCCTCATTTTCCCCCATGTTATCATGTGGTAAACATGTCATTCATTTGATCACGTGTCCCAGCCAGAGGCCATGGGAAAGTCATGTGATAGTTTTTTGGTTTTTTTGTAAGGGACAAAACAGTTTTCTCCTTTCAGTCGACTAATCAATTAATCTAATACTGCTTTCATTTCTAGTTGTCCGGTGCTGTTCAGGTTATTCTGTCTTGGATGGACTTTAGAACATTTTTAAATCTTTCTTGTTCACTGAATCTGATTTGCACCAATAATTTCACACCAGTTTCCACACGGTTTTGAACTGTCATTCTTTATTGTCTGTGAAGTTTTGACAAAAGGATAAAAGTAAGGCACTGCCCACCAAAAACTGTTCATTCTTCAGAGAAAAATGCAAACACTACCAAAAAATACACTCTCAAAAATAAATATGTGATAGTAGAATCTATATTAACTCCTATGGCCCAGCCTTAGTGGTCAATAATTTGAATAGACAATATTCAGATTATTCGAGGATTAAAACAAAAATAGGTACCATTTCTTTCCAGGTACTCCATCTCCCTTTTTGAGGACTTTCATAGTGTTACCTAACATGAAATAACAAGTTACTAAAGGCAACTTTATATTTGCATTATCACTATTAATAGAATATTATTCCACAAAATGGAATTATCATTCTTTAAATAATAATTTCTGCATGCAATAATTTCATAATAAACCTAAAACACACTCATTCCATTTTTATAGCTTTTAAAATTAGAAATATAGACTTCATATAAAAACTAAAAAGAGTGTAACATTCATATCCTGATAATGCCACATATTTGCACATCATCTAAAAAAGAAATCAACTTTCTAAAGAGATGATACAAAGCAGGTGCATGTAGCTCATTTTGAAATGGTGATTACAATTATCATTTTCATTTCTGTCATGTTTCCCAGAGATCCTTTCTGTCACGCACACTGAGTACATTGAAATGAACATTAGTGTTTTATGATGGCAGGGCCGTCGATCACAATGTGAGGATGGTTGGTGAGTGCAGGGAGTGATCCGATTGGTCGCCACTGCTGCTGCTGCGGCGATGAGCTATCCCACAGGGCTGTGGGATTTGAGGCTGCTGGACATGTCCCTGATGTGATGTAACGTGGGACGTGATGGAGGCGCTGGTGTCTAAAGGGGCTGAGGGATAGGTGAAAACCATACCGGCAGCGAAGGACATGAGAGAAGGAGTAGATGTGAGAACCGGGGTGTGGAGTGACTCTGATTCAGTGGCAGCAGCAGAGACGGTTGATGTTGCAGGCTTGGTTGGGATGGTTATCTTTGGTTTGTGCTTCTCCATCTTTCTTGGCAGTTTGGTTGATGATCCAGGTCTGCTGGACTCCTGTGGCTCCAGCTTGATGGCTCCCAAAGAGGAAATGGATGGATTTGGGTCAGAATCCGAATCAGAGTCCTGTATTTTACAAATGGGACGGTGAGCCTCTAGGACCAGCTCGAACTTCTCCTTCTGCTTTTGTAACTCAGCTATTTCCTTCTGTAAACGGGACTTCTCATCCTCAAGGTTGTCGGTCTCCTACATTTAGGGGAAAGCAGGGAAAGGCAAACAAATTTACATTTATTCACGCCTGACTGAGACCAAAACCTTACATTTCAAGCAATAGTTTATGTCATTTGTGAAATGTTCACTCACATTTTGCAATGTATCTGTCAGCTCACGACGTCGATTGCGACATTTTGCTGCTGCCAATTTATTCCGCTCCCTTCTTATTCTGCGTCTTTCCACTTCCTCCTGGGACAACTTCATGGGAAATAGAAGAAAAACATTTACAATACATGAAATAGGTTAACTGGACATAGTAAAATGACAGGGTCAAACTTGATTTAAGAATCTTCCAGCTCATGTCAAAATATCAAATGTACAGTGAAATTCATTGAGCGTCAACCATTGGCATCATGACACAGGAGAAATACTACCACCATGTGTGCACACTGAGTCATCACAGTCGCGGATTGAGGAACGTCTGAGCTTGTGTGCCTTTGTAATCCCTGATCTCTGACTCCATTCAGCACCCTACTGTATAATTGCTGTTGATCTAACATTTCCCGCCCTTTCAGGTTAATGAGTCAGTCAGACTCTGGCGGTGACTCAGGTGTGAGTCACAGAAAATGACTTGCCCCTATGAGTCACGTGACAGTCTACTTCCTGTGCCATGAAATTACAACTATGTGACGGGATATGTGCCAATGTGTGCCTGATGAAAGCAAAAAGTGATACCGTGTCAGTGATTATGATGTTCGGAAGGTTTAGTTCCAGATGAATTGGCCCATTTTAACTCCTGGTTTTGACACGTAACATCACTCTACTAACTAAAACCTGATTTTTGCAAACAGTGTGTCACATTATATAATTTTACTGTGTAAACAATGATTCAACATAATCCTTATCTAAGAACATAGAGAACAACAGCGTGGGCTTGCCTTTATAGAGTAAATGTTCCTTTTAAGAACTGAAAGCTTATTTAAATAATGACTTAATAACATCTCTAAATAATTAATATTATTTCTGAATGGATTGATCTAGAGTTGCATGTCTAAAGGAAATGACACAGTTGTGTCAGAGAATTACAGGATATTACGCATTAGTTAAACAGGAATGATTGAGCCACAGTCCACACCTCTGCAATCCATCTGAAGAAAATATTAATCCAAAGAGGGTTTCTTGCGTTTTCTCTCAGTTTAACAACTGTCCCCTTTCAAACAGCAGAAACACAAAAAATCCACAATCATTAGTGCCTTTTCAAAAGGTGTTTTCTTACATGAACATCGTTCCTTCGCCTTGTTGAACACGTAGTATTCGCAGCTGCTCTTATGACTCCTGGTCTGAGAAGATGGGAGTGGGGAGGTGATGGGCCCAGTGAACGTGCCCCTGGGAAGGTTGGGTAAGGAGGCGCCGGAGATCGAGACGGGCCTGGTGAATGCATGAGGGAGGGCTGGACCAGCCACTGGAGGTCCTGGTTGGTTGTGATGGCATTGAGGCTTGGTACAAACTGACTGCTGCCTGCCATTGTAAATTTCTGGAAAAAAAATAGATTAAATAGAAAGTGTGTAAAACAAGAAGAAAACACAAAACTAAAATGAATAAATACAACATCAATAATAGATATTGTGATGTGTAAATGCCGTGTAAATAAATTAAAAGTAAAAAACATAACTGGTGATAAAGATGATCATGGTTAGTTAATAAATACGGGTTTTGTTCTCTATTAGCCTAAATATGTTTTAACAGTTTGTATAAGTAGCCTACTCAAGAAATACAAATAAGATGTGGCTTATAGTTAAACTATAATAACTGTACAGTATTATAGGCTGAATATAATAGGTTTCTAAAGTTTTTACTGTGTGTTATACACTTTGTTATACTGATTTGACCCTTAACCTGTAGCCCAGTTTCATTTCATCACGTACCTGCTCCTGTTGAGTGGTTGAGGTGCTGCTGCTTCCCTGGGACACAGAGTTTGACCCAGAGACGCTGCCTGTGTAAGGCGGGTCTCCTCGTCCTTGACTCCCGAAGTTCCGAAACATCGCTTCTGTTTCAGTGACAAGAAAACTGAATCCAGCTGCGGCCGTATAGCCTTCGGGTCTCACGAAATGACTTTCGGCTTGAGTTCCTGTGTTAATTCAAACTCTGGGCAAGTCCACCTTATTGCGGTAAATCGGTAGAGTCCAAACGGGTTCGTCTCCAAGGGGGAGCAAGGAAGGAAATTCGGCCTCCCTTTTTTTCAAAATTGTCCGAAAACCTCCGAAAACAAATTTCAGTGCACCCTGTTGTCGTTATTCATCCAGAATCAGAAGTCTGGGAATGATTGTGAGGTTGTAAACTCTTAAACCACCACTATAGATTTGGCCACGCCCCTCCGTATTTACTGGAAATAGTGTTGTCCGGAATCTCTCACGAATGATACCACGTGCCATGACGTCACTACCCATATTTGGTGAGAGTTTCCTCCTGAGAGTAGCACTCGGGATTCCTCAGGCAGCATCACCTCATGGTTTGAAACCAGTAGTTTTTCTGCTCTGAAATTTCTGTCTTCTGATGCAGCGGTGGAAATACTATAGCACTTTCCAGTTCCGAGTGGGAGCACGGTCACATTTTGTTTACACTAAGGTTAAATTTGTACAACTTATCAATTCAATTTCCGGTTCACAAGTTTGCCAAAGTGTCAAAAATAATAATAAATGGTACAAAGGATATAAGTGCTTTATCATTCCAATAATAATGACATGTATATCACCACTATTATAATGACATACATATACCTACTATCATCACTCCAATGGTATACACATATGCCTGTTAGAATTACTGTCATTACAATTGTAACATACTATGATAGAGAGCTGAGTGACCGGTGTTTATCTCTCTTAAAATTTGTGAAACCACAAAATAAAAGCAGATTTGTTTGCCTTTATCACCGCAAGCTTCTATTTTGAATGTGACAGTTTAATATGACATTTAACTGTGGTTAAAAAGATACCTCTCAGTAAAATCATGTCACAAAGTGAAATCACTGACTCCATTCACACTGTGAAAACATCATCTACAACAAAATTAACTAATCTCCTATCTTTTAACTCAAAGTAAACTCATTTTAATATTTTAGTTACTTTAAAGTTTCTTTTTTTATGTTCAGATCACTTGCAGAAGTTATAAATATTTTGAATAAATGAAAAATATTATCTTCAGTGATGGATATCAGTTTAACTGCTGTTAACGTATACTACCAACAAATTTGTTTACATGTATAAATGTACATGTATGTACATGTTTTTTAAATTACTTTTTTTTTAAATGTACATGTATATACATGTACATATGTGAACAAAAAAAAAAAAACCTTCACATAACAATATCCCACCATTTTCATCTATAGGTGTAACCTACAAATAGTTAATTCTCTCACAATGGATAGAACATATTAAATATATTCTTATATATTATATATTTATCTACTTCAAGGTGTTTTATGTACTACAGAGTGAGATGAAATAGATATAAAGTTTGGCGCGCATGTGCCTAATTGTTCTGAGGGGTTTTGGCAGCCACTCTCACTTCCCAAACCACATCAATGTGCAAGCATGCTTGTGGAGATGAGTCAGTCCAGTTGCATAAAGCTACTCACTTATTTCAACACCCATTTCAACGTCTGTTTTTTACTTGCAGGCATAATATAGTACCTAGAAGAGGTTCAAAAACTGCATGCTGTAAGCTTAGTCTGTCATAACAGCTGCTGACCTTGCAGTCCTAAAGGACAGAGTTCCTGGAAAAGGTTGATTTGTCCTGGCTGCTGACTGTTGCACCGTTGTCTCATATTACTGCTAATTCTTCTCCTGGAAATAAGGATTGTCAATATTTTTTGAGAAGCTAAGTTAATTGCAAATACAGTTACTTGTCCTCTCAAAAGAGTCTGTTTTTGTGAAGAAAAGATTAATGATCTGTATAATGGAGACATGGAACCGTGGACTTGGGTTTCTTTTTGTGATGACCGAGAGTGTGAAAGAAAACTGAAACTGCTTGGAGTAAGACATTTTATAAGGTCTGCATACCTGTTGCTCGTTGACACATTTGACTGAGTCTCATGAACAATATTACACCACAAGGACAGACATGCAGGATGTTTTTACATGGTGTTTAATGGTATTGTATCAATATGGGTTAAAGGTGACTCAGATGACTAAAACATCAGGAATGCAATGATGACACACTTGCTTTATACGTCTCTAATCGTGACATGTCAAAACATGCCAGCCACCATTTTTTCCCCGTTACACCTTCATTCATCCACTAGATGTTTCGTGTATCTTTTTTTTTTCTTTTTACCAGGGAAAGTCTGCTCAACACCAAAGCCTATTTTAACACATAAATGTAAAAAAAAAAAAAAAAATCTTATAAATTACTGTTTGTTTGCATGTAAGAGCGTGTGTAAGCAGTGTAAGTAAGTGGTTGTTTCTGTTTGACTCCACATTTTCCCTCCAAAAAGTAACATTTTCTGGCGAGGATGTAGGAAGTTCAGATTCCATTGCAATTAGCTCATCCCAAAAAATCTCTACATGCACTCATAACTCATCCAGACCCACCTACTCACCCACACACTCATGGAGCACTGCCATTCCACACACACTTTCATTTTTTTGGTTTAGTATTGTAATTCACGCCTTGTAGATTTATACTTACGAGTAAACCTAGATTATCTCACTGTGATTGTACAGTGTACAGTTTCCAACATGCCTGTACCATTACAGTACTGATTGTACAATCTATGAACATGCTTATCATTTGCCTACAGAGATCATAATATCAATTAATGGTGTCTACAATTAAATAAAAATTAAATAATGTAAGATTTTACGATAATCAAAAAACAAGAGTCTTAAATAAATGGAAATATTCATCTTATTTGTTGTAAGCTTGGCATTCTATAATGAAAGTATAATGTATTAGCAGTAAAATATATCCAGATTGATCTGAAAGAAGTCATTCTGAATTACATGACACAGTAATATATTAACTTTCCTGTGAAACTGGAAGCAGATGTTCTCGTACAAGTGAAAGTGACATGCTCAGGATGAAAACAGCACTGCAAGTACTTCAGGTCGAAATAAATTCAAATGTATTATACAGGCTCCTGTTAGATAGTTTAATGTTTTATGAACTCATGTTTATTTATTTTTTTAGATACAGGGTTTTAATCTGCATGTGTTGTAACTTCTAACACAAATAGAGCACAATATAGGTACAATAGTTTTCTCAAATATAGCAGAGTACAAGTGTAAATTTGCTCAAGATTAAATGAATTTGTATTTTTCCCATTTCCCGTTACATCTCTGAATCGATCTGTAGATATAGGTTACATGGGAGGTGTACAGATTGTAAAGCTCCGTGTCATAGGCCACTTTTGATTTGTAATTATACAAGTTGCGTGACTTTACCTCACGCATCAACTTGTAATGAGTATAACCGTGTTGTAATTAGTCTAGCAACGCCTTAAGTTACAATGCTGTTTTGATGGAAAACACTTAAAGTGGAAAGTATTCGGATTAAATGCAAATATAAAGTGGGTGATGTGGTTTCCCCCTTTTTAGCTCCCCATCTTTCATCCTCTCCCACTTAAAATAAATCCTCGCCTTCTGTTTCTAGTGAAATTACAGGTATAATAAATACTGACGTGTGTGTGTGTGTGTCACTCTTCATTTCTGCTGAGACTAAACTGAGTATCGGCCTCTACATTTTTTGTTTTTGTTTTATGAAACCTACCTACAGCGTGTGTATATATATATATAGAGAGATATATCTCTCTATATATATATATATATGATTGGGTAAGTAACACATGCAGGCTCGGTCTGAATCGCAGCTGCGTACTGGTACTGTATTGTTACTGTGTGCTGTACTTACATCGTTATCTGCCACGCAGGCAACACTGAAGTCAACCAGCCGCTGCGGATGGGAGGGATCAGTCCGATAGCCACGTCGCTAGCTCCCAACGCTAGCTCTGTAGGTAAGTGCGCTAATCCGGCTTTTTTTTAAATTTATTTAATTTTTTTTTAAAAGCATTTTCTTCAGTAACGTTGCATTATTCCCCAGACATGTTTTTTGTTGTTGTTGTTGTTTTTGGACATGTACTGTAGCTATCGCGTTATCCGTCAGCAACAGCGGTTACCGTTGAATAAGTTTATACGTAGGTGGGTTAGCGGTGGTGCTAACTAAGCATTAGGAGAAACGTGTCGGAAGCTTTATTATATAAATATAGATATATATATATATATATATAGAAGCACCGCATGCGGCAGTGTTAACACTTTGTTTAGGTGGCGTGACCAAGAAAGCACACAGAGAGAGAGAGTTGTGTTAATACGTTGAAATGTAACTAACGTGTCCTTGTTGTCATTTTAAGCTGACGTCAATGAACGTTACGATGGACCTGCCACATCACGGGTACAGAGCCAGTAAGTGGACACATAAATCCCCATGAGCTGTCCTTTCTGCGAGGTTTCCCCACTGGTGCAATGTAACTAAGTGCATTTTTTTTTTTTTTTTATACTAAAGTACGGTATTTAAGAGGTAATTGTACTCATTTGATGCAGCTTTGTATGTCCACTATCCTGTAGACCTCCAGAGGCAAATCTTGCACTTTCTACTTCACTACATATGTCTTGACAGCTTTAGTTATCAGTTACTTCTGAGATTAATCTTCCTGTCCAGTGAAAAGCACCGTACTCCCTAATTTGAATGTGTATCTTTCTGCTTAACACGATGATTAAATGGTCCTTCATGGCAGAGCTGTTCAAACCCAATTAGGAAGATCACTGGAGGCTTCAGCCAACAGAGAATATTTTGTCAATGAATGGCTACGAATAGCTCTCAATGTTAAAGAATAAACTAATCATTTGCATCCCTTTTACAAGATAAACATAGTAAAAAAAAAAAAAAAAGTTTTCTGTTTGTGATACAACCAAAACGATTCAAAGCAGACATGACGAGCTTATAGCAGATCCATGTCCATATTTGTTGAAGGTGAAATCGGTGAACAGGGCTCGAGACATTTTCAAACTGACCCTGCTTTGTGGATTGGGGAAATTCTTCTGCTTCTTAAGAAAAAAATAGTCATTTTAAAACCTTCGTGGATCAGCTTGAACACGTATCGTCCCAAAGCTGAAAAATGACCGTTTTTATGAGCTTGACTTTTTCAGAGATATGTGGCTCTCGCAGGACAGTAACGCTACAAATGTGACAGAGGATTTTATCATTTTATCACTTAAAGATGACTCAAAACGATTGATTGATTATGATAGTAGTTAGTGATTAATTTTCTGTCTTTCAGCAAATCAATTAATCAACTGATTATTGTAACTCTCATGAAGGTTTACATATTAACCAGCCAGGGTGGATTTTTACTGCATTCATATTTGATAATATGGTTTGATGGTATCATATAAGTCATTTTTATATATTTATCATATATATCATGTATTTAAATGACCTCCGTTTACATGGTCTTATCCATTTCTCCACAGCTAAGCAGAGAGCTCGTGCAGCTCCCCCCTCAGCAGACTCTGTCTTGTTTGATGACACCAGCTCAGCAGCACCACCACCAGCAATGAACAGTCAGGGCTATTACACTCCTGGGTACAACATGGGGGCACTCTCAAATGACATGCAAGGAGGCGCTGAGGTGAACAACCTGTTTACTGACCCAATGGCCAACGCTGCAATGATGTACGGCTCCTCCTTAGCCAACCAAGGAAAGGATATGGTGAACAAAGAGGTGAGGAAAAGCAGGTTACTCATGGCACTCCTTCAGTTATGATGGATGGTACTGCCTGGGCTTAAATAACGTGTTAACCCACTGACCTGTAAATAAGGTCACGGCCTAGGCTGGGTAACTGGCACCATTTATACCTGCCACTAAAATGTGTCTTCTATAATTCAGTCACAAGTCGACAGTTTTCAATGCAGGTTTCAGCATCTCAAACACATTGGGAATGATTTCCACAAGGTTTTTGATTTTTTTTTTTAATATATATATATATATTACACTCTGTCGGTGGATATTTTTGTACTATTGTGTTGCTTTATTTTTTACCAAAAAGTCACTCTTGATGTGACAAGTTCATAATTCATTTTTCAAAGACATCAATACTTTACAAGAGCAGTCTGATATTTACTGCTTTAAAGCTACTGTTAAATACTCCAATTCTGCCTGGTATTAGTCATATTCAGAGCTTTTTCACTGAGCAAACTTTAATGTGATAGAGCTGTCATTTTCAGTGGACTGGTTTTCAATCAGAACATTTCTTGCTCTTCTTTTTAATATAAAACACAGTATGTGATTTTCTTCACCTAGAAAGGAAGGAAGAACAAATTGAATCAATGGGGCACCTGTGGGATGACACACACAAAAAAACAACAAAAAAAGTTGTTTTACTGGTTTGGCAGCTTTGATACACAAAGTGATGCATAATCCTGTGGCCACAGACAACCCTCTGGTAAAGGGAAAATGACTCATCTGTATTTATTAAGTTAGGCAGACTGTCACGTCTCATCTGTTTAGTTAACGTTTGCACTTCTTTGCTTTTCAGATCAGCAGATTCATGTCAGTGAACAAGCTGAAATACTTTTTTGCAGTCGACACCAGATATGTCATGAAGAAACTCATGATCCTCATGTTCCCTTACACACATCAGGTAATCCGAGCCACTCATCTCATCAGACTTTGTCCCACATCAACTGATGGGACGACACAAAACTTCTAATAGCTACAGACTGGATGATAATTTTCTCTGGTATCATATTTTTTTTAAACACACGTCACATTTAAAACACGCACACAAGATAATCAGCCACTTTATCACTTCTCCAGCTGGATTTACTAACATCATAACGCTGTGATTGCCAGTAACAACACAAACATAATGTGCCCTGATAATGTGCAAACTACACAAACTCTCCTTGCAAGACCAGGGTCACATACTGTTTACTGTTCAATCCAAAACCATGTTTATACAGCTACATAGTGATTACAAGCATCACAGCCACATCACAAACCTCATGGCTGAGATTTACTTAAAAGAGTGCTTCTGTTGAGATTCTATATTGTTCTTATTGGGAGTATAGCCCATCAAAAGCAGATTGTGTTAAGGCAATCCTGTATATAGTTCATAACAATTATGTTTACAGTGTAGGGAAATATATATTTTTCCTATTTTAGGTATTTGAAGAGCAAAGCATGAAAATAAGATAAGAGACTGCCATTAGCTTTTTTTCCATGCTGTTTCTATGCATAATATTATTGTGTAAATATTCAAAAGTAATATATAAGCAGACACAAAAATGTCAATAGCAGATTCAAATTTTACTAGATTGGGAACATAGTTTTGGACAATCTACATTTTCCTGCTGTCCTACTAGTGCACCGAATACACAGCTGAAATTAGTCCCCCACAAACTATCTGCTACTGTTTGGAAAGAACGACAGTTCTGTGCTGTTTTGGAATTTATTCAGAGTTAAAAAGAAGAAAAAGGAAAGTAAACATTTTGGGACCCGTTGATAAAGATTCACACCTTCAGTTGGAACAGACAGGATTGGGTCTGAACACCACGGACAGGCTTCATAATCCTTTAATGAGGATGGCAAGCTGTTAAACAGAGAAGCCACATTAAAGAAGACACTTTTTTTAAATGTAATAATTTATTTTAACCGTTGTTCTTTCTACTGCTACTACCCAAAAATGTACAGTGAACCCTCGTTTATCGCGGGGGTTACGTTCCAAATAGAGACCGTGATAGGTGAAATCCGTGAAGTAGTAACCTTTATTTTTTTTACAATTATTATACAATGAAATACTCCATAATACATTGAAACCAAAGAACAAAACCTTTTTACAGGCCCAAGCATTTGTTTAACAAATAAAAGTACTGTATAAATGTTTTTTTTTACAAATAACTACTGTACTGTAAAATAATAATTTTAATCATCAATACGAACTGAAGGCTTCAAATTGCTGAGATCGGCACCGCCCCACTGCGACCCGAGTCATTGGATTAGAACGGGAGGAAATGAAAAATGATTATGAAAACAAATACAAAGTACAGTCGGACAAATAGTGACTCGTGTATTTCACTGCTCTTCTGACTGAGCCGCTGCATCCTGACTCCGCTCTGCAGCGGTTCTTTCTTCTAAAGCCGGCGGTGCAGGTGTGGTTTTTCGAGAGAAGAACATAGTTATCGGTAGTTGTTGTCGCTCTTTTTTCTTCTGGGCAAAAAGATTCTTATAAACCGACATGCCACCATCGATTATTTTTAATTTGGCAAGCTGTTTTACGTACGTGTACATATTAAACCGCAACGTTATTGACAAACAGGTAGAGAAGAAGCGGAGAGACTGTTTAGCCAATCAGAATGCAGAACACAATGCACGATGCAAATCCGTGAAGCAGCGAGACCGTGAAAGGTGAACCGCGTTATAGCGAGGGTTCACTGTATTGTTGGTCTTTAATCTCATCAGGTTTAAATGATCTTTCCTATAATGACGGTTTAAACAGTTGGATTGTTTTATATAAGATAAATTGTTCCACCTTAGACCCATAAGGCAAAAAAAAAAAAAAAGAGCATCATTTGAATGAAACACTGTTGGGCTCTGCAGGGTGATTCATGGTGTTTTTCATTTTTCTTGGCAGGATTGGGAAGTTCGTTACCATAGAGACACTCCACTGACTCCTCGACAAGATGTGAATGCACCAGATCTTTACATTCCAAGTAAGTCCCCTATAAACAGAAAATCATCAATAGCAGAATATTTTGGGAGGACTGTAACGTATTAAGTGTTCTTTTCGTCTTTTAGCGATGGCTTTCATTACCTACATTTTACTTGCTGGAATGGCCCTTGGCATTCAAAAAAGGTGAATATTTATTTTGAGTCACAGCAAATATGTTTGTAATAGATGAACTAAATAAAAAGCTGTATTGACTTTGTGTGAAGGTTCAGTCCAGAGGTTCTGGGACTGTGTGCCAGCACTGCCCTCGTGTGGATCATCATCGAGGTCTTGGTGATGTTGTTGAGTTTGTATCTGCTGACGGTACACAGCGACCTCTCAACCTTCGATCTCATCGCCTACAGCGGATACAAATATGTTGGGTAAATGGACCTTGAACACACATTTTAGAATAAATTAATGATTTATTACTGAAAAAGTAAACGAGTGAGATAATTCATTTTAGGCCAAAGCTGCCTGTAGTTTCTCGTAATTTGAAAAAAAATAACGTGATAAATGAAAGTGGTAGAAAATGCTATAATCATTCTGCTCAGTAGCATACATTTCTTCAGTTTATGTTTAGTTTGGTTTTAGTTTTCTAGTTTGGTCTCTTTTCACTGAGTGTTTACGTATCCCTTTAGGATGATCTTCACAGTGTTGTGTGGCCTACTGTTCGGCAGTGATGGTTATTTTGTGGCCTTTGCCTGGTCCTCTTGTGCCCTTATGTTCTTCATTGTAAGTATTTTCAGTGTGTATTCACATCATTCACTACATCTATAAATCGAAGGTAAAGTTTAACGGTATGAAGAGAAGTGGTCACTAAATAATTTCTGCTCAGTCAGACTCAAGAGAATGGAATGTTTTTACTACTCTAAATGTTAACATTTTTCAATTGTTTATTTCCACCAAAGAAACATATTTCTAACCTCTAAACTATAAACTTCCTGTCCACAGCAGATTTGTGTTGCTTCAATGTGGCCTATTATATAGAGAAAAAAAAACACACTAAAGGAAACAAAACACCAAAAACGTACAGTAAAACAAACACACTTAGTGGTGAATAGTGCATTATCGCACTATATTAAATTATTTTCTGAAATAATGTAACTATGGCCAATACGTTTATATATGCCATTACATTTTAACAAAAAATACAGAAAAAGAAAGAAAAAAAGAACTCAACTATTTAAACCATTTTTATTGCATTCATGTAATCCATATTATTCTTTTAAAATGTTTGCTCTACAGACAATTAATAACATGGATTTTTAAAGGAGTAGTTAAACCCTTTGGGAAAATATGATATTTAAATCTTTTGCCAAGAGTTAAGTGAGTAGCAATTTAAGCTGATTAGCTTAGCTTCGCACAAAGACTGGAAATGGGGAAACGGCTTCCATGACCGCTTTGTCGTCAAGATGACAACCTGCTTGGCAACCAGCGGAGGCTCAAGAAAGTTACCTGGCATGTAACCCCCCTGTAAAATCATAACATGTCATTTTTACTGTTCAGCTTGCAGATCATTGCATCTCACAGGTGGTGTTAGACAGTCTGCAGACTTTGGACAGAAACAGGACTGCTTGTTCCTCCAGCTTTCAGTCTTTATGTGCTAAGTGCTAAGCTAACCAGCTGCTGGCTGTGGCTTCCTATTCCCCAGTCTTGTAATGTGCCCATTTATTAGTTGGTCTGAATCGCAGGTTTAAAGATGTTACTTCCTCCACAGGTTCGTTCTCTGAAAATGAAGATCCTTCCCTCGCTCTCCTCGGACTCTATGGGAATGGGATCAAGTGCCAAACCACAACTCCGCCTTTATATCACTGTGGCAACTGCAATCTTTCAGCCAATCATTATATACTGGTTAACCTCTCACTTGGTCAGGTGACCGTGAGGCGTATAACAGCCTCAAGTCTGAGTGTACACGACCCCAAAAAATTTGGTTGTTGAGTGTTTGTACATTTGCCTTTATACGCTCTGTTGTCAGTAAAGCTCGTAGCATATGTAAACAGTGTTACGCTGCAGCGTGCGTTGAGCTTGTCAGTTGGACATCTTGAAATTATTTCATTGATTAACCAGAAAGTATGACACAGAAAATGTCTTGTTGTCCACTGTGGCTGTACAGTAACACTGACAAATGCTTATTTTTGTTCACCTAATTCTAAAACACAAGGGCTTTTATTTAGTGATGTGTTTAATCAGAACTGATTGGGTTCAAGTTTCCTTTTATATAATGTCTCTGGACATGCTTTCCACACCACAGAATTTCACATCACCCACATTATTTGAGTACCATTTTTCTGGTATAGTAATGCTGCTGCATTATCTTCTCATTTTGTGATCCTGGATTTTATTTATCTACATTTGACAAAGCATGACAATGTTTGGATTTTTGTAGAAATAAATAAATATATATAGCTTTGTGTATTCAATTTTAACCGTTTCGGAGATGTTCTTTTGACTTTGTACTTATCTGTATTTGTTGTAACCTGAAAAGATTTTATTTTGAAAAATAGTGCTAGTGCACCAGAGGTTGCAAATGTATGCCACTGGTAATGTTTCCTTCATTGTATTTTAGTGGGGAATGATCATTTTTCCATATTTATATCTGATTATAAAGACACTAGCCACAGTTAGCTCAAAATACAATGTGTTAGTAGAGCTGTCTAAAACCAAAAGATACTCAGTTAATTATCATTGAGGAAGAAGGGAACCAGAAGATAATTACATTAAATGGGTGGGAGTTGCATGTTTTTTTTTTTTTTTTAACCTTTTAAAATAACTCAAAACAAGTTATAATCAAAAAGCTAAGTTAATCGATTAATCATTGCAGCCAGTGTTTTACACTGCTGTTTTTTTTTTTCTTTTTTACTCCACTATCCTGTTGTATTATCTGGGGACTGTCTACCATGTCGGATGGTGTCAGACTGTACAATTGGTAAAGGAGCGCGCCTGAGCACGCGCACACCGCAGAGCGTCCTTTTGGTTCCCTTGGAAACCGCGGACAGCAACAGAGCACGGAGGTGGAGGTGTCCGACCGCCACTCCACTTCGAAACATCAGGATTTCCTCTTAAACTTTTCCAAGTCGTGTTCTGGAGGTTTAAGGGAAGCCCGTTCCCGTCAGAGTCGTCATTTTTGGTAATTTGGTGAGTAACTAGATCATGTAAGGCATTGTGGGACCAGCTAACAGCGCCGAGTGGGTCACCTGTGAGGGGGGGGGGAAAGGCGGCTTTCTTGACTAGCTAAATGAAACTTTATATTGTTCCGCCATTTGCCAGCCATGTAGAGCCATGTGGCTTCACACAGAAACTTTCAGAGCGGAATAAATGATTTTACATGCAATAAATCGATGGTTGACCTTAGTGTATGAAAAGTGTAATCGGCGCCAGTGCAGCTTCTTTATAATCTACGATCAGCATTGACTTTCTGAAAGACCATCACCTGCTCTCTGGGCATGTTTTACCTTTATTAAAACGAGAGATGCGACTGGGAGAGTGGACTTTGAACGTTTAGTGGATGCTCATCAGAGGGGAACTGGAGGCAAACGTTTAACAAAATCAAGCTGTGGGGTTTTTGTTTGCTTGTTTGTTTTAACTTTGTGTGTTTTCTATCAACTTTTGTATTCTAAAACTTGGAAATGAACCAGGAGTGGTTACCCTGTGTTTTAAATAATGGTTTTGTTTTGAAATGTAGTTTTTAAAGTCTGGTTTATTAATCAGTTCATAAACAAAGGGGGAAAAAACATCGGCATACTTGCTGTGTAATGCCACTATTGTCGTTTCTGTCTTTTACTTGACCTCTTGACTAAACTCAGTCATTCCTTACAGCAGTAAATTTGATTAATTCCTAGAGTAGTAGAGGGTAACTAAGTACATTTACTTAAGTAATGACTTTGAGGTACTTTACTTGACTATTGTCATTGGATGTAAATTACACTTCCATTCTACTATATTTCAGAAGGAAATATTGCACTTTCTACTATACTACATGTATTTGACAGCTGTAGTTATTTTTCAGTTGAAGATTTGACCCAATTGATAGTTACACATCGTTAAAGAATATTCCAGTGGTTTCCACCCCTTTTTTGTTCTTATGTCTTACAAAAATCAGTGAAGTTGGAGTCACATTTCAGATGTCTGAGTCGTTACCAGCTCCAACAAATAGTGATTTTTGCCTCTAAATTTCTTACATGGTTTTATTTCTACAAATGTTCAAACGATCCAACATTTTAGCAAAAAGATGAAAGAAAAAGTCCCAAAAACTCAAGATAGATATGAATATCACAAGATTGTTTTTTTCTTTCCTTGCCCCCTTATTATCTGACGACCCGTCAGATTTATCTACTGTCCGCGGATATAAAACTGATATAAAATATTCAAACCAGCTCCACCTCCAGCAGCTACAACAGTAACATGCTGCTTCAGTATAAATACTCTAATGATGTCATAAATTCCTCATATATGTCAGAGAGACCAAACCAGTACTTTTACTTTAATACTTTATATTTTACTTATATTTCTGTGCTTTTAATTAAGTAGGATTTTTAATGCGGGGCTTTTTATTGTAATGGAGTAGTTGGTACTTTTATTTAAGTAAAGGATCTAAAAATGTCTTCCACTTCTGATTTTTTTGAATTTCTGTCATCTGCAGCGGTGCAGCTGAATGACCCTGGAAGTTTCATCTGGAGAGTGAGATGGAGAACAGCTCTCATACACTGCCACCCTCACCCTTGTGTCCTGCCACTTTTGGAGGGTCCCTGCCGTTCTCCTCCTCACCCCAGCAGACCTCCTTCAATGGCCGGGTTTCCCTCCCACTCTCGCCCATTTCCTTCCCCCCGTCCCCGACCTCACTTTCTCCAGCAACGACAGAGTCCGTTCACTCCTCCTCACCTCTTTCACACTGCACAGCGCCTCATTGTCTCGAGGGACAAAACATGCAATGTCTGAGCATGGAAAACATATCTGACCAAGATGACCTAACCTGTCTCAGCTGGCTGCATCAGAGGGGAAACCTGCTACCACTGCAGCCTCTCGCCAAAATTACACCACTGCGTCAGCTAGAGTCCTCCACACATACCCAGCCTCCTCCTCCTGCTTCGTCAAAACCGCCGTACTCCTTTAGTAGTCTGATTTTCATGGCGATAGAAGATTCCCCAAACAAGAGGCTTCCAGTGAAAGACATCTATGAATGGATTGTGAACACTTTCCCCTACTACAAGACGGCCACAGGAGGCTGGAGGAACTCTGTCAGACACAACCTGTCCCTGAGCAAGAGCTTCCGTCGTATTCAGAGGGACAAGAGCCAGGTAGGTACATGACTCAACGTATCCACATGAGACATTGTGCTTAAATAAAAGGACAGCTGTCTTTGAGCAACACGCTGAATCCAGATGTTCTGTATTAAAAACAGTTAGGCCTCCCTAAAGGGAAGTTATTATAATCTATTCTCCATGTGTCACGGCTCTTATAGGCCTACTACGTGATGCTGGAGACTTTCTTTGGCTCAGCTGTTACAGTTTGAATGTTTCAAGTGGATTTGTGTGTTCGCTGCAGTCAGTGGGGAAGGGGTCGCTGTGGTGTGTGTGTCCAGAGTATCGGCCGGCGCTCCTCGATGTGCTGAGGAAGACCCACAGTTATCACAGCACCAACAGCAACCTGATTGACAAGCCTGCACTGTAAGTATCCCACGGTTAAAGCATCAGTTCAGTCTTCATCTTTTACTCCATGAATTCAAAGTTTTAAAGTGATTATTTATTCTGAGCAGCTGCCAGAAATTTTAATGTGTTCAATTAAACATGATACAGGAATAAATAAATAAAAAGCAAGCTGCTCCTGACATCTGTGAAGCTTCTAGCTGCAACCACACACGTTTTGTCATACTGTATTTACTTTGATGACTAAAACAATCGGTGACCAAAAGTATGAAGTTATTTTTAGTTCATTTTAAAGAAAGAGTTTTGAGGACATCTCACACTTGCAAAGAGGTTAGTTTCATTCATAAGCAAAATTCTCAAGTCTGTGACCAAAACCAAAACCAACAAAACTGTATGAGATCATTTGTTTGCGGTCCAGATCATTTTATTGTCACTTCAGATGTTTTTACCTACAGATTTGATTTTTGACTACAAGTGCGAGAAATTTGCTCTCAAACCTGTATTTTATGCTTGCATTGTGACATGTGACTTTTCTGTTGACTCTCAGACACAAAAGGTTTATACTTATATTTGTATTAGTGTTGATATGATTAGTCAATTATTCAATTACTTAATGACATAGCAGAAAATAGTTCTACAACAGTTTTTAGTTACAAAGGAATATGACCAAACACTTATTGGCACCAGCTTCTCAAATGTGAGACTTTAAGTGTTTTTTAATTCAATTTAATTGAATGTTTTTGGATTTTGGACTCAAAAGTTTTCACTACTTTCTGGGTTTTTATTTTTATTTTTTTTTTTTTTATAGTAAAAATGATTTAATGTTGTTTCCTCACTGTGTGCTTTTTTATGATTGTGAAGTGTTCTGGGGCCATGTTACATGATGATTTTACACATAAAAATAGATTGAACTAAATTGAATTTATTGATTAATTGTCAAAATAGGAAGACAATTCATTATTAGTTGTAGGCCTACAAAATATGACTTCAGTATTCAGTTAAGTTCAGTATATTGCTCTGAATTGGTTTAAAATATAATTTGCTTGCAGTGGGTGAGGTGTTAGTGAATAATTTAACATTTTAATGATTCCCATTGGGATGCATTTTAAACGAACGAACAAAGCTATATATATGTAATTCTGTGTTGTGTGTCGTGTGCAGGTTGGAAGGAGCTGACTATGAAGTGCCTGCAGTGTGTGATTCAATGGAAATCTCAGGTTAGTTTCACGTCCCTTTATTATCACAGGAACCCTAATATTTGACCGTGTATGAATTTCTTGTCGTCCTCAGTGTTTCATCAGTCATCAGCTCTTTCTGACACTTTTACGACCTGCAGCTTTTCTCCCGCTCTGCAGCTTTCTCAGCATGCAACATTGTCCCTGTGTTTGTGTGCTGTTGTCGTGGCAACTGCCTTCCATTACCTTGGCAACCCAGCAATAGCTTAGCTTAGTCGCCTTTATGAGTCCCCTCGTTTTATTTCCGAGCCTATGCGCCATACGGGCCCACGTGATTGCTGAAAAATCCGACAAGTGGTTGTTCAATCAGCTTTTATGGAAACAAGTTGGTAATATTAATGTCTTACTTCATGTCACTTCAATGCTTTGTCTCTCATGCAGATCCCCTTTCTCACACCCTGCTCCTCTCTGCGTCCTCATCCCAAATCCTCACCTCTGATAACCCAATCTTCGCTGAAAACCCACCGTGCCCTTTGACCCCGGATCATGAGGAGCTTGTCACCATGGAGTCGGTTGAATACCAGCAGGAGGAGGTCTGCGAAGAGATGGAGAAAGACCCTCTGTCAGACAGCGGCTACATTGAGTTACACTATTACCAGTCCCAGCAGTACCAGTATCTGGTGCTGCCGGGGGACACAGAGCTGGATCTGGAGACTGTGGAGATCCTTCAGCTTGATGCCGAGGCCCAGGAGGCCGCCGGGTCGCTGCTGGACCTGGCAGGTGGGGGATATTAATTCATGTCCTACTTAACAATCGCAGATGAATGCAGTGGTTTAATCCACTGCATAAATACTCCAACTAATCAACATGAATGAAGATTTATGTTGGTTGTTCCTGGGATGCTGACACTGGCCTACGGTTTGTGTATTGTTCTGGAGGTAGATAACAATATAGATCTGTAGATGGACTAACTTAAAACTATTGATCGCATTACTTCACATGTATTCAGCGCCTTTGATGCAAAGCTGACTTTACCACCAGTTCACATCATACGATAAGAACCTGGACTGAGACTTGACAGTAAACATGGACAAAGAAACAGGGGAAAGTATTATTACAGTTATTTTTAGTAGATTCTCTACGAGTTTAAGTTGATTCTCAGGGGTGGAAGGAGTACTTCCAATTCAAGTAGAGGTACAATTTCTTCATTAAGATGTTTTGCAAGTTAAAGTGTGATTCCCATTCTGTTAAAGTAGCTCAATGACCAGCACACATCCATACTGTTAACATTTAATACTTGTATAAGTACGTCTAACCGACCATCTCCAGTTCTTCAAAGTAGTGACCAACTCTTCTTCGTGAGAAAGTTTTAGGTTACTTTAGGAGGGGAATAACAGTCAAAAGAAACTGTATATGAATATCTTCCTGTTTAACATTGTCACTGTAACCTTTTCTACACACAGATCAGTATAACAAATAATTAGAAAATATTTAATTTATAATGTAGCTGCAAATGTAGATTGTACTGAAAAAGTATGGGAAAGCCCTACTCAATTACAATAACACAGGTTCTTCCAATTTTATTTCTAATTAATTTCTTTACACCTGTCATGCTCCAGATTATGTTTGCTGGACTTTATTTAATGTACATGATATCAAGTTCTTGAATCCCCGAATGTCCTGGTTTTATTTGAATATGAAACCCTGAATATGAACTTGTAAGCTAAACTGTCTTCAGTCAGGAATAGTTTGATTAGAAATAAATGAACTCACTGCCATTTAAACCATTGTACATTTCAGGGTACATTGAATTGCTGTTTATAAATTATATGTATTTTCAAAAACTTTTAGATTTTGTAAGCTATCAAATAAACAGTGATGCTGCCGACTGTTTTCAATGTTCTGTCAGTATATCCGGGTTTTTTTTCTGTTTGTGTTGGCTTTTTTTCTTTGTTGTTTTTTTTTAAATGTTGCAGGGTCAGTTTGGGTGTTTGCAGCATCTGTGGAATCTGCTGTTTAGAAAAGTTGCACCATTAGAGGGCGCTTCACCTTCAGCCTGCAGGATTGTCACACCCAGCCAGATGTTTGAACTCTATGTTTTCAACAAGGACCTGTTGCTAAGAAACGGCATCCGTTTCAGCCGCTGACATATTTTGAATACGATTTGTATAAAAGCAAATCAGTTTTCTGTTACCTGTTCGGTAGTTCCGTATTCGTAAACCACATTTCCCATAGCTACGAGGCAGAATTGGCACAATTGGGACATGTAGTTCAGAGATAAACCGAAGTACGGCATAAAAGCTGCGCAACAAACTACATTTCCCATGGGACGTTGCGCCGCCAGAGGGCGGAAGTGAGTCGAGTTTCGTGTTGGAAAAAAGTTCTCATGGTTGTTTTGTTATCAGCGTAAAAAAAAAAAAAAAAAAGTTACATTTCAGTCGTTTCTCGACTCATGAGGTCGTGTTGAAGCCGTTTGAAGACGACAAAAGGTAACGTTACTCTGTGAAAGTGGAGCTGGCGCTCAGAGATACGTTATTTACCAGCTACTTGGACGTCTTCTCAGATTTCTACACCGTTAAGGTTGTCAACATCGGATTTCTTTCACAGCTAATACGGATACATGTTAGCTTTTTTTGTTTGTTTGTTGTTGTTGTTGTTGTTATTTGAAAACATGCTGTCACACAGGCTGTTAGCTGTAACTCGGAAGTTGGGCTGTAGTTGTCTGTTTAGCCTCGGAAGATATCCATGCTAGTGTTCGTCATCCGTTTATCTCGGCTGGTCTAAGACTTTAAGTAGCAGATGCTACGATCGAGCAGTTTAAATTATAGAGAGCGTGTTGTTATCCCATGCAGTGCTTATAGGGAGACTATAACATTTTTTATTTTTTTTAAAAAAGCTGAATTATTGCTTCTTTGCATCAAGTCGTTTGAACACATTGCCCGCGGAACAATTGCTGGCATGCTGCTACTGAACGCCACACCTTTAAGGTGTTGGTGTGGGGGGGACAAAAAAAAACGAAAGGGCTTTTTGGCTATTTTACAAACGGATAAACTTATAAAAGCACCCCTCTGTCTTACTCATCATGGGAAAAGACGTCTTCCCCGGCAGAGATGGTTCAACAACGAGGTCCATTGATGCGGCCAAGATGAACGGAGAGCAAACTGAAGCCTCAAGCTGCAGGCAAAAGCAGCATGACACCCATAAGAGCAGCCCACAGTCAGCCTCTCACACAGATAAATAGTGTCTCTAATGGCAAAAAAAAAAAGAAAATGCTGTAACGGCTTCGTGTGTGACTATCAACCCGAATCTCGTATATATTTGTGAAGCTGGGGAGAGAAGGGTGATATTTACATCCTTTACATTTACAATTCAATTTTATTTATATGGCGCCAAATCACAACACGGGGTGTTTCATGACACTTAACACGTTAAAGACCTTACAGCAGAAATTATTACTTTAGAACAGCATTTATACAGAGAAACCCAACAATTCCCACATAAGCTGGGAGGGGGAAAACGCCCAACAGAGGGAAGGAGAAACTCTCTTCGGGAAGAAACCTCAGACGGAACCAGGCTCGGAGGTGGGCGGCCATGTGCCTCGACCGGTTGGGGTGAGAGGAGAGCAGAGACAGAAAAGGACAGCATAGAGATCCAAAACATGAACTGTTGGTGGAGACGACAATCACAGAGCAGAGACACGCAGCTCCATGGCCGGAGACATCTGCAAAAGAAAGAACAGAAACTACACAAGCGAGGGAACTGAATAGAGAGACAAATGCAAAAACTATGGGAGAGAAAAAGCATTATTTATTTTATACACTTTATTAATCCCCGAGGGGAAATTTCTTCACTACAGCAGGGGGGCTCTCAGGGGGGAGATGCTGCAGCAGGCTGCCACTAGCGCGGCGCCAGGTAACCTGACCTGAGGTGCATGTTTTTGGATGATGGAAGGAAGCCGGAGAACCCGGAGAGAACCCACGCAAGCACAGGGAGAACATGCAAACTCCACACAGAAAGGCCCAGGACCGGATTCGAACCCGGAACCTTTTTTTGCTGTGAGGTGACAGTGCTAACCACTGCACCACCGTGCCGCCCCTAATGAGATGTAATGGAGAGATTTGAGTGTATAGAGAGTGAAAGAGCGAGAGAGGGAAGAAGCTTAGGTCCCCCTCCGAGTTCCCCCAGCACCCTCGGCCTTTAACAGCACAACTGCAGGATGGTTCGTGGCCACCTGAACAGCTCCAAGTATATGCTTTATCAAAAAGGAAAGTTTTGAGTCTAACCTTAAAGCTAGAGAGGGTTTCTGCCCCTCAAATACAAACTGGGAGCTGGTTCCACAGGAGAGGAGTCTGAAAACTGAAGCTCCGCCTCCCATTCCACTTTTGGAAACTCTTGGAACCACAAGCTCACAAGCAGGTCAGCTTGATGATATAAGATCTCCGAGATACGATGGAGCCTGGTCATGAAGAGCTCTGTAAGTCAGTAAGAGAATTTGTAATTCTGTTCTTGATTCAACAGGAAGCCAATGAAAAGAAGCTAAAACAGGAGAAACATGATCTCTCTCGCTAGATCCCAGTCAGTACTCTTGCGGCAGCATTTTGGATCAACTGCAGGGTTTTTAATGAGTACTTTGGACATCCTAACAACAAAGCATTGCAATAATCCAGCCTGGAAGCAACAAACGCATGAATTAGGTTTTCTGCGTCACGCTGAGGAAGGATTTTCATGATTTTATTAATATTACTGTAGCAAGGTTGGTGCTACCGGGGTCTCTCCTGGACACAGGTGACCCGCTCAGTCGTACGTTCGGGTGTAAAATGCCTTTATTTGCCCGGCCCATACACCGATGTCTACGTGCAACCGCTTCTCTCTTCCTCCTTCTCCCTGCTCCCCTTTATCAGGGGAGAGCTCATCAGTCCACATCCAGCTCAGCTGTGCTCATCAGTTCGTATTCGGCTCAGTTGCGCTCATCACACCTTCCCGGCACTGTTCCCTGAGCCACTCCTCCCACTCTCTATCCCCTGCAGCTGAGCTAACCACACCCCGCCACCACAATTACGTAGATGAAAGAAGGCAGTCGTGGAGACTTGCTTTAAATGGTGGCTAAAGGACAAATCTTCATCTGCTGCTGAAGGCCAAAATGATGTCATCCAGAGTAACTAAGTGATTGGAGAAAGAGTTTCTGAGGTGTTTAGGACCAAGTACAATAACTTCCGTTTTGTCTGAATTTAGAAGCTGGAAATTGTTGGTCATCCAGGCCTTTATGTCTTTCAGACATTCAAGTTTTACTAACTGATTTGTTTCATCTGGTTTTATAGAAAGATATAGCTGCGTGTCATCTGCATAACAATGGATATGCATAACTAATCACTGTTGCCATCATTGATTAACCAACCAATGAGTAGTTTTTCTATGATTGCTCTTAGTTTTTACTGAAGGATTTCTCCTCTGGTGGCAGGCAGACATGAGAACATTTCATGTGCCTCAGTGGATCAGATTCATATTTTTCCATTCGTCCACACACAAAAGATTCTGTTGATTGTGTTTAGTGAATATGAATAACTTATTTGAATTGAATAATTAAATTTAGAGAGGTTGTTTAGATTTCGTGAAAGACTTTCAAATAATTGGTAAA
Source organism: Brachyistius frenatus (assembly GCF_029030835.1). Taxonomy (NCBI): domain Eukaryota; kingdom Metazoa; phylum Chordata; class Actinopteri; family Embiotocidae; genus Brachyistius; species Brachyistius frenatus. Next base: position 3,797,095 of record NW_027210616.1, read on the forward strand.
TGTGGGCGGCTGCGGCTCAGAAGGTATAGCGGGTTGCCTGCCAATCATAAGGTCGATGGCTCAATCCCTGTTTCCTCCTGTTGGCCAGTGTCCTTGAGCAAGACACTGGACGCCTGATGGCAGGCGAGCATCTATCGTGGCAGGTCTGTCGTCATGTGTGTGTGAGTGGGAAACATTTTAAAGCGCTTTGTAGACCGCTAAGGTAAAAAGGCACATAACAAGTGCAGAACATTTAATTGAAGAATGAGAAAATGAAAGTCAACAATTTTTTTACATTTTTTTGTGTGATTTTTTTGGTCATTTAGTTTAAAAAAAAAAAAAAAAACTTTGTGTTGACAGGTTCTGTGCTGTCTACAAACTATAAAATTCATCAAAACATAGACAGATGAATCGATAATACAATCGGTTCTTAGCAGCTTTAACATTTTTTCCAGTATGAATATTGACATGTTTCTGTCTGTGGCATCTACAGGGACCAGTACTGCTGCAGGATGGGGAGTGAACCAGGCCCAGTTCAGATCGTCACAGTGTCGAAGGAGGATCACTCCTTTGGGTTGGATACAGAAGCTTTGGCTCAGATTCTGTTGGCCCCAAACGTCCAAGACAAACATGTGGTGGTGCTGTCGGTGGCCGGAGCGTTCAGAAAGGGGAAGAGCTTCCTGCTTGATTTCATGATCCGTTACATGTACAGAAAGGTGAGATTCATCATATCTTGCTCTTATATTGTCAAGTTAAATAATGAGTGCTTCAGGACAGAGAGTTAAGACAGTCACTTGTTCCTCTTCTTGTGTTTAAGATGTGAAAACCTGGTAACCACATTAATGCCTCTCCCTGTTCTAACATGTGAACTAACGAGTTCACTGAAAAGAAATAATTGCGAATTTCGTCATTGCCTCTATTAAGGAGTGGTTGCTGTGTAATGCCCTCTCATTGTTTTTTTTTTGCTACATAATTTGTAAACCAACTTCATTCCTGAAGTTACATGTGCTGTGATCATTGATAAATCTTCCTGACTTTTGGTGACTGTTACCTTTCCTGTAGTGCCACCATCAGGCCCTAAACTATGGCTGCTTTTAAATCCTTCTGTCAGTGCAGCGGAACGAACAACTAACTGGGGAGATAATTATGGTCTGAAAGCTTCTATGTTTTCAATTATGCACAGCAGTGGGGATTTCCATTTCTGATATAGCATGGAGAGTAGATGAAAAGGCATCTTTCAGATCTTGAATGAGCTTGAAGTTTTACCTAAAAGCCTCAGCCGTCTCCTGACTGGTGCTGAAAGTGTCATTTATGTCTGCAGGGCGAAGAGAGCTGGCTGGGTAAGGATGATGAGCCCCTGACGGGATTTTCTTGGAGAGGGGGTTCAGAACCTGAGACAACGGGCATCCAGCTGTGGAGTGAAGTTTTCCTTGTCCAAAAGAGCGACGGAACAGAGGTGCTCAAACATTTCTAATCATTACCTCCGCCAAGGAGGTTCTGTTTAAGTGTCGTTTTGCTTGTCTGTTTGTCATCAGGATTACGGAAAACCACCAACACCATTTTCATAAAACTTGGTTGGAGTGTGTAGCACGGGCAAAAAAATAACACTTTAAATTTTGGAGCATATGAGAATCACGGGGCGCATTTACGAATTATTTTTTACTTTTATTAAAGTTGCAAATTAGGGGCATTTGGCCAAGTAGATGTCATACTGTACATCTTAAAGTTCAATTGATGGCAGTAAAGTTCAATAGTGAGAAAACATAGGCCATTCTAGAAATACAATGACTCCATAGCGCAATTCACATTGACTAGTACAAGTAATCCTCTGAGATACACGTCTACTTATTTAAACTTAATATAGCAATCAGTCGTTATGGATCACTTGGGGACATTTTATAAAGGAGAACCAGAGGTTGAAACTGTTTGGTCTGCGCTCTCAGAGTGCCCCTCTATTTTATTTATTTTAATCACAGTTCACATTTAACTAAAACCTACAGCAGAAAGTTACAGAAGAAAGAAAACAATGATTGCACTGTTCATTTAAGAAAGTTTACTAATTAACGTTTATATTAATACATTTCTGTAAGAGTTCCTTATTTATCCAAAAGTTCATCTGTTCGCCTTTTACTGACTTTTTCAGCATTGAAACACGGATCCAATTCTATGGATAGTCCAGAAATACAGTTTACTTTTCAATCAGAAACTCGGAGTGTCCTCCGACTCGGTTTTTAGTGCCACAAAAATCTCTGACCTCACATCAAAATAATCCAATTAAGTTGCAACCATGGAGGTTAACATATTTGAAGTATGGGGAACAGAAAGTCAGAAAGGTTTTGTCAGAATGTGCGGGTCGGTATCACCAGCGAAAAAAAGTCTCATTGGTGCATCTCAGCTTTGTAGTTTTTTTTCTAATTCAAATGACAATCAGTCCAAAATATAAGAAAAGCAGCCCGACAAGTCGACCTTCCAGCCACACGTGACAGCAATCACACACACACACGAAGCCGTCATGCCCGGTGTCTTGTCTCTGTGCTGCCGCTGCAGGTTGCCGTGGTGTTGATGGACACTCAGGGAGCGTTCGATGACCAGTCCACGGTGAAGGACTGCGCCACCATCTTCGCCCTCAGCACCATGACCAGCTCGGTGCAGGTGACCGATCCCCTCTGATGACCTCTTGATTGGATAGTTTCTCGAATGTAATCGTCACATGTGCTGACATGGTGCGTCTCTTTTGTAGATCTACAACCTGTCACAGAACATTCAGGAGGACGATTTGCAGCAGCTACAGGTCGGTTTTACGTTACCATGGCAACCTAAAAAGCATGTTTGAGAAATTCAACCTTAGAGAACGTTGATTTTCAGCCTCACGTGATCTAGTTTAGATGATGTTTATGAAATTTGTATCTCGTACAGTAACAAGACTTAAAAAAACCTTTTGAGTCCAATATCACCAACAGTGCAAAGTTGCTACAAAACTTGGGATATACTTGTCTTTGTTTACACGTTTTTGTTCACTACATAAATTCCTTTTTATTATTTCAGTTTTGTTGTCTTTGCTAGTGGTTTTTTTTTTCTATTTTCTACACTGTAGACAATATTATATAAATAATAATTTGAATAAGTGTGTCCAGACTTTTAATTGGTACTCTAAGGATATGAGATCCAAAAGTCCCAGAATGCACTTCACTTCACTGCATAACATCAGTTGTGCCTTCCAGATTTTTGCATCTCATGTTAATTTTGTGTAATGTCTGCCTCCTCCTTCCAGCTGTTCACGGAGTACGGTCGTCTCGCCATGGACGAAATCTTCCTGAAGCCCTTTCAGGTACGAGTAACCACATGATTACAGACATTGTGGATGATGTCGGGCATTTCTCTAAAAAGATTTATTTTGAATTTCCATTTGTCCTAAAACAAAAAAACAAAAAGTTGATTCTCTAATGTGTTTCTTCTCCTCCTGCAGTCTTTGATGTTTCTGATAAGGGACTGGAGCTTTCCTTACGAATACACCTACGGGTTTAATGGCGGCAAAGAATTCCTGGATAAACGTTTACAGGTACCAGTTATTGTCTTGTTGATTTGGCAGAGTATTATTACACCTTAGTTATGTACCTATCAGCCACAACATTAAAACCTCTGAGAGATGAAGCACAAAGTATCATGCAACAGCCCGGCAGAGATTCCTGTGAACAACGGCACAAAACTATGCGAGCGAGAGGACTTAATACAGCGATAAAATCCAATAAACAAAACTATGGGAGAGAGAATCCATGAAGTCGATGAGTCATATAAATGTATAGAGAGTGAAAGAGAGAGAAGAGGGGAGCTCAATGCATCATGGGCGGTCCCCATAGCAGCCTCGGCCTATAACAGCATAACTAAAGGATGACTCGGAGTGCTGTGTTCCAAACGGTGTACTTGTGTACTCACTATTTTGAGTGCATAAGTGCCGTCACACTGTCAAGTACAGAGACATGCAGCGCACGACAAGTACTAGCATGATGCACTCAAAATGCCCCAAAAAAGAAGTGTGAAACGCTCAAAACGGTTGCCATCACCAACAGGTTGATTTCTGAGTAAAATAATTAAAGCTGCAGATATTTTGGACGGTGATATATTCACATGCTGATATAATTTCTGGTCAGTGAAACAACGCTACTCTGTCAAAATTCCTGCACTATATAAGTAAGACACCTAACATGGAAGAGCACTATTTGTTAGTGGAAAGTATGTCGTATGTAACACAGCAAAGGTCACCAGAGCCCACCCGCCCTCATAAGGATTATAATGTTCGATTCCGGCTGATTGAGAGGTGTTGATTTATTTTCATTTGTGGTGCCGTTGAACTGCACTGGTTTATAGTGACAGGTATACCTAATATTTTGTTAATTCCAAATGTGAAGGACAAAATACATGCACATCTCATCTTAAATACAGATGCTGTGAATGTACGTCACCACCTGGTTGTTGTTGTTTTTTTAAAGGTGAAAGAGGCCCAACATGAAGAGCTGCAAACGGTGAGGGAGCACATCCATTCATGCTTCACCAACATCTCCTGCTTCTTGTTACCCCACCCTGGGTTGAAGGTCGCAACCAGCCCTTCTTTTCAGGGACAACTTCAGGGTAAGATTCCCAGATTTGTATAATATTTGTTTAAAGACGGTGTTCAGCAGAAGGCTCAATGCACTGAGTGCGCTCCTGAGCTCTGACATGTTTATGTTGTCAGATGTGGGGCCGGAGTTCAAAGAGCAGATGCAGAGTCTGATTCCCAAACTGCTGCATCCGGACCGGCTGGCTGAGAAAGAAATAAATGGAAATAAAGTCACGTGCAGGGGCCTGCTCGAGTTCTTCAAGGTAACTTCACGTTCATCTGAGCACCTCCACTGAACCCGAGTCAGACCTGATACTGTGAATTTTGTGTCACCAGGCTTACATCAAGATTTATCAGGGAGAAGATCTGCCGCAGCCAAAGACGATGCTCATGGTACGGCCAGAATAATTCAAGTTTTTTTTTCTGAAGTGGGGTCGATTTTGACTCTTTTTGTTTTGTTTTGTTTTTCCACTCATTTGTATTTGTCTCATCAGGCTACAGCAGAGGCCAACAACCTGGCTGCCGTGGCAACAGCCAAAGATCAGTATTACAAGAACATGGAGAAGGTGAGGTCATATGAAAGAAAGACTACATTAACCACATTTCTTTACACTGTTTGGGGATTCCTGGTGGTAAATAGTAACATTTAAAGACTGAATGTGTTTCTATTAGTTCTTACACTAAAGTGTTTGTCATTTTATTAATTTACAGAGTGAAGATAGATGGTTTAATTCAAATGTCAGCTTGACATGAGTAATGTTCATGGGAAACCTTCCCTCTTGTCTTCTCTACCTCTTTCTGTCCTTTTTCTAAGATGTGCGGGGGAGACCTGCCCTACGTGGCTCCCGACTCTCTGGAGGACAAACATCACTTCTTTTCCCGGGAGGCTCTTCACACCTTTTCGTCCACCAAGAAGATGGGCGGACAAGAGTTTTGTGACCGTTACCAAAATCAACTGGAAAAGGAGATGGAGGAATTGTGGCAGTCTTTCATCAAACACAATGAGGTAGGAAATGATGATGATGAAATGACTACAAGTAATGTCATTTAGCACTTCGCTTTCATTCAAGTGCTTGTAAACAGTCTGTATGCCTATAATTCAAGATATAGCTACTTTTTATTTTATTAGGTCTTAAGCCCTATTTGCACTTTTGTTGCACATTTTTTTATTTCGTGTTTTTAAGAGTGCATTGAGAAGGCTTTGTGAATTACTGCAGTATTTTTCTGTGATGTACAATTGAGTGGCTCAAAAATGTGGCTCGTGACTTTATGACCAATGAAAATTGTGGGTCCTGAGGTTAGACCGTAAAACGGTGGATCTCACCATTTAAAAAATGTTGATATGATTTTTACATTACATTTCATTTAGCTGACGCTTTTATCCGAAGCGACTTACAATAAGTACATTTCAACCATGAGGGTACAAATTCAGAACAACAACAATCAAGAAAGTACAATTTTCTTCAAGATAGCCAAACTTCAAAGTGCTATCAGTAAGTGACATTTTAAGTTCTACTATTCAAGGTAAAGTCTGAAGAGGTGTGTTTTTAGTTTGCGGCGGAAGATGTACAGACTTTCTGCTGTCCTGATGTCGTTGGGGAGCTCATTCCACCATTTAGGAGCCAGGACAGCAAACAGCTGTGATTTTGTAGAGTGTTCAGCTCGCAGTGAGGGAGCAACAAGCCAATTGGTAGATGCAGAGCTGAGTGAACGGGCTGGGATGTAAGGTTGGACCATGTCCTGGATGTAGACTGGACCCGATCTGTTCGCAGCATGGTATGCAAGTACCAATGTTTTGAAACGGATGCGGGCGGCTACTGGTAACCAGTGAAGGGAGCGGAAGAGGAGCGGAGTAATGGGAATGACTTTAGGAGGTTAAAGACCAGTTGAGCTGCGGCGTTCTGGATGAGCTGCAGAGGTCGGATGGCACTAACAGGTAGACCTGCCAGGAGGGAGTTACAGCAGTCTGGGCGTGAGATGACCAGAGCCTGGACCAGAACCTGAACCAGAACCCAGACCAGAACCTGGACCAGAACCTGCGCCGCCTTCTGAGTGAGAAGAGGATGTATTCTCCTGATGTTGTGCAGCATGTATCTACAGGAACGTGTTGTTGCAGTGATGTTGGCAGTAAGGGAGAGTTGACTGTCGAGTGTCATGCCGAGGTTCCTAGCAGTCAGGGTCGGGGCTAACACAGAGTTGTCGAAGGTAATAGTCAGGTCGAGGGTGGGAGAGTCTTTCCCTGGAAGGAAGAGCAGTTCAGTCTTGTCAGGGTTAATTTTCAGGTGGTGTGAGGACATCCACTGAGAGATGTCAGTCAGACAGGCAGAGATTCGTGCGGCTACCTGTGGTTTCAGATCAGGGAAAAGAGAGGATCAGTTGGATGTCATCAGCATAGCTGTGTTAGGAAAAGCCACGCGAGTGAATGACAGAGCCGAGAGAGTTGGTGTACAGAGAGAAGAGGAGGGGACCCAGGACGGAGCCTTGAGGGACTCCAGTAGTGAGAGGACAAGGTTCAGACACAGAGCCTCTCCAAGTTACCCTGTAAGTGCGGTCATTGAGGTAGGATGAGAACAGGGAGAGAGCAGAGCCTGAGACACCGAGGTCCTGAAGGGAGGAAATAAGGATCTGGTTTCAAAATAGTTTCTGATCACCTGTTTTCTCTTCAGTCAAAAAACCTCTTCAGCGCCTTCCGGACTCCCGCTGTGCTGTTCGTCCTGGTGTGCTTCCTCTACGTGCTGTCAGGCGTGCTGCTCTTTGTCGGCCTAGCCACCTTCGCCTTGGTGTGTGACTGCACTCTGGGCGTGGTCATGATGTCCATGCTGACGTGGGCCTTCATCCGCTACTCTGGCCGTTACACGACTGTGGGAGGAGCCATCGACCAGGCTGCAGGCGTCGTCCTGGAGCAGGTGAGCATGAAGGGGGTGGGGGTCAGTTTGTGGTGGCTCATGTCTGTCAGAATGGGTGTCACAGTACGGAGTATTACCAATTGTTTCAATGTAATGCACCTGTAAATGCCACTAGAGGGAGCAATTGATGTTGAAAAGCTCGTGAAAAATGGCACCCACCAAATAGGATAAAAAAAAATAGTCTGGTTTGAGGAACAAAAGCTGCCTACTTGTGTTGTGTATACACAACACAATGGAATACATAAAGGGAAAAACCCCTTTAATGATTTATAGAATCAACCACAATGTATGGTAATTTGTAAAAAAAAAAAAAGAAGAAAAAAAGACTAAATGCAAAATATATGAGCTGGATTCAAAATGAACAGAGCACAAACAGAAAATTAAACTAACGACGAGAGACTAAAAGCTGCGCTCATGGCCTCCGGAGGCTTTTTAAGCACTCACTGTCAATGTCACTTTTCTTACTTACGCGAAAGCAGAGGTGGTTCACATTTATCAACCGCATTCATGCTGGCAGAGTTGAAACAAACATGATGGGTGAGACATTTTGGTGAATTAACTACAACATAAAAAAAAAAACTGAAGTCAGCACATGTTGGAAGCAGCACTTCACCCAGCATGTACTAAGATTAACTGTCCTCTCTGTTTTCAGGCCACTGTGGTGTTGAACAAGTCGAGAGGGAAGAGCATCGTGGACCATAAGAAGTCCCGTTAGATGAGCTCCGAACCGTCATGATCTCGATGGAATGCAAATTGCACACAACACAAGCACACATTCAGCACTAAAGCCTTACCATTGCCTCCCATTGGAACCAGAACTCAACCAGATTGGCACAGGGTCACAACATGATGCCAATTCACCAGCATCTCTGTCAGGCTTATGATTAAAGTCCAGGCTTAAATAAAGGTGACCGGATTCTCTGAGATGGGGACTTAAACCACCCCAGTCCCTCTTATTGATACTCCATGTCTTAAATTGATACTGCCATCATTTTACAAGTTTACAATTGGTCTTAATAGACGAGTTAGTGTTTACCTTTAAACAAAAAAAAAAAATGTAAAAAAAAAAGTTTATTTACTATTTCAGCTGAATGCATCTTACTTGGCTGCATATTGATGAGGCAGGGGTAGTCAGGGTGCTTTTCAAACAAAGCTTCTGCATTATATCTTTAAAGAAATACCTTTAAAATGCTGGCTTTAAAGCTTATACATTTATACATACTTCTGTGTGGCTATATTTTTTTACTTATCGGCCTTAAAACATTCCATTCTGTCGGTAGATTTTACTTTATATTTGATATAAACTAGCATTTCCGGGAGGGTGAACGTACCTTTTACACAGCAGAGCAGATTCTGGAGTTTGGTTGAAATCATTAGTTTCAACTGCTTTTTCCGTTCATTCCTTGATGGGAGTCTATTACACTTGTAAACTTTAATGCTGATAATAGACAAGATGCTAGAATAATTGTAATGCAGAAACGTGTATTTCGAGAGCTTCGAACTCCAAAGGAAAGATTATTGGAACACTGAAAGGTGTTGCATGCCCTACATGATAAAGCTAGTGACCAGTCAGCCAAAGAGTTAGCTTTAAATATGTAAATATAACATGTTTGCAATCGCTCATCACTTTTAATAGCGGTAAATATACAGTCCAGAGTGAAAGCAGCAGACTTCCTTAAAACAATGTAAAAATTGCATTCATGTAAATTAACACAGGGATAAAACATTATGCACATGCATGGAACAAATAACAAGCAAGATGTGCATAGAGACCAAAATACAGAAGAATTAAGAAGTAGAAACCTGCAGTGGATGGGACTGTGGCTGTCATCCTGTGCTTTTTTTGTACATGCCTTTCATTTTTCAGAAGATGACAACACTTATGATCAAATTTAGTACTTGACAAAAATCCTTGACGTGCATAAATTCAGATATTTAAAATTGTGCCGTGATGCTTTCAGCAACCCGCACAGAGATAACACTCTGTTCTAATACTGTGGTGAAGTATATAGGTTTCACACAGGTGATCTGGCTGCAAGTAAAGAGGTTATTTGATAGCATCTCACTCTTCATGAAAGTTTTAGTGTGATCTTAAGTAAACTGTATGAGGAAAACTTATATCTGAACATGGCAAACTGTCTCTTTTTGATGAAAGAATCCCCATATATGGCTACTAATCCAGTTTGAAACTGTTGCGTGCTCGGGTCAGAGCTTTGCTTCAAATGACTCGTAATGGTTGTATAACACACAATGAAACCATATTACAGTCAAGGGAAAGTAATGCATTTGGGTCGACTTGATTCTTATGTCCTTGTTTACGTGCAGCCATTTAACCAATCAGCCATATTTTTTTCAGTCGTGTTGAGAATTAAAAAGCTTCACCCAACGGTGGATTTATTAGGGTTTTAGTTCGTCTTTGTGAGGCCGAGCAAGGGTTCTCAGGCCAACTCCAAATCGGTCAGGTAGTGGATTAAAGGACTACGATTATTTTCAACTATGCCCTACATCTCTGAATATGATGGCAGGCAGCGTTTTGCAGTAACATTTGATTGAGGAAGTGGAATAGCGAGCATTTAATACTTGAAAATAGCCACAAAATTGAATGATGTAAGAGCAGAAATAGAATCCTGAAGTCTAGAATGACGCAGCATTGTGCACTTTAAAAACTAATCATTTAGTTTCCGCACTCAGACACAGGGTGGAGACACTGAAAGCTGAGTAATGATGGTTTAGTTTCAGTGATTGCATGATACTACAAGTCCTAAGAATACCGGGCCAAATGTGACCATAGAAATGTAGGAGATCTATGATCAGTTTGCACTTTCCGTGTCTATCCCTCTCCACTAGAGGAGGAAACTTCACAATGTTTTACAAGCGGTTGCTAAGCGGATGCACTTCCCCTCCTCTTTGGTGCTTTTGGCACACAGCTTATTCCAAAAAAAAGAATAAATGCATGCAATATTGTAGTAACGGCTAATGTAATTGTCTATTGCAGGGGAATGGTAGACTTGACTTGAGAAATGCTGTTTTATAAAGAATAAACAGAGCTTGAAACTGTTGATGTGTCTTTCCTGTCTATTAATTCAGCTGTTTTTGTAATGTGGCACCAGATTTACCAGCTGGTTCATCAAAACCAGAGAATAATAGATTTGATTTTACTCATTTCACATGAATACTTATGACAGGATTATTATTTTAATATGATGAAATTGTGCAGCCACAAAAAAATCTGTTCCACATTGCATTTAGATATTTGACTCAGACTCGTATAGATTGAAGGCATAAATCTTTGCATAAAGTGAACAATAAACTGCTGTGAAAATCTATAATATGATGTCATATAACCCAGATATTTACAACACAAACAATAAGCCTATTTACAGCATGTAAAGCAAAGGATCTGTAGGCTACAGCATGAATAAATATACTGCACACTGATTTATGTGTTCAACATACACAATAAACCCTAGTACAATGTAATGTAAGATGTACGGTGAGTACGAACAATGAATCCACAGTATGAGAAAATGTAACTTGTGTCTATTAATCTGCAATATATACAATAGCCATAACATAGCACATTATCTATACAGTGAGTAGTACATATTATAGTGTGAGTGTATGTTACTATACTAATATAGTATGTACAGGATATGAATGAAACAACAATAATCTTGTATTTCCTGAAAATATATTGTGTGAATATGAACGGTGGGTTATGAATTCATGTGCCTTTGTTTTTATTCTACATGATGAATGTAGGTCTGTGCGTTTACGACACCATGTCCCACTCATGTACGTGTGTGAGCCTCGTTTCATCTCCCGTAGGAATGTGTGGATTCAGCGCCTCGCTTCACGTATCGCTCCGGTCTCTCCTCTTCCGCTCCTCGCTTCCTCCTGCTGGAAATGTGCCTCTCATCCTCGCGCTGACCGCACTCTCTCCGCGGCTGTGCCTGTGTGTCTGCGTCTCTCTCCTCTGCGCGGTGGCGTACAAAAAAAAAAAAAAAAAATCTGCTCGAGCGAATTTCGTGTCCCTTGTTTCCTTATATGGTGATCAGCGTCGCGGCCTGACCCTCCTCGCGCAGTGAGCGAGGCGCGTGCACTGACCGCCGCCGCTCACCGTTCGCTTCCATATTTGGAAGTGAGTTCAACAAAAACCGCACGGAGGGGAGGGGAGAGAGGAGAGGGAGAGGAGGAGGAGGAGGAGGAGGAGGAGGAGGAGAGGAGGAGGAGGAGAAGGGAGAGGGGCTGGATGGCGGAGAATTTCCTCCCACCGTGAGCACCGCTTTGCGCCTGACTGGCAGCTGAATGTCGGTCATAACAGCAGCGAGGCAGCTTTACTTATTGATCGCTCCTCACGCCATTCATGTTGCCTAATAATTAATAGCACACAGTCTTCAGAACAATACTTGGATTACGGTGTTGTTTACAATGAGAGCCATAGGCGTACTCGTGGTTTGTTTTCAAATAAATAAATAAATAATAATAAAAAAAAAAACAACAACAATGAACTAGAGATATAGCTACGGGGAACCACAAGATGGAAATATCTGATCAAAGTAATTATACTCTACAATAAGCACTAATGGATACATTTTTGATATTATCTAATATCACATATTAGTCGGGATTTGTAAGTTTATTCAAATACTACACTAACACATATTCCCACAATGCTCCCCCCCCCCCTCCTCCTGACACCCATTTGGTATGTTTGATTTGTTCACGCATGCTGGCCGCCGCCACCACCCATGGAAAATAGAATTAGCCTATTATTAGAAAGGTCAAATGGACAAAATATATTATATATATATATATTTTTTTTAATTCTTATAGGTAATTTATTCTCACTATCAAGCAGAAATCAATTAGTGCCACATTTTAGTGGTAAATAATAGTAGAGGGTAATAAAAACATTTGGGGGGAAAATAATATTTTTTTGTTTGAGTGAATAATACCGGCCTATTCCGAATTGATGCTCAATAATCGGATTATATTCTCTCTCTCTCTCTCTCTCTCTGCGCCATCACAAGGGACAAACCAGGATAAATCAGTAGTAAACACCAAACAAAACAAGCCGGATCGTCGTGGTTACCAGACATGCGCTGCCGCTCGTGCACCGCGCTCAAGGCGGGGCCGCGCTCGTAATGCGCGTCCCCGCGGTGTATCCAGTGTGTGAGCGAGAGCGACGATTCATCATCACAGTCCATTCAATTTCCTACCAGACGCTCACCGACCCACAGCTACAGCGATGGTAGGTCGAACCTCGCTTTTTTTATGATATATATCGCCGCTCTGCATCTTCTAATTGGTCCGACTGTGTATTATAGACTTTATCTCGACGTGTCGAGAGGTTTTGTGGTGAATTTGTGTTCATTTTTGTTGTTTTTTTTGGTAGCCGTTTGGTTTTTTTTTTAGCATCAAAACCAGGAAGCTGGTTTGTGTGCCGCAAAGGGCGCTAGCGCCGGAGCTAGTCGGGCAGCGAGCAGCTCCTCTGTCCGGGATAGCGAAATAAATACCAGTAACGGAGCCGCATTTTTTTTTTTTTTTTTTTATTTTCCATTCATCAACACCCGGCGAGCTTTCAGCAGTTTATTCGTACAGGATCGTGATAACGGACCGGATTTAAAAACAAAAAATTAAAAAAAAACCCACCAACGGTCCCAAACAACTGGCGCCATTTCGCTCGTGCTCCGCCGACAGAAAGCCTCTGTCGCGCGGGGCCTGGTCTCGGTGAACGTCCGCCGCGTTGCCATGACGCTGCCGCGGTGTTTTCATTGCATCATGTTTCTGTTATTTCGCCTCGTTGCTCGTCGATGCTTACCCCTCTCTCTCTCTCTCTGTGTGTGTAAGAAGAGGCCGGGGCTGGCAGGTGCAGCAGCGCCCTCGGGGGCTTACCCGAGTACCGTTAGCTGAACTAGCTCCTTTAGCGTAAGGCAGAAAATGACACCCATGATGGCTGATGGCCGGAGCGAGCTGAGATTTCCTTGTTCTTTGTCTGCACACGACTTCCCCCTCACTGACAGTATGGGGTTTGTTTTTTTTTTGTTTTTTTTTTTGTACACGCTGGTTGACTACGTGCTCCAGATCGGATCACTTTTTTTTTTAATTTTTTTTTTTTTAATATATATCTCCCAACAGTGATACCAAATAAATACAAATAAATGGCCGGATTACGGCCGATCAACGTGAATTGACAAAAAGCGGAGCGGAGTTTCTCGCCTTATATAGCAAGCTAGCGCTCACATGTGCTGCATTCACGGCCCCACCCTGAATTTGGTGCAAAGACCATTTTGTTTTGTGCAGTATTAATAGCGGCTCTGCCATTAGACTCGACGTCCTGCCTCTCCGCACCTGACGGTTTAAAGCCTCGTATCTGTGAGGTTGCACCGACTATTTGACACAATAGTCAGCATTATGTAACGCCGGTTTTAGCTGAAGCTAACGGGCCGCTGTCTGGATCTTCATGGTCGGTGCTGCGCATCTTTCTTCTTTTTTTTCTTCTTCTTTCTTTCTTTTTTTTTTTTTTTTTTTTTTTTTTAGCTGCGCAGCTAATTTGCACAGCCGTGTACCCGCGCTGCATAAGCACCATTAGACTACAACAGAACACCAAAAGGCAATTATTAACGATTATCTTTAATGTATACATACATATTCAATCATCAAACATTATAAAAAGACTATAGATACGACCGAATATACGGGTTTTTTTTTAGTTTTGTTTTTTTTATATATCACTGCAACATCCGACTGGGCGATATGTCGATATTTTATCATATGATATAAGACCAGATATTAGATTTTGGATTCTGTAATATCGTGGTGTGATGTAATTATTGTTTTATTTTTCCTGGTTTTAAAGGCAGCGTTGCATTAAAATATTGTCATTTTCTGAATTTATCAAGCTGTTCCAATGCTTATGCATTATAATCAATATTACTGAAGTATTTGGTCAAAAATATTGTGATATTTGATTTTCTCCTTATCGCCCAGCCATTCAACAAATATAATAGAAAACGTATGTGATATCAAATTGACGGTATCACAGTTTTCGTTAACCTATAGCTGTGTTGCCTTTCATTGCTGAGTCTGCACTCCTAATTACATTTCATTTCGCTGACGTTTTTATCCAAAGTGCATTTCAACCATGAGGCTACGAAACCCAGAACAACAGGAATCAAACATAACCTGTCATCAACTAAATCTGTGTACTGCACACTTTTTTAAGAGTTTGAATAAAGGCAAATTAAGCCTGTGTTTGCATGTGAAATTGTTTTCGACGATGACGACGTGAGGCCTTTTAATCTTAACTGTTCCTGTGCGTAAAGGATTCAAAGCAACTACTTTTATAATGAGTCAGCTGAACCTTGACTTCTGTGAAGAAACGTATCCTCGGTCAAGATTAGATAAGGTGCAAAGATTGTGCTCACCATGGGGATATCGGCCTGCTGCTGCAATAAAAGTAATCTTGAGGATATAAAAAATATCGTGGGCAAAGAAAGGCAGTGAGGAGGAAGACAGGTGAAATGGTTTGTGTTCAGAAATATGCCACCATAAGGTCATAATCTTTTCTCACCGTCGCCATGTGGGAGGGAAAAACGTTTTAAAATTTGTCAAAGCAAAAAAAAAATGTAAATGGCCATAACTGCTGAGGAACATTGACAAAACTGAATCACAAGTCTTCATTTATTAATAAGGGGGATTAAGGAAATGAGTGCCGTTGTTTGCTGGTTAATTAGTACTCTGGAATTTTTTTATTGTCTCACTCGGGCCTTAAACGCCTCGAGCAAACATGTCTTCCCGTGCTGCTTTGCTGCCGGGTTCCTTTCTTGTCTTTCCTGGCCCATTACTTCCTTTCCATTGTTGTCCTTTTCCCCCCAGTAACACGTTGCTGGTAGATAGCAGTTCTCTTCTCCCGAGACTGCGGTTTCCTGTGATGGAGCGCCTTAAACAGAATCAGAAGACATGACTGAGTGAGTTTAGGGAGCAGCCGTGACTTGGCAATTTGACTTGTAGTCTGTATTTCAACAGAAGCTCCATTGTTTGTGACCGAACCCTGAGCTGAAACGCTTAATTCCCGACCACACTCTCACCCACATGGTCATCTTCGCGGTAGAGATACATGGCTGCTCCCTCTTCTTATGCAACGTTTTTTGTGCCTACTGGGCCGGTCATAGTCAAAACTGCTAGCGGAACTTATTTAGACGTATTTATTTTAGAGGTGGACTTTGGACACGCAGGATTGGCCACATATTTTCTCTTCTGTTCTTCAGTGTTTTCACAGCCTGATCTCATGCATAATAAATGGGATTAAAAGGCTGTGCAGTGTGAATCATCGGTGCTGGTTTCATTTGAGTCACAGATGATTCTCACGTTGCTTCGGTGCAAATTTTTCCACCACCACCGTGACGAATGTATTGTCACGGCCGCACCTTGTGCGTTTCAATCGTTCTTATCAGTCGTCCTTGTAAGGAGCATTACTGCCGTGTGTGATGGTCACATGCCGCCCTTCAGGCTCGTCATGTCTCGTTTCATTTACTGAACTGAAGTCGTGACTTCTGGCCTGTTCAAAACTGTTGTCTGGTTTAGACAAAGTCACATTATCGATCTGCTGATTAGGTTTAAATTTGATCATTGACTGGTTTCGTCCATATTGTTAGAAAATTGCAATGACATGTCCACCACAATCTCTCAAAGATGCAGTTGGCATATTAAGATTATTTGGTTTTTAGATTCATGTTTGAATATAAAAAAAAAAAAAAGAAATAGGTTCAGTACAAATTACAAAAACAAGGGAATAATTACGTTTGAAGAGCTGGGAATTGTGGGAATTTTTAATTCAAGTAACCAAAACCTGTTGATCATAACATTAGCTGCAGATTACTCTTTTATCAGAATTGAAGCAGGTGTCCTTTTACGTTTAGAACTTTATTCTTTAATCATGGAAGAGTTTGAGCAATGGATTTTCTGTTTGGTAATCTATAAAGCAATTTGATGGAAATTAGTTATATTTATGTTTGTTTGTTTTTTTTGTTTTTTTTATCACGATGTAAAGCTTTGCAAAACCTGAGAAACGGGTATTACAGGGTCAGTACGGACTCTTTCTGTGGCATCGTTGGTTGTGAGAAACGTGGACAAAAGCAGCCCGTATGTAAAACTGTACAGACTTGTGTCTTAACAGATTGTTCTCTCCACAGGCCTCTGGTGTGAAAGTCACAGATGAAGTTATCGCAGTCTTCAATGACATGAAGGTGCGTAAGGCTCAGGCAAACGAGGACGAGAAGAGGAAGAGGAAGAAGGCCATCCTGTTCTGCCTTAGCAAGGACCTCAAGAACATCGTCCTGGATGAAGGTAAAGAGATCCTGCTGGGTGACTTGGGAACCACCGTCCAGGACCCGTACCAGCACTTTGTGAAGATGCTGCCCTCAGATGACTGCCGCTACGCCCTCTATGACGCCACCTATGAGACCAAAGAAACAAAGAAGGAGGACCTGGTCTTCATCTTCTGGTGAGAGCAGCCATGATTGTACATGATGCAACAAGTAGATCCAACCCAGCGATCTGATTGGTCAACGGTACATTTGGAATATGCTCAAATCAGCATAAAGCATCGCTCCCTGCTCACCACTACAAATATCACCCCGCCTTCTCAATGGGAATGTATAATTGGAATTGAATTTCATATAATGTGCAGGATAGTGTTGTTTTACTTGTTATAGGTCTATTTAATGTGACCCATTCGGTGAAACCGGGTCTCTTTTGGTCTTTATTTGTTGCTCCGAGCACCCGTACCGTAACGCGCACATAGTCGGGCACTTAAAGTGATAGCAGCGGCTAGCTTGACCGGTTTGGTTTTTACACACGACACGGTGCTGACATCTTGAAAATAGATAAGAGTCCATCGATATCTTTTTTTCAGCAGATATCTTACTTACAACAAGATTGAGCGAGCCGAGCAGTTTAGTGTTTCTCTGTGCTGTATTTATTCAGTTTGAGAAACGATCGTTAGAAAGCAATAAAATGGACTAGATCCTGTCTCTGTTGCTAGTTGGTTGCTAAGGGTCGGCCTACTTCCTGGAGTAGTAAACATTACATACGTTATTGAAGAGTCTACTGACGCAACTGATTGTTTTCCACTTGTTAGTCATGTGTGTTGCCATGGAAAGAGAGACCGCACTAACAGAAAGTATTTTGTATTTTGAGAGCGAATTGCCCCACAATGAGCCCATTTAGATGACATATCTTATTTAGATGGTTACTTCGATTATTAAGTTTATGACCCTTCATGAAGTCACATTAGGCTTGAATGTTTTTCCTCTATGCGCAGGGCTCCAGATAGCGCTCCATTGAAGAGCAAGATGATCTATGCCAGCTCAAAAGATGCCATCAAGAGGAAATTTGAAGGTGAGTGCTGTGCGCGCGCCGCCGCCGACTCGCGAGCAAACACGTCACACACGCGGAAGCGTCGCCGAGCGAGATGACTGAAATGTAAAAGGAAATGTGAGAAAGCCACAGAGGATCGTCACGTGACTCTGCAGTTCTTTCAGCTCGCTCTTCTGCCTTTTCCCGTCTGCAACTTGCGTTACGGTTCATTCTCGCCGCTCTCATGACATCGTTTCCAGACGCAGCAGGCGGGTTATTTCAGCTCTGAACATAGGCAGTACACTAACGCTGCTCACACAGTGGACAGACACAGGTGGGGACCAACTCGTACACATAGTGGAGCATTTACACAGACTGTGTTAAAAAAAAAAAACAGTTTCTCTTTTGTTTTGTTTTTGGGTGTAGCCTCTGTGACATAACTCGTAGGTTTCCCACAGACCGGTTTTGAAGCTTAGTGTGGGTTGACCTAACTCTGGCGAATCCAAAAATGGGCAAGGAGGTGGTGCATGGTGGGGATGGGCCACGAATTTGGAATATTCGAATGGTCGTTTTAATCTCCAAAATCGATTAGTACACGCGACTTTCGTTCTTCCTTATTTCCCCCTGAATTTCGAACAGTAGCTTCGATTAAAAATCCCATCTCCGTTGCTTTGTTGGAGCCGAGACGGGATGAATGAGGCCTTTGTTGCTGAAACCCGGCTAAAGAGTCTTCGTTGGTCTCCGGCTGACGGCAGCACAGTGACAGATTCCCCTCCGTCATTCATAGCAGCTCCAGATAGTTATCTTATCAACACAACAGAATGATCTTGTCAGTGGTTCACAGCTTGTTCTGCTGCCCTCTAGTGAGCAAAACATTACTGTTGCTTTATAGTCCTTGATGGCATTAACTTCAATTCAAACAGGCCATCTAATACTTTGAGCGTCTCTGTTTCTCTCCTCTTACACCTGAACGTTGCTGAGCTTTCGCAGATAGGAGTTTTAGAGGTCCACCGTGCCTCAGTATTGGATGACATCATCGGTATACGTCACGGGCGGATCCAGTGTTTTTAACAACTGTGAGCTGATGTTTTAGAAATCATATTCTCGTGATTTCAAAGCTTACAGCGGATCAAATGTAGACAACTAGTTCCTGGTTTTACTATGTCTGTAGTCACCATATCACATTGAGGAAAATGTTCATTTTTCTATCTCTCCATGGGCGGCCTCTGGCCTGCACGTGGGCTTCACTGAATATTCCATACCTACAAAAGATTGCTTTAAATCAAATGTTTATGGTTTTAACTAAAACATTTTAATTGAATCACACCGATTAATTGAAATGGCAAAACTGGATGATGTGTCTATTTCCTGTATAATATTACCAGATTATATAAATTTGTCAACCGTCTGTACCTGGATAACTATCCCATAAAAATCTCAGCCATTTTTGGGCGATTTTATTTAAACCCTATAAACAAGACTGTTATGCGACTGTTGGATTCTTTTATATCTATTTTTATTTTACACCAATGCCCAATACAACTGTCAGTACTGTCTGCTGCATAAGTAAATCATTTATCCATTCTTAATTACAAATTAAATTACACATCATGTCGGGAGGATTTGATCCGTGTTGCCCATTCATGTTAAACGTGTTGGTCAGTAGACATTCATCAGATAAGATAACTTAAAGGCTACAATCCTGTTTTTTTTTCTAAACTTGCCTGAAGAAGGTCTATTAGTGTGAAGCATTTCTATTAAAACGTTATGACGGACAAGTCTGACTGCCGTTTCTTTTTTTTTTTTTATTTCAGGTATCAAGCACGAGTGGCAGGTGAACGGTTTGGAAGACCTCAAAGACCGGCACACCCTGGCAGAAAAGCTCGGCGGCTCATCAATAGTCAGCCTGGAAGGATCCCCTATATAAATACTGCGCTCCTCCTCTCTGGCTTCGACTGAAGCCTTTCAGACACATCTGTTGGGTTTAGCTGTTCATTCCTGTGTGGTGTGGAGAAGGGCAAAAGCAGAACCAGCATCATTTGGGGGACTCTCTGGGGAGGGATATTGTGGGTGGGTTTGGGGTCCAGTGACAGTAATACAAAAAAAGAAAAAGGAAAAAAAAAAAAGAGAAGAAAATGCAGACTGTCATTCCAGTTCATGCAACATAAAGATTATGAACAAAACACACAAAGGAAAAACATAAGATACAACTGAGGAAGGATGATGATGATAAAACTCAAATACACATATTGTTCATGTTTAAGGACAGGGTTTTCTTCTTTCCGGGTTCCACTGAATGACTGCAGAGAAAGGGACAGGCAACAATCTTTTAGTTTTCCAACCATCGAATCCTGACACATAATCGTTCCAACTACATTTTTTTTTTTTTTTTGCCAAACTTCTTGTTAAGTTTTGTAAGTGTGTGTAGTTGAGACTAGGTGTAGTATAAACTAATTCACTCTTGATTGCACAAGATGTAACAAAACCTCTGGGGAAAACACGGTTAAAAAGTTTTCTTTCTTCTTCTTTTTGTTATTCCATTGTTTTGTTTTTTTCTATTTTTTGAACATGCAAATTTCAAAACCTGAGTGATTCCTTTTCATTTCCAGTTCTGGGTCAGAAAAAAATGGCATTTGATGTAGTAAACAGACAACATTCCTTGTACGTGTTAAAACCAGGATTTCCTCAATTTAAAATCGTTGGTGTCTTGAAGGTCTGATGGGGAGCGATGTGTATATGAAGGACCAGCAGTCAGAGTTTAGACTGAATATTGAATGGTGGATGTTTTGTATCGTCTCCTTATCTCTAATAAAAAGCACTAAACTACTGACTTGTTCTGCTCTCTTCATACTTTTTTGGGGGGGCTTTTAATTCAGGGTTTGATTTTCTGTCGCATGGTTCCTCTTCTCTTGATTGGAAAGTCTTTTTTTATTTTTTTATTTGCTCAGACCTCACCGAACAAATGATAAATAATACAGAATATGCTTATCCAATTAAAGGAGGGGTGCAAAAAAAATTATAATTTTCTTCACTCGTTATTTATTTATTTTTTAATCTGAAAAAAGTACACAAATTTCCATCACTGTCCTAGATATCTGATTAAAATGTTTTTAACTTAAAATCCAAAGATATTTACTTCACTATCATCATCACATCTAAGTAGTTTTTTTTTTCTTTAACCACTTGTAGATAACTTGTTCTATGAATACATTTGGCTCAAAGATGTGGAGTTCAGTTGCAATTGCGGCTGCAGTACTTGTTATGACCGCAAGAGGACACACCAACACCACTCCTGAAAGATAAATCGAGTGACACAAACAGTTATAAATCTCTGTTTATTAAAATATATCAAGCATTTTTCAAAAAATAAAATTAACACTCTGCATCTCCGGTCTGAGAAGAGTCTCCTGTCTGCTGAACCTTAAAATCATGAGTGGAGTCTCTTAAACTACAGCCAGGTCTTTACTCTGAATGCAGATCAACTGTAGGCCTAAAATCCTGGAAGAGCTGTCAAAATACCAAACCATGTCCCCAAAGAGAGAGCAGGAGAGATGAAAATACGTCCTCAAAAGATTACAGTCGTCCACAAGAGGAAAATAATCTGCTGCTACTGATATAGGAGGAGAGGTGTGTTTTTCCTCTTGTAAATGTTAATACTGTGGAAACACTGACGGTCATTTTAATCTGACTGTGATTGAAAACATTAAAATATGCTGGTGATGATCTCATCGGCAGGTTTGTTTAATAGGCCCACAGGTTACAGGGAGCAAATTAAATAAAGAAGATCTGCTTCACTGAAGGGTGTTACTCCTGCGAGGATTTAAACCTGCTTCGCTCTTTTCTCTCTCGTATTTCACCCCGTGTATATTTTCTCAGTCACTTTGTGCGTTCTTGCTATATTTTAGGCCTTTCTTAGTCCTGGACGCAGTCCAGTCGGTTTCCGTGCACCCAGTAGCAGATCTGAGCAAACTTCAGAGGCGTGATGCGCACGGCCACGTTGTAATCCCGGTTCTCGCCGTCTATCTCCAGCCACTGGTGTCCAGAGAAGATGCCGATGACCTTTCTTTCCCAGCGCTCCAGGCTGTTGTCCCACACTCGTCCGTACACTCCAGAGCCGCTGGCTCCGGGTCGGGCATCACAGTGCTGGTATATCAGGTCGCTGGACTCTTCCTCCACAGGACAAAACCTGTAGACCAGCTCCCCGGACCTGTCGCTGTCAAAGCCGGAGAAGTGGACGCGCTTCCCTGCCAAGTCGTCGGAGGAGGGAGCCACGGAGAGGCGCATGAAGGGTCGTCGATGAGGCCAGCGCAGCTCCAGCAGCGCGTAATCAAAGTCCATGCTGACCTCCTGAGGACCCTGTAACCAGCCCTTCGGCACACGGGTTCGTTTCACGCGCACCCAGCGCACCAGAGGCTTCTTGGCAGAGGAGAGGTCGGTTTTGGTACCGTTGACGGATGGAGGAATCAGGAAGCCCACCCTGAGCTTCCGTGCCCCGTTCACATAATCCTTCCCGTCGTGCACGCAGTGGGCAGCTGTGAGGACGTGCTGCTGGGACACGAGGACGCCGGTGCAGCCGGTGGAGATGCGCACGGCCGTGGAGAAGGGGTAATCCAACAGGAAGTTGTCCCCTTGGATGTTGAATCGTCCGTCCGCTCCGTAGATCTGCCGCCTCACACGCCTGCGCCTGAGCTTCACCTTCCTGAGTGAAGGCTGCGGAACGGGACGTCCCTCAAACCCTTCATCAGCCTCCACGTCCACCGTGGTGAGAGTGCGCGAGCCGTCGGCGTACAACGTCTCAAAGGCCAGCTTGTCGGTGAGCTGCGCCCTCTGCTCCACCTGCTCTCCTCTGTGGAAGCAGCTGGAGTTGCAGTGAGTGGTGAAGTCCAGCTGAGTCCGGGCGCTGAAGCGGGAGCGCTCGAGCGGTGTCGGCGCGTGAGGGACAAGCGCGGGGACGTGAACGGGCGCGGGGTGGGGAGGGTGGAGGAGAGACAGGGCGAGGGGGAGGAGGAGCTGGAGGAGCAGGTGAGTTAGGAGGGGGCTCTCACGTGGAGTCATCGTGGAAACACTGCAAGGACAGAAATAATCACATCCATGAGAACAACAGTTTACAGAGGTTTCTGAGGGATTGTATGGATTCGCGTGTGCCAAGAAATCAACATTCCCAAACAAGCTGCCTCGCAAACACACAAACTAATCCCTCGTGAATCTGGACTCTTTCACAGTTGATCGTGAAGCAGCTGATATGCAAGTGAGGTCAGCTAGTGTTGTAACTCAGGCTTGAATTTCATCAACAATGAACCTTTTGTTCCACAATATAGATTAACGGTAAAATAGGATTTCAGCCTGAAGTGGAAAACAAAGCTTTTAACGTCTGTTTGGTTCTAGAAAAGACCGTTTCAGTTAAAGAGGAAGGACCTTTCAGGGCAGATTATCGGGGACAACGAGACACTTGATTCCCCCCTCTGAAGACTGTGGATCCCGAGTCACTCACAGCACCAAGAAAGCAGGTGTGTAAAAAGTGAAAAGAAACCAGTCGAGGCAGGTCAGCTACACGGAGCATTATTCCCTGACAAAAGACAGGGTGGGGCCTGTTCACACACACCTACAAGCTGCCCCATATAACACTGCAAAGGAGGCTGAGTTACAACAAAGAGCTTTTCTAAGCAGGGAAAGAACAAATATCCTTCGGTGTTGGCGTGTGGGATACACGACAGCTGTGGAACCAGCTACAGAACATCTTAAGTGGTAAATTGGCTGCTTGTCAAGTTGAGATAACATCTCAATTTTGAGAAGCTGACACATTAAATGAGGGCTAAAAATGTCATACACTATTAACAAGCTGCGTCAAGATCAAATCTGAGATTTTGTATGTAGAATAAATGAAATAGCCTAACTGTGTTTTCAGGTGTTGAAACGCAAAAAAAAAAACAAAAAAAAAACGCAGCTCTTGTGAAAGATTTGTGCGATTCTGATAAAAAATATAAAGATAAATACAAAAAAAGACAGAGATATGATAACAAAATACTGAAGGGAAGATGGTGGGAAGGTGTTGATTTCAGGGCTGCTGCAGAACGATTACAGTACATGTTTAAGTAGGAAAAAACGGTGAGCGATCAAATCTTTTCACAATTACAGGGCTGCATTTAAACTTTCCAATACAAGCATGTATCCAAAGAGCCTATAGAGGATCCCGTGTTCATCGAGTGATCTAAACTGGTCTGATATGCAGCAGAGTCACATGTAGTTCAGCTCCCTCTAACATCTGTCAGACACAGAAACATTTTTTTCTTTCACTTACAATTGGGAACACGCTTGAAGCGATGCTTAAGAGACAGAAACTGTGTGGAGCTCACTGTAGAAATGCCTTTTTAATATTTGACTTCGGACCAACATTTCTCCTGAAATGACATCTGGCCTATAAATCCGCTCACCTTTATTCCTGCAGAGACCTAAACATTCAACATAAACTGAACTGCAGAAAGCAAAAAAAAAAAAAAAAAGGGGGGTGGGGGGGAAGGAGTTCCCTCACCTTCCCAATCAAACCTCCAAATGTAATACATTACCTCCTGATTAGAGATCGGCTGTCGGTGTTTACATCCCAGTCAAGTTTTC
This sequence comes from Brachyistius frenatus, assembly GCF_029030835.1. NCBI lineage: Eukaryota > Metazoa > Chordata > Actinopteri > Embiotocidae > Brachyistius > Brachyistius frenatus. The sequence goes on from NW_027210616.1 coordinate 3,821,548, forward strand.
TTCCCCATCGGACGAGTCCTTCAGGATCATTGCCCCGGGTTTCCCCTCATCATTTCCCGTGACAGGTAGTTAGTGTACCCCCCGCCCCCACCTCCTCTCTGTCTTCGTGCCCGCCCTCCGGAAGGGAAATATCGCTCGCCGTTTTACAGCGTGTAGAAACGGAGCGCCAGGTGCGGAGTGAACTTCCCTGCGAGACCTTCCCAGCGCAGACGCGGAGCCGCGACTGATGTCTCCGGGTCTGAAAAGAAGACTTTTCTCCGCATGCAGGCGTGCGGGTCTCGCGGTCCTAGCGCCCCTCCATTACCTGCACGCTGGGGGGGGGGAGGGGGGGGGGGGCCGTAGTGCAGACCGGGGGCATCCGGGAACTTTGGGTTGCGGCATGTCCCCGCCCACTTTTGGGGGAAAACAAGTGAAGCTTGCCATGAACTCTATTGTAAAACACTCATAAAAAAAAAAAAAAAAAAAAAAAAAAACAACTATCAGAAAACCACCAGTGTTCACTTAGTTTATGACTGACCCCAAAAATAAAACGCTCCGACAAGTTCACTCTAAAATTATTATTTTTTTTTTTAAATTGAATTTAATCCCTCAGTAGTGTGCAACAACTTTACAGTGGTCAGATATGTACCGCATGGTCACATATTTTTACCATCTGAGTCTCCAGTTGAGCAAATTACCAGCGAATATTTGTACTTTTCTGTCCCACAAATAGTATGCTCGCTAACAATAGCACTGTGCTGACCGACCACAGCGTCCCGTCTTCCCTGAGTATAGCTTTGTGCCGTAAAGCCCAGATATGAGGATCTTTTTTTTAGGACATGGCAGTGGAACAAATTGGAGAATAGTGTTTGTTTTTTTTATTGTATTTTTGATGCAAACAAATAGACAGGAAGTCAATTTGTCAATTTGGTGTTGTTCGCTAAAGTCACTGCTTCTTATTTGTGTTCTGGTGGTCCATCTGAAAATTATTCCGTCGTTATAAGATATCAGGCCTCAAAAAGCAGCATTTTGGGGGTGTTTCGGTTTGATTGACGGGCCTGTGGTGCAGTCAGGTCTTCGCTGTCGGCGCGGTGTCCACGGGGGGTCCCAATCAGATCGAGTCACCATCACAACCTGCTCCGCCCCAGCTCGTCCAAATATGGTCACTTCTGGCCACAAAATAGCAAGATGGCAAACTCCGGCACGGCGGGAGTTTACAATTACATCGTCGACTTCACTGTTGGCGGACGCTCGGAGGAGGGTTTAAAGAGTGACCAATAAAATTCTCTTATTATCATGATTTTATTTACGGTAACACCAAGAAATAAGTTGACAAAATCTGATTTAAACCTTCACCCCAAGCACAGACAGATAAGATATTCACCATTATAAATGAACAACCTAAGCTAATAAACTATGTTAAACCATCTCAACAGCACTTTCAGCTGAAGGCTAACGGTATCAATATGCTAACAATCAATACAGGAGCACTGAAGTGCTGAACATGAAGCAGTCCGGGTTTTTTTCTTTTTGATTTTGCGTTTTGCACCTCAAGACTTGCAGGTTTTCGTGTCTTTGTTTTCCTTTTGTTTTTTTTAGTTTTCACTCTAGTGCCAGCGTAGATCTATAAATCTTTTAAAAGAAACATTTAACATTTAATATAAATGATTAACAAAGCCAAGTTTTACAATGTTATTTTTAAAACCATTGATAAAGTTTGCCCTGTTAAAAACGCCGAGCCCAGTCATTTTGAGTGCTCCAACCGTCCTGCGCTGCATGTTACTCAGGCTGCCTTAAACCTCTGAATTTAGGGAGAATAAAGTAATTAGGTGCCACTCAGACTATCAAGCAAAAATCTATAATCTAATTAAAGAGTTGCAAACATTGGCAAACATCTTTAAATACTAAACAACTATACATTTTCGCAAAGTGTGATTCTGAGGCGTTTCAGGCATTAAGCAGTTACACAGTTAAAAATCAAGTCTCTACCTCCCATAATATTTTCAGTTTAGCTGTTTTGACATGAAGATTTAACATTCAGAGCGATGAATAACCACGACTGTTCATTGTTACAGACTTTATAACATTCTAAGTATTTGTTTTCACATCATAACAGGCACTTGGCATCTACTTTTGTAGCCTGCAGCTACACCCAAGCAAGAAAAATCTTGTTTCTGGCATTGCTGCAGTCCAATTATCATCTGTGCCAAGAGCTATGATAAAAATGAAGAGCAACTCCAGCGCGTTCAGAGAACGTAGCTGCCGGGCAAGAGGACTGTTGGGGCACGCTGGCTGCAGCGTTCACTTCATCCTTTGACCTTGATTTCCAAAAGGTCTTTCAGATCCGTCAACCTGTGGAATGTGGGAAGAAGCTGTGAGACGGACGCTCTCGTCGGGCTTCACGAGGCTTCAGGGGTGCCAGAAACAGAGCTCCCAGTCACGGCGACAGTGCGTTCAGGAATGCTGAGGAATCTCCCAACAAGGACACAAGTCAGTTCTGTCGGCACAACGTGTCTGCTGCTGTCCTCAAAAGTAAATGTCACCCCGGAGGAAACACCTACCCAGCCTGCTCCTCATCCCCGTAACAAAATCTTCAGTGAATAGCGCGGTGTTGACAGATTAAGCGTAAAGTATATTCCCTCCGAGGTACAGAGGGAAATCATTGTGGGTAATACGGAGCGCAGCAGGCAGAAGGCTAGAGAGGTGCAAATGTGATCTGTGTACGCAGGATTGTATCACCGCCTGTCTCTGTGCTACAGACAGCGAGCACAAGAGATTTCCTTTGTGTGTTTGGCATCGAGCAACTCGGCTTCTGTTTCTCAGTGGAATCTTCTCTTTCCTTCCTCTGTGTTTCGATGTTCCTCGCAAAACGTTAGGCCCAAATTATGTTTGCTTAATTTGTACAAAAACCTGAGTGTAAAACTTGCAGTTTACAGTTTTACAGAGGGTTACGTTCATGTCTTCAGTGGCGGGACCTGACCAAGAAGTAGTCCTGCACATAACTAAATAAGAGTAACACATAAGAGTTTTTGCTTCTACGATTTGGTTTTTAAAGCAAATTAAACAACTATAAGAAGTGACCATTTCTGTGCATTCAGACAGGTGAACTGTTTCACGTCTTTATGCTAAGCTAAGCTAACCTGCCAGCTGTAGCTTCATACGTATAGCACATAGATATGAGATTTACCCATCTAACTGTCAGCAAAAAAATGAATAACTACATCTCCATAAATATTAAACTACTCCTTTCTTTAAAAAAAAAAAAAACACATCATTTTACTTTCAGCAGAAAAAAAAAGTAGAATATATAATTCAATAAAAACTTGTTAAAGTTTTGAGGGTTATTTTTTTGCAATTAGTTTTTTTGTCATTTGTCTGTATTTCAATAAAATATTGTTGCATAATCTAAAGTAATGGGTCATTGTTGTATTTTAGTAACTAAATAGCCTATAATATAGTATAAAAAACCCGCAGAATAATGTTACGTCTAACATTCGCCAGACAGCGAATAAATAAAATTCTCAAAAAGCATTTAAAGCCTGTATTTTTGCAAACTGTATCAAAGCGTCTTTACATCTGATATTAACTTTCCAGTACATTTTTCTCAATTTGTTATCCTGTGTAAATTGAGGTACATGAAACACCTCTTAGACTTCCTCCTGTCTCCTGTTTAAAGTGTGGTCGAATAGCAGTTCCTTGTCAGACATATGTTTTGAGGTTCAATCGCGGTTTAGTTTTCTGACAGAGCACCTGCAGTATATTTGACAGTCATAGGAAAAAAAAAGTGCCTTAAAACTGTTAAAAAACAGCTGTTGGTAATAAAGCTTTCATTTCCAAAACCATTTGTTTTGCTTGATGGCGCTAATTCAATTGTTCAGGCTTTACCTGGTTACTCAGTCAGGGGTCACAAAGGGTCGGAGCATTGAAACAAACTCCCAGCATGCTTTAGGGGTGGGGAAGAGTAAATAAACAGGTTTTTAGTCCACCACAGGACTAATAGAGGCACTGACATTGAACAGTTTAGACTGTAAATCTGCCCAACTTGCATGTCTTTGGTATTTGGGAGGAAACGTGGTTGAAACCAGCGAGAACACGTCAGCTCCAGATGAAAGAAAATTCCTGGGCTGAGAAAAGACCCCATGACACTGACACACTGCTGCCTCTGTTTGATGCCATCTTTTTTCCTACTGCACTGCAGACCACAAGCTCCACGTCACAAACTGTGCTCAATCGTACATGAACACCAGGTGGGACCGACATTTTATCAGGTCAACTGAGCAGGCCCTCTGGTTGGTGAACAGATCAAAAGTGGACTTGAGAGCACTTTGCACAGAAAATAGTTTATTGACATGTTCCCATGATAATTTTTTTATTTTCTTAACATTAAATGACTATTTCTCTCCTTTATTTAATAACGGACACACTCTTCAGGTTTATAAAAATCTTCAAGTGAAACAATCAGAGGAGTGATAAGCGATCAAAAGTAGAAAATGCTTAATTTTTTAAGATGTATTAAGCCCAAAGATAGGAAAATAATCTGTGCCACAACATGAGTTCTTTGTGGGACGATCATTTTCGTGGAGATAAGTGGCCAAACATAAATGAGATGTGTTCATATTTCCAGTGTAAGGATGACATCCCTCTCAGATGAGCGAAAGAGAGCACTTTTCCACCAATACCAGCAGCTGGTGAACAATAAATCACAGCTGAATACTGTGAATGCACTGATGTTTTCACGTGTCAAAATCAATTTAGGGAAAATAAATAGATGCATAATCAAGGGAAAACTGTTTATAAAAGTGGACGTAGCTTCCGGGTCCGTAAAGTGAGGCCAATGCACAAGCGCTTTAAACTGCAATACCACTGAGGGCGAGTTCCACCAGTGAGTTTGGTGTCGTTCGCTAAAGTCACTGCCTCTTATTGGTTTTCTGGTGGATGATCTAAAAATAACACCATCATTTTTTTATGAGGCCTTGAAAAAGCGCAATGTCCAGGGGCGTGTCTGTTTGATTGACAGGCCTGTGGTCAGGTTTCCGCTATAGGTGGGCGGGGCATAGTGTATTCGGAAATCTTGTCAGATCCACCGCTGGTTCCTCCCCGGCTCGTCCAAATACGGTCACCCCGGGCTCCAAAATAGCAAGATGGAGACGGCTAATATCCAAATTGAGGCTTTAGAGCGGGAGTTCACAAACCAGTGTGTGATGTCACTGTTGGTTGCCGCTTAGAGGAAAAAACTTAATTTATACTTTTTCACAAAATGGCTACAGGAATACCCTGAACTACAAAGATTTAATTTAGAGACTTCTTTTCCCCATTTTAACGTCTGCGTCTAACAGTCAGGTCCTGAAAGTCAGTGACCCTCCTGCTCAACTCCCGACTCCCTCCGACCCTCAACACCCTTTCTCTGACCCATTCTCACACTCACACACTTTCCAAGATGATTCATTTCAGAAAACAGGGACCCACTTTTTCCCCCCTCTGGAGAAACGGCTGTCATGTTAATTAACATCTGACCACTTTTCAGGGACATCCGTTATTAGTCTGTGACCGCACAAAGAGGCGGAGTGGAAAACAAATAAAAATGAAAGAGTCACTCGTGTTTGACTTTCCCCGTTGCCGCTCTGTGTTTGAGTATGAGTTTCTAATATATCGAATTTACTGGTAGCTGTCGGTGGCTGAGATTGTTCAGCCCGGAGGATTCCAGATGAGTTAGTTCACGCTGGGTACATGTGAGCAGGCATACTTTAAATTTCCATGGAAATGGTGCAGTGCCACTGAGCACAAGTTGAAACCTGTAATAGCTCCATATTGTACAAACAGAGTTCATCCATCGGGTATATTTCCGCATGTGCAAATTAGAGTTAAATAAATAAGTACACCAGGGTGGTGAACAAAGACCTGGTCTCTCTCTGCCCATTATAATGCCAACGCGGTGGGCCGGCGGATCAAGACTCGTGTGACCGTTCAGCTGACATGCTGAGGGCCCCACGACATTTTTCTAAGCAATTGGGGGCTTTATTAGCAGGATCAGAGGGTTTTCTCTGAACTTTAATCTGATAATTGGCTTCAAATTCAAACAAGCCATCTGAGCCTTAAAAACAATAGAATGAACTTCTCATAACAGCCCTGAAGCTGTTGACCCGCTGCAGGCCGGGCCCTCGTTACTTTGAAACCACAGAAACAGAAACCTTTTCAGAAGGCAGGTCTTTAAAGAGCAGGACCGGCAACACAAAGAATGTCCCCTTTCTCCTCTCCAGCTGGTGCCTCAGAGTTTTATGTCCCCCTTTTTTTTTTTTTCCATCCAGATATATTTATTGCTCCATCCCTTTTCATAACAGCCCTCCAATCCCATCTGTCTGTCCTCTATCTCTCCTCATCATCGGATCAAAACAGATGAGATATTTTCCACATTTCATTCCTCGTGTTGTTGCAGCACTCCACAAAGAACTTCATCTGTGCCAGAAATTACCTTTTCAGACGTAAGATTTTCCTCTCTGATAAATATCTCATCGTCCTGTTGAGCAGATACCCGTCCAGCCGTTGGTCCCTGGTTATCCTGCAGGGCCACGTGGGTACGTATTAAGCCTGACTTCCCACTCGGCATGATGTCATTTCAGTTTGGCTCCACTAGCTGTAAGAGGAAAAGAAAAAAAAAAAAGGAAAACACAGTTAGCAAAAACAGAACTAAGGAATGCAAACTGAGTTTGATGAAATCCATCAGCAGAGAGGTGGAGAAAAAAAGATATTAGGCCTCATATCTTTAACCAGTCTGGACAGAAAGTGTAGGGAAGGAGTCTGATGCTGAGATTGGAAGTCATCCCAAACGGTATGCTGTCACTCCAACCTCTGGCCTTCTTAAACAACCATAAAACATGTCTTTGGCCTGGAGATATGGAGAGGAGAGGGGCATCTGCTGTTTTAATCAACTGATATAATGGCTGCAACAGGAATCTTGGTTCCAAGGGGCAAAATAAATCCACTTATTACTATTTTCCCATAAATGTTTATTGATTTTTGACACTTATCAGCATCAAATTACATCACGGATAACTGCTTTTGCAAATATTATTTCTTAATGAAGTGTTGTTGATGAAAAATAGTGAAAGATTGGGTGTAAACTGGCATATACAGTATGTTACTATTTGTACTGGATACAACTGAGACCAAAACCCTGTAATCTTTGACGCTGATGTTTATTTTTAGTTTCATTTTTGACCACTTATATTATTCTTGCAACATTATTCAAGGCCCTGAACAAAGGTGGACCTGGAAAACAATACAGTCCAACAGGGAAATTAACAAAAGCAAATACATCTTATGTCTTCAGTTTCTCATGAAAAAATTCTTTTCGAAACATTTTCCCAGTTTGATGAAAAGATCTGAGCCAAAATATGTGATCTGGGCAATTATAAATTATACCAGAAGGGGGAAATAACTCAGGGAATGCTGGGAATCATGAGAGCAATGAAATGTTCTTGAGACCAGAGATAACACAGAATTGTCCCTCCAATTGTCATCAATCAGCAGTGAAAGCGTCGAGCCACCCGGCTGTTAGACAAAGTGGAAAATGCACACATGTGAGTGTCGAGTGTGAAGACAGGCCGGCTGACTGCATCACACCAATATGGTTTGAATATGAGGAAATCATCAAAAGGGGCTCTGATAGCTACACTGCGCAGGCGACTGCAATCCATCTGACCACAAAAGCTGGATCCCACCTCCTAAAACCGTTTCCGTGGAGGAGACGCAGACAAAAAGCATTCAGGTCATTTGAGAGGAGGAACAGATCCGCTGTAAAGGACTCGGTAAACAGACCCAAATATTTACAGCCTCACAGTGAACATTCCCACTGACACTCCTCTCTGTGAGTCTCTGCTTCATGCACAGACACAGTGGAGTTTCAATAATGAATTTGACACTCAAAATATACACCTCTGTATCCTCACTTGACCCTTTAAGTGTGTTACTCCGTCAGCTCCCTGCTGACGTAGGAAAAGTCAAGATTTTACCAAACCTTCCATCACATTTGACCAGATGGCTTTAAAAACACAACAGTATTTTTACGACAACACACAACTGTAATCACTAACCAAAGCCATGCCTAGTTCTTTCATATCAATTCATCTAATTTGTGGTATAATGGATCTTTAAAGGTGCATTCATTGATATTTTTTTTTGTCCAAGGGGCAACATAACAAGCTGATAACACAAAAATACACATATTTCCAGGGTTCGAGCTGTGATTGGAAATCAATTAATTCCCCTTTCAAACATCCAGCAGTTAAGAGCAACATTAGCATCAATTTCGGTGTTTGTGTTTCTGGCGACCTCACAAATATATTATACAGTATTAATCCTTCTTTCAGTGTTATTTGTCAGATAAAATATCTTGCTCTTTAGCTTGCTAGTTGCTTGAACTGTCAGTTATTAGGTCACTTCTTTAGCTGAAAACACTTTCCTCCATTGATAAAGTTACAATCTCCGAGATCTCTGTTTCGTTCTCTTTGGCAGCACCAGTGGTGATAAGCAGTTATTGCAGCTGTTTTGTGTCCCAGAGACCCAAACAGTGTCTCCTGTCTGACATCATTTCTTTTTCTTTTGGATTTGCCCTTGTTTTAGAAGTTTCAGTGTTTGCAGTCATTAATCTTTTCTTTGGTTGTCGTTGTAACTGATTACTTGCGATGTTAGCTTCATCTTCTTCATTCGTATGCCGCCGCTTCACACAAGTGATTTCAAAAGGAAGCCTGTTGCACTACTTCAGCCCGTTCTCATTCTCAGGGTGTCAAATACTGCCGTTTCGGTAAAGCTGCTGGCATGACAGAACAGCACACAATTTACATACATAAACTTTTTCGCACTTTGAGACATTTGCATTCTCACAGACTTAAACACCTGTGGCCTGGGTGAGAGTACCGTGTTTGATCCATTCAGCATCCCTAACCTCACTCTTTATTCTCCGTCAGATGACCTTCTTCAAATTGGGTAGTGAAAGCACTGACGCCAAAGCCTATATTTCAACCCAAACCATGATCTTTTCTTAACCCTAATCACGTGGTTTTGGTGCCTAAACCTGAGGCATTTTGTGCTTCTCTTTGTGAAGCCAGTAGGCTAAGATAAAAACATGAGTATGATGCCCTGGGATGAGAACAACCACCAGTGATGTCACCCGTTTGTTTGTGAACTGTTGTTCTGAGGCCTTGAGTTTGGTGTTTCGGCCGTTGCCATTTTGCTATTCTGGATTCAGAAATGACCATATTTGGACGAACTGGAGACGAGCGAGTGGTAAATCTGACCCTATATCTGAGGACAATATGCCTCGCCCACCTATAACAGAAACCTGACTGCACCACAGACCTGTCAATCAAACAGACAAATCCCAAAACATATCTCTGTTTGAGGCCTAATATCTAATTAATGATGGGGTTATTTTCAGATGGACCACCATAAAACTAATAAAAAGATTAGACTTAAGCAATTGACACCATAATAACTTCTGACAAAATAATTACTGACTTTGTATTTCATGAGAGAAGTTGAATTGGATACTACGGAGCCGGAGTCTTTTTGGAGCCAACCCCTAGTGGCCCTCGGTGGTATTGCAGTTTAAGGCACTTCCGCATTGGCCTAATTTTTTAGACCTGCAAGTTATGTCCACTTTCATATACAGTCTATGGTCGCCACACAAAACCAAGCGCAATCAATTTGCAATTCTGGTACAACAATGTCTTTTAATAGTGGACCCCAGGCTCAGTCACCAATCTGTTAAATCATCAGCGATAAACAGACATTTGTTAAGAATAAAAATCTTTGAGATTATTACTTTAATGCAGAATATTTGGTTTTATTTGTGAGTGTTTCACCTCAAACTTTAGTTGCGATACGATTTTACTAACCAGCCTTAAAATAAACCTTTAATTTTTACACAGGTTTGCCTTCAGAAAAGAGGATTACACAGCCCTCCCTCCAACAAACTAAAGTGTCCTTTGAGTCACCATGTAAAAAGTGTAAGTGTAGTTTGATAGCCACTCTCCGTACTCTCTTGTACCACAGGGAACAATATACCGAGGCTGACGGTGTACCCGAGTCCTGAATGGAATGTTCTGGAATGTTCTGGAACGTTATCACCGCCGTTCTTTGCTCCTGACAAGGACCCAGAGAGGACCCACCCACGGGAACAGCGCGGTTTGCCGGGTAACGAAGAAACCCTGATAACGACCACAGTGTGGTGTGTTAGCTGAGGAGACGAATCCAGACAGAGTGTGTGTACAGCGACCCCGGCCCCCCAAACACAACAAGGAGCACCTTCGACGAATGAAACCACTCATGATCAGGAGCAACAACCAGGACTGGACTGGACCAGCTCTTCAGAAAAACGTCACACGTTTTCAGTGACTACTGACTGTTTTCACATGATTTACTAACTCGGACAGCCCCGTGTGTAAACTAGTAAGGACTAACAGTATGTTAAAATAAAATAGTAAAGAGCTTACGTCAGTAGAAATCTTGTCTCTTTGAAAATAAAGTGTTGAATGTCCCAGAACTTTCTTCAGCTGAATGAAAATAATGTTAGCAGATATTCCACTGGCAGCCAGTTCAGTCTCTTGGATAATCAAGTAAAAAAAGATCAAGCCAAATTTAATCAAATATCACATTTATCCACAACAAAAGATGAACAAAGGCCTACACAACACCCAACAGGGTTAAAATAAATCAAAAAGACTTGAAAAGAAATAAAGGATTAAAACTAAATTAGAACAATGTCAAACAAAACAACACATGAGGATATACATGATATACAAGAGCAGTAAATTAACACAAAAGATTAATTAATATTAAAAATATACTTAAAATTAAAATTGGGCCTTATCAGGATATGCCAATGAGAACAAGTAGGTTTCAATATTTATTTGAAAACTGTTAGCGGTGAGAATTCAATCCATTATATTTGGTCTTTTCTTCTTTGTACTACCCAAGAAGGTCTGGACTACATATCATATCATACCTATCATATACATATCATCACATCTGGACTATCAAAATTTACTGTATTTGACAACCTCACACCTGCAAAGAGAACAAAACTGCAGTAGAAAACATCATATCACTCCTGTTGTGGCCTCTCTTTACTGGTTACCAGACAGTTTTAGTAGATTTTACTGTAAGGTCAAATGAGATCAAACTTCAGGATCAGTGTCATTGTTTAAACCATTTCTTAAAACTTTTTAAAAAGCATTTTATCAAACTTAACTCAACGTTTTCAATTCCATGATGTTTCATGTATTTTATTAGTTAAATTTCATTTTATGATGCAAACAGCTATTGCTTGAAAGTGATCGTGCATTCATAAGTTTATTTGTATGTTTCTTATTTTATTCTGTCATGGTATTTCTTTAATCAACTCCAGAGTTTGCGGCGGTGGTGGCTTTCCTCCTCGATGCTCTGCATGAGGTTGGCGAAGGCGAGCCAGACGAGCTGCGAGGCTGCCAGGTCTCTTCGCTCTGTTCTTATCTGCAGCTGCTAATCCTCGCAGTAACATGCAATATTAATTTGGTGACATCACTCCACTGCAAAACACCAAAGTGTTGTAAATAACAGCTGTCAGTCTCAGTAAGCAGACACTTCCTTTGAAATATCCTAAAGAACATGTCTGAATAAAGACAAACAAGACCATCTTTCACACCTAAACACGCCTCATCACTCTTTCCAACAAGCAAATTAAAGTTCCTAACGAGGGCTAAATGATCAGTGCATGTGTTGAGCTGTTTGAACTGCATTCCCACAGGTAAATTAAAGTATTTTCCACTGCTCACCTCTCGCCCACATATCTACTGCAGGGAGATTTATCACTTGCACAGCTCTGGATGAGGAGCTGAGCAAGCCAATGGAGTGCAGTGGAAAACCTCTAACAAGGACAAGAACGTGGCATCTTTAGCTGCATTCTTTCCTTCATCAGGAATTCACTGAGGTTTGGCCATGCATTTTTTTGCTGGAGCCTTTTCCTGTTCGCCTGGGAATAACAAGGCTGTCCAGTTCGTGTCCCAGTGAGCTTTGAAGAGAGAAGCAGGCTTCAGAGCTGTCCAAGTGCTCAGGGCAACTCCTCACCCACAGTTTAATCCTTTAAACACTGCATATCACACAGAAACAAAGCGAGCCCTCCCCCCACCACCACCACCACCACCACCCCCCACCAGTGTCCGAAACAGGCCACTGAAAGCCACGCAACTCATTTTCCGAGAATAATACTCTCTATGCAGATCAGCCACAAGCTTGGGTTCAGGGTTTTGTCCCCATGACTGGTTCTCCTTTCAGCTACAGACACACTGATGAAGCAATGACGCTCATAACTGGATTCCAGCATGGCACATCTCTGCTCTGCAGTCAGCTGGAGTTTATTGTTTTTGACCAGCATTTAATCCACGGCTGATTGGAGTCTATAAATTCAACAGACAGGAGATGTAGCAGAGATTTACAGCTCCAAAAAGACATCAGAGCCGTGACGAAACATTCCAGCGACAACTGTTTAATTGTAAACTTATCTGAAGGTTACCCACAGCCAGATGAACAAAGAGCTCCGAGGACACGAGCGAACTGTGAATCTGTGATGAAGCTTTGCAAATGCATGTCTGTTTATAATAAAACGATAGAATCCAAAACACCCCACACAAATCCAAAGAAAACTCTGAGGAAACACCAGGGATGCAGATTGGAAAGAGACTCTGAGAGATGATCTGTGCCAGTAAATGAATGTCACAGCCACCCCCACCTGTCCTGTTGTTCTTCCCTCATCAAATATCTTTTTAAAAGGGAAAAAAATGGGGTTAAAAAAATAATCAATCAAATATTTATATAACACCTTTCAAACAAATGGCTTCACAAGCAATTGACAAAATGTAAGATAATGAAAATGAATTTAGAGACTAATACACACCAAAAGAACCAAAAACCACAAAAGTCAACAAAGAAAACAATAAAAGAAGGTAGTTAAGACAATACTCAAGCAATAAACACAACAATAAAAATAAATTGATTCCGGTAAATAAGTAAAATGTAAACAAAATAAAAGAGAATGATAAAGAGTAAAATATGAGTAAAACATAATGGAATACAATAAAAAAAAAAAAAGTGATAATAAAAGCCAGACTGAGAGGTTTTTAGTTTATATTTAAAGACATCAATGTTTTTGGCTCCTCTCAGATTCTCTGAAGGTTTTTGGATCTGAGGGGCCTTCTTGGTTCATATGGGGAAATTATTTCTGAGAGGTCGTCTGATATGAGCCTGACTCTGCCCGACAATCGCTCACAGATTCAGTCTTCACTGTGATTATAGTGCCTTCAAATGAATCTGGTGAGCTTGTAGTTACGACATAGGAAGTCGTGTGCACGGTATTCGTGGCATTCAAGTAGTAAAGTTGTACGAACACTATTGCCAGGCAACAACAACATGGACGGTGTCTATAAGCCACAGAGGCTACATATTAAGAAAGCTAGCAGATGGATAATGTAATGCAGGAAAAGCAAAATGAAAGATGAGGCCATTAGAACGTCAACATTTACACTCAGACGTATCATTAAATTATAAAGAAAAACAATTACAATATATTAACTTCAAATCCAATGACAAAATGAACTTCCATGGCCTCCTTTTTTCCCTGAAATGTCAGAAAACACTCCACAACTCATGAACTTAAGCTCCAACTTTGTGAGTTGTGGAGTGTTTTCTGAAACTTTTGAGGTCCAAGGTTATGAAAAGCAACAATAGGGCTGCGTCCACGTGGACTCTTCTCATAAGCAGGTAACAAAAGAACCAATTTGAAGGCAACAACAGTCCATAAATGTTCACATGAAGGTTCGTTCACTCACTCTATAGGTTGGACCAATCGGCAACCAGTGAAGGGGGCTGAGTGCAATGACGTGGTAGTAGTTCCAGCAATGATGTAGGGCTTCAGCGAGCTACATACGGTATATGATGGTCAATGCCGATTGGATAAAGGCTCCCCCAATGGTTTCAAAATTAACCCGAGGTCCGCACTGAGTAGAATGCAACGCCTGGAAACAAATGGAGCAAGGCCGGACCCATATATGCGTGCAGTAAATTTGGATCTGTAATACCAGGCTAGTCTGGTGCAAAGCCACGTAGTGCTTTCTAAAAGTATTCTAATCAATACAAAAACAAACAAGTAACCAAAGTAAAAACTTTGAAATGGATGAAATGTGTGCTTCAGTCAGAAAGGGGAGGAATGTACTTGTTTGTTAACAGTCCCTTCAGCCTTCACTATCCTCTCCCATCTCACGCATTAATCGTAAGGGAAGTGGCTGTTGCGTAATTCTCGTAAAAAAATTACAACCCATGTTAATCACTTTGGATCCACTGCTGCAGCTCACACTGATGCAATGCGATCGACATCTCATGCCAATTGTTCCTGTTTTTCAGTGAAGCGTGTGAGGCAGCCCAGACGTTTGGCGGCTCAGTGCCGACAGCAGGACAGGTGACAACAGAGAGAGACAGAGAGAAGCACACGAGGTGGCCAAGGCCTGATCTCAGCTAAGACGAGGCTGGGCTGCAGCTGTGTGTCCTCACGTTCAACTCCCATCTAGATCCAGATTAGTAACACTATTACTCAGCCAAGACCTGCTCCCACTGACACTTTGACTGTGTGCACTTAGGTGTACATTTACACAAGGCTGAGCTGCTTGTCTCTCTGCTGATAGTATCCATTTATCCATCTATCAATGTCATTGGTTATAAACAGCTGTTTTCACTGAACTCTATCCCTCCATCCGCTTTCTGTTGTCGTAACGTTTGATGAAAACATCCTCTTACTACTGTGATGAACAGTCCTGCTAAATGCAGTGGACAGTGACACTTGTTTTTGCCGTCCTCTACAGTTTAACATCTCGCCTCGTTGCCGTGACGTCGAAAAGGTACTTTAGGGTGTGTCGTACACTGTGACATCACTGTTCATGCATGTCACTCTGGATGTAGAGGGGAGAATCTACACCTCACCGTGTCTTCAGGTAAGTCCTACTCCTGCTTTTAAATTTACAGTAATGGAGCGCTGATGTAGAAGTGCACTCCAAGGTGTGACAGTGCACTGTGACATCACTGTGACATGACCGTGGCAATTAAAATCAGCCTTTAAGATTTGCTCCTCACTAAAGGTCGCAAGAAATAAATAATGTTTTCTTTAAAATCTCTCTATAAATATTTTCGTTCATTTTGCCCATCACATCAGAGCCACATTACATCTCTCCACGACTCCTACCCTGCAGTATTTGTGTTGCCGTCACTCTCTCTTCTCATGCAGGGCCCCTGCAGCCAGGAGGTGTTGTTGAATTATGAGCCTGTGACTTGGCAGGGTGTTGAATGACTGTCAACTTAAAGAGCACCAGTTCACCAACTCTGCCGCAGAACCAAAGCAACTCCATTCAGCCGCCCGGTCACCCACAACAAACACCCCGAGGACACATGGAAACCACAGAGGTTTTACTGTGAGCTGCCGCCAAGCCCCCTAATGCTTTCACTTTTCCTTTTTTTTAAATTTTTTTTTTATTTTACACAGAAATATGTGCTCAGCCATTATTTCATTTAAATCATTTCATAAAACTTGAACAAGAATGAGTGATTTTTTTCAGCATTTTGTTTTACAGCTCAGCCTTTGACAGCTGTCTACTGCACCTCGCAGGTGTAATAAGGAGCTTCTCGGCAGTAGTTTCAGGGATAAGTGCTTTACTCAAGGTCATTTCACATCTTCCAGGTGACTCTGGTGCTCTAAAAGCAGCCACTCTGTTTCACAAACACGCCTCAGAATACTGTAAATACGACAACTGATTAAATGATGAACAGACGCAGTTCAAACTATTCTGATAGTTGATTCAAAGTTTATATCATTTTTCCAAAAAAGTGCTTTAAATTACTTTAAAATATTTTCCAACATTTCACCTTTAGATTATTGACAGTACAAAATAAAATAGGGAATTTTCTTTCAATTTTTTTTTACCCATTTCTTAACAAAGCAATCAATAAAAAATACTATCCGCATGGTAATTGATAATAAAAATTGATTTTAGTTGCCCTACTTAAAAAATGTAGAGTCCTTATATCACATTTGCACTTGTAAAAAGCAGAAGCAGTGGAGACTGTGCTTAACTCAGAGTCTTCACGCTATTTCCCATCTAAATCATATCTGTCTCTTCCTGTGAATGAAACAAAAATATGGAAACAGTGAGCGAGTTAAGGCACCACAAACAGTGTGAACCTGCTGCTAATAAATCACAACCATGACAGCTCTGTAACAATGGACTCCACCTGACCTTTCCTTGTTGCTGCTCTCAGCACCCGAGCTGCTGCTGCTGCTGCAGGGTGGTGTGAGTCTGAGTATCGGTACAACTCAGCAGGGCTAGAGGCAAAGAGCACCGCTCTCTCAACACAAAATGAGGAGAAAAACTAACATCAATCGCTTCTAGCTGCACTTCAGAGTATTCTTTATGATATCTGGCTGTTACATGTGACAAAAAAAATCTCCTGTCACCGGAGGATCAGACAGTTTGACGAAGAGCACAAAAATAAAAAATAAAAAAGACCCAAACAAGCTGAAGGCAACAGAGGTGGTGTCTCTTTACCGAGTCGTGCTGTTTCTTTTATAGAGTTGCTCAGACATCATGTGACAGACAGATGGAGCATTAAGTCGTGATTCACACAGACTGTAGTGACCAAGCATGATGAAGGTTTTAAAATACACGAGAGAACAGAGGCGGGGTAGGGAGGGGGGGGGGGGGGTCTGAAACTCTCCTCTGTTGTAATATCTCAGCCGGCCTCCTCCTTCACAGCTTGTTCCTTGTGAGGCTTATATAAAGAGACGTGGGACTTATTCCACCCTCTACTCTTTATTTGTCCTCCAAGTTAAGACTTTCTCACTCTGTCCTCTTTCTTCCACTTTGGCTGGAATGCTGGGAAACTCTGAAACATATCCAACCGTGTCATTCAAGTCAAGCAGGGTAGAAAGTTAACATTCAGAGCCGTCTCTGCGGCCTCAGCGGCTCCCAGCTCTCCTTCATTTGATACTCTCTCATTGAGTTGCAAATGGGGTCAAATTCAACTTGAAAGAGGCAGAAATGCTGCCGGAGAAGGAGACTACAAGACAGGTTCCCGACAGTCTGGGTGTGAACGCACACAAGTCTCCTCCGACTTTTGTGGTTTGCTTTGTGTATCTAGAGATGTTGCAGCAGCAGCAGTCTGGGCATGTGCAACATATTTGCTGCGCCCCACATGGTAAACGGCGCATGGGAGCGAGGCCAGGTATCTTAATCCCCATCACCCTTGGGATTCCCCACCAAGAGATCCCATTAGTGAGGATAAAAGCTGTAATGTAGTCCGGAGAGGCTCGGTGGACTTGTGGTGCGCTGCAACCCCCACAGGCCAGCAATGACCTCCATCTGATCCCTCACTAACTGGAATTACAGGTCCGGCTCCAGCAGGCAGTGTAAAAGAGCAATGAACTGGAAAGCATTTTGATGTCCTAATGAACAACATACACACAGCAACAAGTCCAATAAGGGGCACCTATAAATTTGAAAATCGCAGCAGTGTTTGCAGATCCCGCGGAAACCGCCTGTAACTCTTAAACGCTTGCAGTGAGATGAGAGGAAATAGTTTCAAAACTAAAGTTGGCTGTTTGGAAAGATGCAGCAGGATGCCACAGTGTTAAAAAACTGGCAGACACTGTGTGCCCACATGTGTTTTTAAGACAGAAAAAGTGGCTCTTTGTCTTAAAAATTTAACTTAAAGGAATCTGAAGGGAGGAAAGTTGTCCACATTCTTCTCAGACATACAGTACAGCAGTGCATAGACCTGGGTCAGCATCTGGTGTCACTGAGCAATAATCACACACGATGTGAACACGAGAAATAATTCAACAACTAGATCCGGAGATCAGAAAATTTGTTCACTTTAATGATGTCTGGAGAGCGATCAGAGCGGGTGTTGGACCGTGAAAGCGAAAGAAATCGGACACACCTGAACATAAGTTGCAAACTTCACCCTGAACGTAAACAAGGGATGAAAGGAAAAGATCATGAGTCGAAGCAAGCGGAAACCGTTGATGATCAATTTGTATGGGGTTACCCCGATTACACTAAATGTGATGATGGCGTAATGAGCCCAGCTCAGGTTGCAGGTACACAAATTTAACAGCAATGAGCAGGCGGCTGTGAGTAACGAGCGAGTCTGAACGACTCTGGCCTGCATTTACTTGGTTTTGGCCTCGGCTCTGTGCGTAATTACTTTAGTATGTTTCCCCTCATAGTTTGTGCTTTTCGTTTTATGTGAAATAAAGGAAGAAAGTTTGGTCGAAGGCCAGTCCCCTCCAGTGACCGCTTGTCCTGACTAAACAATGAGGACACAGTTTCTGGAGCCAAGAGGAGAAATGTTAAGTGTGAAGGAAGGATTTCTGATGCTTATGTTTATCATCTGTGAGGTACGTGCCCCAGCGAAGGTTACTGCGACCCTTCTCGTTTTACGATCATGTGTGTAGATGTTCGTGTAGTAAAGTTACACCGAGCTGATCGCTTCTTAAAACTTTTTTTTACTGCTGCTGACACTTTTGACCTTTTAGGCACCTGTTGAGTTTTGACTTAGATAATAATTTTGTCAAACACTTACATCACAGCCTGCAACATTTGTATGAGTCGGCTACTTAGTATGCACAAGCACTGGGATCAATAAAATACTTCCTGGGTACCGTTATCTACAAATGTATTAAGATATGGAGTGAGAGGACAAAACGTTAGAGACTAAGGTCGCAACAACTTTGCGTGATATTATTTAAATTACTTAAATAAATTACACTTGAACTCTTTAGTCAAAATTACTCATTAACTGTTTAATTGTATTGAACTGCAGTTGTGTTATCACAGGATAATTAGGTGAACAGTGCTGATATATATTTCAAAAACATGTAGACTAATCCTGGAGGCTGTCTCTTCTTACAGTACAGTTTATTTCCAGGTCCCTCGCTCTAACTGCAAAGTTATTACCCTCTTATCCCCCTCATATCTACGAGCGCATACGACACCCTTATTATGTCATTTGTATGTCATATATGGAGTGTAATTTTCAAACTGTAGCATTAAATTGTTGGCTCCAAAATAAAAATCCCCTGACTTCTTCACAGATTATTTTAACATTATGTTACAGTAACTTCTAATTTAAGCGAGACAGCGGGGGACACATAAAAGGGAAGGAAACACCTGCACAGAGACATATGCAGCAGGAAGTACACCTGCATTTTAACAAAGGTCACTTATGCTGTGCTGTGGTGCTTCTATTGTAAGTATAAAGTGATGATAATCTGCATTAAAAAAAAAAAAAAAGGCCTGAATTTACTTTTGTGGTGACTGGAAACACAAAAGTGTCACTAGTTTCCTCAGATATTTCACACAGCAGCAGGTCACATGTGTTTCTGGTTTGTCGTATTGAATAAATGAAACAAAAACTGGTACATTTTCCGTATTAGTTTACTGTGTGAGATATTAATGATGAAAACTTCTGGTGTGAGAAGGGTTTTTCATTGTACTTCAGCAGCATCAGCAAAGTAGCACAGGTTATATATGATGTTTGGATTGTTTTAGGAGATTTTTGAATCACGGTTCCTCTGAAAATATATATATTTCTACACCGTGATGACAAACCAAAGACCAGACTAGAAGTGATTTTATGATGTGCAGCACAATGGACTAACCATACTCAAATATCTGACATTTAAGACTTGTTGGGTTTAAAACTGAATATTCACTGATTCTCTTGAGTCATACGTGTAGTGACGAGCAGCATGGTGACCTCCTGACGTTGTGCTAAAAGTGTGAAAATTCAGGTCTGTCAGTTCTGTGCACGAGTGCAAACATGCGATGTGCAGGGCGGTGCACAGGGTATGCTTTGTACACAGGTCAGAGGTCAGAGTTCATATCTGTATTGGACCGCAGGAATTTTTGAGCACAAAGGCAGGAATAGTTTTACTCCCGTGGTGCTGTTGTGATATATAAAATCAAGTCTTCATGACTATCATGTAAAAATGAAGAAGTCATGAGATTTTGTCATTTTGGAGCCAGAAAGATTAGATTTTTGTCGTAGAAATATTAAATCTTCATCCCCCACTCCACATAAATGCCGACAGAAGTCTGGGTTTTTATCTCGTGTTTGAGGTGTCTTTCGGCTTCTCCCTCTGTCGTACACAGAGCTGATATTGTTGTCAAAGCCGTGGCTCTTTTACAGCGGCACGTTACAAGAAACTGGGGCCCATCTGGTGAAATAAACGGTCAAATAAAAAGAGGTTAACCGGCCCCTCCCTCCGCCCGTCCTGCATGCTTCTGTTACAGCTCAGTTATGGAAACACTGAAGCTAAAACACTTCCTGCTCCTGCACACACACACACACACACACACACACACACACACACACACACACACACACACACACACACACACACACACACACACACACACACACACACACGCACGCACGCACACCTAAGTCCATGTCCCCCGGCCCTCCTGGTTTACGATCCCATCATTTGGAAACCGAGACCCACATAAAGCAGTGTCGTTTTCCCAATTAGGAGAAGAGAGGAGGGCTGGAGATGAAGAGAGACAGCAGCAGCTTCTGGAGTCAGCATGAAAGCTGCTCATTTGCTAACACCCTGCTGGGTTAATTCAACCCCTGCATGAGTGTGTATGTTTTCACACTGGCCTACTGAACTCTTTCATTTCATGCCATCGGAGGACCTCTGGTGTGGACAAATAGACTCAAAGGAATGAACACATGATAACACACATGTAGGGTCTCACATGCAGCAAAAAAATATGAAGAAGAATAAAAGGAAAATGTTCATCTTCGTTGCATTTGTTTTGCTTTTAGTTGTCTGACTCCTGTAACTTAACCCTCGGGAGTTTAGTTTGTGAGCAGGTTATAGGCAGAAATATGTGCCAGTAGAAACTGAATTCGAATCTTTTATATTTGAATTTGAATCGCAATACTTGAGTAATTGCTTTAATAATTGAATTTGAATTGCTCAACTTGAACTTGAAATTTTAGTTTGAAACTGAATTCCAATAAACTTGAAACTGAATGTTTAATTCTGAATTTGAATTAATTTGCTCTAAAAGCGCATTTAAATGTCACTGAAAATTCAATTCAGTTCTCACATTTCAAATTCAGTTCATGAAATTCAGATTCAGTTTGCGTCTCACATCTGGGTCTTTGAGGAAGAGCAATCGAGAGCAGACTCACAGATCCGTATTTAAACAAAAAACACCATCAGCCCGTTGTATCTGCTGGTGTGTTCACAGCTGGTTTTAATATATGAGAAACTGGCAGATAAGAAAAAGGTCAGAAGAAATAGAGGGAAAGCGGGATTTGGAGCATTGCATACCATGACAGAACATAACACATATCAGAGCCACTGTTGATTTAGGCCTTCAGTTATTTTCTCTCAATCGATTCCAGTCCAGATGCAGAAAAACAGAGAGCCAAGGCTCTGAAGACACCAAACAAATAGGATTTATTCAAATCTAGATCTAGGTTAAGCTCCTCAACTACAAACCATGTGTGTTTGGAACATTTCTTCAGAAATGTTTTCCACTGATCCAACCATCCAAACCAATATCCAAAGCTGCGTCGAACACGTTATGTGTTGCTGTTGTGAGGCAGCTTAGCTGTTGCTAGTTTTACGCTAAACTAAGTTAATTTCCTCTTTACATTTGAAAGAGAGATTTAAAAAAACAAAACAATAAAAAAAAAAAACTTTCAAGTTAGAAAGTGCTGTAAATAGTACAATAAAGTAGTATGCAGAATCCCGATATGGTCAATTCAAATCAAATTTTATTTAACTATATAGAGATGACTAACTATAAACACACCTGCGGGAGAGAAAGTCTGCAGAATGCAAGTGATGAAAGAGGGATAGAAACTACAAACACCGCCGCATTACAAATAAAAATCGTTCCTGTGAAAGTTTTGAGGAGTGATTTAAAGGAGATAAAGAGTCAGTTATAGCTTGAGTTGCTCAGGTAAAGCCCTCCACAGTTGCGGGACTCTTAACAGAAAACGCCCGGTTTCCTTTTGTAGCGAGGTGAGCAGAGCAAAAACGTTTTATTTTCCAGAATATCTCAACTGTTCGCTTCATTTCGAGCTTCAAAGTTTATTCTTGCACTGCAGAACGGCAGCAAGGAAAACAGATCACACCTGAAGGTAGTAGCTGCACCTTTCGATCCTTATCACGTGATCTCCCTCAGAAAACATGAACCTCCACGCGAGATTAAGACATTTGAAGTTCAACTTTTAGGCTCGAGACAGACAAAAAGTCCTTAAGGTGCTCAAAAAAAATGACGTAAATGTGAACATTAAAAATCAAAGTCAAACATTCAAGTCACTAAAACGCAGTAAAGTTTCTGTCATGAGGTGTATAAAGTGTGTGCGTCACCAGTAAGACATGAGCAGAAACGTGCCAGGCAGCTGGTACGGTGTAGAGATGGTGGACAGAAATCTTCACACAAGCTCTTTACCATCTGTTCTGGAGCTTTCTATCATATGACCTTCATCAACAGACTAAGTTTGCCTACTTGTCGGAGAAATATAGAAGGTCAAATTAATTATCAATATTGCCTTGAAAGCACTTGTTAAAAGTTCCACCCAGACTCAAGAAAAGTGTATTTGAACTAGCTCATCTGGAGCTTTTGACCACATCACATGACCTTCATCAGCAGATGGAGTTTGCCTACTTGTCTTGGTAATATAGATGTTCTAATTACTTGTCAGTATGTTCTTAAAAGTTGATGTTAAAAGTTCCTTCTAGACTCAAAAAAAGTGCATTTAAAGTAGCTCTACAGGAGCTTTTGACCAGGTCACATGATCTTTGCATGTTCCTTTAAAGATACTGTTCATATTAAACAGCTTGCAGACACGATGCCACATTGTCCCTTTTACAGGAATAAAACACTATGAGGCTGAGTGGTGCTTCACAAATCAGTACTACTACTTGTACTTGAGTACAATTTAACTGTTGCAGTACTTTACTCCATCAGGATATTCTCTGAACAGCTGGACACACCGCAGCCAGAGTGGGAGTTAAGTCCTCCGTATCAGGTGTGTGTGTGTGTGTGTGTGTGTGTGTGTGTGTGTGTGTGTGTGTGTGTGTGTGTGTGTGTGTGTGTGTGTGTGTGTGTGTGTGTGTGTGTGTGTGTGTGTGTGCGTGTGTGTAGGGGTGTGTGTGTGGGGGGTAGTGAGCGGTGGTCGGACCGCAGCACACCCAAGAAACTGCCTGCACACGTGCTTTGAGTCATGTCGACCGCAGAGAGCAATTCATCCAAGTGGTGGACATTTCGACCGATTGCCTCCCCGGAGGCTCGTTTAAACACCTCTGTGGTCAGCTCCCGTTCAGACTGAACTCTGTCAAAAAAAAAAAAAAAAAAACAAAACTTCACACAGGTGGAAAACGTGAGGAGGGTGTTTTCAGCACTGCAGCAGGTTTAAAGCTCAGGGAAAGTGATGAAGATGTGAGCTGACTGCACTTTTCCTGACTGCGCTGCCAGTGTCAACTGGAAACCTGGACCTGTTGGAGCAACACGTGAGGAGCAGATCCCCGAGACAAGACCAGCAGAGAGCTG
This sequence comes from Brachyistius frenatus, assembly GCF_029030835.1. Taxonomy (NCBI): domain Eukaryota; kingdom Metazoa; phylum Chordata; class Actinopteri; family Embiotocidae; genus Brachyistius; species Brachyistius frenatus. The sequence continues at coordinate 3,845,181 of NW_027210616.1, forward strand.
CTGAAAATCCGCTCAGTGCAAAGTTACGACTCGGTTATTACAACGCTGCCGTCAGCGGTGACAGCTTGTGGTCCGTCACCAAACGGACTGCAGTTTGTTTCCTTTAAGCTTGTTCTAAGTTGTTTCCGTCATATTCAACTTTGAAACAGTCTTTATCTCATTATTGAAATTGTTTTTGCTCCTTTACCTTCCATCGGAGTAAAATAATCTGTAAAAACACTGTGAAGTCCTCCATCAGGCCGTGACGCCCTCATTCATGATCTCAAAGACGGACACCGCCACCTGGTGGTCAATACATAAAACTACATGTAAACAACAACATGACCGAGACGATTCTGAACATGCAGTTTAACCGTGACTGATTTCTTGCTGATCCTTGACCGGTGATGAGGGTTATGATCCCCAGTCCTCCAATTACACAGCGGGACCACCTGCTGTCATGATTTCACACTGATAGCAAATAAATCATCTCCGTGACGGCTGAGTGAACTCCATCTGATCATGTGGGGACACCACCCTGAAAAACTACACAGTGGATCCTGTGGTAAATGTTTTTTGTCAAACTACACATTGTTTATATTGGAGCCCGACAGATACCGGAGTTTCTGGGCTGATGCTGACACCGATATTGATAAATTAGCTGGACATTTTTATATATCCATTGTTTATAGTTTATATAAACACATTTTTGCAGTGATCCTTTGGATGTGGTTATCAGACACTTTTAACACTTGTGATGAAGCTATGTAATAAATTCCGAATATTCGTACAGTTTATTGTCACGCTGACATCAGTGCACTGAAACGGTGGACTTCACTGGGAATTTAATAACTATTAAAAAACACAAATAGAATATTTTCAAATTTACCTCAAGCATCTTTTTCTGCATTATGTTCTGTAAACAAGTTTTCATATTAACCACCACACAGGCTGATACTGATATATCTGTGATGGGCTAGTATCGGCCGATAAAACCAACTGGCAGATTAATCAGACTCAATATTCAATCCTAATCAGGTTTTGGGGTTGTATCATGTTCACACTAGAAGATGTTTTTTTTCTTTGTTACTTCGACGTTTCGGCGTCACCGTGCAGAATGATGAATCTGCTCACATTAAATCTGAGTTCAAGTTGTGTATTGTGTACTGTTTTGAGGACACACAGTTAAAGTTACAATATGAAACTGCACTGAGTTTAACAAGAAAACAACCGCAAAATGTTCTGCAACTATTTTGATAACTGATGGATTTTTTTTTTTTAAGTAAAAATATTTTTTTGTATTCTGGTTTACGCTTCTTGAATCTGAATATTTCCTCGTCCACTGCAAGTTAGATGTTTGGACAAACAGAGATATTTCAATGTGTTCTCTTCGAAACTGAACATGTAAAATACTCAAAGGATTAATCAGAAAAATGAATCGACAGTTTAATCCATAATATACCAATCCCAACACAGCGTCTGTCTTTGTCCCCTTCATAAAACAGTAAATCTGAATCAAGAGAAGTTGCCTTATGTAAAGATTTATTAATTTATAATACAAGCTTTTATGTAGACCACATCGCATTTTAGTTTTTACATTTATTCATACTGAGCTAAACTTCATAGCAGTGACACTGATTGACAAAAACACAAACCAAAGGACACTCAATGGAAGGAATCAAAAGGTTTTCCAACTGTTTCTGAAGAAACCGCAGCCCATCAACACTCCCAGTGCATCACTTTTTTTTTTTTTTTTTTTTTTTTAAGACCACATGCCCTCACTAGTCCTCATACAGTATGCCACGTGCATCACACACCCTCAGACACACTCGCACACAAACTCACCCACACTGAATTCAACAAATACCTATACACAAGATAAAAATTGATATATTTAAATTTCAATATTAATGATATTACTGAATTCCACGATAAAAGGCAAACGAGAAGTAAAGACAGCATCCAAATGAAAAGGAGGTGAAACACCACCAGAACCCCTTCATGCAGGGGGGGAGAAAATCTCCATCTGTCTCATTTTTAGTGTCCAGTAGAGGAGGGTCTCACGCCGACGCCGCTCCTCCTTCCCATCTTCAACTGCTTCTTCGGTCTGCGTTTCACTGGCCCGCCGTGTCGGCTCCCGTGACGAGGGAGCATCGACAGCCTAGTCGATAAAATCTCCACCAGAGGTGCGAACGAGAGACCCGATGGCACCGAATCCTCTGACTACATCTTTTCAAGCCTCACTGGGGAGTCTGTTCCCGTTCCTCCAGGAACCTTCGGGTGTTTCCACAGCTCTCCCTCATAAAAGTCTTTTCTGCATTGGTCCACTGTCGGAAACACAATGATGCAGGTGTTTGGCACGAAGGCCACCGGTGCCGATACAGACCGAACGGTTCAGTTAGTGGGGCGCAAACAGTCTGAGGAGGATGGGACGTTTTCTACCACGTGGGGGAATTAAGGTCTGTTCATCTGACCAGAACAAAAGAAAAAGCCGTGAGGGAAGAGAAGATGAAACACAATAAACACTTCAGTATTAACAAACTGGTTAAGCGCAATGAGAGGGTTAACACCATTCAGTAAGACCTGGGGAAACATCCATGTGACTAGTAGGGAAGGGTTAAAGCCAACTCATCCGTTTATAGCACTTCTGTGTCCGTGAAGAGCGACAGGTTGCTTTCTCACTACGGACGACAGCTCTTTAAAACGTCTCCGGCAGCGAAGAGCCGCCCGGGAGCGGAGGTATTGTTCCATGTTGTGATCTTTAAATGAAAAAGGGTAACAACAGCAAATTACGCTGACGGTAAAAGTCCGGGGTCAGAAAAGTGAATATATTGGCACAAAAAAAAAAAAAAAAGAGCCTCAGATCGGACAAGAGTTCAACCAAAGCGGCTCCAAACAGACTTCCTGCGATTTATTCCAGATCCGCAGCTGACGGGACGAAAGGTACGAGGGAACGGAGAGGAAGGGGATGTGTGTGTATGTGTGTGTATGTGTGTGCGTGTGTGTGCGTGTGTGTGCGTGTGCGTGTGTGTGCGTGTGTGAGAGAGAGCGGTTGGGTGTTGGGGAGGGGGGTCATATCTGTTGCTTTACAAGAGAAGGCAGCAGTTGCTCTCTGTGGTTTTTTCTCTGTTCCGCTGACCTACGAAGAAAGAACAGCAGAGTCGTGAGGTGAAAACAATGAGCTGCTACATGTACCTTCATATCGACTGTGTGTGGGTTGAGGTTAGCGGCAGGAAGACAGAAGCTTCCCCGCACGATGTCCGTGACAGAAAACGGATCACACTGAGCCCACTTTACTCAGACAAACGAGTCAATCAATTACAAGAGCAGGGATACGATTACATTTCCATCAAGTGATCAGATACCACAATCCCACAGGATAACTAGTCTAGTTCTAGTAAATCATTTTTTTTTATTATTATTATTTTTTTTTTTTAAAAAGACAAAGAAAAGTCGCTCACCGTGAGAGTTGGGCTCTGGAAGAGTCTCTCTGGCAACCAAGTGCATGACGGTCGTTCGGCCCTGCGGCAGCTTTAGAGCTTCACACATGGAAATACACATCGTGATTCAAAATGCTTCTCTGTGTTTCACGGTATGACCAAATGACGGCTAATGCTATTAAAACAACAGCTGATGGTTTAGACGGGACAGTTCAGGCGTTGTTGAAAGGACGAAACTTCAGACAAATATTTGCCACCGCGGGTAGATCAGCTTTTTTGTTTCTTTGCATCTTACGAGTAGAAAAACCTTGAAGATACTCTGCGGCTTAGCACATTTATAAATGTGTCTCCACCTGAATGTAAATGTTATGGTTCAGTACTCTCTCACTTTTTATTTCCTTTTGTCTCTGTTATAAATTATTTTAGTTTTATTTCTTGTGCACATTCCTGTTTCTGTTGTATTTATTTAGTTCTTGGTGGGAATGCCGTGTTACTCATCACACATATTTGCGTATTAATGTAAACGGTCACTACTCAGTGGGTTTCCTTTTTATGAATGCAAGTTTCGATCAATCGATGAAATTCAGACTGGCAGACTATCATCTATCATCAAGACGAGGGCCGGCAGACCGTTCGCTTCACTCCGATAGAAGAGAACCGTCGGGCCAGCGTGACAGACCTCTCACTCAGGAAATATTGTTCGCTTATACTCTTTTTATAACTGTACAGGGGAATAAACCGAGCATCGGGCCGGGACTGCGAGGACAGACGTTAAACGACGCGTTTGATAAGACGCCGCGTAACCGACGGCTTCGTGGACCGCGGCTGTCGCCTTGCCGGCTCCTGCGGTCAAAGGCCAATTCATGGCTTGAAAACAGAAAGCAGACGCACACGCTTGTAGAAATGAGCTCCGAGTTTGTTGCCCTTCAGTCCCCAAGCGCGAGCAGGATTTCGGGGAAACTTGCAGCTTCCCGCAGCATTTAGACACCGTCGATGAAAAGCACCGTCAAAGTCAGGCAACGACAACTTCTAACACAAACTGACGCACATCATCTGTGCACAGTGGCGGATGTGGAGGTCTGAGGTTGTTAATGTGATGATGGCATATTGTGGTTGTTTCAGCAGGAGTGTCTTTGTACTCTTTAAATGATGAATTATAAAATGTGCAACAGTGAATCTCTTCACAGCTTCTCCACAAGATAAACGCCCATTTTGTCCCGCTGGCACGCCGACAGGCTACGACGCGTGGACGCCTGGTCTGTGCGGACCCGGTCATTCACGTCACACCCAAACCATGAATTGACCTTTGCGTTTACAACCCAACGCACAGTTTCCCGTCCCGCTTGATTTTCACGATACGACACAAATTACGGTCCGACTGCAGCCTCACAGAAGAGCGTGTGAAGGGTTTAGTCCACCGACGGCTGCTCCACTTAACACCCGTCTGACTGAGGGTCATTAATCTCGGAGCAGGTAGAGGGCGGCGAGTCCAACTGGTCAAAGGTCTGACGAGATGAAACTAATCAAATCAGGTGTTCCACTGTTTCATTTGCTGCTTACGCTGCTTTGTCTTCACTCAGCCGCTCATTTTTAAACTGCGGTCAGCCTAAGCGCAGGAACACTACTACTGTCACCATGGCAACAAATGAGTTGATGATGTCGTATGCAGAAGTTAAGCTCTGTAAGTGCAGTCTATGCTACTGCAGTGCATGTGTTTATCGTTCGCGACATTACCTTTCCTTCATTGATAATACCACCAGATGAATTCCTGCAGTTTTATTTTACACAAATTTACACAATTTATTAACATGACAAAGGAATTGCAGATCTCAAGTGGAAGTGAGGTAGTTATTCACACTTTACTGTAACGCAAACGGTCTCAACCGATTTTGTCATTTTGAAAAAGGTTTGTTCCCCCCCCCGACAGGTTGGACATCGTTTCTTATTGCGATGAAATCCCCCCGCAGAAATGATCACTCAGTAATAGGTAGTAGACGTGGACCTCGACGTGTTTTTTTTTTTTTAAAAGTGCAAACAAAAATTAAGACCGGGGTTTGGGTGACTGATTCACTCAAATGTAGTTGGGCAGGAAATTTTATTTTTCTTTCAGTTGTGCGAGGCCCATCATATTACTGCCAGGAGTTTGATTACCTACGTTGACTGGAGTAACATAAAAGTCCCACAGTGACGAGTAAATAAGTCACATGTGTCAGCATGTAAAAGTGGACAGAGGTGAGCCTGAAGGTTTCACTGTTGGCTGTCAAATAATTCTCTGTACGAGGTCCACCCACTTGAGAGTTTCCTGAGCATTTCGGCCACATACCTTGTCATTTACTGTCTGTGTGATGGTGTCTTTGTGGCGAGATGGTCTTACCTCCCAGGGTAACGTTGCCATGAAGGAAGCGTCCCTGGAAGATGAGGCGCAGTATACTGGGACTGCTCACCTGCTCCTCCTCCCACCCTGCCACAGAGAGGAAGAACAGGTGCATCACTGACTACCACCCGGCTGATACTGAAGTTCAGAGGCAGAGACTGATACAATATATTAACTTCTTTTTTTAATCAATATGTCAGACAATTGTGTGTTTTTTTTTACATAAACACGCAACAAAAATGGACTACATGTTATCGTTATACATGTTATGAGAATATTTTGTAGTCAAAACCCTTTATGCTTTAATTCAACTGTAATTGTGACTTTTTCCACATTACCTCACTACTTCATAAAAGGAATTTAAACGTTTAACACAAACAGTGCACACAAGGTTTTGATCACAGCAGTAAAGCACTATGACAAGAAACGGTCATATTACGGGTGTGTCATATCGTTCGTGGCAACATGAGTGTCATTTTTAATATAATAAAACAACTCGTATCAATTCAGACAATATTTAGAATTAATGCAACATACATCATAACAGTATGACGTGCATTATGTGCGTAACTTAAGCACTCAGACAAGCATGGCTGAAAGCTGCTACACGGTGGAGAGTTGGTTTCAGATATGGAAGCGATTTCAGGAGTGTGAAAGTAGTTTGGTTTCAAAAGTTTAGATGTGCAACGAACCAAAGTAATATGTCAATTTATACTGAATATTTAAAGGCAGACTGTTATGTTTATGCTGACATGTAAAACTTATAACATTTAATTTGTTGCAGTTGTATATGCTCTAGAAATTAAGAATAAAATAAGTTGTCGCATTTTTTTCATATCAAGAACATCATTATCTCAGAAATACACTGACATATTATATTATTTTGCCCTATCATAGAAAGTAAAACAATTAAACAATCCGTTGATTATTTGAAGAACAACTGACTGAATCAAAGACAGTCCACTTAGTAATTTAATGTTTCATGTACCTGCAGGCCAGTTCTCGAACACATGCTTGGCGATGTCTGTGGCCGAGTCGTTCGGGGAGAAAGTGAAGTCCTGCGTTTTGCCACTGACCAGGATAAGGCGGAGGTGCACCTAAAACAACAAACAAAAACATCTGAAGACCGGTCCGAAGAAATGCCGCAGCACCCAACATAAACACCAAACGTCCATTAAAATTCTTCGTGATTAGTCGTGGTGAAATCCCACCACTTCCTCTAACCTCTTCAGACATGAGGTGACCTTCAGAAGGCAGTGAAGAGACAGGCATTCCGGTCTAATTAGATTTATCCACACCAGATCTCCACCCTTTGACTGGGCGACTTCATTCACGGAGGGCTTACACTGAAGTGAGCCCCTGTTGCCAGAGACAACAAGAGATAAGGGTGGGGCTGAGGGGGAGAACACTGGCCCTTTAGTTCCAGGGCGCTGCTGCTCCTCTCCGGGCTGTCGGCCTAATGCGATAACCCCAGGTGTCCCAGACAGCTCTGGGCCATGTTATTAAATTTACATGGCCAGTGCGTAGCCCCAAGAGGGACTGGGCATATGTGTGAGGGAGGGTCTCTAACCGTGGGCCTTCCTTCAAATTATATCCTCTGGGCAACTACACATACTAACCTGTTAAATAAATAAATAAATAGAAGAATAAAAGTGGTACGTCTTGTCCAACATGCCTGTAAGGCCAAAATATTACACCATAAGCAAACCCACATGGGATTTTGCTCACTCTATTTAAAGTTAAAAAAACACAAACCCTTATTGTAAATGCAGGTCACAACTATAAAGTATACCATGTTTTTCATTACCAAAAACAGACTAAAAAAGCATTTTGTAACCCTTATATGACCAAACAGTAAAATCTAGTTCACCTGTACAGTCAAATTTAATGTATCAATATATTTAACGTTATTGTTTTCTGTTGGTTTGTGTGTTTTAAAGAAAGGAAAGCATAAACAGATAAATATGGCTTTATGAATTTAAATGTGCCTGCATATCAGTAGTAGGATGTGGTTTGGGATGTAATTTAATTTTTGTTTAATTTTTAAGGAATTTTTAAAGCTTTGATCCTAAAATATAAAAAAGTCAATCAAAGAGTTTTTTTGGACTCAATGGTGCAATGCTGGCTGAAATGAATCACCTGACCTTGATCCAAACAAACACAGGACAAGAATCTCTTGAAATGTGTTAGAAATTAAAGGAAGTTTTGCTTGGAGATGGTGAATCGTCACCAGTAAAGACAACAAGTGGATATGTGAGAGTCACAGACTTTGGACAGACTCTAAACCACAAATGTATTCAAAGCAAAATGTATCAAACCCCACTGAAACTCTATTTAGATGTTTTATTTTCACACGCATTATTTTAATGTTGCTTTTAATGTAACTTACAAATATTTAAGATCTTTTCAACATATTTAATATATTGAAATAAATTGAGGTTACATTTTTCAGTCCTAACTTTTTTAATAGATACTGATTTACAAAATAATTCCGCCTTCATGTGTTAATCATCGTCCTCCTCCCAGATGTTGGGAGACACTGGTCAACATTTTTCACCACCGCTTTATAGACCAAACAGCTAATCAATTAATTGAGGGAATAATCGACAGATTGACCTATAATGAAAATAATCGATAATTGCAGCCATACCTTTGTTCACCTACTTTACACTGCATGTACGGACAGCAGGGTAACATCACTCTGACCTAATTATTGATCCATTTTGGACCTTTGTTGTCTAATTTATGCTGATTCTTATTAATCCATCATCTCTAATTAATGATGCAGCTACTTTAATAAATGACTTTGGTATAAAAAAAAATTAAAAAAATCTTTCATGCTGGGATGTCTTTTCTGGAGGAGTCGGAGCTGACAGATGGGGGTACTTTTCCCGGACATTTGTCCTTCTTAAAAAGGTGGCACATGAACTTTCTTTGGTTCACAAATCACAGAGGAGAGAACAAAGAGACTTAACCAGGAGGTGTGACGTCAGGAGGGGGGGGCGACCCCACTGTCTGATCTGTTTACCAATACAAGCCCCCCTTGGTGGTCCTCTGACCTCCCCTCCCCCCTCTGAACTGAATAACCTCAATGTGGGGTTACATACCCATGCCATCATTAACCAGCTTTGTCGCCATCTCTTTCATCCCCCCCCCCCCCCAAAACAAAATAAAAACAAATCTGCCTGGTTACTCAGGGCAACACCCTGTGAAAGTCCTCGAGGTTCTCCAATCAAAAGAAAGACATTAAATCTTTCAAACTCTATTTATGATTTTTTTTTTTTGAGGCTTAACATGGCCACTGGAGGTTTATCCGTTCTTGATGTTGGTCAAGTTTTGTAAAAACACAGCTACCCACAAGCTAATGCCTCAGGGTCGCTGCCAAGAGAGATGATCAAATAAATCCAGCCTCAGTGTGAGTTTCTACCTGATGTTGGTGCCCTAGAGAAAACATCTGATGAGGTTTTTTGTCTAAATATAATGTAAAACAATATTCTGACAGGAAAGACATGCGCCAAGATGATTGTTTTAACGACTGCGCCTAAAAATGATTTAAAAAAATTCAATTATGTGAATATTGTTTTAAAAAAAAATGACATAAAATAATTAAAAACAGTCGTCACAATTTCTAAGAGGTAAAGGTAAGATTTTCAATTTTCATAGTGTCTCTCCAACCACCCAAAAGCTGAAATATGCTAAATTTGCAATAATTTATACCAAAAAAAAAAGAAGACCAGAGCTGCATACCTTCAATAAGATATTTATCTGATAAAACTTTTTTTTTTTTTTTTTTTTTTTTAAATCGTTGCAGATTAATTTTCTGACAGTCAGTCTTCCAGCAAAAAAACAAAAACAAAAAAAAGCTTCCCTATCATTCACACGACCAACTAATCCATAACCAATCTTTTATCGAACTCTAAATCTGCTGGTTAAAACTCCACAGTCGCAAATGTTTATCCAGCTTTTCATTGCGAAGTATTCCTGTGAAGCGACTTGCGCGTTAGACAGCCAGCTGCCTGGATCTTTTTGTCCGTCATGACTTCTGCCATCCTTTCTGTTGTGTGTCTAAATAAGTGTTGTCCATTCCTGTGGTTTAAGGGGGACGGGGCGAAGGAGGGGGGGGGGGCGGGACAGAGTTAGAGGGTACAATCAATTGGAATCTAAACCTTGAAAAGAAAGTAGGGCAACGTTTTAACTGAGATTAGACAGATGGTGTTCACGGGAACAGCAGTTACTATCCCAGCTAAGTGTTTGTGGACGTCGGCTAATCCAATACCCCCCCTCCACCTCCCTCCACACCACCCCACACACACTCAAAACTACTCCAATTTGGTGGGAAACGTATATTTAATACATTTATTCCCCCCCCCCCCCAAGATAAACACACACATACATCAAGTGTTGGTATTTTTTTAAAGTGACCCTTACTCACAATATCAAGATCCTTCTGGGTGGTCATGGCTCAGCGAGGAGGAAGGCCGTGGACGTGGAGCAGAGAGGACGGGACTTGGAGCGCTTCAGCTGCTGGAGAAGGGGCCAGAGCCCTGACACAAACAAACAACAACAACAACAACAACAACATCGTGAGGCACCATCGCGGCAGCACGTCGCTGCGGCCCACAGCTGACATCAAAACACCAACCAATCAAACATCAAAACCTGCACGCGATTATCTACCTGAACCTGCTAAAAGCAGTTCGGGGGAAGAAGCTTATTTCAGAGATTCATCTTGTTTAAAACAACAAACTTCGATGAGTTCAGAAGCTCAAGTCAGATTCCGACATTAACCTCGAGATCAGGTGATCAAAGCTGGTGGGCTAGCGTTTCCTCATTCACACAGATCCCCTCTGTTACAGCCGAGCAGCTGGCCTGAAGTCATGTATTCGTCACTTGAATGCGTCTCTCGCCCAAACCCGACACCTAATCACCGAGTTACCGTCCGGACGGATGTCGAAACAAGAGTCCTGCGAAATGTGGGGGTGCTTTAGCAATTTGTAGCTGCTGTGTTAGCTTTACGCCAGTTTCCCCCTTGCTATCCGCTGACTGACGGCGGCTTCCTGTCTTCACTAAAAACGCGCGCCGCCATTATTTGTCACGTCGGCCTCACCTGCATCTGATGAATACGATGGGATTTCGCATTCAGTTGAGTTGACGAGTCAGCTGGGCGCGATTTTAATGAGGAAAATATCGACTGCAGACGGATTATCGTGATGGTCGACTCTCGGTATCGTTGGCTTTAATGGACGGGAAGACGCCGGAAGTCAGCTGGTTGTAAACAAGACCGCACGCGCTTCTGGGAGCTGAAGTCCAGGACGAGGACAGGTCGTCCAGGACGAGGACAGGTCGTCCAGGACGAGGACAGGTCGTCCAGGACGAGGACAGGTCGTCCAGGACGAGGACAGGTCGTCCAGGACGAGGACAGGTCGTCCAGGACGAGGACAGGTCGTCCAGGACGAGGACAGGTCGTCCAGGACGAGGACAGGTCGTCCAGGACGAGGACAGGTCGTCCAGGACGAGGACAGGTCGTCCAGGACGAGGACAGGTCGTCCAGGACGAGGACAGGTCGTCCAGGACGAGGACAGGTCGTCCAGGACGAGGACAGGTCGTCCGATAGTTACGCAATCCAGACGCGTGTGGAGCAAGTAACACCTGCAGGATGTTATATTTAACAGTAACTACCCGAAAGAGTTCATGCTTTGGCAGTAAATACGAGATCAGTACTCTGGTACAGAGATGAAAGCTCACCGGGTAAGACAGCAAAATTATAAAAACAAAAATCGTTAAAAAAAATAAAAAAAAAAATAAAATAAAAAACACGTCAGTATAACAGGACTATTTATTTCCTGTAATGCTGATTAAGTTTTAGTCCTGGCTTTGGAAGCTCTGGGTCGATTTGCGTGCTTTTTTTTCAGGACCTGGTATTTGGCTGAGTTTGCGCAGCTGTCATGAAGATCATCACCATGGCAACTGAGCAAAACCTCCTTTTTTTTTTTTTTTTTTTTTAAGCTTAAAATCCAAATAATATTTTGGACCCACAAGTGCTGAGATGCAGAAATATTTTTTTATTTTACTTTACTCATTACAGAACTATAATTAGGGCCCCAGCACCGATGGTGCAAAAGCCATGTTGTTCTTCAAGGAATTATTATTCCGCGTTATTATTATTCTCTGTAAACAACTGAATTTTTGGAGGCTTTATCATATTCAAAAACTCATTAAAGTTGGTACAAACGTCTCCCCAGGCAAAATATTTCTTATTTTTGTGGGGTCGCGAGTGGGCGTGGCCAAATGGCTCACTAGTGCCCACTAAACAGATGCCCCGGCTGCACTTACCTACATGCACGAAATTTGGTGCACGTGTATCACACCGAGATGTACAAAAAAAAGTTCCAACGCACCATTATGTCAACTCAACAGGAGGTCCGCCGTTTTTTATTTAATTGCTTTAAAATTTAGTCTGTGCACTCTTAACATGTTTGGAATTAAAAGTTATCAAAATAATACGTTTTCGTCGATCGGTGTTCCCGTGGCGTGGCAGCCAAAAAGTGACCCAAAAGTCATACAATAGCATGTCGTCCAAAAACCTTTTGCTATTTTTTTGCTTTTTAAAAAAAAAAAAAATTATTCATCACAAAGGGAGTGCTCAAACCCCAAACCTTTTTGCGGAGAGGCAACAGTGCTAATCACTGCACCACCAACCTTCCCAGGGTTTTACCTGCATTGTGTCAAATCTTTGGCTCACTGCAACCTATAACTCCACCGTCCACAAATATTCATTCAAATGCGACCAAAATTGCCGCAGACATTCTTTGGATAGTAGATATACATGTTGTCAACAGGGTCTGCAGTGATATCAAATATCTTCCTGTAATGTGAAGTGTATGCAAAACGTTGAAAATTTCTCCAAAAGTTTCAACTTCACTAAAAGTTGAATCACCATCAACAGGCCGAGGTGAAATTTGAACCATTTGAACCATTAATAGCAACTTTGGTGAACTACAATCTTTTACCTGTTGAGTTAACCAGACTGTCGGTTGATTCACTGGAAAGCTCTGAGTGAACTCTGGGAAACACTTTCTCCGCCGCTACTCGAGTTATACTATAAAGAACAAGAGATCAATAACAATAAAGGGTATGTGGATTTCAGTGCAAAGTACCACAAACTTCATCCCCCAAAATCCCATAAATACATTTTGATTCTACAGTATGACTTTTTTTTAATCATATTTCAGACAACATGTGACACAGTGGTGCAGTGGCTAGAGCGGTTTCCTCAGTGAGATGTAACTGGTTCGATCCCCACTTGACGCATGTTAGTTCAGAAAAAGGTCATACTGTACAGCCAAAGATAACGTCTCCACTTCGTAGTGGATTGCATTTCACCAATATTTAACAAACATACATCAAACCACAGGATGCCATGACATTTATACAACAGATTTACATTAAATACCTATTAGCCTATTCTATAATATGGTAGACTTCACATAATCTTTCCTACTTCAGTTACTTTTTAAAGGTAATTACTAATTCTATAGGATTACCCCAAAACAGAGTCTATTTTTTGAGTCATTTTAATTATCAGACTTTCATCAGAGGCTGCAAACAATCATGAAACCACACAAAATCTGGCACCCAAACAAAACCTGCTGTCTCCACGGTGACATTTGAGGAAGAATTTGCAGGTGGTTTCTGTTATATGCACGTCTACTGGCTGGCATGTATCCCACATCAGTCCTGTGGTCTTAATAAGCAGAGGAAACAAGTTATCCAGGTCTCAGCGTGAATTTCGATCAAAAACAGCATCTGTGACGAGTTGTGTTATGAAAATTTCCCAACTGATGCGTTTGTGCCAAAGCCATGATTTGCATAGTAAATTCATGCGATGATTATTTTGATGGAGTGTTGCCTCTTTCTGCTGTGAGAATTAAAATATCCTATGAAGTGTGACTTTTACCATGACAAGCTTAAATATAAAAAAAAACCTACCTGAAAGTGCAAATTAATTATTACTAATTATTAATTATCCATCTTATATTTTTGTAATTATTTACAGTGGAATTTTGTATTTGCTGAATTAAGTACCAAAAATATTATTTGTAACACTTCACTTGGCGTAACTTGAAAAAGAGACATGTCTGATATTTTTGTATCGTGAGTTACAAAAGTTACTCTGAAGCCGTTAACCATCAACAGGATGATGTGTTGGGACATGTGTGTTTTTACAAAGCAACAACATGCTGGAATTGTTGGTACAACATATCCTATCATAAAAAGGTGTTGTTGATTGATGTCTGGACATCTTCTCTGGAGTATCTGAACAGTCTGACTGATGATTACTGAATGTAGAAGATACTTCCTTCCAATTACGTGATTCTTTGCTTTTTCCTCTCCAAATGAATAAAACTGTATCAGTGGAGCTCAAATGACATCAGTACATTTAACTGTCTAGCAAACAGGTAGAGTGTTCAGAAAAAAACAATTAAGACTAAAACTTCCTGCTCAACCAGGTTATCAAAGTTTGTGCAATACCAACTGTAGCAATGAACAGTGATTCACAAAGAAGGGTTAAAATAAGGTCAGGCTTTTAAGGTCTTTCTGCCACTTTAAGCTTTTTTTAGCACCCTCATCGAAGCCTCACGTCAATTCAAACAGCTAAATTACAACTGATTTAACAGAGCCATCAGCGGTATGTGTTTATTTCAAAGTGAATTAAAACGGATCAGTGCTTGCTCGCCCAGCCTAATCCTAAAACCTCTAATTTTAAAGAAGAAGATCAACGCAGCCAGTGGCGTAGGTCCGCATCACCCGTTCTCACGCCTGACACAGCTTTTGGGAGAAGTGAGTGACAAAGCCAGCACAGAAAAAAGCTAATCAATATAAGAGAAAGCAGGGCACTGTGGTGAGTCCTGCCTGGTTACAGACAGCACATGTTCTCTGGTTTCTTCTGTTGATCCCACCGCATGAGCAATTAGGTTAGTCATAGCAGAGCAACAGGCAAACAGAATCTGCACCTGGCTATCAGACACCTGGAGCCACTGAAGCATTTCACACAGGAAGCCTCTTCTCAGTCATGACTCAGCTAATGAGGAATGGCGCAGGATTTATAGACTAACATTAAAGATGGAGATTAAGTGCAGTGTCACTGGGGTGTGTTGCTTTTCAACACAAAGAGCAGGAAGCTACACGAGTATTCAAAAGGAAATACCACACAAAAAGCTACGTGGCGGTTAAAGCAAAACTATGACAACTATGATAAATCTGACATGCAACCGACCACCGATGGACTAAACTAGGGGCTTTCTCACTTCCTAATTTTAATGCCATTTTCCTGTTCATTACTCTCCTGTACAAAGACCCAGGCAACAAAAGGCCCAGCATTTCACAACAGTAAGTCCAGTGATGAGGCAAAAGGTAGGTAGGTAGGTAGGTAGGTAGGTATTTACTTTATTAATCCCTGAGGGGAAATTTTTTCGCTACAGCAGCATACAGAAGCAATAAGATAATAATAGAAATAATAGAATAAAATAATAGAATAGAATAGAATAGAATAGAATAGAATAGAATAGAATAGAATAATATAATAATAGAAAAGCAATAAAATAAAATAGCAGTAAATAGCAGTAAAAAAATATAAATATAAAATGCACAGTATATACAGTATATTATATATCTATATATATTATATACAACAAACCAAGAAACACAGTCAACATATATATATATATATATATATATATACATACAGTACAGTATATATCTATATATATAATATACAAACAAACCAAGAAACACAGTCAACAGTGTTATTGTACTGTGATGGATTTTGCCAGAGGTGAGTTATTGTACAGTCTTATTGCAGTGGGCAGGAATGATCTCCTGTATCTGTCCTTGTGACAGCGGAGCTGGAGGAATCTTTTAGAGAAAGTGCTCCGCTGTCCCTGCAGCAGGTGGTGGAGAGGGTGGACAGGATTATCCAATATGGACAATAGTTTGTTCAGCGTCCTCCTCTCCACCACCTTTTCCAGGCTGTCCAGTTTGTAGCCGATGATGGAGCCGGCCTTCTTAACCAGTTTGTTAAGTCTGTTGGTGTCACCGGCTCCAATGCTGCTCCCCCAGCAGACCACAGCGAAGTACAATGCACTGGCCACAACAGACTGGTAGAACATCTCCAACATCTCGCTGCACACATTGAAGGATCGAAGTTTCCTCAAGAAAAAGAGTTGACTCATCACCTTCTTGTAAACAGCATTGATGTTGGTCTTCCAGTTCAGTCTGTTGTCGATGGACACACCCAGGTACTTGTACTCCTCCACCATGTCCACCTCCTCTCCCAGAACTCTCAGCGGTTGTGGAGCCGTCGCCTTCCTCCTGAAGTCGACTACCATCTCTCTGGTCTTGGCCACATTCAGGAGCAGGTGATTTCTACCCGCCCACTCCACAAAGTCCTCCACTACTGCCGTGTACTCGTCCTCCCGTCCATCCCTTATACATCCAACCACTGCAGAGTCATCAGAGAACTTCTGCAGATGGCAGGACTCTGAGTTGTACTGGAAGTCAGTGGTGTATAAGGTGAACAGAAAGGGAGACAGAACAGTTCCCTGTGGAGCTCCAGTACCACTGACCACCGTATCAGACAGCACACCGCCCAGACGGACAAACTGTGGTCTGCCTGTCAGGTAGTCATTGATCCAGGAGACGGTGGGCACGTCCACCCCCACCACCCGCAGCAAGTTACACAAACAGTGCCAAATTAATGGTTAAAATAATGTCTCAGACATTTTGTTTCTCTGTGGAATTGAACATTTTCTTATTGGATATAATCGTCAGTAAATTCATTTCAAGATAAAAGTTGATTGTTTTGGTCACTAAGATTTTCAGGTTAAAAGAATCCAGGTCGTCTCTAATGACAGAGTTCATACAAAGTCATGTCTTTGATGAATGAAAATGTGACTGCAGTCAGACTTTACTTTAACAGTGTCATCGTGTGACAAAATAATCTACACTCGACTGTCCATTTACTATCTTTTTATAGGATTTCAAGCATACATCATCGTCTTCATCGATGAGTGGAGCTGGATCACTGATGACCTCATTAAGGCTGTGAGATGTTTTTTTGAGCTCAGAAAAGTTTAGATTGTTTTGTGACACATATTGTTCCCAAATTTCATGAATGGACTTCCATGACTAAACTCTAAAAAGAGTTTGGATTACCAGCCGGGCAAATGACCCAAGGCCTCACACCCTCAGGGCCCCCTGAAGCCTGAGTGTCACTGAATATGAGATAGTTACACACATATTATCTAGTGGCCTGATAATTAAAACATACAGAGTGGTGTTTGAAAGTTTGTATTTTTTCAGCATAAATATGAGTTAAAACATAATCAGAAATGAATGACAGCCTTAACAGTAGATAAAAAGAACCCAGTTAAACAAATGAGACAAAAATGGTATACATTTATTCGTTCAGTAAAAAAAAAAAAAAAAATCCAGTATTCTCGTGGGTTCACAAACAAGGCAAGGCAAGTTTATTTGTATAGCACATTTCAACAACAAGGCAATTCAAAGTGCTTCACATAAAACCATTAAAAGCATCAAAACATAAGGCAAAAGAAAAGGACAGTGATTAAAACAAGCCCCATGCTACCTGTGGCATCCCTGGTTTAATTCTCGTCTGGGACCTTTATAGCACATCATGTCACTCCTGCATATCTTTGCATTTCCATGCCAAATGTGCAAAATATAATAATCGTCAAAAAAAAAAAAAAAAAAAAAATCCACACAATGCTATTTTTAGAAGTATTTATAACATCAAAGGTATCAACCAAGGAGGGCCTTGAATTTGTTTACAGGTCTTTCTGTCTTTCAAAGTTTATTACTTGTATGATTTGTAAGACTTTAAATTAGTTTGTTTATATTGTGCTCACACCACACATATTGCTAAATAAAGTCATTCTTAATCAAAATTCAAAACCGGTTCATACCACGGCCCGGGAGTACGAGGTTGGTTTCTGGTTATCTGGGTGTATAATTAAACTATTTATTTTCAGAAATTTAGGGAACTCTACAGAGGCCCATCAAATGTTTTTAGTTTTGATTTTGTCCTCAGGCTTCCTAACATGTTAATCTGACCAAACAGTAGAGGGAGTTGACAAATAAAGCAGAAACATTAAACGTTATTCTATAAAACATGTTGTTTGGCAGCCTGTTTTTTGTTGTTGTTGTTGTTGTTGTTGTTTTTTGTCTCTGCTCTGTAATTACTCGTAATACCTTAAATGGCTTTCATAAACTGTTACACCGTCCCACCGCAGGTGTTGCCTCTGCTGTTTACGCCTGTGTTGTCACATGAACGACTCGGGTTCCCAGAATTCCGTTCCGCGCAGACGCAGACCGCGTTGCCTGACAGTGGTAAACAGACGTCAGAAGGGAGTCTTCGCCTCGAGTCAAAACAAAACAAAACAAAACAAGTCGAAAAGACAGTGAAGGAGTGAATATTTTGACAGCCGCGACGACAGGAAGTTCTACAAAAGTCGTCGCTGATTAGAAACGGCCACTTGGGCGAAGTTATCGGAGGCTTTTCGCGGACTTTTCCACGGATTGTAAACTCTGGAGTAGCAGGAGCTTAACGCGGCTAACGTTACGGAGGCTATCGTGCCGTTTTCAAAGTGCGGCGAGTGGGAGCCGACGGACCCGCCGGGGCGACCCAGCTCTCACCCCGGCGCCCGGGGTCGAGCCGTGAGGATCGTCTGCCGACGCCGCGCAGCTAAATTCGGCTGAGGTGCGGGCCTCCGGTCGACAGAGGTTTTTTTTTTTTTTTTTTTTTTTTTTTGTAAGCGCCTCTTCGAGCATCGTGTGCGGCGGCAGGAGTGTGGGGAAACATGGCAGATGGTGACATGCGCCCGGCCTCAATGTGGCGGATCGTGCAGACCTGAGGCACGGACTTTTCTTACTATATTTCTGTTATCTTTTTTTTTTTTTTTTTTTTTTTTTTTAAATCACCGTAAACACTATTGAACCGCCCTCCCTGTCCTGGAAGTTAGTTGTTTGGTTCCAGCTCACAGGCTCTTTACTGCCCACACGTTGTTGAATAAACGCGCTGCTCGGACCTTCAGCCGCAGCTCACTTCCACTGGACTCCCAATTAAACCGCTCCGGTTTATGACTGTCTGGGGGGGGATTTTTAATGTAAAGTTTGGCTCGTTTTGTGTCTCGCTGAGAGCTCAGACATCGCGTTGTTTACAAGTACAGACGGACAGGAGCTCTCCCCTGAAGCTCCTTTGTAACCAGCTTAATCCCTGCGTGGAGTTTTACAGTAATCGTCCTTGAATTTGGTACGAAATAATTCTTCATTTTTGTTTCATTCGTAAATGAATGTCTAGAAAAATAACTTTTACAACTCGTTCATCCTTTAAATTGAATGTTTGCGTCGAGGAATTTCATTAGTTTTCATCCCTAATTGATTTCCAGGTGAGCCCAAACATCTGGAGATCCAGATGTTTTGGCGTCACTCTGCCACTTTTGTTTTTATTTCATTCAAACAAAGGGACCCCAGTCCCAGCCCTTCTTCATTCTATATAAATCGGAAGGTTTATGATAGTTACTATTAAAGAGATTATTTGGGTTCCCTAATCTCCAATCTGAGGATTAACCGAGGCTACTGGTGTGTCCAGATTATTACGTCTCTTTTCTAGGGCCCTCATCTGACACCCCCGCAGTGGCCTCAGGATATTGTTGTTGTTGTTGTTGTTGTTGTTGTTGTTGTTGTTGTGTTCAGAAGTTTTTGAACGCATCAAAGTTACCTTTGAACTGTGACGGTAGATGTTTTAAGTGAAACGCGTATTTGAGGTTGAGCGGAAGTTCAGAGCACCGACATGGACGAGTCATCGGTGCCCCCGATTGACCCAGATTTCGAGCCGCAGAGCAGACCCCGCTCCTGCACATGGCCGCTGCCGAGACCCGACATCTCCGCTGTCAAGCCGGAGGGGGGGGACGGCACCGAGTCCGCCGCCGGGACCCCGCCCGCCGACGAGGACAAGCCCGAGCCGCAGCAAATCACGTCTGAGCCCGAGAAAGCGGCGGCGGCGGCGGCTGCCGAGGGCGGGGTCGTGGCCGGTGTGGGCGGAGCCGGCGCGACGCCCCGCAAAGGGTCCTCCCGGCGCAACGCGTGGGGTAACCAGAGCTACGCGGATCTGATCAGCCAGGCCATCGAGAACTCCCCGGAGAAGAGGCTGACCCTGGCTCAGATATACGAGTGGATGGTGAAGACGGTGCCTTACTTCAGGGATAAAGGAGACAGCAACAGCTCAGCCGGCTGGAAGGTGAGACCACCGGTTCATCCTCACAGCATCCAGCTTTAAGTCTTTTTTTTAATTTTTTTTATGACTTTAAAATTGAAAAGAACTGGTTTGCGCGTGAATACTGTGACTGGACAATACGGGAAAAGGAAATACACATACTGACATCAAAGTATAGTACACTATATTTATGTAGATATGGCAAAGTACCTGTTGTTTTGTTGATGAGACACACTTTACTACTATTAGTCCAGCCCAGTGGATCACAGAGGGTTTTTTTTTTTTTTTTTCTTAAACAAAGTAATAGCTCCTTTAGACTTATTATTACAGTTTGCATGTCTATTAGTTTTGATTCCCTTTTTTTGAGTCGAGAAAAACAAGGACAGAAAGTTAATAGTTAAACATGTAAAGTTAGCTAGACCCTCAAAAGTAAAGAAAATAAAAAGTCTGACCTTGTTTAGCAGTTAAATAATGTTTTTTTCTGTCCTGTTATTCATTTCATGACAGTTTATCTTGTGACCTCTTTGGGGGTTTTGTGACTCCCAGGTTGGTTTAGATGACGCAATTGACTAATCGTTGCATCTTTATTCTTCAGTATAATTTATTACCAGGTATACTCGGTCTTTAGTTTTGAGAGGATAATTTAAAGCCATTAATCTGCAAACAAAACCCTTCCGTTTAATGAAAGGAAACTGCCTCATAACCAGCAAATCCTTCATTTTTCATATTTCCTGTATTTCTCTATTGTCAGAATTCGATTCGCCACAATCTATCACTCCACAACAAGTTCTTGAGGGTCCACAATGAATCGACAGGAAAGAGCTCCTGGTGGATGCTCAACCCAGAGGGAGGGAAGACTGGGAAAGCTCCCCGCCGCCGGGCCGCCTCCATGGACAACAGCAGCAAGCTGCTGAAGAGCCGCATGAGAGCCAAGCAGACCAAGAAGCAGGCGGGGGCGGCCGGTCTGGGAAGTGCTGGAGGGGTGCTGCAGGGCGACGGCAGCACGGGTTCAGCGGGTGCAGACAGCCCCAATTCGTCCCAGCAGTTTCCTAAATGGGGGGTCAACAGCAGCAGCCCCTCATCCCGTGGCAGCCTGGACGACAGCGACATGTGGACCACCTTCCGCCCACGCACGAGCTCCAACGCCAGCACCCTGAGCGGACGTCTGTCCCCCATCGCTCCCGGCCAGGAGGACGACGATAACCTGCCCGAGGACGCGCTGCTGGGAAGATACGCCTCCAGCAGCTTGACCCCCACCCTCACCGAGACCCTCATGGAGGAGCTGGACCTGATCGACGGGCTCACCTTGATGACCGGGCAGCAGGGAGGAGCGAGTCCCAGCACTGCACCACCGGCGCCTCCCACTCCGCTGCCCTCTGCCTCCACCCTGCTGCCTCGAGGCTCCAGCTTCCCCTCCTTCCATCAGCTGCAGTCATCCAGCCTCCCGCAGGCCCCCACCCACACCGGGACCCAGCCCTCCGTGTCTCAGTGTGGACCCAGCAGCAAAGAGTCGTCGAGCTTCAGCAACTCCCTCTTCAACCCCATGTCCGGCTCCGGCTCGCGTGGCAGTGGCCATTACGGCACCCACGTGCCCTCCAGCCTGGAGGCGCTGCTCACCTCCGACTCCCCTCCTCCCAGTGATGTCCTCATGACCCAGGTGGACCCGCTCATGCCCAGCCCCGGAGGGGTGGGCCTGATGGGTTTGGGCAGCTCCGTCGTGGGCATGAGGCCCAAACCCAACCAGCTGCTGTTGGGTAAAGGCCTGGAGCCGAACACCATGTCCACCATCGCGATGCAGCCGCAGCCGCAGCCGCAGCAGCAGCAGCAGCAGCAGCAGCAGCAGCAGCACCACCTCCACCAGCAGCAGCAGCACCACCAGCAGCAGCAGCAGCACCAGCAGCACCAGCACCAGCACCACTCTCAGATGGGGTTGGGGATGATCCTCTCAGGTATGTCTCAGGACCCGTCGCAGCTCTCCGCTCTCAAAGCCCAGCACGCCACGGCGCCAGCTGTGGGCTCTCACCACGGGGGGCCCATCGCCTCGGCCAATCTCGGCGCCAACCTGCAGGGCCTGAGTCAGTTCGGAGCTTCGCCCTGCTTCCCCAACAGTCAGGACCGACTGCCCACAGACTTGGACATAGACATGTTCACCGAGAACCTGGACTGCGACGTGGACTACATAATCAACAGTGACCTCATGGACGGAGACGGCATAGACTTCAACTTTGACCCCATGCTGCCTGGAGGCCAAACCTACGCGGGCCCGGCAACCACGCAGGGCTCCGCTCACAACTGGGTGCCGAGTTAATTCTCCAGGCGGCCACACACCGTTAAACAGGTACGCTGACTGACTTCGGTGACTTTCAGTGTTTTGATATTTTCGTGTTATGGTGAAGTGTGAGGAGCCTTTTCACGTGAATAATAGCTTCTACAAACCACACATGGCGGCACACGTGGACGTCATTTACGCATGTTTGCGAATGATCTTTCAAGTGCACCGCTTGCATAATCCGGTTTCATGAGCCAATCAGCAGCAACAAAAATGACCTTCTTATCATCTCGTCCCGCAGGAACCGAGCTCCAATCAAGACAAACCTCACAGCATGACGAAAACAACCGGTGCATCCCTCCTCCCTGCTGGCTGAAGACACTTTTTTTTTTTTTTTTTTTTTTCAAACATGAAGTTTCTCTTGGATGGTAAACCGCAAAAAAATACATAAACCAGACCTCACCCATGTCACGTGCCAAGACATGCAGAGGACAGGGAGGAGATTCAGGCGACTATGCACAGTTTTTCTGTTTTTATTTTTTTTAATAACACTTAGCAACAATTTGGCTGCTAGCCATTTCTTTCCTTTTAATTTGAACTGATGATTTTTAAAGATTTGTGACATGATGTTTTTAGAGTGAAAAGACAAATCATCAGCTCCCCTCCGTTGGGAGTGTTCATATTTCAGTTTTGTTACACCTGAATAGCTTTAGGGTGGATACGGTACCCCGGATCTCGACAGACTGTGCGGTTTTTTTTTTTTTAAATTTTTTTTTTAAGAAATGGCCAGTTTCCCGCCGACACTCGGCTCAGCACAAATTTGCCAGACCAAATGAGGTGCACTTGACTCTGCTGCACCGTCCCCGACAGACAGGAGGCGGTAAAAAAAACAAACTTTGAGGACTGGTGGAAGACGACAAATGGAGGGTACAAAATGCTCGACTCCACATTGGCAACACATCTGGCCCTTAGCACGATTAATTACACGATTAAGTTGATCAGTTTAGAGAAAAAAACAAGACAAAAGAAAATGCTTTCTTTTTTTCCAACAGGAGGGTTTGTACTTGCAGTTTGGCATTTTTGACTTCGATCCAGTGTGTTCAGGTAGATGTCAGTTAGAGGGTGTTTTCTTTTCTTTCTTTTTTTTTAATCCCTGATGTGCAGTTAAACTAACAAAATGAAGAAACTTGTGAATTTTAAACACAGGGCATTCAAGGGTAAATTTATTGTAAATTTATTAACAGATGATTGGTTGGCCAAGTATTACATTGTCCGAGACAGCAGCATGCCTCCACTGTCGAACGCTCTTCCTGATATATATTATTTTCTCTTTTTCCTTTTTGCTTTTGTCTTTCCTCGAGCCTGTGCATTTTCAAAGCACTTAGGTCTCCTGCGACAACAGGGACCCCAAACTAGGAGAACACATCCACGTTTAGGTTGTACCATTTCAGTAAGAGAGAGTCTATGATCTTGTAAAAGAAACGTTATGTACACGTTGCACATGTACATGACGGCGCGCTATGCAGACTTATCAGGAGAGCTAAATGAAATCTTGAAGTAAAACAAAATTAGAAAATCACTTCTTGAAGGGTTTTGCTATTTAACGTTTTCCTGATGTGTGTCGGGGGAGAAACCGGGTGCTTCAAAGTCAGAATATCCTCTCACACTTAAATCTTTCAGTACTAACCTTAAAGAAATTAATCCACTGTGTGAGAAGTACAAAAAAAAGAATATATTTGATTATAGTTTTAATATACAATTTAGATGGAGATAATAAATCAGATATTAATACATATGAATATATTACTAATGATGTTTTTTTTACATTGGAGGAAGCATTCTCAGATCATTTTTAACGGTAATTTTCTATACTTTTATTTTTGTAAAGGATGAGATGCATGTAGATTTCTTTTTTTACATAACCAAAGGAACACTAATATTTGCATTTGCATGGCATTTAGGGAGCGCTTGGGCCTGACAGTATCCTTGGTGTACATAAGCTTTGCAGAAAATTGCCTGTAAAGTGACGGGGCAGAAATACTTGACCATTGTAACTGAAATTCCCAGTCACCCACCTCGAGTTGCTTTTTATTTTTATTTTTTTTTTTTAATCCAAGTAAAAATCTGCGTCAACGAAAAAGATTTCTCATCTCAAAACGAGACTCGTACAACTGTTTACCTCTCAGGGTCACTTGGAAGAAAAACCAACAGGAAAGCCAGAGGGAGACGTAATTAACTAAAACAAACTATTTATTTTGCACAATTTCTGTTACGGCCGACTGGAAACCAACACACCGAGTTTTTGTTTTGTTTTCCTTGCCTGGAGACATTTCTGTCTTAAAAAGAGTTGATCTCAAATTATCCCCTTATCATTTTAGAGAAATGTATTTTAGCTGTCCAGCCATGTATATCAGTACTAGCCTATCCCTTGGGTTTTTATTTTTGTTTGTTTTTGACTGCCAATATTTAAAACACTATAGCATGATGTTACTCTGTAGCAAGACTTTATTTTGTCATCTCTCCCCCCTTTTTGAAAGTTTGTGTTTGTATTTAATTACCGTCTGCTTTTTGCGAGCGGACATGACATCCCTGCAGTTTAAAATTTTATATTCATCATTTCGACTGTAGCTTGTGTGAATACGTTAGGAGCTGTATAAAGCACTCTCCCTTTTCTCAACAAATATTTTGTATTTTATTTTAATGGTGCTGGATGTCACGTGTGACGTATCTCCGGGTACATTATGATGCAACGGGGTGCATATCAGGGCCTTGGATTTTCTACGTAAGGCACAAGGATCTTGATTTATGGTAGAAGTTATCGCACAATCAACAGCAGCCCTTTACCCCCTTTGGTTTTTTTTTTAAATGTTTTTATATGTCTGATAATAATAATCCCCCCCCCCCTCCCTTCTCACAACCTAGTCACTTAATCTGGAAACAAAAGACCAGCTTGTTTAAACTGCATGATTTTCTTATTATGTTCAATCATAACGTGTAATTATTTTTAGACAGTTGTAAACGCAACAACCCTCCCTGTTGTTCTTTATGAACAGCTGCAGGGCGTAAAGGAGCAGCGGCTGCTGCATCTGGCTTTACTTTTTACTTTTGCCTCCTTCAAACACTCTGCTGTTGTGTTATTACTTCTCTTGTATCTCCCCTGTATGTAATGACAACTATCTACATATTTGTACTTGGGTTTTCTTTAAGTAGCAGTTAGTCCCTTTATGTTTTGAAATTAAAAAAAAAAAAAAGTCCCCATTTGATACAGTATTTTAGTATTCGAAAAGGGTCGTTTTGGCTATTTTTTTCATGGGGGGGAGGGTGGGGGTGGGAATGATGAGTTGTGCATAAGCCAATTACGTGTATGATTTTTTTTTTTTTTATGTTGATAGTTTCACTCTGCGCCCCCTTTCACCTCACCTCACCTCTCCTCTGTCTTTCTTTACACATTGTAAAGTCAGCAGGAGATGACAAACAGTTCTGAACAGCAGAAATCAATTCAATAAACTGTTTAACCCACTTTTTCTTTTGTCTGGAGACTTTTCTTTGAAGCTAAACCCAGTTGTGCCACTAGAGTGCGCTGTCGTCCAATGATTTCTCCGAGACACTTAACTGAACACCAAGGCACATGAATGTTCTTTGTGCCCGATGTTATTCATCATAACATAAGTGTAAGGTTCATGTTTGATTTAGGAAGCAGCAGTGTAACCGGAAAGCTTTTTCTGATGCTTTTAACCGCAGACGAGAGAACGCTGAGGTTCAGACTGAAACCCCATCAGCCGGGAACGACAGATATGTGGTTGAAAACTCAAGAAAATGCTTGAAAGTACGCCTCGAGTTCATATTTGTGAGACTTGAAACCTAAAAAAATATCCAATTTGTACTTTTGAGCAACGGCCAATAATGACAATTGACTCGACAACAGTAAAAAGGTTGAACTGTGATGAAACAGATCAACTATTAAGTGAAACAAATTAAAATAGCTTCCCGGATGATACGCAGTCTAAAAACCGAGAGCTTTCAGGAAGTAGTTGGTTGTAAAATGAGGTCTGTGCGATTTGAAAAACAACCTAAAACATAAAAATGCGCCGCTTTTCAAGTTTTTAAGTGATATCGTAAAAGAAGAGAAAACAGGCAGCAGTCATTTTCGTAGAGCATCTTTATAGAAAACATTTCTTCACATTTTCAAAAAACATTTTTTTGGTCTTTTTTTTTTCCTTTGTTCTCTTTTTTTTTTTAGGGTTTTGTTTATTAATTTTTTTGAAAGATAATTGTCCATTTTTTTTTTTTTCTGCTAAAGCTGAACATTTTTAACATCCATCTGTGTCAAAGGCTCCTGCTGCGTTGCTGGGGGCTTGTGGAAGGTGTCTGATGGAAAACACGGGCGTTCACAGCTGCAACATTTATCAGCTTTGGTGCTGACCAACACCAAAAAGAAAAAAAAAAGAAAAAACTTCTCCCATTCATGCGGTGGGGGAAAAAAAGCCCCAAGTTTTACACTCGTGTCGGCTTGGATTTTTTTTTTTTTTTCCCCCCTCAGCTGCGACCGAAGCCCACAGTCAGCCTCCAGTCGTCACATCCCTCCACTTCAGCAGCGCTCCAGTTTTAGCCTGAAGGCACCTGTGTTAAACAGCGCTTTTGCTTTTGTCGATATGCATTTCTTTTTCTTTTTTCTTTTCCAACGTCCTGCAGTCACTACTTTTAACTCTACACAGTCCGTCACACCTCTACGTCTACCCGGGCCGCAGCGCGCGACCTGCCGTCACACCCAGACACAAACAAATGTAATCCAAAGTTACAAAAACTGTAGAAATGAAATTAAAAGAAAAAAAAAGAAAAGACATCGAAGAGAGACAAGTGCTTTCAACAACCAGTCTGCACGTTGTTCTGCTTTGCTAATTGTACCGCAGATTTTGACTTGATAATCAGCTTTGATACAGCTCAAAAAAACAAACAAAAAAAAGCTTTAACACAGCTCAACTCATGACCGGTGCGGATCTACTTCTGGACATTTTTAATCTATCCATTTTATTACTTCACTTTTCAGGAAGGTTATTAATGACCCTTCGGTCTGAAATTCAGTCTCTGATTTGATAATTTCTGAACCACGTCAGTAAAAACATCATTCTGTGAACGCTGTAGGAAGCTGACCTTTTCAGTTTGGCTACAAATTTTGTTTTCCAAATCAGTCTTCCAAATTCTCCACTGAAAGTAACACAAAACAAAACAAAACAAAACAAAAAAAAACACAATTCACTGAGATATCTTGAATCGAGTACCTTCACTCAGGAATCCGAGCGGAGAACAAAACCAAGTGTTTTTGAAAGTTTGAGGACAAACCGCTGAAAAAAATCGTACGGGTCATACGGGGAAGAAGAAAGGCATCAGGCCCACGCACCGTGAGCCTCAACATCCACTAACAAGCTACCTTGCATTATAAATATATAAAGTTAAAAAAAGTGCTTATTAAAAGAAACTATAGTGATGTGATAACTTCCAGCAGTGTCACTGTTGTGTTTGTTCCTGACCAGCATTAATACAAAATGTCAGGGGGAGCAAAACTGTCGTTCTTCACAGTCCACTGAATGTCCTCCTCCAACACTGACGAGGATTGTCCAAAAATAATAAAGGCCCTGGTCTCCCATTAACATTCATTCAACTAGTACAAAAAAACAAAAAACAAAAAATTGTTTTTGGGTGGGGTGGAGGGGGAGGCATAGTTAATACAAACGGAGACTCGTCAAACTAAGAAGGAGAGTATTGGCCACTGCTGCTGCAACCAAAGCAGTTTCTCACAGACTGAACTGAACAACACAAGACAACAGGTAAAAATTTAAATAACTAGTAATAATTGCACATTAGCCAAGATGTCTGATAAGAGGACTCTTTCACAATTAGACAATTAGCAGGAGGGGGAGGGAGGGAGGGGGTGGTGGGGGGGGGGAGAGGGCGGGGTGTGGCACACTATGGCATAAATACATTAAATCTGAGAGAAAGAAAAGCACATTCATGAGGCACGGCTACGAACAATGGAGCTCTTGTGTCCTTAAAAAGTGCCGCCCTCGTCCCGCGTCACCGCCCGCTGCTGAGATGTCTTCGTCCTCCTGCGTCTCCGGGGCTCTCTGTACCGGCGGAGAGTTCGAACGTCGGCGCCTCTCTCTCTCTCTCTCTCTCTCTCTCCCGAGCGCCTAGGCGATCATGTACTGAGTGATGGCCCTCAGCGCGTACAGCAGCTCCGCCTGCAGCCGCGCCTCCATGATTAGTAAATTGACGTGTATCTGAAGAAAGGGGATGAGAGACGATTAACGCGGAAGGCGCGAACGTACGTCCCGAGGGGGTTGACCGCGGCGCCCGTCCGGCGTTTTGAGAGAAAACGTCCGTAGAGCACCGAGTCGGGTCGAAGGGGCGTAGTTTGACGCGGCGGGAGGGCGCGCGTGTTTTGAGCGGTCGCTGAAGAATTGAGATGAGGAGAAATGACGGAGCCCAACACGGGCGGCGTGTTAACGGGGCCCGGGTCCGTCTCCGGGTAATCGGCTTCGGCCGCGCTGGCGGGCGGGACGGCGCGACCTCGGGCCGAGCCGGGAGAGCCGTTTGCCTCCCGTTTTCCAGTCTTTGTGCTGAACTAGGTTAACCGGCCGCTGCCCGTAGCCTCATCTTCGTCACGCAGGCATGACGGTGGAATCAGCCTGAAGGTTGTTGTTGTTGTTGTTTTCCCCCCCAATTGTTAAGTTTTTATCATGCGCGCTTTCAAACATAACCTACATATTACGCGGCAGGAAAACGTTTATTTTTTTTTAATGGAAGCAGGTCGGTTTTTTCCTGAGCTTTCGCAGCACACGTAAAGGCGTCTGCCGATTAAACTGTGTGGAGACACGGAGGAAGAGCAGGACGAGACCATCATCGCTGGATGATGTTGAATTGATCTTTCTTTTTTTTTTTTTATAAAGAATGAAGTGAAGCATATTTATTTAAAACTTTTTTTTTTTTTTTAAACCAACTGTCGCAAATTCACATCGCCGCCCGTATGAGCAGTTTCGATGCAAAAAAAATTCGCAGGCTAGGGTTTCACATTTTTGTGTCACGTGATCGCCCCCCCCCCCCTCACCCCCTTCCCTCCCCCCACCCCGCTGTGTAAAGACCTTTAATCTCATTTAAGTCTCGGCAAGAAAGCAAACAAGTCTATGAACTTTTGAACTCATCCCTTACTGGGTTCAGCAGGAAGCCGTCTTACCCGGTCTGAAGTTTTAAGTCGGGTCCAACTCAGCGGACACGCGGGGGTTTTGGTGGCGTCCGGAAAACAGGCCACGGCCTTGATGTACAGCTTTAAATCTCGCTCCAGCAACTGGTTCACCTCTCCGTAATCATAATCGTCATAGCTGCGGTCGAAAGCAAACGTAAATAAATCATCGAAACGCAAATCAAATCCAGGATTGTTGTGCGAGTAAAAGAGGATGTTTTTTTTGTGTTTTTTTTATCGTTAGTACACAAACCAAAAAAACAAAAACAACAAAAAAAAGTGCCCGTCTCACCGTATTCCTAACACACAGTGGATGTAATTCCATATTGCCCTCTTCAGGTCGGGGCTGTGCAGCGAGGGCAGCGTGGTCACACTCCTGAATCTGTCGTCCAAGAGGTGCCCGATGTCCGAATACAATCTGTTGACCAGGGAGAAGCCGTGGTCTTCCCACGAATAGTCCTGCAGAGTCGATGCAGCCGGTCAGAACCACCGAGCTTCAACATGAAGTCATCAGACGTGCAGCGGCGCTTTAAAACACTCCCCGTATGTCATCCGTGTCTTTTTTTGTTGTTTTTTTTAATGTATGGAGCCACGATCGGGTAAAATGATCCAACAATTAACATAAAGCCCTCATAAAATTAAAATCATTTGCTATTTAATTTGCGACCTCTCGTAGGAAACCGCTGCAGTACATGTAGAGCGTGCAATCAATAAATGGCACTAGACTACTGAACAACAGAATATTATGTTAATACATTAGTAAATGCGCGGTAAACCTATATGCACACATCGGACAGTTAAAAAAAAAAAAACTCACGCGAAACAATTACATGTCAAACCTGCGTTAACTAGCCAGCCACGTCAACTTTTCATTTATATATATATATATATATATATATATAAAAAAAAAAAAAAAAAAATCTAAATATACAGTACGAGGGAAAAAAGAAACTTCAGCTCTCGTCAAAGAAACATTTTAAAATGTCAAGAATAACAATTAGGATTAACTTGACCTGCCTGACTGCAGACGTCAAATTTACAGTGTTAATGTTCTGGATGACTGCAGCGTCCTCGTACACAAATTAAACAAACGGCTGGCAGCAACACGCACACGCACGCACACACACACACACACACACACACACACACACACGTTTCCCGACTCCATCCGTTGCGTACGGACACATTCACAAACATAACGTCCTCACCTGAACTCTAAACACTTGGAAGTGGTCCTCCTCTCGGCGTGCAAACTCCTGATAGCAGAAGTCGGGGTCCGTGATAAAATGTGACGGATCGGCGAAGCATATCATGTCCTCCTCTTCGTCCATGTCTAAAAAAAAATAAAAGGAGATGGAGGGGGGGGGGGGAGAGAGAGAGAGAGAGAGAGAGAGAGAGAGAGAGAGAGAGAGAGCGTCACCAAGTGTGGCTGATGACTGGCGGCAGCGCAACTTTCACACCATGCGACATGAGAGTGAGAACATCGGAGCGGCGTTGGTCGGTCACCTGTCTGCTGGAGCGTCTGCGCCTGCAGGAGGCGCTCTTCTCTCTTCTCCCGCTCCTCCTGGGACTTCTGGATCCTCTCCTTCAGACACATCATGTCACAGCTGGAGTCCAGAGACTGTCGACACAAACGGCAGCGGGCCGGTGAGCTTTCACGCCCGCCCGCGAGGAGAGATAATCTAGCGGTTGCACCCGGCATGAGAGTACGTGAGCATCTCCTGTCCTCATATTCACACAAAGAACTCTTTAAATCGAAGTGATGAAGAATCAGATCATGTTTCTCCGAGGCAGCACGACTTACTCAATCGTGGTCTTACATACTATTAATTATGGTTTGTTGTTAGGGATCACGTGAACTGATACAGAACGTACAGAAGGCACGTTTGCAAGCAGCTTCAATACTGAAATACATTTTTTTTTTTTTTTTTTTTTAAAAGAGCTCTTCTAAGAAAATACTGTGTAATAATGCTGATGCAACAGCTTCCTCGTGTTGGAAAACATTTTTTTTTTTCTGTTTTATATCATTATGTATAATATAATTGTGGGTTTTGGACTTTTGGTATGAAAAAAAAAACCTGTGCAATTTGAAGTCGCCACTTTGGATCATTTTTCGCCACTCTGACATTTTATTGACTAAAATAAATACGGATTAATTGTAGAAACATACTCATGAGATTCAGCCCTGCCGTTTAACTTTTTAATTATAAAAGCTTCATTTATTTGTTTATCTACGTCTTATCAGTTTATCTCAAATGAAGCAAGAAAGAAATATCAACATATTTCCAACGTATTCAGAAGACCAACGCAAATGCAGCTGAATGTCTTTCGGCGTTATTCATGTTTAGAAGGTAAACGAAGTGGAATAGTTTTGCAAAACAAGAGTTTGCGCTTCGAATCTCTCTGCAGCTTTTCACTTTACAAGATAAAAGTCCGATTCTTTACCCGTCGTCGTGCTTTGTGTTCGGAGGGAGCGGCGAGTGACTGAGGCACGTTGGTGTTGCCGTTGGCAGCGTCGAAGGGGCAGAAGGTCGGCGGGGTACCGTTAGGAGATTTGGAGAGAGGGACAAAGTCTGAGTCTGTGTCGCATCCAAACACAAAGCTGCAGAGGGAGTGGCAGTGGGCCAGGATCACCACGGCCTGCACCAGCTCAGCCAGGGACCAGCACTGCTCGCCCGACTTCAGCAGCGTCTGCCGGGAACGGAGACGAGAAGAAAGCGCTGCTTTAATGCCGCGTTTTAAATGCGTAGGATAAGTAGGCGAGTCTCTGCGGGCGACGTCAGAAAAACATTGAACACGGGTCTCATTACGGTTTATGTACACTTTGTTAGGTGTGGTCATTCGTCACCGTACCTGGATGTGTGAGCAGGCGGTGAGCCAGGGTTGGTGGGCCAGCACCTTGTTGATGTGGTTAAGGAGGCGAAGGCGATGGGGTGCCGCCTCCAAACCCTGCAGCCACAGAGGGTCTCCGCCCACCCTCAGAAACTGAGCTGAGTGCAGGTACACCAGGTAGTTGCAGTGATGTCGCGCCGCAGCCTGGAAGTCACAGCAAGAGACAAAAAGCTGAAGAGGCCGGATTTGAAGAAACTCCCGCGAGTCTGTTATTCTTTTATTTGAGGCGATATCAGGGATTCCTGCTGCCATAACGGAGTGTGTGTGTGTGTGTGTGTGTGTGTGTGTGTGTGTGTGTGTGTGTGTGTGTGTGTGTGTGTGTGTGTGTGTGTGTGTGTGTGTGAAGAACGGCTTTGCGTTCGTTTCGCGGCAAAGTACAGCAGCATGACGACCGCTGAGGTCTTCGGTGCGTGCCGGTGAAAACGGCCAGCTCACTGACCATGATGGCGATGTAATGGCGGTACGGCAGCGGCAGGGGGCCGTCCATGTGCAGGATGTAGTGCTGCGTGCGCAGGAAGCTCTCCAAGTACTGAGGGTGAGACACCATCTGTTGGGACACGGCGTCCACGCTCCCCCTGCTGACCAGAGCCTTCATGAAGAGGAGCGACACTCGGTCCTTCTCGCTGTTCACCATCACCTGCAGGAAACAGGACAAGGAGCAGGGAGAGGGTGGGTTTCTGACAGGAAACCGTAAAAAAAACAAAAACAAAAAAAAACATGAGCCGTTTGTTATCGCGGGACAAGCTGAGGATTTTGTGTACGTGTATGCGTGCATGATGCCGAGGAAGTAGTCAGGGTGGCCGAAACGCTGCGCTGACAGCCACAAAGTGACCGGAAATGAACCGCTACAGAATTGTACAATCTGGTGACCGTTTCAGCTTCTGAAATATGAGGACGTGCTATTTTTTTTTTTTTTTTTTTTTTGCATGAATTATACCACCGTGAATTCAACATCTTTGAGTTCTTTTGGACTGTTAATCGGACGAAATCAGCTGAAGTCTTGGACGAACAGCAGCCGTGATGCCGTGATACCGGTGCCACTGGCGAGTGAGCGCATTCCTTACATTATTCTTTCTCCAAACAAAACAAGCAAACAACAAGAAGCTCAGCCGGGAGCTCAACAGACACACTGACACCCGCTCGGGTCAGATACAAGTCCACCACATTATTCTTAACTGTAGAAAAAGCACTGTGGCTTGACGGGTATCTATTTCTGTGAAATGAAAGCGGATGATGGCGACAAAAACAAGCCTGATATATATCTGAAAGCAAGAAACAAACACCGAAAATTTTCCTTTGAAAAAGGGGATTTACACGCTGAGAGGACGCGCACACGAAGGAACTAATGTGAAAGTTGAGCTTCGGAGGCCTTGAACAGGGAAGCTCGGCAGCAGCGAAGAAATGGATGAGACGAGACACACAAACGTGGGAGCGACTCGGCCGCGAAGAGAAACAGACTCGTGTGGAGAGGGAAGCCGGCCTGCCCTCGCAGGCGCAGCCATTTATATTAGCTCGGCCACGGGCGAGGACTCAACCTCCCCTGTATGTGAAACCCGAGCGCGGAGCGCTGATCAAAGCCAAACGGTTCAATGCAGTTTGAAGTGTCCAAATGTTGGCGAAGACTTTTAACAGCGCAAACAGCTGTCTGGGATGATTACCGGCCTGTCAAATCACGCACACCTCAGCTTGTGTGACGGATAGCCGGAGCAAATGGCGAGTTGCCGGCCTCGTTACTTAATTTTAGCCCCGTACGGGTCTTCGGCATTCAGCGCCATGTTTATCTGGCTGGTAGCTCCGTGTGGCATTTCACTTCTCCCTCCAGTGGATGAGGGTTTCCTCCTGATCCTGCTCGAGGCTCCACCTCTTGACCTATATAGAGTCCGTGTAGATCCTAAAAGACCTGTTAGCGTACCATAAACAAATGTACCTCGTTCTGATTACATCTCCCTAATCTCAAAGTATACAAAAAGTAAATGACACTGTATATATATATATATATATATATATACACAAACAAAATAAATTTAAAAAAAAAGCAGCGAGTGAGCGAGCCGAAGAGGAGTTGGCACTAAATGAATCGCGGACCGTGACCCACTCTTGTCTGTCAACGGGGATGAGAAATGGTGCGGACTGGAGGGAACGTAGAGCACACAGGTGCCTGCCAATCAAAGAGCTTTACTGACAAGAGCACATTCACACAAGTATCTCTCCGCAAACACAAGAGCTACTGATTAGTATGCCGAGCTGTAGAAACTAGGTTATCGCTGCATCAGACACTAACTGGCTTGGTCACCGAGAGGAACAGCACTTCAGAAGCCGGCCCGGTGCAGAAAACTGTCCCGAGGCTCGTCGAGGACTTAACATCAAGGAAGACCGCAGTCGAATTTCTTTTTTTTCCTCTTTTCTTTTTCTTCTTTCTTGTTGAATAAACTGATATTGACTGATCACACTTCCATCCGATTGCGTATGACCCGTGCGCACCTTGTCAAAGCCTGCAGGTTGCTTATGAAAACCAGACCACTAATACCCCACCGACGCTGTGACAAAACTTTAGAAAAGTGGGGCATCATTAGCAGCCAAGTGACGCAATGATCCTGAGCACAACGCAGGCATTCACCCTGCTGATGTGTCCCTGATGCTGCGGCTACTTGTTCAGAGGGGAAAAACAATTTCTGTACAAGGATTACTTCAGCAAAAGGTTACTGCTGTTGTTAGACGGGTTAAAGCTAAAATTACAGACTTGTGCTCTGAACTGAGAACCATGCGCCCACACAGCACCACTGCACAAAACGGCATCCTTACGACGGGCTCCAGACAAAGGTGGCAAGCGTCAACGAGGACAATTCATACAAAACCGTCAGAAATGTAGAGGGAAAAAAAACACAAGAAATCACTAAAAGCCAGTGACCTTTAAATAGTCCCATTCTGTTATTCAATTACCTTCAACCACTGTCAAATCTAGAGCCGTGAAAAACAGAGAAATGAATGGCAACACTTACTCTCGCACGGATTGAGGAGATTAGATTTGTCCTCGGCAAAACAAAGAGGAAATTGGTATTGTGCGTAATCTCACAAACATGTCTGGACGACTGCAACGGAGCAAGTCAAAGTGAAACAGGAAGTACAGTAGATGTGGGCATTCACGCAGCAGGAAATGACATCCTCCAGTTTTAACTGAATCTGCTGACAACACAAAAGACATTGGAAATCCAGATAAATCTACATTTCAATCATGTTTATAGTATGTTTATGACAATATTTACTCCCTTATTAAAGAGTTTATCCAAACAGACGGTTAAGGCCTGCTGTTGATGCATCCAAAATCATTTCAAGCATTTTCACCCAACTAATCAATATTTGTGATTAATATACACGGTGGGAGTATGTTTAGACAAACGTCCTTTGTCTGGACAGGCATCCAAACTGCTTCATCTTTTACAAACCACAGAAGCAGCAGACAGCAGAGCTTTTGATAAGGCAATACACTCCTTATTGTCCACCCACAGGGAAAAAAACACGAGAGACAAAACTGTTAACAAGCATGTGTGGGTGAAAATATAAAGCAACAAGGAACGCATCATCATTTAGGCAAATGTGCATGGTGTTATCAAAGCACATTTTGGTTTCAAATCTATTACTTTTGCTTACAGTACACCCAGCAGCAACTGATTGTGAAACAGAAAAATGTTTTTGTGGTCAAAAACAAGCCGGAGGGTGACAAAAGGGAGACAGCGATGCTGATATTAGAGCGCTGCTGTATTCAAATCACAGGATACATTCAAACTTGTGGCTTGGCTGCAAAATATGTAAAAAAAAAACAAAAAAAACCCAACAACAACAACTCACAGAGGGCCTGTTGTGAGCAAAAATTTGCAGGTGAAGATCATTTGACATTAAAAAACAAAACAAAAAAAATATCCCTTCCCAGCACGGAGGAGGACGGTGGTGGGGGGGTTATTTGTTTATTGATCAGACAGGAGCAAAAGACAGGGATGAGATGAAAAACAGGGGTGACGTCACCGAGGATAGGAAAGGTAAAGGGAGACAAAGACGGGCTTTGATCGCCGGCTGACAAACAAAACAGCAGCACTGTACAAGCAGGAATATGAAGCAGAGCGGCAAGACGACGCACAAAGAAGTGGAAAAATGATGCCAGCAGTCTTCCAAGGGTAAATGGTAAATGTGTCAGTTGCAGATGGTGGTGGTGGTGGTGGTGGTGGGCTGCAGGAGAGGGGGCTGCTGCAGATATAGAAGGACATTCAATCTGCATTCCGATTGGGCCTGGAGGAGGGGTTCGTCCTTATCATGTGCTGGTG
This sequence comes from Brachyistius frenatus, assembly GCF_029030835.1. Taxonomy (NCBI): domain Eukaryota; kingdom Metazoa; phylum Chordata; class Actinopteri; family Embiotocidae; genus Brachyistius; species Brachyistius frenatus. The sequence continues at coordinate 3,881,981 of NW_027210616.1, forward strand.
TCCTGACGGCATTAACACCCCACACACACACACACACACACACACACACACACACACACACACACACACACACACACACACACACACACACACACATCACCAAGCAGGTTTTGGCTCTGCAACCTGAACTTAGGCAGCAGAGCAAAACAAACCAGCTGCAGCCCAGAGAGGTTTGCAGAGGGCAGTAGAGGGGAGGGAAAGGAGCTGCACATACAACACAACCAAGACAAACAACACACTGTGCTGCAGGATGAAAAAAAAAAAATAAGAGACAAAGGCAAGCCCATATACAGCAGATGAGTGATTGGACCTGTCAGAAAACAGGGCAGGCAGGTAGAATGAGGGAAAACATGCAGGTACAAAAGACACATAACAGAATAATTTATTACTCATCTTATACACAAACAAGCAAGGTTAGTAGGTTATCATATCCGAGTCAGATACATGCCTCTTTATTATAACAGGCAGTTTTAAGTTGTGTCATTTTCCTTCGCAACAACACAATCCCTGATTGTTCCGTCTCCAATTACTAATAATTGTGCACAAATGCCAATTGATAACAGAGGTGAACAACAAACAGTGAAAGGGGGCAGTGCAAAGTAGCAGATCCTGGGCTTAAAACCAGAGTTTCTGCTCACATTCCTGCCTGTTTTGTTCCATTTCTGGACCCTAATCTGCAGCAAACACGTCTTTTTTTTTTTTTTTTTTTTTTTCTTGGACTGCACCCGAGACAGCGCCCCCTCTCTGTTGCACACTGAAAAAACAGCGGCGGAGGAGAAAAACAACTTTGATTGGCAGTCCGGTTCAGCCAGCAAAAAAAAAACAGCACAATAAAAGTCGCCAACTCTCAGAAGGACCGCGAGCGGCTTGAACGATCCCCGTCAAGGCCTTCACGGATCAAACGCATTCACGCCACGGTGCCCCCCCCCCCCACCACCTCCCCCGACCCCCCTATTCATATCTTATTTATGAGTAAATAAAAGCGCTCCGCATTACTTCACAGCCTCCGAACTGACACTTTTCTCCCAAATCCTCAGATGATGTCATCTTCACCTGCAGCTGCCTCCTCGCGCTCGCAACGGCTCGGCCGTTGGCGGACACACACGCGCGCGGGGGGGGGGGGGGGGGGGGCTAATAAATAACGTTCAGCACGAATAGGTGAGAAAAAGTCAAATATGACCTCATTTTAAAAAACGAAGTGCCGAAATTATCCGCGGTGCAACAACAAAGGGAAGTCGTCACTGCTCTGTTTGTGCCAGTCAGTGTGATGTCAATCCCCCCCAAAAAAAACACACACACAGAAAAATAAAAAAAAAAAAGGGGACTGAATTTGATCGAAACACGTTTATATTAAAACAATTTTTTAAAAAAACACGAGAGGAAATGCTGCGAGGTTCACGCGACATTTTAACGGCTGTACATGAAAACTACAGTGAGGAAATGTGGCCGCTGCTGACCGAGGATTTAACCGCAAAAGACCCCCCCCTTTTTTTTTTTTTCCTTCTTTATTTCTTCTTCTCCCGTTTTCATTTGTGATTTAAGTCAAATTGTATTTGCTCGGGAGACAGTTAACCCGGCTAGCTTTGGCGTGTGTTTTGAAGTTTCGCTAAACTGCAGCCGCTGTTTAAGTTAAAACACGTCACTGTCTTCACTGTTAAAAGTTTACAGACCGAAAAACTGCCGAAGGCGAAGTTAACCTTCATCTTCCACCTCTGCAGGCAGACACAAAAAAATAAATATCTGCGTTAAAGCTTAAAAGGCCAGAAAAGCTGAACGTAAAGAGGCGTTTTTTGGGTTTTTTTTTCCTTCCTTCCTTCTTCTTTGATATAAATTGATCTCCTTCGTTAAATGAATGAACGCTACTCAGTTAGCCGCTAGCGTTTAATCGTGTTTAAAGTTAGCCCAACTCTTTCCCCCCCCGGCCCCGTCTACATGTCATCTGAACCTGAACCTACCTGTTTCTGGGCTCGCTGGCGCTGGGTTCTTAGGGAGTACTCCATTTTATTCGTACAGATGATCATTTTCCAACAAAGTGCGCTATTGCATGGATGCGGCTGTGTTCTTTCTTGGTGCCTTTCCGAAAGCTGGCTAACAAAGACGGGACGGGACAGCCCGCCGCTGGCTGCAGGTCAGCCTGGTCTTGGTCGCTCGCAGACCGCACTGAGCGGAGAAACCTGCCCCGAGCCGAGCTGACAGCTCCAGTAACAGTGTGGCCAATCAAAGCACAGGGGAGGGGCGGGGCTGGGGCGAGGAGGGCGGGGCTATCTGGCGAGGAGGGCGGAGCTATGTGGCGAGGAGGAGGAGGGTTACGTCCAAATGCTAATGAACATCTGCAAACAACAAGCGCAAGAGAAGGCAAACACAGGCCAAGGCAGACACACACACACACACACACACACACACACACACACACACACACACACACACACACACACACGTGGGTGGGGGGGGGGTCGGACTACCAACTTTCATACCAGGACGGTTGTTGTTCTTGTCCTACACCTACAGCTGCGGTTTACCATTTAAGGTGCACCACCTAATGTGTTTAAGTCCCGTCTTGTAACGTGGTTCCAAGAAAGGCTCTGAGCAAACTGGTACATCCGGGAATTTTGGCTTTCAGGAAACGTCCCCGCCCCCTTTTGGAGGAAAACATTGGCCTCGCTCCGCAGACTTCAAAGTAAAATAGCCTTTACTAAACCAATCCATTGTAAACCACCGAATCAAAATTACTTTAAAAATGACATGGCGGCACTATGTCAAGGGGTCATATTCTGCCAGAGAACACGCTGGATAGATGAAAAGGTTTAATTTGATCCCTCTTTAGTCACTTCACTCCAGTCTTCCCTTGTATAGACTGGTGCCCTAGAGCCCTTCTATCAGGATCTTTTTTTTTAGGACATAACAGGGAAAAAACATCAGAGATAGGAGGTTTTTTTTACATCATTGTTGGTAACTACAGAGCTATAAGTGGTCAGTAATGTTATACAATTAGCTGCCTTTATAAACTATCACCACATAGCCAATGTTAGCATTAACAGCTGTTTACTCACCAGTCCAGAAGAAGCATCGTGAGTTCAGAAAATCAAACGTCATTCCTTTACTCGGCTGTCTCCAGTGCTGGAAATCGATGCCAGTGTGGAAGTCTGGTTTTGCCTTTATTTTGCCAAGTTTCAGCCATTGTTGTGTCCAAAGGTATTTGGACACTTTGGCCTAAATACATTTCAGAAGTTTTCCTCAGGGTTTGGGCTGGGTTCCCTACTTCCAGAGAAGTCTCATCTAATGCTCCAACGTACAATAATATTTTTGACAATACTGTGCTTCAAGCTTTGAGGCTCTTTCCTATTTTAGTATCTTAGCACCTCTATACAAAAAGCCGGGTCCATAAAGAAATAGTTTCCCCCAGATTGGTGCATCGGGAAGAACTGATTGCACTGAACTCTTACCCCAGCTAACGCCTTTGTTAATACATATTAATTAAAACTCTGCATCCACAAAAACTTCTGGAGCCCTCCAAGAGCAAGGCTGTTGCAGGGGCATAATAATACCCCAAGGTCTTGAATGAGATGTGCAACCACATGTTACTTTCCAGTGTCTAGTTTTGTCCAAATGTACGATAAAACAGCCAGTATGGACATCAAACAGGAATATACTTCTGAGGCTAAAGCCATCGAGCAACTGGAGTCAAGATGGGTTCATATATGACTGATCAAAACCACAATAGGAGGCTGGAATAAAACCATAGAGACTGATCAAAATGTTTTATCTTTTCTGAAATATGCTAAAGTCACACAAAGACATAACAGGCGTGAAATTTCCATCGTCTCGCTCGCATACATCAAATCATTCAAACATCCCCAAGGCAAAGGAAAGCTGCGTCATTCGTGGCCATATCCTGATCTAAACTAAACACACAACAAGCATTGATCACAGTCCCTCTTGCCATGTGATGCTCACAAATGACCACTGCATTCAGGCTTGTTTGATTGACCCTCTGCTTTGACCCAGTTGTTACTTTTTGTATGGACTTATTCAGTCCACTCTTGCCTTGATGAATGGGAGGTTTGTTTCTTCATCAGGAATCCTGCAATTGAATTGGTTTGAATCAGGATGTTTTCAGAGTGTAGGGGTCACAGTGTTCATTTCAGCGATGTGCACTGAGAGCGCAGTTACTAATCTGAAGTATTTAGCAATATTAAATAGAACTTTATTTCCTCGTGTTCCTTACAAGGAACAGCATGTTGTGTCCATTACAAGGAACACAAGGAAAGAAGCTAAATAAATATCACATTTGTTGTTTACAATCTCTATAGAGTCATAACCGTTACAATTTCAATTTACATCGCTGGTTTAAACCTCAAAGTCCGAGACTGATTAATTTATTTGTAGGCTCACTTTTGATTTTGAGTCAGACATTCACCTATGAGTTGATGTGTAAGGACAACACGTTTGCGGTTTAAAACTCTATTTTCTCTTTTCACAAAATTAATGTTAAGCCCTTCATCGGTCCCGGTGAGGCAGAGAAGTGTTTTCTCTACATTCAGCTACAACACAGCAGTTTCAAGACAACATTCAAACATGCATTCAGGCAACATTAACGTACCGTTGTTCCCTCAACTACGAGTCATTGACTACCTTTATGTTTCAGAGAACACTTTTTGAATGAAAATAAAGCGGGAAGAGACACTGTAGTGTGGAAAAAAAACACACTCGAGCGTCCATCTCCACCAACATCATATGAATAATGTGTCCGACAGAAGCAGGCAAAATCCAACAATTACAGCTGAGCTGAGTCAAAGAAAAACTACAGGAGGTTGTGGTTCTGCCTAAAATGTTAACAGTAAGGACGTTATTTTCAGTCTGGCATTGAGCGTTGTCCTACATTTAAATATATGATAAAGATAATAATAACTTTATTTATATAGCACCTTTAAAAACAAGAGTTTACTCTGCAGAGAAGCAAAGCATAGTCATACATGACGTCAATACCGGTAAACATTTAAGAAAACAGGAGGCAAAAAAGACCATACCATGAAGGTAATGAAGACAAGAAAACCAAACAAATAACCAAAACGAGCAAATGGAATAGAAAACAAACAAATAAATAAATGAATAAAATAAACAAACAAGAACAGGGGAACAAAAGAACTGCATAAAAGGACGACATCACTTAAAAGCAATTCTATAAAAATGGGTTTTAAGAAGTGATTTAAAAGAAGTTAATGATTCTGCAAGATGTTGACTTACAAAAGATTACAAGTGTATAAACGGGCTTAACTTGTGTCCCAGAAACTGTCTGTGAATGTCAGGAACTGCCAAATAATTAATCAAATTTAATGTTATTTTATGTTCTGAAAGAATTTTGTTGGCTCTTGTCCCGTGCTTACGTCTGACAAGAGTTGTGAGACGGAACGAATTCTAATGGTAGCATTTCATTAAGGTGTTTTTGAGTGCCTTGTCATTTTGCCTTCGTAATAAATTCAGTTTTATGTGGCTTGACTCATTACTTTAAATTTCTATTGACATTTAAAAGTCACTGTTTACTTAGTTCAGCTGATCAACATCTGCCTGGTGTCACTACAGAATCATAAACTAAAGCCATTATGCCATATTTACTGTCAGCTGTGACGCATTAAGGAACTGTAGAAAGTTACCTTTCCCAACGAGTTTCCCATCATAACAAAAATCCTTTGTTGCAACAGAAATATTTCTACAAACAAACTGGAGGGACTTTCCTAAGAAGTCTCCTCGTTTATTCCCCCTGTACAACAGTTAAAGCAGATTTGATACTTAAAATATTAATCAAACTGATTGAAATGGCATTTATGGCTAATTCAATTTGTGAAGAAAGAACTTATTGTATCATAACTAAATGCTGGTGAAACTGATTTTTTTTTGTGTGGCCTGTTTTACCTGAACAGGTTTAAAGTTGGTAATAACTTAAAGTTGCCAATCAATATTTGTGTGTCTCCAGACTCTGGTTGAAGAGCCAGACTAGACTGTGTGTGCTGCATCTGACCCATCATTTCCTGTCTAATAAAGTATCTTCTAAAGAAGAAACTCTTTTTCCAAGAAATGAGGAATTAGCAGTTTGCTCAACATCAACACTTTGCCTAAACTGAACAGTGTGCCTTCCTTAATGGCACTTTAGCCATGCCTCTATGCACATGATTTTAAAGCTGAACAAGAATAAATTTATTAAAATGTAAATAAAAAGCCTCATTTGGAATTCCACATCCTTCTTCCAAAGCTGCTAGGACATACAGTTAACTGTAGAGTTCCCCTGCTGGTTGGATGATTTCTGATAGCCTCTCCTTCTCTGATCAGTGAAGCAGATGGTGGTTTCTCTTATCTGAGCTTATAAAATAAAATACATCTTCTCCACTGCTGTTTTGAAAAAACACACAGACAGGTAGATATGGGAAAACAGGACTACTAGTTAAAATATTATCACCAGGACCTTGTACAACATCGGAATCTTTCTCTTAAAAGTGGTTTCGAGTTGAAATGCCACCCAATGTCAGCATCTGTTCTTTGTTTTTGCCAGTTTGGACTGGGAGAGGATGGAGCGCTGTCCTCGGCCAGGAAGGACAAATGATAAATCACCCCACAAGGTTATAATTTTTAAACATTATCTCGCCCTCGTGGCGAGCACTGGTACAACTCATCTCTCTGCGATGCAGCAAATTCCATCAGCGTCTCTGGAAATCTGCATCAGTTACATCAAACCAGCTTTCTGTCAGACTTTTAAATAAGTGCAAACTAGAAGGAAATGATATTCATTACATTCAGAGAGCCATGCAGAGTGTGGGGTAGATTATTTAAATTTCATTTCACGGTAGACAATTCTTTTTTAAATAAATGTACATTTTGTTGTAATTTGAATTCCCTCCAGCTCGCGTTCAGCTACAGCCTTTGGCCTACAGTGAAAGAACAGTCTGCAGCGCTGGGATCACACAGACAGAGAGAAACAAACAAGTTAGAGCAATCACACACCTACGGGCAGAGATTATCCTCACTCGAGACATCTGTCCTCTTGAGAAGAGAGCTCTTTTCACTAAGCCTAAATACACAGCAGACTGTAAATAAAACATGTATGCCACACAGGCAATAGGAAAAGCAAATAAACAACACAACAAAACAAATAAGCTGTTAAGTATACTATCTGTAGCGATGAATCAAAAGTTCCTTCAAAGATAAACTATTTAAGAGCTATTTTTTTTAGTAATCTCTGTCTCTTTCCCAACATGCCACAAAGACCAACAGCCTTCATGAAATAGATGCCATAAATTATTTTGTCTAAAATTAGGAGCTGGCAGTAAGCCTGACTTCTCTATACAGTCTCTAAATTTACACAACAACAAAACTAGAAAGTAAGTAAAACTAGAATTACTGCGTTGCCGTTCTATGCCTCCTCCTATCAGTCACGTTGCAGTTTACATGTTTCATGTTTATACAGACTCATATCAGATATGTCATGAAGACTTTGACATTTTAAAACATGAATGCTGCACACATCAACCCAACAGCACAGAAAATCTAAACAATCACCACAGTTTGAAGGTGGACGCCTAAGATTAGTGTCACAGACTCAGTATCTCTCCAACCGTGAATTAGGTTGATAATCTCTCCTTCTGTTCCCGAGTTACGGTGTTGAATAATGGACAGAAAAGTGTTGTCACAGAACATTATGACTTCACAATGAAGTTTATCCATTGACCTTTTGGATATCCTACAGATCCCATTAGAGCTTTGTGTGAAATTGTCATAATTAGTGTACAAGTTCTTTAGTTGTGTACACGTGGTTTTGTGACCTTTGACCACCATAATCTAATCAGATCGTCCTCGAGTCAAAGTGAATGCATGTTTTACATTTAAAGAAATTTCCTCAAGGTGTTCCTGAGATATTGTGTTCAGAAGGAGGGGACAAACAACCCGAAAACATTATGCCTCCTTCCGCGGCTGTTGTCGGCACAGAGGCATAAAATGTAACGGCTCAGTCGCATCTGAACCTATAGTTTGTGGATTCCAGAGTTTTCAAACAATTCCTGACTTCCATTGCTGGGTTTTGTGACTCTATGGTTCGTAGTCTTTGCTGCACTGACTGCCGCAGCCTGTTGTTCAGCTTTGTCTAAATCACTGCGTTTTATTTGTCTCCGTTTTCTCTTTCAATTGTATACAACTTTTAAAGAAGCTAAATCTAGAACTATTATACAAAGAACTGACAACATGCATGTGGATTTGAAGTCGGACATATATTATTATATCATACAAAAATATAAAACACAGCAGTGTCAGTTGTCCTATTCAATCATAATCTACAGCAACACGATAATCTAAAACTCATCTCACCTCACCTCAGTGTAACAGGAAATAAGCAGCAGGTGGAATTAAAGGTTCATTTAATGCCGAGGGCTTTGTCTAGAAAGTTTGCAAAGTTCTGTGGCTGTCCAGGTAAGAAGGGCTGGAGAACAGAGAGGTCCATGGTCTTCAGAGTCTCTGTCAGGGTGCTGAAACATTCATCAACACAAAAAATGCCTGTTACCTTTGGTTTATCTGGATAATCTCACACGAACAAACAGCATCAGTTCTGACAGGAACTCATACCTGCACGTGCAGTAGAGCAAGTGGGAGTCCATGTGCAGCCGTCGGGCCAGCTCCAGTTGGTGGTTGTTCATCAGCTTGTCGTTGACGACGACCAGCAGAGGTTTGCCTGCACCGAGAGCCTCCAAACAACTTCCGGCCCCTGAGGAGAAAAAAACAAAAACAAGCTCAAGATTATTTTTGCTGACCAGACCCAAACAATATTTAGCTGATACTTTAGTGATCTGCATTTGCACTATTTTCCATGCTCCATCAATTGAGCAGAGTAAGCAGTGACAGGCCTGAATTTCAGTCCAATGTGTGAATCTCGTATTCAGAGTGTTCAGCCAAACTTGGTCTGTGTGATTTCAACTGTTTGAACATCCTCCTGTTTTAATATTACATATACATCCTCTGATGCCCTCATGTTGTACCAGTCTGCGTTAGTCATCAGTTTCCTGTTTGCACACCGCCAACATACCTGTATTTACTTTTACTTTGAAGTCTGCATAGACATTAATATCTTCTGGACAGGTCATGAATTCTTTTTAAACTCTACTTATTAATCTGCACTCTGTTAAAAAAAAAAAAAAAAAAAAAAAATTAAATAGAGAGTAGTTAGATTTTTTTTTTTTTGAACATCTGCAGCTTCTCAGCACAGTACACCTGTGCTGAGAAGCTGCTCAACATCTTTAAAATGACCTCACCTGCGTGGCTGATGACGAGGTCAGCCTGCTTCATGTCCTCTGCGATGGAGTCTTTGAATCGAAAAGCCTCCAGTCTGATGTGTGGACAGCTGTCAGCAGCTGGAAGAAGAGATCCTCTTCCAACCTGAAGAACCAAACGCTCATATCCACGAGCCTTTAAAGCCTGTGCGGAGAAAGAAATAACTCTGTGTCAATGAAGTTGTTTTTATAGAGAAGCACTATTTTCAAATAATACAATTAAACTACACACTGCATGTTACGGCCATTTTTTTTTTTTTTTTTTAAAGATCCTGGAAAGAGGCATTCACACAATATGACTTCATCAGGTGACGTCTTCAAATATACCTCACTTGGGCACAACTTTATTGAAGATATTCAAAGTACATGTAGGAAAACATGCAATAAATCATTGTATTGTCAACAATGAAACAGACAAAGGGGGCACTGAAGGCAGATCTAAACCCAAATCAAACCAAATATAAAACTATTAAAGCAACAGACATTTATAAAACTGCTGTAACGAGGCCATTTTTGGAGAAGCAATCAAAAAGGTATTAATAAAACAAGATTAAAGGCCAGGGTTTCTCCATTTCCAAACATTACATTCTCCACTCATAACTGTACTGTTTTTCCATGAGAATATATGCTCGTGTTTTCATTTGGGACACATTTTAGGAATAAAAAGACAGGTTGTCCGACAAACAGCAATATTTCTATTTTTAGTGCAGCGTTTCGACTTGTGCAGCCGCGCTCTTTGTCCTGAACCTCTACTGTTCACACACAGCTCCGATTTTTGTTTTGCACACTTTGTATTAACTGCAGTAAATGTTGGCGAAAAGATGCCTCTTGCCAAACGTCACTCACCTGCGCAGCCTCAGGGGACGTGACGCTTTCAATGAGCTCATCGAAGCTCGTGGTGCCGACAGTTACAAACACCGTCTTCATGTCTGCTCGGCAGTTTTTCAACCTAATTGTCAAAGATTTTAAGAACTTTTCGGACACCTCATCCTTTAGCTTATGCCTGCAGCCACAGACCTGACAGCTGCTTCCGCCTCGGACCAGATGACGTCACAGCCGTGGTGTTAAAATGTGTTGTGCCGCCACCTAGAGGTCCGGAGGTGTTCCCTGCAGGCCGTGATGTGTCTTGAGCTGCAGCGTGGAAAAATACCAGTTTACTGCATGTAAACTGTATCGATCCACAGAAAGCCTTGGTTGTGATGCTTCTGAGCCTCTTTACACAGTCATTTTAAATAATAATAGGATATAAATCAAATATACCTTCCTGATGATGATCCATGAAGTGTTGTTCGTGTCATTTATCCTTAAAAAGGTAGCATGTTTAAAAAACAATATCAAAACACCCATCGTCAGATGATCAGACTGAATTCCCATTTTGTTTCCCTCGTCAAAAAAAAACAAAAACAAAACATTTTGCAAATACAGTAGGCGCACAGGACATGGTGAGCAGACTGTATTGATAAAAAAACAACAAAAAAAACAGTAAACCTACATCAAGATATAATGTTGCCACAGAATATTTCTGTAGGCTACTTTATTTTTGAATGGTCATATTGATTAGATGACTGGGAGATGAGGCAAAGCGGACCCACCAACACTGGACCAGTGGGTACAAACAGTCGAGGAAATCTGATGAAAGAACTGATTTGTATTGTCACTGCAAAAGGCTCAAATGGGGAAAAAGTGAGACACATTAACATCATCTCAAATGAAATAAGCAAAACTGAACTGAAAGACAATGCTATGCACATGTGATTTGTATGTTTTCCCTTTGTGCTTGTTTGTCTTTATTTAGCATATTAAAAAAGAAAACAGTAAAATCGACATCATACTGAAGGGCCTTTTTCCACACAAGAGATTTTGTCACGTCGCATCAGAAGGAAAAGCACCGCTGTAAATAGTTGCTTCCTTATCGACCTTACTCACAGCAGATGTTTTGATCCATCGTAGCAGGAAAATCACAGGTGTAACTAAAAACACTAAAAATCTTTTTTAAAAAGGCATTTCCCACAACAAGAAGTCAAATCTCTGCTGTCCATTGTTCATGTTGGCTCAGTGTCACACAGTCATGACTTGCTATGATATTTAATAGAACTGAGCCACCGTCAATAACACCTGTACTTTTCCTATTATGGCAAATCAAATGTCTGCAAACAGAGTAACTACCGGAGGGCCACACCTGCAAAGCTCCCTGAAGAGCTCACCACACTCATCTTTCACTGTGTGGCGATGAAAGCAGGGCCGGTGGCTGGGAGCACAGCTGGACAAACCCTGAACAGAAGCATGCGGCTGTTAGTTCGCTGTGTGGTGATCTGAAATGTCAAGAGCCTCAATGTATACAGGAAATGGAAGTCAATGAGGCTTTAGAAGAGCAGAAAAATAAGCTTAATAGCAAAAGAAGGAAGTCTCTGAAGACAATACTGAAGTTTGTCCACATTATGAACAATTTTAGAAGGGGCATTCACCTGCTGTGGTGGACGTTAACACAAACAATGTGATGCCATGTCTAATATTGATTATAAAGGCCAGCTTTGACACATTCCTGCTGCAAACAGTCCATCACAAGTCTGTCAGGCAGGGTGTGGTGAGGCTCGCATCTTGTCCACAGTCTTTTGACACCTGGGACATGTTGAGACAGGTCCTGCTCTGAACACAGGCCCTTAAGCGACACTGAAGTGCTTTGTCTCTTTCTGTCCTTTCCATTTATGCCGAGCAAGCACTCCTGCAACATGCAGCATAAAAGCGAGGGCTGCATGTGATGTACAGACTTCCCGTACCTGGAGCATGCAGGTGTACAGCAGCAAACCTGCTGACGGAGCTCTGCAGAGGAATCAGGGCACAAGTTTGTACTTGACACCGACAGCTGGGCTCCGTGGGCACATTGTCACTCCTGGGAATATTTCCACCTCCTACGGTGCCGAGCTCCTGCAGCCCACATGAACCCGGTGAGATGCTGCAGGTCAGAAGATGTCCACACGCTCCATGTGACATTTCTTTAGGTCAGTGGTTCCCAACCTATTTCACCGGGCTTCACCCCACAGGCCTGTCAGATGGATTCAAGAAGCCCTTTATTAACACCACCTCTCATGTTCAGAAGTATTCGTTTGAACATATTTCAAACTGCATTTTATTGAACTCTTATTATGTAAAAGTGGATTTTTTTTTTTTATGTTAATTTTTCAATTGAATTGTCAATGTTCAGTTTCGTCAGACTTTCAGACAACAATTTAACCCGTTAGTCATATCTTCAGTTAACAATTTTAACTGTTAGCTTACTTTGAACTAATCATTTCAGAGCATTTATCTATACTATTAGCCAAGTACATTTTTCATGGTAATGCATCTCCTTCCATTACTGATACTGTTATTTAAGCAAAATAATGAATGCAGGGTCCTTTGTAAGATAATACAGTATTTGAAACCGTCCTCCAATTCCAATTGGCAACAAACTTGAAACAGGTCATTTTAACATGATTTTTTAAAATCATGCTTTTATAGAGGATCACCACAATCATGTTAAAAATGATAAAACGTATCAAGTGACAGCTAATTTGACAATAAAACAGGACACAGATATTGTATAATATATCTATTAATAGAATAATTTTCCAAAGCTTTACTGTCCAATTCCATATCGATAGGCATTTATTACTTACATGACACTTGTGGTCCTCCATAATTACTGGGAACCTCACTATTCATATTTGTTTGCCATGGATGAAATCGCTGGTTTACATGGTCTTAGTTTAATGCACTACACATTCATACCAGGGGAGACACGTGCCCAAATCATCTCTTAACTTCAACGAAAACAAATGACTCGCTTGCGATAATAATAAGTTGATTTTGTTGCAGCTTGCCGACACCTCCTGCACACCACTGGCCGCCGACAGTCCCCGCGGCCTGCGGTGATTTCTGTCGTTCTCGTGGTGCGGACAGAGATAAAGCCAGCAGGAACCAGGACAAGACCTTCCAAGGGAGTTCTGTTTCCCTCAAGGATTTTGGAGGAGCTGCAGCGACCCTGCTGATTCAGAGACGTTAGCATCCCCACACAGCAGCAGCTGCTGCCAACTCGGTGAAGGACGCACAGACTCAAACGAGCACCCGGCAGCTCCACCAGACGACCACAGAGAAGAAGGAAGAAGAGCCAGCTTTGTGCTCTGCAGGAAACTGCAGCAGCACCATGAGCGAGAAAGGCAAGAAACAAATAAATAACTGCAAAGCACACACACACCAACTCAACCGTCAGATTAGTGCACAAAAATACACAGCAAGAAGGGAGTGAAAAGTGTGGTCTGTTTGTGACAGCTGCTATTTTTAGACAACGTAATAGTTTCAGCTCTTTGACGAGACCCGTTGGAAGGTCATTACGTGGGGGGCGTACTACTTTACATGTATCACTGCACCGGCACAGCGTGACGGAGATGGGTGGAGAAGGAGATTTGACGTCTCGGTTGCTTCCGTTTTTCCTCTTTTGGGGAGACGTGCGACCCTGTTGACACCTGGCCTTAGCATCTGTCCCGAGTGATCGGGTAATACAAGTAAATAAACACGTACAGAAACGCAGGAGAGGAGTTGGGGCAACAGGCATTTAACAAAATGAGACATCCTTGCCCAGTGGAGCCCGATTTTAATTTGCCATAAATTAAAAAAAAAAGAAGAAGACCTATTTCAAGTTTGTACATGTCTGAACACTTCAGTTTGTGATCCACAGCCTGAACCCCAAGACTCGACCCAATCACGTCAATTCAGGCTCAGATTATTCAATTAGTACAGCGGGTTTGAGAGGGCCGGACTTTGCGCTGCAGCGGATAAATGAACTCTCCAAGTGTCAGGCCTCTACTAAAGCTCGGGGTCTGATGCGTCAGAAATGACCGGTGAAGTAAACGAAAAGATAAAAAGTGTCACGTACAGAGTTTCAAATGACCAAACAGATGTTTTATAGTCGCGACAGGTGAACCTCTCCGGCTTTTTGTAGTTCAGCAGCGCACGGCAGAACCACTCAAGATTTATTTCTAGTAAATTAGTGATCCGATCACCCAGGGGACGTTACACGTATTTACATCTTTTGTGGTAGCATGGCGCTACTTTCCTTTAAGTTACAGAATAACCATGAAACTTTGCGGGGAAATGGTTCCCAAACTGCAGCACTGACAATTTGCACAACCAGCTGCAAAAATATGGCATGAAAAAGGTTCAAATTCAATTTTCTGTTTCTAGATTTTGAAGTTGAAATAAGAACAGATTAGATTGATATTGTTTATCAAAGACAAGATTGTATCTGTGTCCCATCACAAAAGCAAAGAGTCCAGCATGTTTATTACCAAATAACGACAGATGTTCATCTTCGAGAGGAAAAAAAGAAACATGACACCAGGATGCAACAGAAAATTTAAGGCTCTGTTAAATTCTCAGCTTCAAAAAAACAAAAATACAACATACCATGTATCCTGAAAACTCACAAAAAGCAAAAACTAGTATAAAATTAAAAGTTTAAAACTGGCTACTCATGTCATTAGTTTTTAATAAATAGGTTACTATAAGAAAAAGAAAAATACAAAGTTAAATTGGATTAACTGTGCCAGAGCTTTTATCAAACCACGTTGCGGCGGGAGTGATGACAAGAAATCAGCGTCTCCTGAATTTAAAGCAACACACGTCATGTAGTCAAGCACAAATATTTTCACTGTGAGCTTCCTTTGGTCGTTCCAAAATCATTCTCCTACACAGACTCCTCAAAAACTGAAAATGGAAGACCTGCGTCCACGTGAGTCATGCCTAGCAGAGACTTGAACAGAATTTAGGCTAAGAACAGTAAAATGGCTCATCCTCATCACTTCAAGTTGATTTAGTCATGTAAACATTTTCACTTTTGAGCATGCGAGTATTCAGATGAGTTCAGCTGCTTCAGGCCACTGCGATGAAAACAACGTATTGTCCCTTGAAGTGAATGATCCTGGTCTAATCCAAAGTTATACACCCTGTTTAAGTGTCCCTAAGCTATATATTAAAAAAAAAAAAAAAAACTAAAAAAAACTTGCAGTACAAACTGCTGTAGTTTGTGTCAGAAGAACGATTTAGAACAAGATTTTCAAAATAAGGTGAGCAGTACACCTGGGCAGCAAACTGGTTGAAGAATGCATGCTTAAAAGTCAAAATGTTTCAATATTATGAAATACTTTGTCAAATTCCAAACTTGAGACATAATACAAGTAATATTAAAGTATATAATAGTGATTAAAGCAGCTTTAAAAAGAAGCTGCAACCTCACAAACACTCCTGCTTAGTATTTCAGGGATAACTCCATCTACAAGGAAAAAAAAAAAAAAAGACAGAAATTCACAGATGGCCGTTCTTACAAGTCTGTCTGCCTGTCTGACTCCGTCCGTGGTCATCGAAAAAAGGCCGTTGAGGTTGCAGCAGAAACATCTTTCTAACTGTTATGATATCAAAAATAGGACCGACGTCTTTCCTGTCAGAAACCACCTTGAGCAGAAACTTTACCAGCCGCTGTAAGTTTGTGTCAGTAGGTTTGAAAGTCAGGTTGAACCCTGGTTCATGGTTTTTCAAAATGCTTGTGGCGATCTAGACAAATGATGGATCTATAAAAAAAAAGAAAGAAAGAGAAACAGAAAAACGTTAGGTACCGCAAGAGGTTTAAAGGTCTGGTGGGCAGTGGTTAACGCAAGCAGCCTCTCTCAGAATCTACAGTGAACTTCCTGTTTTGGAACAATTTCTTTTTCAGGATGTTACATTTTCCGCTTTCTGCTGCCAGGCTCACGGACCGCCTGCTTCTCGACTCTCTGCTCTTCGGGGTCTTTTTCCTCTCGGGCCCCGAGCTGCTCAGACAGTTGTGTTCTTCATGCCGCATACTTTCTGCAATCTTATGATAACAAGCTAAACCAACGGTTTGAGCCGAGCAGCACCACCCACTCGTCTTTCTCACTTCCAGCCGAATCTCTCCTCTGCTTCACACGGCACTCAAAACGCCACACAGTCATCCGTGTGTCACATTTCTCCTCAGCTTGTGAACCATCTTTGCACAGGCACTGCAGGGACATTTTATCACATTTTGTAAAATTAGAGAGCGGCCAACTGTCCGTACCTCTTCCTCACTGTACCACGCAGGCCGTGCAGCACTGCTCCTGCTTCTCCGGCAGCGTGGAATAATTCATCTGTCGGACGATCTCTGCAAACAGCTCATCCACCATGGTCTTGCTCTTGGCAGAGGTTTCAATAAAAGGGCAGCCCCACTCTTGAGCCAAAGCTCGTCCGTCTGATCCGGCGACCTCCCGCTCAGACTCCAGGTCGACTTTGTTGCCAACCAGGATCAGCGGCACTTTCTCAAAGCGCTTCACTCGCACTATTTGGTCTCGCATCGGTCTGATGTCCTAAAAGGTTGATTGAAAGAGGAGTATGAGTGTAGCTCCTCAAAACCCACAAGAATTTCTATCAGATACAAATGAATGAGGCACTAAATTCGAGTTATTTTACAGGTATTAAAGAGTGGAAAACTGTGAAAGGTTTGCAACACAGACTGCACAACTACATTATTACACCAAGTATTACTGCCTTTGTTTATTGTGTGGTTATTTTTGAGTTTTTGTGGCACTTCACGAAAATAAGTTGTCTGGTAAACAGTTTGCAGACATTCAAAGCTTTGGACAGGCAAAGATGTGCTCTTACAGCGAAGCTACAGACACAAATGCAATGCGATATGTTATGGCTGGGACATGTATCGATATTATATCATATCTCTTTATGAGACTAGATATGATCTTAGATTTTGGATATCGTAATATTGTCATATTTTATTAGTGTTAGTCTTTTGTAGTTTTAAAGGGTGCATCACAGTGAAGTCATGTCATTTTCTGAATCGACCGTTCTAGCTGTTCTATTATTTCACTTTAGCCACTTTGTCATTGTATTCGCATTACGACTGATTATTAAAAATCACATTTTGGAAATATTTGGCGAAAGCACCTATAGTAATCTCTAAAATATCGTTTCAATATCGGTACGAAAGCATTTGGCCGAAAAAAAAATGTCGCGATATTAAGATTTCGTCCTCATCGCCAAGCCCTACAGTTGTAGTTGTTCGCACAATAATAACACTGTTGTCTGTGTTTCTTTGTATATAATATATATAGATATATACTGTACTGTATATACTGTGCATTTTATATTTAATATTTTTTACTGCTATTTTATTGCTTTTTATTATTCTATTATTATCTTATTGCTTCCTGTATGCTGCTGTAGCGAAAAAAATGTCCCCTTGGGGATTAATAAAGTATTAAACCTACCATTGTAGGTTAGGTTAGGTTATATATATATAGGTTATAGTAAATCACTGCGTGGCAAAATAGATAAGGTTGTCCCAGGCTAATCCCAGGTTTCTAGCTGGTTTAGGTGCTGTGGTAGCAGAGGAGGGGTGATGGGGCAGTTGTTAAGATTAATATTATCATAAAATGTATTTAAAAATGCCATAAAAACAAGAACCACCAAACAGTAGGTGCAGTGAAAAAACAACCACACACACCTGGGTGCTCCACCTCAGTGTTATAATGGTGGGGGAAACCCTGGCCCCTATAACGATGCGAGCTAAGTGGCAAACATGCTCCCAATTACGACAGCAATCCCCGGCTTGAAATAAATGTAGAAACTCACTGTATTTTAATTGTTGTTGTTGTTTTTGTGTGCGTGTGCATCTTTTAGCGAATGATTTTCCTCCTTCAGTACAATTTGATGGAGAAACTGGCAGCATTTACGACACGGGAGACTCGGGAGTCACAGCCCGATTTTGTTTTTTATTTTAATTTTATTAATTATTTTTTAAAAACACCTATATAGCTGCATTTTGCACGTGTGGTACCTGGAAAGACTGCTGGTTGACCAGGCTGTAGACCAGGATGAAGCCCTGCCCGTTCTTGATGTACAGATCCCTCATGGAGGCGAACTGCTCCGTCCCCGCCGTGTCCAGGATCTCCAGCACGGACGGCGACGAGTCCACCTCGATCTCCTTTCGGTAGAAGTCCTCGATGGTCGGGTCGTATTTCTCGATGAAGGTGCCGGTGACGAACTGGACGGTGAGCGCGGACTTGCCGACGCCGCCGCTGCCGAGAACCACAACTTTGTATTCTTTCATCGGGGCGGCCGGAGAGGGCTAACGTTAGCAGCTAACGACGTTAGCGACGCTGCTATACTCGCTCCAGAAACATTTATCAGGCCTTTTTTTTTAAAAAATAAAAATAAAAATAAAAAACTGGCAGAAGCTAAGGCGATAAAACAAAAACAAAAACGAACCCTCTTCTTTCACTTAAAACCAGATCTACTGCCCATACTTTTGTGTGTTTTTTTTAGTTCGTTCGTGAGGAAAAGTTGGGTGTCCGTTAACTCTGCCGTTAGCTCGCGTCACAGCTAGCTCGCGCCTGGCTGAATTCCCGCGGTGCCATCCCGGAGCCTCGCGCCTTCACGTCCGATCCGAGGAGCCTCGAGTACCGGCGACTCATCACAGACAGCAGGTCGCGGTGATACACGCTACACCTCCCCGACAGACTGCATGCCACTGCCCCGCTCTCTCTCTCCCTCTCTGTCTGTCTCTCTCTCTCTCTCTCGCAGCCGCTGGTTATGTCCGTCAGTCCGGGCCCGGTTCTGGTTCCGGCCCGGTCCGGCGCCTCGGCGACCCCCCCCGGGGCGTGCTATCGACGCAGATTCAGTGTAGTGATCCGACGGTCCATCGGCTGCGGGTTATTGCTGCTCCAGGGTGCGTTTGGACCTCTCGGTGCGGCGCAGGTTTGATTACCAGATAGGAAATATTTTTTTTCCAACCAACTGATTTCCTGAAGCTAACAGCCCGCTTCCGCTAACGAGAACAAGACATCCGGCGCGATGCTTTTCAAAATAATATCCTGGATACTGGGAATAGCGTTACGGGTTCTCCGTGTTTCATTTGACCGCATGCAAAACGTAATCCCACGGTAGTCAGTGCTTTGACATGTTAATTAGTTTCTTCAGAAGTCCCGTAGCTGTAAGAAAACCACTTCAAAGGTAGACTGAATGTTTTTTTTTTTTTTTTTTTTTACCATATACTACCCAGATGTTTTGATTTATCTAATAAATTACTAACCACATTTAAATTCAATTAATTGATACCAGATAATTGTTGTAGAATGACTCATCTGGATTTCACATTAATGAATGTCTAATTTCAAGAACTACAATATTGTATACTAATAACAGTCTTCTTTTCTCTCTCCATGTTTCCTGTTTATATTGCTACTGTCACTAACAAATACAAGTAGTGCATGTATTACTCTATATTGATTAATGATAAATGTCATATTTGTTACTATCTATTACTAAATAAAAATTATTATTGATTCAGTCTGTACCCAATTTATAAGAGCTTGTTTTAAATTAAATGAGCAGATTTGTCTCAGGACAATGAAAACATAGACAGCATGTAGGCTGAAAATCCAGATTTTTTTTTTTTTTTGCATCAATCAGGGGATTACTTTCACTCACCTTGTTAAAGTGATGTTTAAATGTACTCCAGGGTGTGTCAGTACACCCTGACACCAGAGTAGGGTGTGCTTACAGATGCAACAAACCATTTGCAACTTATTGAGTTACTCCATAAAATATGTCAACTATAGATATTAAGATTTGTACTTCTCATGTTACTGAGGATGTCAGACAATCTGAGCTCAGGCAGTCAGCTTTATCAGCTTTAGTTAAGCAGCATTACTGTCTGTATTCAGGCCAATCAATCAGTTTGAGAGTGACAGCCGGCTCCTGTGTTTTTGGTTTTAATAAGACCACATTTTCTGTGACGCGTATATTTGTAGCCTACCTCTAAGTTTTATTATACTGCCTCTCTGCTGCAGCAGCTTGAGTTTGCACCTCACTCAGTCGCATTAATTCTGCTCATTCGTGAACATGATTTATAAGGTTGCTCTCCACCTTAATGCTCTAATGCTCAGGGTCTAATGAAAATGTAAAAACGTGACAGAAATAATGACGCATAATGCACTAAGACACTTATTACCATACTTATTACCATAAATACCACGACAGATGCTTGTGTTTACTTGATGCCTCAGTTATTTGTCCACACAGCAGACATACTTAAATAGGAAGGGTTCCTTTCATTCAAATATAAGTTGATTTGGTCAGCTATGTAATAGCTATAATCTAAAGTAAACAATGTGGGCTGAAAAAGCCTTGAAGGGAACATATTAGCATCTTTTTTAGAAGTACTGATCAAATGCAGTTTTTTGTGCTTTATTTAATAAACTCCGCATAAGACATCCATGACTTCCACTTTCTTTAAATTTATATACATATAATGAAGTCAATCGTATGTAAAAAATAAACTGACAAAGGAAAACTACAAGTTGACACAAAAATCGAATGAAGAATAAAACACCACGAGAGGCTCACAATGATGTGTTTTATTTAAGGTCAAACAGAAATCGCAGAACTCGTCATAGGCACAGAAACTGACTCTTAATAGCTATACACTGCAAAATAAATTGGCATGTAGCACAGCAGCACATACAAGCACCACAAGCAGAAAACAGAGTGAAAACAAGAAGTGACAAAGAAACAGCGGTCACGTTCAAGTCTGTCCTAGAGTGTCAGAGACTTTTTCATATATGGCTTAGTCCTGAACAGTCTTTGGCCCTCTTCTTCCACAGTTTGCCTTTCAGTCTGTGATTGTACCCAATTTAAAAAGGTAATTTAACAACTCACCAGCAGAGGATTTTAAATAAAGGGATACGTTCTATACACACACGCAGTCAATTTCAATGTAGAACGTAAAAGTACATTTTGCACATTAAAGGCACAATACAGCGGGAAATAAAGGTGACAAAGCATCAATTTCAAAACACAATCTTATTCAGGTGTTGGTGACTGGAAAACCACAGTATGTTAAAATGGCTGCATGTGTATTTCTCCGTACACTGGCGCAGCAGTAATGAAGTGAGCTGGTGAGTCATAGAAAAGAAGCTTTGGTGAGTTTTGGGTACACGTCGTTCAGAGACCCGTCTCTGCACACAGACGCTCTGAAGCCAATCTTCTACAGTCAGAGGGCTGTGAACCGATTCACCAGGATGACTCAGTCAATCCACCACTAGGACAAGTGCCATGGCAACAAAATCGCTGGCTTTAAGAGTAATTGAAGAGCATCACATGTCCAAATCTGCACAAACAGAGTTGCGTAAGGATGCTGCTGCTGCTGTGAGAGTAACATTGGAAAACCATGTTGTTTGTAATTTTGACCAGAATCCTGAGGAAAATTCAGATTTATTGTTGTTTTGGATAATGACAAGGGAATAAAATAAATAAATAAAAAATAAAAACATTTTGCATAATGGAAGAAATTAAAAGTGAATTTAAAACCCTGTGAGCACATCCCTCATCCACGTTACTCTGACTTCTGATTTTATATCTGCTCCTCTTTGAATCCTGGCTGTTTTTGCAGATAGAGCTGCTCTGTGCTTTATTTTGGTGCTTTCCTGGAGAGAGAGGGAGGTGTCTGCATGATGAGCGTTTACAGACAAGGTTACATACATTTCAGGCTGACTCTTTCTTTTAATCCACCTCTCCTGTTTGTCAGGGTGACATCTTATTGAACCAAAAATGATCCAGCAACTACTCTGAAAAAAAGCTTCTTTTTTTTTTAAAGCGAACCGTTCGTAGTTTACCATTAGGCGACATCATGCTTGGCAAAGAACAGGGCTCGAGCAAACAAACTAAAGGACAGATCCCTCAAAGCAATCTTTTCACACTGTATTAAAACAATATCATTAACAATACATTGATTTGATTTTTTTAATCAACTCTTTTATCTGTATTTATTCAAAATAAATTTTGAGTATTTTGACAGAGTTATGTACATAAGTGCAAACAAGGTGAACATCACACATTCGTATACACCTCAGCAAGGATCGACATCACCCAGCACAGCTGGGCAGAAAGAGACTTCTGGACCACCTTCTTCCTGAAACAGAGCTCACCAACGAAACAGCTCCTCACAGACGAACCAGAGCCAGGCTGCCCGCTCTGCAGGAGGTTTGACTTTACAGAAAAAAATCTTTCAGTCAGTCCAAAAGCCTCTTTACCTCCCTGACAGATAGGTGTTTGCTTTAAAAGCCAAAGTCCATTCTTATTTCTCAAAAACACCATGTACAAGAAAAAAAACAACACTGAAGGTCAAATAAACAAAACAAAATAAACACCTGATCTCCCCCAAGGACCTTTGGATATCACAAGGATTTAAGTTTTCCATATAAAATATTTAATCACGTTGCAATAACAAGACAAACTAATTAGACATTCCCTTTTTGAATAAGTTAGTGTGGTATGTTATTTCAATTAATGTGAAAAAAATTCACTATTAGGATAATAGAAAGGTAGCCATGTTGTCATTTTGTTGCCATAGCAACAGCAACTATTACCATTAACAATGACTCCATCATTGTGTACAAACGATTTTTATATTATATTGTTTTTTTCTTGTAGGTCTACACAAACTATTAACTATATATAAATGATTTTTTTTTTTTTTTTTTTTTTTTTACCATGCCGTGTTTTTTTAAATTTTTTTTAAATGTCGGATTAAAAAAAAGCTTAACTTACAATTAATACATGTAATTTTCATACACAGCTATCACATCTTTATACAGTGATCGAGAAATAAGGCCGTTGTTTATTTGTATTGTCCAGACTGAACTAACTGTACACATGCTAAAGTTTCTAATCACGTTGATCGGAACATTTTGCATGTTCCACAGTTATGAATCAGGACCGCGTGAGAAAAATACAGCGAGGCCTAAAGGAAATCAAGTACAACAGAATGAGAGAGGGAAAGAGGTAAAAACTATTTTTTTCTCGTGCCACACCGCGATACCCCAAACTAACACACCCTGGAGCATTAACAGATGTACTTAAAAGTACTAAGAGTACTTAAAATGCACATGCCCTAAAGAGGCACAGTTTATTAATCAAGTATTCTGTTTTCCCAGCTGGACAGCAGTCAGTGAAGGCATACCGATGTTGAGGGAGGGGCGGGGGGGAGGGAGAGGAGGGGTATTTCTTGGCTGGACAAAGCTAGTCTTTCAAAGTGGTAAGATTTAGACAAAGGGATTTGTCCGGACATTCTGATCATCAATTTCATCGAGTCGGAGAAATTGAGCCTGCTCAGCAAAAGATAACAGATGTAAGGGGCTACGTAAGGTTTGATCCACCAGGCAGAGAGAAAGAAATTATGGTTTAAATAGATTTCTGCAGCATTTCAGAGATACACTTATTTACCTTCTTTCTGAGGGTCCAAAAATTCGATCATCACACTCATGTCGGGACAGTTATTTATGAAGTAGTTTGTCTAATATTTGTCTAACATGAAAAATGGAAGACCTTTTGTTTAGGTTATATGTTCATATTTTTTTTTTTAAATGACTATGTATTGTTTATCCACCGAAGGGGTATAGTTCTATGCGTTGATGTAACGAGTACATCACAAATGATGCGTGAGTGCTGCATGTGCGCGGATTAAGTTGTTGCCGTTTCTGAGGTTGTGTAACCACTGTTCCTACGGTGGCAAATTTACATACAATAGTCAATAATATATATTTCCATCTCTTTAATTCATTAAAGTCAACTATATATTCATGCTAATATGAAAGGCTGCGTGGAATCACTCATCCAAAGTGTTTGTCTGATTTCAGTCGCAAAACATTCCAGCGTATTTTACAATAAAAGCCTGAAAATAAAGAGTCTGTCTATTGAAACACTAGAGGGCTTTTAATTTGAAATGGATACAGGAAGTGTTGGGTTTGAGCCCAAGTTAATTAGCTGCTGGTTCTAGCTTTGTATTTCCCACAAACATGAGAGCAGTGTCAAGCTTTTCATCTAACTTGGTAATAAGTGTGTGCTGTTTCTTTACCTGCTACAGTTTAGGTGGCACGCTAATTGTGGTGCCCAGGTGGTAAGGAGGACAAAACATTAACTTGCCCAATGACAGGGTTATATCTCTGGAAGCGGTGCTACTAATTTGCCTCTGTTGAACACAGCTGGTAGTGCTGATGGGTAGGAAACCAGAAATGGATTACATGCTTGTGGCAGCACTAGCAGCTCCTGCTGGATGGCCTGTTTACTTCTGTATACAGCCTCCACAAACACCAAGAGTTAACAGAAACAAGGCTGCAGTACAGGGGACAACTGGCCAATCCAGGTAATCTAAACAGGGAAAAAAAAGCTAAAATAAAAATGTTTCCGACGCTGACTTTCTTAGTTTTCTGCCCAATAATTACACATTTTCTTTATAGTGCTTTTTGGCCACTTTGGATACTTTCGAGGGAAGCGGTTCAAAAACTGACTAGCAAGAAATGGTACCGTAATGTACCTGACCAGTGTATACGAATGTACTTTAAAGAGTACAATTCTGCTCTACCTTTTCTGAGAGTGAAAGATATTTCTAAAAGTAGTCACACCACCCATTGACATTAAATATAAATCTATATAACAATACACATACTTTAATATGTCTTAACACAGTATCAGCATGGTAGCTATGTGACCTCTGAAGTAGTCCATATATAGTGAATCATTACATTTCAGCATGCCTGTCTTTTAGAGGGGCATGTGTAAAGTTTTTGCATTAGATACATTCACGACACATTAACATTATTTAAAATGAATAATGTTCAGTGAAATGCCGTCACTTCTGCAGCATTTACAACTAAATATGTGATTCATTGTCTCTTTCGACACACGTACGTATGCACACAACTCTGATTTATTTCTTTACATTAACAATAGGACAGCACAGCTGTCTCTGAGAAGAAACTATCACATATGCAATTTTCTATTGTAATAATGTACCAAATAACACATCTATCTTTGAGCACTGGTCTGTTCTTACAGTGTATAGTGGTGGTTTGAAGAGACTTGAAGGAGGCACATTTGAATTTGGATAGAAGCGATTTCAGCCCAGTTTCCAAAGCTGTTGAGTTCAATTTTACACGCCTACAAAGCAATTCCTTACAGACATTTGAAAACCAAAAATCTAGCTGGTTTGTACCTTTTCTTCCATCAAACGGGTGATTCATTCTTTCATTTCCTGACGTCACCACACCTCGACTCTGCTTATAACAACTGTGGCTTCAATATTTAGAGTCTGACGACTTTTGACAATAAGGATACATCAGTAGAAAAAACATTTTAAAGTCAGACAGGACATTTTCAAGTTCTAAGCGTTCTCCCTGAAGAGCCACAAAACATAAACCTCTTGTGCCACTTATTCAATCCCAAAGCCGCATGATAGGAGATAATTACACAAACAAACTGCTTTTTTTTTTTAAATACATCTCTGCGTTTAGGAGGGAGACATTTATTTGGGGGAATTTTTCGGGTATTGCATTAAATGGGGCAGCTCCTTGCATATCCGACAAACTTCAGGCACAACATCAGGAGAAAAAAAATCCAGCTTCCATCTTGTGCAATGAATAACTGACATCAGGTGTAAAAATTTAAAGTAGTGCCAATTATAAAAGTCTGTAACAGATCTGACTTAAGTGTTTTCAATTTGATTTCGGGTAAGTTGAACACAGAAAACCAGGGACCATGACTATACCTGTCAATCAAATCACAGAGGAAACGGGACGAACAAGGACCAATCACAAACAAAAATCAGTCACTGACAGACATCACAACTTAAGAAACTTTCATTTTTAAATGTTTTTAAATTTCAGCTGTTATTAGGAGAGTTCTACTGCGACAGGCCTTCACAAAGACAACATGACCTCACCAGCTTTAAGGCAGTTTGCTTCTTCAATCATTGTTTCTTAAAAGACTGAGAAATCTCACTCAGCCACTTCAGTAGAAGTGATGGTATCGTAATTTAATGTCACCCAATTTGTAGTTTTACAGGTTGTTGCATTACATGACAAGTAATGCCTCATTTGCAGCTCAGGTCATGATTATAAAACTGGGGGACAAAAACTGATTTAAACCGTACTTCACATTTATACAAATTTTAAGTGGCAATAAAGGTAATTAGTCGACTTTTTTCCAGTAGTAGTTTTAGGCTAATACACTCTATTTTTGTAATCGATACTGCCTTAATTGCAAATACTGCAATAACCTATTTCACTAATTGCTCTTAAATGTTTTGGGAAACTAAGTCTCCTCTGTAGCTGAGCAGAAAAACCAAAGGCACAAACAAATTAACGACGACTCCTTATTGAATGGTACACATGGTACAACACAAATGCTGCATTCGTAGTCATCTTGATACGTAAACATGACATGATATGAAACACTCTTTCATTTGACAACATGTCATGGTTGTAGACCAGCAGCAGGTCCGCTGGCTGCTGATTTTCCAGATCTAGAGTTTCTGACTTTGGAACAGTCAAATGTGTTGGGTTGCCACATGTGATGGCTGCAACCCATAAAGGGCATTTAGTCTTGAATGTGTGTGTGTGTGTGTGTGTGTGTGTGTGTGTGTGTGTGTGTGTGTGT
This sequence comes from Brachyistius frenatus, assembly GCF_029030835.1. Classification (NCBI taxonomy): domain Eukaryota; kingdom Metazoa; phylum Chordata; class Actinopteri; family Embiotocidae; genus Brachyistius; species Brachyistius frenatus. Next base: position 3,908,818 of record NW_027210616.1, read on the forward strand.
GTGTGTGTGTGTGTGTGTGTGTGTGTGTGTGTGTGTGTGTGTGTGTGTGTTGCACGTTTAAGGTGTGGGCATGTATGGCTGTAAGAACGAGGGAGCTCTATTGCTCAGCCTGATTGAGTCAGTATGCATCAGGATGGCTGCTTTAAAGCAACAGTAGTACGTCCAGGCTTGTATTGCATGAACCATCGCAGCTTTCTTACTTTCATAACATCGTATCAGAAGTTTCACATTGCCACTCGGTCAGTGTGCACTGTAGGTGAGGCACATGTTTGCTGCGGTGCGCAGGTTTCAGGGGCTTTAACTGGGGTTTCGGGAAAGGCTTACTGAGTTTAGTGCCACTGGAGCCGCCACCAGCAGTTTGGGGACGGGACAGAAATGGGTTTCCATGGGAACGCACTGGAGCTCCACCGGATCAGAAGTCAGAAGCTCTGAGTTGTCTACTGGAAGAGAGAGAGAGCAGGGAGAAAGGAGGAGCAGTGAATCCCCACTGACACAAATATCTGCTTCACATGGCCATTATTCTACGTTAAATTTAGAATGCAAAATATGCATCATGTAAAGTGTTTTCCAGATTTTAACATCTGGGCCTAATCCAGGCAATACACATTTTTAAAGTTAAGCAAGTGGTCAAGCAAGCACTGAGGATGTTTTCATTGATGTAGATACTGAATAAGTGTTGTCTTTATAGTTAGACTGAAGCTGCCATCAACCAATATCTTTGGCTATTTAGCAACAAACTTGATCAAAAGTGTTGGCGCTTGAGGGTTCAGATTTCCACCCCAAAATTCAGTCCGGGTGGAAAATTCAGATCATAATCAGACTGAAAAAAATCAAAAGCAATTTCACGTTGAAATTGGATTAAGAAGTTACCCGATCTCCTTATGGAGGCCTCTGTTTTCCCTTGTGGCTCTCAGGTCATTTGCAGTGAATGAGTGTGATGTGATAACAGAAATATTGACAAAAACAAAAGTGATGCTTTATGTTTACTGTGATATATCATGGAGTTTGGCCAATGTTTAAGTTTCATAATGTTCAAAAGAACAGCAGCAAATGTTGTCTAAATGGAAAAGAAATGTTGTTTCTTTCTGTTCAAAAACCTGGATCATGGTTTTCTAGTTGAACAAATTTTAAAACACTTTTGAAGCTGTTTATTAAAATCATGCCAGTGACAATTAAAGTCAATACTAGTAAACGAATACACTGAATAAAGCCTCATAGTTTAGTAGAGTAGCATTAATCATACATTTCCTCTCCAGGAGTATTTTACTGTGAAGAAAACAACATACTTAGTAAGTTTGGTTCAGCTGAGCATATTATTTAATCTTTACTGAAGTCTAAATATATAACGAGACATTTTTGTTGCTGCTCAAGCACAATGATCCCAATCCCTCTCAGACCTGACTGTTTCTCAAAAACAAAGCTAACCGGCGTCTGTTCTGGATTATTGCATCTAAGTTAGAAATGGGTGAATAAGATGTACCAAAGCGCTGACTGTTGCCTCAGTGAAGTTATATCTTTTAAAAGGCATTCTCTATTTTCAAGTGCCGCAAAAGACTTTGGTAAAAACTGTATATCTGGCTATATTATGTAGTACTGCAGTGAATACTGAAATAAAAAAATAAAAAAAACTACTATATGTTCATAGATTACAAAGAGCCACAGTAAAGACTGACAGACATGAAATGGTTCAACAGCAGAGATTGAGATGAAAACAGTATTTTAAGATTCCTCTCAAAACAAATTGTTTTCGGTTGCTCAACACACAACAGACTGAAAAGTAACGACAGATGAAATGTGAACATAACACGCGTGATGTGGCGTTTTTGTAACTCGATGAAAAAAAGGAAAAAAAAAACACTGACCAGGACTACAGAGCTAAAATAAAAGAGAACTGAAACAAAAGAGCAAACCTGATTCGAGGCGGCAGATTCAGCGAAAGGAACATTGGTGACTGGGGTCGAGGCCGACGAAACAGTGGAAGTGGTGGCACCGTGCATCATGGGAACTTTTATTCAGGCGAGTCAGACGAAAGACAGAGGACGAGGATGCAGGTAGGGAGGAGGAGGAGGGGGCGGAGGGGGGGACAGGAATGATATGGTTACCATGGCAAAATGTGTAGGATCAAAAGTCATGGCAAGTCAAGTCAAGTGATATTGTCAGGATGAATTTGAACAGGTATCAGGACACATGCAAACGAAATAAGAGATAAAGAAAATTACATATTCAATTAGCCGACCCGTTACATAAAATAAAAAACAAAATGCATCGTTCAACAACGAATGGTAGTTAAACAAACAAGGCAATACACAGTCATACAATCTAATCAGACTGGAATATCTGATAATTGTATTCAATGGACGGATAATGTGTATGGAGGGAGCAAATGATCCATAAGGAGAAATTCTTTTTCGGTAATATCACAGCAATAGTTCCTTTTTCAGAAACATATTTTTACTGATATATTTGTGATTCAGTAACAATCTTCCTTTGGCTTTGGATTCAACATGTTCTGTTCTGAGGCCGCTTTGGATGAAGACAACGCTAACATATTGATACAAAATATGAGTACAGGACAAATAGTGCACACAACGCAATCATCCATCCATCTTCCTTTTTCTGACACTAATCCAAGATACACAATCATCTCAGATGATTTGTGGAAACAAATAATAAAACAGTATCACAGTTACAATCAGATGACAGTTTAAAAAAAAAAGCACGATCTGAGAGGAAAAATCTGAATAATAAACTGATATTTGGTTTTTGAATCTTGAGTTATCGAGAAGTGTGTACTGATCATAAAATAGATTTCTTTTTAAAGCTTTTTGTCTTATAAAATGTGTTGACCTTATTTCAATGTAAATTTTAAATGAATGTAGAGCACAAAGTTAGCAAAGTTGCATTGAGAGGTTGAGACTGACACACACACACACACACACACACACACACACACACACACACACACACACACACACACACACACACACACACACACACACACACAGAGTTCCACAATTAAGATCAGCATACTGACACTGTATCTTCCTGTGTGCGTGCTGTGCCTGTAATCATTGATAGTTGTTCCACATTGTCATTACAGAAAAAACACATGAATCTCACGTGTGCAAAACGTACATGTGTATTTTGGAACATTTCATGGTGGGTAGATTCCCATGTGAAAACTTCTTGACATGTTTTTCCCAGGTTCCTCCAATGTGGAAAACATGGGAAACTTGTGTTTTTTCTGTGAGGGTAGACTATCTTAACTAAAACTGTCTCAACATGTTCAGGTGTTATGTGAACCTGAACAACAATGCAACAGCATCAACAGTAGCTACCTTAGCCAACATCTCATTTTCTATGATTTAACTACAATATTCTGAATTTACACCTTCAGTTTTGGGACTATTTCCAACAACCATTTTTTAACAAAACTTCTTAAATAAACAGGGTGCTAACAAAGGGTGCAAAACCTCCAAAATGAGTGTCTATCATATGAATTTCATATTAGTGTTGACCAAATACTGACACTTTCCAGGATGGTGTAAAACTTACAAAACTTGAGGCCTGTTTAGTCACCTTTTCTCTGTGAAAACACTTAAAGCTGACCACTGATATCAAAAGTATGAAAGCAAACAGAAATGTTTCTCAGTAAAGAAACAACTACATCTGCATCAGCGATTTAATATCAGCTCCAATATTTCATCCCGGTACAATAACCTAACCACCAACCATAAAATAAAACTGAGCTGCATCACCAATCAGGCCAGTGAAATAACTGGATCAAACCAGACATTGTTACCGGAGATACACAGCCCGTTAATGACAAGGAAAGACATCCCATCATTAGGAAACTACCTGACAGGTCACACCTTTAAATTTAGTTTTTTAACAGTATTGATATTAGCAATCGTGACTTACTGTAACTGTGATATTTCTACTCATGTTTGTCCTATATGGAGTCGTGTCTAAGAGGAATTTATGTTACTTTCTATGTGACAGACAATTTGGTCCCTTGAATCTGGAATCAATATTCTGAGCTTTTGATTTTATTCAGCCGTTAAAATTTTTTTTGGGGGCCCAAGAGAACTGAGCAGCTGAATCCCCAGTTCGACTTCTGAATTCGTATCTTTGCTGCATGTCATATTCCTGTGCTATCTAAATAAAGGCAAAAAGCTCGTATTTTAATTGTCAGAGCTTTTTTTGGATATAGAACAGAGTGCAAAATCCCCGGTTTTAGTTCGGCTAGATTTGCTCATTTCAATTAATTCCCCCTGCTCTCTCTCGCTCCCTATTTTCTGCCAACTTTTTCACAGAGGAATACAATTTCAAACAAATATTGAAAAGACATAAAAAAAATAAAATTAAAAAAAAATTAAAAAAACCAGTGCCAAATTCCCTTAAGTTAATGAGACTCTGTGGGTATTTAAAAAAAAAAAGCCTAGAGAAATGCATTGAAATCCTAATGGACTGTGGCTTTGAAAAGTTGTGGGCAGTGCTGTAATGCTTGGTTAATTTGTAGTTATTTGGCTAAAACATGCTAACCAGTATGACCATGTTGTCCTCCAATTAACCAATCAGTCATCCAATAACTGTCCACTAACACAAAAAGTATAGTTTATGATCCGTCACATTTTGAACAGACATGAGCATAAAATAAGAAATACATGATGAGAAGAACAGCAAGAGGAGAGCAAACAGAAAAGATTTGCGGTAAAGAAGATGCGATCGGCAGCTGCAAGTTCAGGTTAGTGCAGACAATACAAGAAACATCAAAGCTGTCACAATTAGTCCATATGTGCAACAACAAACAAAGACACACGGAAACCAATTGTTGATAAGTGAGGGAGAGCAAAAAACAATCACTTTCAGATCTCTTTCAACAAAATATATTTTCAAATGTTTTATTTTCTATAAACGTCCCCAGTCGATTGAGGGGGAAAAATTACCCAGAATATCGAGATAGAATAATTATATTTACAAGTTTTGGCCAGAATCTTAATGCAACAATAAGCCATCATTTTATGCTCATTAATTTCATTTCATTAAAATTTCTATTAATTTATGCATTACACACATGAGAAGGATATTAACATATTCAGATAGTTTTCTATACACATAAGGATGATTGCACATTTGCTTTGGACAGCAATGGTTTGCTTTTTTATTTATTCCTGTCGGCACAAGTTGGTGACATTAAAAACGGCAACTTTATGCACTAATCAGGCTTCTGTGTCTTTAACCTGACTGCAAAACTTTGTTAACCCCCCAATTTTTTAGACAGTGGTGGCCCCCCTTAATATTTCAATTTGAATTATCTAAACTGGATTTACTGTATACAGGGTTGGATATCATTAACATTTTGGGGTAATAGTACTAGTACAGATACCTTGCTTTCAATACCAGTTTCCTGAATTATACTTTTTCCCAATTCCATTTTCATAAAATTCATTTTAACATACTAAAAATACACTGTACATTACAATACAAATCTTTAGTTTTCATGCAGTTTGGAGGAACAGAGTATAAACCAGGTTACTTTCTGTGGCCACAATGTACAGATGTCCGCTAAACGCCTCACATGCAGCTGGCCAGGCTGTTCAAAGAGAAGTTATTGCTCTACATTGTGTGTATTTCACTCGCAGACACGTGAATCCAAAAACTTAACTCTCACAACCTACCGTAATCTTTTGATACAAATGTAACACAAGAAAACTCTGATTATCAAATATGAGCAGATTGTATAGTGTCAACATTGCTCAAGCCTACAGCCACTTAGATAGATTGACCACTGGCTTTCTTAAAGAATATATAAATACAAACTTCTGTCACTGGGGCATTGAGTGAGAAACTTACACCATGGATAAGCCGAACGCAGTAACTTCCTGCATCAGTTTCAAATTAAAAGCCCTCTAGCGTTTGATACATGGTCCAACCATACACGAGCTTTTGACCTTGTCTTGTAATACCAAACAACGTCTTTTGCGTCTAGTAAGCATTGACCAATGTGTGATTCTGGTAGTATGTGCGAGTGCACTGATGTGTTTTCCTTAGTATACAAGCACATACACAAACAGATTTCCCAGATCTCCGCTGTCCAATTCAATGGGTTCCAATAACCTGCAGTGCATGCAGCATTTTCACATAATGGCATTCTGATGAGTTTGTTGTCTGTCATTTATTTGCTCATCACAAGTCAAGCAAGAGCGCATCAAATGCAAGCACCACAGCAGAGAGGGGAGGGAAGAATAATGCAGGGTAATAGAAGGAGTAAATATGAAGAGTTACACTGCAGAGGAGCCTTGAACAGAACAGCATGCACACTGTTACCACAAGACCTGCAACTCCTTGTATCCCACAGTATTGCCCAGTCGTCTAACTCTTGCACTTCTGAATCAGGTTCCAAGGGTTCATGAATCCAGTGTCACGCTCACACATATGACAGATTAACACTGGTGTTGCAAACGTGTCCAGAGACTCACCAGTGGGGATAAAGGCTGGTTGCTGGAGCTGCATATTAGCCAGGGCTTGCTGGTAGTGGAACATGCTGGGGTTGAAGACAGTGGCAGCAGCTCCGTTACTCTTTTCTAAGATCGGCCTCTTTGGTAGCTGCTGCATGACCCCTGGAGGCAAACCCTGGCCAGTGAGAGAACCAGAGAAAGAGAAAGAGAGGATATCTTTCAGCACAGTGAACTGCAGGCTACAAAACTCCTCCTTGCAGTATACACAGGAAACACTTTCCCTGCAACAAAAAAATGACATCATCTGGGGACATCTCTGGGTAAATGTAAAGTCATCTGTAAGTACTCTTTAAACTAAACATCCAGTTGATGTGAACGCTTCTTACCACCACAAGAGGGCACTGCGGTATCTAAGATTAGCTGAAGTGATGTAGGACATCCCAGAGGTCAGGCCAAGAGCAAAATGGATTTCTATAATTTCATTGTCTAATGGGGACAGTGCTGAAACATCAAACTGTAGCGGAAGATGACTTACACATATTAGTGCAACATAGATATAAAACTTTAACACAGAGCACATCATTGTAGGATATGATGCCAGACTGATGCAGGAATACACTTTTAATTATACTCCCTGATTTATCTCAGATAAATACATTAAAATGTGATCCATTTACGACTGTACAATAATAGAAGATATTCAGCACTTCAATAGCATGCAGAAAAACAATATGATTTCCAGAAATATATCTTGTTTCTAATTCATTTCATTTTACTATTTTGTATTTTTCTCAGTACTTCTTGTTTTTTCTGCATCAGCACTGCAGATTAACCTGGTTATTGTACAGGTGCTCAAAATGCTAACTTTAGCACCTGCAGCTTGCTTCACTGAAAGTACAGGCTCAGGAAAAGTAGCAGGTATTCATGAAAAACATAATCCCCAGACTATATTATCACATTTGAGGCTGGCTGTGGGATTCTGTGATCGCCTGATCCCTCAGTGCATCAGTAAACAATATGCCAGGTACGGAACAAGAACATCTACTATTTCAGTGGCAGTGTTTGTTGAGCAGATATGCTGAAAGTTGACTTGTGACTTCTAAAAGATGAGTACTGGCTTACACCCGTGTTTTCTTCTGTTTTCTCTGGTTGTATATAGCATAGAAAAACTACTACTAAAATGTCCAGCCCTTGACTAATGTTTATATTTGGTAAAAAGAACCCAGAGCTCTCCTCTACTTGCCCCTTGTATTTGTCCCTAGTATTTGTCCCTATCATGGCACAGAGGACTCACCAAGGCTGCAGACGCTGTGTTTTGACTGGCTTGGTGCTGGGCAGCCTTGATCCTGGCCTGCAGGTGAGCCGGGGGATGGAAGTACTTGCACTTGTCTCTGCTGCAGCGGCCTTTAATGTAGTCCATGCAGACGATGACTGAGTTCTCGCTGCAGTCCACCATGCCAGCCTCCAGGGGGTGAGCATAGCGGCAGTCGCTCTCACCTCGTGTGCAGTTACCACGCTGGAATTCTCGACAAACCTGTCAGGGCCAGCAGGAGCACTGATCAACATTTACCTTTCATCATACTTTGGCCAAACATAGAAACACAACAACTGCACACAGTTTGCATACCTCCAGCTTGTCTGTGCGCACATGTTTTTGTGCGGAGGTGCCATTGCCCATGGATGCCAGGCCGGTTGGACTCCCAGGGACCAGCATGGGAGTGTTGGGAAGCAGCTCAGGCATCAAGCCTATGGCCGGGCCCATGTGGCTCAGATATGGACTGAATGCCATACTGGGACTCGTGGCCATGGAGGGCGTCACTGGGAATGTTGTCTGAGAGAGGAAGAGAACCAGAGAAACAAGAGAGAAACAATTTATTGCAGGGCTATCTCTGGATTCAGGAGATTTGCTGGTAACATTACCAGCGCTGTGGGTTTTGGCAGCAATAAGAACAACACATTTACCTACAGCTGTGCTACTCCTTTAAACATTAAAAAAAACCATTGGCATCGATAATACGCAAAAGCTTTTGTATGTTGCTTGCTATTCAGTGAATTTCCTTCTATAAAGTTAAAGAAGACTTAGAGTGTATTTCAAAGCCACCATCCCTGTTGCTGAATATAACTGCATGGCATCATATTCTACTGTATGTAACTGGCTTTTATATGTAAATAATAGAAGAATACTCTTTTTTATTCCCTATTTTTTCTTTTTTTAAGGAAAGAAGATAACATGATGTGCTGGAATAACTAGCAGCACGTAATGCCAGTCAAATACTATTCTGTAATAAAATAAAATAGCTGTCTCCTTGTGTCTGACTTATTGCATCATACACAGTACATTAATAGTGGTATTTTGATCAATATAAGACATTTCTTCAAACACACTGCTTCAACTGGAGAGTGGTAGTTCTGGTACGGGCTGCTCACTATGGGCTGCAGTTGTGCTCCAGGCAGCATGAACTGCATCTGTTGAGCCAACATGGCTGCTGCGGCCTTTTGTTGGATCAGGTTGTTCCTCCCGTTAATCTCCAGTTGGGTTTTCAGGTGCGGAGGTGGGTGCAGGTATTTACAGTTCTCTCGTGAGCAGCGCCCCTGAGGAGATGAGGGTGAGAGCAGGCAGATAGTGTGACACTTAACAGGGAGATGAGAATAATGTGACTGAGAAACTACATCGAACAGGAGAGTGTCATGATCCAGGCAACAAAGATCGGAGAACTGTCCAACACCAAAGATTAAAATCCTCCATTATTGCAGCAACGGATCTAAGTATAGCAAGAGGACTCATCCATATATTCAAGTACAATTTGTTAAACTAAACATTGAGGATCAAGTGCATTTTCAGACCAGTCTAAGAAATATGTCTTGTTAATTCTGGTCAAATTAAGTACTAATGAAGCCCCAAAAGAGCTTACGCTGCATAATTCATGAGAAATGTGCAACCGCTTCCTAAAAGAGCTCAGATCTGAGAAGAACAGACATGACGAAATGTAACTGGCACTCATTCAAAGGTGTTTCTTATACATATATAAAATTAAAATAATATGTTTAAAAAATAAAAGTTGTTCACTTAGTTTCAGTCAAAGTCTACAATTTATTTTCATACCATTAGTGAATCATTTTCAAAGCAGTGTGAAATGACATGTGACGTATTTGAGCTGTATTTGGATTTGTCCACAGTGGCACGGCAGGAAAATAAATCCCAGTGACAAGAGATAAAGCTGGAGGGTGAAAACATATGCTCAGCTCTCACCATCCTGGACGACAGGTTCTGTATCTCCACCTGGAAGATTTCAATCCAAAGAGCAACCTACTTAAAAACCCCAAAAAGTACACGCGTATGACTGACTGCAGCACATGCACTGATGGTGTATTGTTTAGAGGGCAGGGTTACATAGAAGATTCCTTTATATTATCATGATAAAAATAAGATATATTATTGAAATACAACAATATGACAGGTTTGCAAAGGACTGAAAGCATCATTATTTTATTTTTTTGAAGACCACTTTTTTGTTAAGAATGATTAGTGTTTGAGTAAACTGTATAATACTGAAAATACATGACGTATATGCATACCAGTTTTATGAAGTATACTTGGGAAATGAATCGCTAATTAATCATAACTTTGTGATTGTTATCTTTATTACTTTATGTGCATATTACTTTATTATCACCACAGGAGGTCAGAAATATCATTTTAAAGGATATGTACAAACAGGGGGAGGTTTTTTGACATGAGGTTTTATAAATAAATCATACAAAGACATGTTTCTGATGGAATAATGTGCTCAAATAACTGCAATTTATCATCAAAAATACCTGCTCTAACATGACTTTGCTAGATAGGATAATCGATTGAACACTGAGCAATACTATTACTATTGATTAACAAATGCAACATGTGACATGTTGGGTAAACAGCCAGTGCTGTGTTGGTGTGTTTATGTGCAGTCAAAGCTTCTCTTTTTGTATCTGAACACAAAGCTTCATTCAACACATGCAGACTTAAACAATGGCAGCAGACAGTTTGTATGACCATAACCTCATACAGTGATGCAAAGTAGATGCTGTTTATAATAAAAATGAATGAAACATGAAGAAATAGTCGTAAAAACCTTTTCCAGAGGTCAGACAGCTCAGCAATATTTTGATTATAAATTAAAGTGATTATCGAGTTAGCTGAAAAATGCAGAACACCAACTGCAGCTTTTTATCTGATGACACTACAACTCTCTGACTTTACCTAAAAATGTAAGAACTGGCACTTGGTCAAATCTGTAATAGATGCTATGTCTTCATGGCAGCTAATATTGATAATGTCATCCAGAAAATATGGGGATTTTTTTTTTCTTCCAAATAATCACCTCAGAAAACTTTTAAAATTCTTTATCAAAAATTTCCCAGAGACCAAAATAAACAGCTTTCAGCTGAAAGTTATAGTGTGGGACTTCTACATATAAGTGAACTTCTGATTTAACCCATCACTGCCAGGTAGCTCTCTCTGTATGTCACTAGTGTTTAAATCTGGTGTCTGGTGAGACCTTCCTGCCCTGGCTAGATGAATGCATATTTTGTATGGGCAGAGGATGTTCACCAGAGACTTTCACCGGCCAAGCTGGATAACTTCTGGTTTAACCCTATATGCTAATTTAATTGGGGATAAAATAATTCCATCACCCAGCTCTTCAAGACTTTCCAAATGTTATCGGACTGCTTGGATAAAATTCTGAAAGTGAAGCGAGTCATTTCAAGGAGGTTATAGTGCTTAAAACTATTTATTCACTATTTCATAGCAGTGGCTTTTGGAACAGATTAGGCTACGACTAGGCCTCTGATGTAAGCATGTGTCAGTACTTTAATTACTCTGACTGGCAGAAGGGGGAGACAACAGTTCCGCACTGAAGGTTTAACAGTTCAAGTTTTAATAGCTCATCAGAAATTCTGTTTGTTATTAAGTTTAAATCCATAAAATATGAAAAAAAAAAAAAAAAAAAAAAAGGTTTTCCATGTTGCTTGAAAAATGACTTCAATAATAAAATAAAATAGATACCAATTCATTTTCTAATTTGTTGATCAACTAATTAATCATTTCAGGACTATATATTTTACATACTAACTCTGGCCACAAATTGTTTTGATCAGAAATAATTCTTTATACTTAATATTTTTGGTTTCCTGACAAACTCTCGATTACATTTTGATCCATTTATCTAAAAGCAATTCATTTTGCCCCAGAATGTCATTTAAGTGTCCTTCGTCCCTGCCAGACTGTAGGGAAGGTGAAGATGGTGCTGCAGGAACACTGCAGGTCAACGCACGCTCAGAGGAGAAACTGCAGTCTCCATTAAACCCCTGGGCCGACAGCAGCTGCCTGCCCCTGCAGATGAGCTGTTAACCTGCTAAACTACCTCCACTGAGCGTCAGTCGCATGCTCTGTCATTAAACCACACCCACACAATGCATTAGATGATCCTGTCAATGCTGCACAACTGACAGAGCACTAAAGCAAAGGAAAACAAAAAAAAATAGTCTGAGAAGAAACTGACGTCATGGTGCAGAGACTCTGACGGTGATGGATGATGTCGAGCTGAGATGAGGACGCATAAAAAAGGGATCAGCAGCAGGAGAGCAATATTAGACGAGAGGAAACCGCAGTGTCTCTTATATCCGCATCCACTCGCACGACCTCACACAGCGGACAAAAAGCATACAAACATGCAGCGTCTGAAAAATGGTCAGGATGATACATGGATGAACACAAACATACTCGCCTACACTGGAGATGAAAACAAGCTTTGTGTCAGCTGTGTGTTTCGGGACGAGTCTGTAATAAAGAGTCCCAGGAGCCCAGTTCTCCTGCTCCAACTCAAGGGGGAAGGGATCCTATTAATAAATCTAATGGTGGACTTTGTCCATTGTGTGCATCAAAACAAAACTTGGACTAATCATGAACATGGACACAGATGTAAAACCTTTCAAATCTGGGGTACAGAAGGAGGCCAATGAAAAGCAATGCTGAGGAGAGCATTGGGTCAGGAATCTCCTTTTGGTAGCCATAGCAACACACTATGCAACAACCAGGTAAGTCCCTGTTCGTACAGTGGTGTGGCGTTGATGCATTCAGCGAGAAGAGATGGCTGGGACATCGATAAAGAGAATTCTTCACAGATCTATTGTTGCATGCATTTTTAGAGCTGCATTAACTCCCATGTCAACATATGACAACTGGCTGTTTTTGAAAGAGTCAGAACGCTCAAGTTTGAACTCACTCTTATATGTGATGATGAAGAATAATCAATAGACTGATTGACACAAGTTTAAGTCTTAGTCATGCTATCGGCATGACTGTAGGAATGACAGTACCAGTCATTTCGTAAGATATCTCAACAACTGTTGCATAGGTTGTCATGAAATTTAATTGAAAAGAATTGGTCGTTCCAGCCTCTAAAATGCCAAGATTATCCGTTTCCCTCGGATAAATTGAGTAAATTTGGGTGCAAAATTGTTGTTTGGACAAACGATGGTCTTTTGCTGTCATTTTATTGACCAAAAGAAAAGAAAAATCAATGAATCTACAAAGACTCGAATGGATAAATCTATTAATATTAGAGTATTGTTAGTTGAAGCCATACAATGCTGTCATTCTTGGGTAACACTCCTATTGAAACTACTGTATGTTGTAAAATAGGATGGTGGGCAGATGTGATGTTCACACTAATCATTTGAGAGGACAGCTGCACTCCAGTTAACAAGGTAAAAAGAACTAAGCGGCAAGCTCCCCTGTCCCCTCCCCTGCAGCAGGTTCAGACCGACCAGACAGAGCTAATGGAGGAGCAACAGGGAATGACAGCAGTCGGCTCGGACCGGCATGGAGATGCCAGATATGGGAGGGACGGTGAGAAGGGGAAGCCATTAGCAGATAAATCCATAAAATTAACAAAGGAGGGAGGGATGGGCAGGGAGCAGGAGGAGGGAGTGATGCTTCAGAGCGGTTCTGTTGGGAACAGAGCGTGGTGCTTCTTTGGTTTTTCTAATCAGTCCACCAAAAGCAACGGTTGTCAGCTGAGTATAATCCTGAGCTTCAATGAGAACAGAGGCACTGTTGTAAAGAGGTGGTTGCTGACATATTGTGCCGCCACCACAGCCCTGCTGCCAGCCCTGATGAAGAAACCGTTTTGACCTTCAACTGTCACCAACTTCAGTTCGCTCTCAAACTAACAACATGACCCTGAGGCTTCAAACAGCTAAACGTGGCCTTTAAAGAGTCTACACTGCCTCTGGTACAAAGCAGCTTGCCTCTTTCTCTTTCTTTCAATGCAACCAGTACAGAGCCAGGCTGTTGCTCTGTGCTAAAAACAGCCGTGCCACTCAGGAAGATCAAACTATCCAATGGATACGCACTCCTGTGCTGTTGCTAGGCCCCCTCTCTCTGTCTCTCCTCTCCATCTCCCCCCTGCTCTGGAGGACATAACACAGAAAAATGGCTGAATAATAAATCCTAACTCAATAAACCAGGAGACAGCAGCTGCACTCAGACAGAAAGCCCCTTGTCTGGGTCTCACTTTTTCGTGGCAGGAAAGCTGAGGAGCAACATTTCCCACAAACACACATGAATCAAGACGCATACACACACGCCGACACAGCAACAGTCTGTTTTTGATTTTAGCATAATTGGCCATTGATAGTTGGAGCTCCTCTAAAATACAGTAAAGCGTCAACACTTCTCAGAGTGCTTTTCTACTAAGTGTCAGCAGTGCTAGTGTTGTGCTTCTGTGGTGAAGGAGAGAGGATGAGAGTCAGGAGAGCAGCTGCAGTCATGTTGAAGCAACATGACCGACTAGCCCATATCAGTGTGGTGCATGAAACGGACCATCAGCAGAGAGGCTTTACGATAAATTACGCCTCAGTCAAATGGAAACAATAAAGCCATATTTCCACTGCTGGAACCAGCTCGGCTCAACTTTGTTTTTGTTTTTTTCCATTCGGCAACAGTTGTAAATAGTACCTGGTACTATTTCTGGTATCACCTCCGTCAAGGTTCCGAACAAGTTGAGCTGATACTAAAAGGTGCGGTGAAAACCCTGCAGACAACTGATTAAGCAGAGAGAATCGTGACAATCACTGCGTCACTGCGTCAATGACACCGGACATCCTGTTCATTCACTGGACTGGTTGATTAATGGCAACCTGCAGAACCCCGCTGTGGTCCAATGAGATGCAGATGTTCTTCTGTTAGGTTGCCAATGAAAGGATCCACTAAGCGAGTGTGTGTGTGTGTGTGTGTGTGTGTGTGTGTGTGTGTGTGTGTGTGTGTGTGTGTGTGTGTGTGTGTGTGTGTGTGTGTGTGTGTGTGTGTGTGTGTGTGTGTGTGTGTGTGTGTTGTTGAAGATGACGTCAGGGTACTTACTAATGTGGTGTCGCCATAGTAATGATGCTGCATTGAGGGGGCATCAAAATGAAATCCAGAATAGTACCTGGTACCTAAAGCGAGTTGAGTCGAGTGGAGTAGAGCTGGTACCCGCAGTTGAAAAGGGGCTTAAACATCTTGTTAACCAGAAGACACTGTTTTAAGAATCTGTGTTACCATATGTCAGTTTGACTGGTTTAAAAAACTGTTGGGCAATATCATGATTGATACTATGGCCACTGAAAATACTTGATTCTGATTGGCTGTGTGGAATAATGTTTAGTAATCAGACAGTATAACCAGATCCCTATGATCTACATGTTTGATTTCAGCTCTGTGTGGCAGGTTTAAATTATAAAGACAGGTACAAACTAAAAAATACCACGAATAAAAAACAGCTAAACAGCAGCACTGCGAGAGCCATGCAAATGAAATTTCGGATTTGCTTAATATCTGTGTGAAGCTGAATAAGCCATGCAACTTCAGATCAGTCCACATTCATTTTGAAATCCGATGACAAAAAACAACTTCATTTAGTAATTTTCAGTTTAAAATTGAAAATCCGGTTAACACTCCAGTGTCAAACGAAACCAGACACAAATGGGCTTACCAAAATCAAGTGATTTTGGTATTTTCAGGTAAAAAATTAGATGCTTTTTTTTTCCTGTTTGATTTCAGATTTCAAAACTGAGGCGGTCTAAAGAAGGAAACAGGGATTCTGGAGGAAAGAGAGGACTTTTGACATGACTTTAGCTGTTCCATGGAGGTAATTAGATCCCTTAATCCATTACAATCATGGAACTGACTCATATTCCCTCCCTTCTTACAGACATTTCCTGTCAATCACAGTACACGGTAAGACTCACATTAAATTTTGATATGTGCTGTAGCATCATATATATATATATATATATATATGCACAGTATATCACTATCATGAAACTGCCTGAATTGTGTATATATCACCCACCCTACCAATAAACACAAAATAATGATGAATATCAATATAATTCACAGAATCACAAAGAGATAAGGATGAAATTAGAAATATTCTAACAAATATAGCACAAAAAATTCAAAGTATTTGTAAAAAGAGAGAATCTGCTGACATAATTTGCAAGGTTTCAACCATTATTTAGGTGAGGGTGGAAGCCACCTTCACCTCTATATGATATAAATATATGGTCTTTTTTGTGTAAAAAAAACAACAACATTTGTATTCTCCCTACAGGTGGTCTACCTCACCTAAGACACTACCTACAACTCTGGTTTGTGTGTATCTGGGGATGTGTGTGTAAGAGTCCACAAGCTAGCATGACCTTAACTACATTATACTACACA
Source organism: Brachyistius frenatus (assembly GCF_029030835.1). Classification (NCBI taxonomy): domain Eukaryota; kingdom Metazoa; phylum Chordata; class Actinopteri; family Embiotocidae; genus Brachyistius; species Brachyistius frenatus. The sequence continues at coordinate 3,925,027 of NW_027210616.1, forward strand.
GAGCCAGAGGGCATCAACAACCCTGACACGGGCCATAATGAACGCCTGGAAATAAACAAGCTGTTTTACAGCAGGGACTGATGTGTGTAATGTCTGCTGCATTGTTACCTTGAGTGAATCAAAGCAGGCGATGACTCGGCCATTCTCCACATGGCAGCTCCGGGAGGGATGTGCAAACTTACATTCGGCGTCAGACCGTGAGCAGGTGCCTCTCTGAAACTCACGACACACTTCCAAGGTCAGCCATTTGGTGTCTCGCCCCATGGTCATGCTGACAGCCATCGGAGACGTTCACAAACACTGAGCTGCGGTGGGGCCAATGGACGGAAAACTGTCTGATGAGAGCAGGGGTGACTAATGGTGATTCAAGAAAAAAAAAAAATCCCCAGCAAAACACAGAGGAAATAGAAGCAAAAATATTTTAGTTTTTCCCTCAGTGCAAATAGGCAGCAAGTCCTTTTGGTTGGTGTATTTTGGAGGATATTTATCAGTTGTTCCTGGGAAAAGTGGCAGCTGAAGTTTCACTAGGGTGAGATAGGGGGGGTTGAGTGTGAGCAGAGGCCAGCTCTGTCTCAAAAAACAAGAAAAAAAGGAAACTACTCTGAGGACATCACTCTGGCATGCTTGGATATGTCGGTGAGAGTCTGTGCATTCACCTGTATCAACTGACACCTATTGTAAGTCACCGTTACATTCACGTCAACATGGCCGAGGCTGAGGCAGGAGTTCAAACTCAGGTTTACTCTTCTTGTATTTGGGAAGCCTGACGGAGAAAAGATTTCAAGCAGAGCCTTACACTGTATTGTCCTTGCAATGATTAGTCGAGGTGGCGGCTCAGCTCAGGGTATGCCGGGAAAGCAGCCCAGCAACGTGGGATGGATGACTCTGTGGCTGTCAGGATAAAATATAGCCTCCATTCAAGGCCAAACACACACTGAGCCCTGTCCTGCTGTAATCCAGCAGACTCGGCAGACGAACCCTCGCAGTAGGCACTTTGGAGTTCCACTTCCTCCTCTTACTTCAGTCTCTTTCTCATCCCTCCTTCACCGTTCTCTATTCTTCTGTTGTCATCCTCCTCACTGACCTCTCTGCTGCATGTCCTTGCTTGTTGTCTTGATGTTGACTGTAAAAACAGAAAAACAAACACTAATTTGAGGCATGAACAAAACGGCAGCCTGTTGAAGAGAAAATGTTGTTAATGTAAAGCCACAACCTCGCGGAGAGCTTGTTTAAACGGAGGGCGATGAGGACCACGAGGCAGCAGGGTGAAAGCAAAAGAGCCAAAGAGAAGAAAGCGAGGGCAAACAAATAGGGGAGCAGAGCATACAGGAGGGAGGGAGGCAGCAATGAACAGGAAAGGGCAAGCTATGTCTTGATTAAGTGATACAAAAAGAGAGAGGGGGGGGGGGAGAGAGAGAGAGCGAGAGAGAGAGGGGATGGAGAGAGAGGGGATGGAGGGAGATTGCAGGCAGGACAGAGACGTCACTTCAGCTCCCGTGAGCTCCGCAGAGCAGAAACTAATGGACTAACTTGACATGAATCATGCTGCAATTTACAGTGAAAAGTGGTGTCCTTGAAGTGGCACGGGCTGGCATGTGTGGTCGACACAGATGATTCCTAGACAGCTATTAATGTTAAGGGAAGAGGCAGGAAAAGGAGAGACAGGGCAGAAAGGGAAGGGGCAGTTCCTCACAACTGCAGCTGCTGTGCTCAATGCAAAGCAACTGCCAATCAGACAGCCCATTACAGGCAGGCCGGGCACGTCATTGACCAATGACGGAGCATTTTAAAAATGCAGCTCCTCCCTTCACAGAGCCTGTCCTTGTTCCTCGCTTTTTTCACTGGTACAAGCACAGTCATGGCTGAGCCACATGCTAATATTCAAACTGAAAACAGCTCTGAGCTGACTCCGAACAGCTTTGTCTGCTCACGGACGTGGAAGAGTAAGGTGTGTAGACTATACTGCAGTATGATGCAAGGATGATGCATGCAGCCTGCTGTGCGGCTCTCTTAGGGAACATAGTGATGTGTCCGGTCACTAGGTGAATACAGATAATAATCGGTAAGGTGACACACAGTGAAGAAACACGATTTCACTTCCGAGGAGAAGGCAAAGTCCGAACTGCATTTTGGACTTTGGAACTGAAGAGAAAGGAAGACAGCTGCTGTATAAAACCTGAGGCTACAGCACCACAACAATGCAGAAAGTGAATAAACAATAGGCAAGATGCATTATGAGGAAGAGTGCAAAAAATAGGAGGAGGAGGAGAGGGCGTTGGAGCCGATATTATCAGTCCCTGCCTCTGATGGCGGCAGACACAGACGGAGGAAGCAACGGGAGGGAGAGTGTGAGGGAAGGAGTGTGTGTGTGTGTGTGTGTGTGTGTGTGTGTGTGTGTGTGTGTGTGTGTGTGTGTGTGTGTGTGTGTGTGTGTGTGTGTGTGTGTGTGTGTGTGTGTGTGTGTGTGTGTGTGTGTGTGTGTGCGCGCGCGTGCGTGTGAGAGCATGCAGATACACAGCCCAGAAGGAGAACACTGCAGTGGAGTGGGAGAAGGAGGGATAAGGAGGAGGTGGGAACTGAATTGATACACCCACCTTCAAACACAAGAACAAAGGCACATCCCAGCCAAAATAATGAGGCAGAAATGAGAGATGAGCAGGTACAGCCGTTGCTTTGCTTGCTTAACCATTATGCTCGTCTGTGCCTCCTCCTCCTCCTCGCAGCCTACCTCCAGATCGATAGAAACTTTTCTCAGGGGGACAAGACAAGCACTCCTGCAGCTTTGCCTGTCCTGCATTCAGGTCCACGTCAGTGTCAAGTGCCTTTGCTTACGCACAACCTGACGATGCAGCTCAGCAATATGCAACCCACATCATCAAAATGCTCCTCAGCAACGCTCCTCACTTCCTCTCCTCGCTCTCGCCACACCAGACACCAAATGGCGCACAGTTGCCATTACAACCATTCTTGGAAAGCTGCGCAGCAATACTGGCCCTCCTCCAAAGCCATCCGAGTTTATACTGCACCCGGTACCTCTGAATATTCACAAGAATAACCTTTTCTTGGCTCTTATGAGCTGCTGGAACAGCTGCCTTCCAGAAGATTCCCCCTCCCAAAAATGATTCCAACTGTTTAACCAAGCCTTTCCTTCTTAGCTTTGCCTTTGGCCTCTATTGGGGCCTTCACAGATACTGGAAGACAATGGGGACAGTTAAAAATAGAGAAATCATGCCATGGAATAATATGTAAGTAGGTTAAATTTGACTTGCCCACTTGGGGGTTGTGTTTGTTACAATAGGTTCTTGAGCAGACAGAATGATCTCTGGGAGCTTTCAGTAAACTAGTCGACTCGATATTTTACATCAGGAGACAAGTTTTATTTAACAGTTACTCATAAGTGGGTGTCGCAATGATATCCCTGAATGCAGAAATGTAAGAAAATGGAAAAAGACGGATTACTGTCATTGTATACTCGAAGTACAACAGCCTCTACTTGTACAATGGTGCTTTGAGCAACATGCTAACATTAGCATTGCTCTACATGATTTAATACTGGTGAAAATTATTTATCACCAAAGTGATTATAATCAATTCTGAAGAAGATAAGAATGGCTGTACCAAATTTAATGGCAATATATTCAAGATTTGTCACATTAACTAAAATCCAAAAATTTCCAACTCAATTCTGTGCAAAATAAGATAAAATCCATCAAACAGTTGTTAAGATATAACAGTCTGGACAAACGTGGACTGGCCAGCTAAGAGACCACTAAAAGGCAGTCACATCGCCAAGAGTTTTGATTGACTCCATAGTCTACGTACACCATTGGACTACTCTACACATTCTTCAGACTGATAAAACCGCCCAGGTATATTGCCATCTTTATACAACTCTAACTCGGTTTCAAAATGCAACTCAAGTTTCCCATCATTCACCGTTCAAAACAAAAACATACAGATGGCCGTGTCTTCAAAAATGTCAAAAAACAAAGCTAGACACAAAACAGCCGCATGGATTGTCTGCATTAAGCAAAGTATGTTTACTCACTTCTATTTCTTTTTTAAGCTATAATACTCTTTGGAAATTAAGCTTATTCAATTTGAAATGAAGTATTTTAAGGCTATAGCTGCCAGACAGCACAACATTACAGACCACAGCATCGATCTCACATGAGGAAGAGGCCAGAAGATACAGGAACAGAACATACAGCAAATAAATGAGAGGCAAATGAGGTGAAAGGATTGAGTGAGAAAAAAAGAAAGGAAACTCTGACTTTAAATGGAATTATAGCTCAATATTGATCGAGAGACATGGGCTTGATGCTGCATTATGGTGCAGTGTGGCCCAATAAGGTTGTGCCATATCATATTGTACACAATATTATCTGTATAGTTTTAGTATCGTGATAAAGGCGATACTCTGGCGTAACGACATCAAACTGTTACGCAGTATAATGGTATGATGTATGCTACGTACAATCTATACTCAACCCAAACTACACAGCAACAACAAGCATAGCTGGAGGCAGCTATATCTTATAGGGAATATGAAACCCCCTCTGAGATACTGTTGTTTACAAACTAAAGAACCAGCAGAGATCATCCGTGTTCGCCCACCCCGACAGCCTACGCACCACAGCCATCTCAGTGTTGTCCACTGATGAATGAATTAAAGCTCTGAAGTAAGAACAAAATACAGTCTATATAACAGAGCATGATAAGCTTTAGCTACACTGCAAGGACACTAAATAAACAAGAATGTGTCATTTAATCCTATAATAATCACAGTTTTATTTAATGATAACAAAATGAGTAGTTTCAGCTCAAATGCGTGGACTTATTTGGAAATAGCTCCAAAATGCTCCACTGAATTCACACTTTATTGTAAGACAGCTGCATTAAAGTGTACATTTTGTACAGAAATAACCTACTGAACTTGTGCGACCTTTATAATGCAGCATAAACAGACGTATGCAGAATGCGGCACAGTGAATAAATACAGCGTGCCCTAGTTACAACGGGCCTTATGCTGCTGCTTGTCCTCCAGGCGTCTGCAGTGAGGCAAGGAGCTCCAGCAGTCAGTAGGTGGGGGTCAACATGTAGGTGGAACTGGACTGGGGGAAGTATAAGGAGGATAGATGAGCGTGTCTGCTGTTGACTCCAGCGCACTGCGTACCTCATGAAACACAGTGCACCAAAGGGCCACCGACAGCGTAACCTTCACCGGATCTCTGACGTCTGCAATATGGCTGGTGTGTAGGCTGGGTGTCATCTGGACAGACAGCCCTGCACCTGGTTGCCTCACACTGATAGGCAGCCCTATATCATATAAAACATTCAGACGTGCATGACATGCACAAGGACGGAGACACATAAGTATTTAAGGGGGAAAAAAAACATCCCCCTTGCTATATTCTTTTGTATGATAATACAAAATACCTATATAATAATATAGGTGAGGGAGCGTGTTAAAGGTGGAGTAAGCGATTCTAATCCAATACACTTAATGTCAAATTCAGCAAATATCTTCTTACAGTCCAATAGCTGTCCGTTCTGTGCGTGCTCAAAACAATCTGGTGTTTGTACACGGCCCTGGTTCTGTAAATCGGAATTAAACAAAGTGGCTCGGACCACAGCACACAACACATTTCCAGACAGTTATCAAAAGGGGGCATTGGTGCTAGTTCATAAGATAGGGGGAAGAAAAAGTTAGAAAAAGAGATCGAGGAGAGGACACTATGGGAGCGAGAGGGACGGTAAATATGACATATGCTAATGTGCTGAACTGCACAACATAATCACATTATCAGAAAGGGGAGATGGACGAGAAAGTACCAAAGTCACAAGAACAAAAATCGAATATGAAGTGCGATGATCATGCAACGATGAAGGAAAAGAGCTTTCTTAACATCGGTGAGGTTTTTCAATGGTGGAAAAATTTCAGAGAGTTGAAATGCGTGAAGGTGGATGCGAGGTTGCATTGAGGGGAGGGTTGTATATGTTTGGCTGTTGGGTTCAGATGTCAACCTTTGTCCAGAATTGCTGACTCCTCCTTTAAGTGCCCAGTCTGTCGCTTTTAATTTCTTTTCAGAGGCCCATGATATTTTTGGTGGCTAGAAAATGTAGCCTCCGCTACTGCTTTATCTACTCATTTTGAATTGTTCTGTATGGGGCTGCCCTCTGATCGTCAACGAGTCGAATCATCAGTCAACTTCTGCAAGTGGAGCAGTCATTTTGTTTTGTTTTTAGGTTTGGCAGTGCTTTCACACAGAAACATTGAACCTCTGCCTCCCTTAGAGGTGGAAGGAGATTTGGGTACTGGAGACACATGGAAGGTGACCAGCATGAAGCCGCTGTACTGCACTGAGGTTTGGAGGTCAAGGTCAAGTCTATCACCCCTACGCGTGGGCTGCAGAGTGCTTCACGTAGGTGCCAGTGGTGGGGGACACTGGGTTTTCTGGTTGGGTGTGACGCCCTGAGTAGTGGTGTTTTTTGATCACATAAGGCCCCAACAACCCCAAAGGTGGCGACAGACGACGACACCTCCACTGCAATCCAGAAAAAGCGAGAGTCCAAGGGAGAGTTGACTCTTCATATTGAACAGACAAATCAACTGACAAACGTCTGAGTCAGGTACAGCCCTGGTTCTATCCAAGAAGTTTTAAAACAGTTAAGGTCGTGACACACGTCAAAACAAAGGCTAAAAGTATTATGTGGAAATGCTGAAAAGAGATAGAGGTTTAGATGAACTTGGAAATGTCTCCCTTTCTCAATTATTACACTTATTGTGAATTGCTCTAGAGAAGAGCATTTAGTAAATGTATTTGGTTTTATAAAGCAGGTTGACAGGGAGAAAAAAAAAAGTCATAAAACGATGAAGTTCCTCTTTTAACAGACTGGGGAAAGTCAGTGTGGGACTGGAAAAACACTTTAACCCAGATCTGTTTGTCATTGTGGTTTCACACGAGACTCTGTGAGTTTCCCGTGGGATTTTTTTTTAGTTTAATCTGGAGTTTCCCCATTCCCAAAAACTGGGTGAACTCCATTTTTAGAGGCACAGGTAGTCGTGTAACAAATACTGAAGCTGTGAAAACACAACTCTGATCTCTATCTAAATCATCTGTGTTACAGTCCACTAAACAGACAACTTTGTTGAGAGCAGTGACAAGGACAAGCGCAAAGCAGGTCAACATCATTGACCAGGTGATTGATTAAAAAGCATAAGGTGAACAATTCATAAATCACAATGAGAGTGAAAGCCAGAGTCCTGGAGGGAGGGAGCAAAATAATTAGGTTAAGTATCAGTAATCCTTTCAGCTCATTAAAGCACCACAGCTCCCATTCAAGCAAACATACAACACAGCATAAACACAATACTTGGAAGCATGCCACTTCACTTGCATATTTTATTTTAATATATGAATCAGAATAGAGACTGAATAAAGTATAGGCCCTGGAGCTTTCATTTCACTCCATAACACAAGTTCTGTGCTGGGAGTTTTCCATAACTGTAGTATGATAATGAAAGTTAACTGCGTGGAAAAACTGCAAATATTACAGCCAGGCCAAATTTTCGATTTGTTATTGCTGCTACAGTGTTGGTGAATGGTTTTAATTGCACCATTAAAGATTAAAAAAAAAAATGACCAGGCAGTTAATGCGTGTCTGTGAGAGGGAGATTAAAACAGGTTATGTGGGAAATGTGACTTTAAACCCTTGTGTGTGCGTGTGTGTGTGTGTGTGTGTGTGTGTGTGTGTGTGTGTGTGTGTGTGTGTGTGTCAGTTTATCTCTGTTTATATTAAGTAAAGAAAAACTAGCTAGACCAGTACAGAGTCCACGGCCTGGAGGGAGTGTGAACTTGTCTTGACTGGCTGTATTGTTAAATGAGTCAATTCGTTCACTAGAACGACATACAGTATATGTAAGCAAGTAGTGACAACACAGTATGCCATGGTGGCCTGAGTGTCCGACCCCTTGTAGGACAAACAAGGACAAGACTCAACCTCCTGCACGCAGCAAAGTCCTGCAGACAAACAACCAGAGAGCAACCTGTCGGTGTTCTTCACCTCTGCCAGTTGTAATGGGTTTAAAGTCAATAATACTAATAAACAGAGTGACTCAGAAAGTAATTTCACATGGATTTTCTTTTTGCACTTCACAACCAAAAACAAATTGCACTTTAAACACTGGCAATATGAAGGTATCCAGTTCATTTGAGACCGAACTAAACCCTTCTGTGCAGATCCCAGGCTAAAACATGACAGCTGCTCACAGCATCATTTGTATCGGGACGGAGCAGAGCTGTCAGCTCTCAGACCTGCCCAAAGCAACACTGCGATTGCGCCCGTATTTAACAACAACAAAGGCGGCTTTGAGCGTCTACGCAACAGGCAAGAGTGGAAGAAGCACATAAAATGTCTGCAGCATGGATTGGATATAAAACTCACCCCTAAGCTTAGTTATTTAAATGCGTCAGGCTGCATTAATATTGCTGCAAAGTCAACTGCGCCAGACGTGCCCAGCCTCTTACCTGTTTATAGTCCAAACGAGTCCAGGCTCAAATGTCTTCTCCTAAATGAACGTCGGTGGAAATGTTTGTTTAATCGCAAAGAGGTCCTGCACTGCTTTGAAGAGGGGAAATAATAAGAAAGGGCCGCTAGTTGGAAAATAATAAAATCGAAGCAAGTAAAAAAAAAAAAAAAAAAAAAAAAAAAATCGTGTTGCCGCCGCAGAGTGAAAGAAAGAAGCGGGGTTTGGCAGCTCAAATGTAAGCTGCACCTACATTTGCTCGACTGCAACACAGACTGAACAGACAGCAGATCACAGATTTGGAAAAAAAAAAAAAAAAAAAAAAAAAAAATGAGAGGGAGGGTATTATGGAGAGGGAGGAGTTGGACGAAAGAGTATGTGAGTATGTGTGTCTGTGTGTGCCTCGTTTATTAGATAACATCATCATGGGGAATCGAAATCACGACAAAAGCGCAGCAGGTATGAAGGTAGACTGCCACGACACCTCGCTAAGTGTGTGTGCATGAGATTACACAAATTCAAAGACGTTATGGGTGAAGAAAGACTCATGACTAGCGCCACTGAAGGCGCGCATTTGAAGATGTTTCACTTAGTAGCCTGTGGTTGGACTTAAAAATAAAATAATGACGAGAAGAATTTAGCTCTACAACACAATTAAAATGTATGCAGGTAGCAAAACATCCACCTGAGTAGTCCACTAGTATTTTAGTGTATTTCCGGTTTGTGTTTTTTAATAATAAAACATAATATATTATGTTATATATTATATTATAATATAATTAAGCACTATTTCAAAATATTAACAATAGTTTATCTTTTATCGTGGTCATATATCTACAAACCTTGCTAAAATTTGATGATTTGATTGATTGATGATCCCAAACAGGACATTCATTTATGAGAGTAATATTCTTCCCAATAGAGGAGCAGAGATATAAGGTGCATGGATGTCATTGTGTCTGCTTGTCAGTTTCAGACTTCTGGCATTAGTTTTCCAAAAATAATATATACACACTAAAATGTGTTATACTTTTTATGTTTTCACTTCTAAAATTAACAGCATACACCCATTTCTGGCAGTACAATTGACTTTTAAAAATCGAATAAACTACTTCAACCTTTTTAGTATAGTGCTGACATTTATATTTTAGGAGCAGCTGTCACAGTTTATCCATTTATTAAATCCTCTGAGGATCACACTAAGAAATGGCCCTAATCCTACCCAACCAAATTTAAGAATAAAACCGTGATGTCAACTATCACCCCCAGTATCTGCACTCAGGAAGTTTGGATTTCAGTCAAATTACTTCAGCGCTCCCTGCTGGTGTTCCAGAGGTTTGCAAGGGCAACACAAAAGCTTGCAGTCTTTGTGCACATGTTTGGGGGAAAAAAGGGCATCAGGCAGAAGACAAGCTAGGATGGCAAGAGTACAACAGCAACGCAGCAAATGTAAAAGCTTTTTTTTTTTTTTTTTATGTAAAAACCAGACAAATTCAGTCATTTTACAACATTAGCAGTTAATGCTACACATTGAGGTATTTATGAAAACTCCATCCGCCTTTTTTGTTACTGAAAATACACTTAAAAACACATTTTAAAATGTACACATTTCAGACAAGAACAATTTGGAGAACATATAGATTGTTAATCACAGATAGTAGTGTATTATAAATAGAAAAATGTATTACAGTGTTCATTGTAATACCCCCCCCCCCCTTTGTTCAAACCTATATCACAAAGAGTTCAGATGTGTTTAAAGTAGGAGAACAGTGTAGAAGGCTCGTGACATCACTTAAAGGTTTAGGATTTCAGGTAGCTTGACTTTCCTTTCTTTCTGTCAGGGAAATGCACCCATTATAAATGGTCAGTGGTGGCAAAGAAATACAATCAGTAACAATAAATTAATGTGTCATTTAAACAGTTTATGGCAAAAAAAAATTAAAATGTGGAAGGCATGTACTAAAAACAACATGGAATCATGAAAACATACAAGGCAGAACTTGGCACGCTTAGTATTAAGACACCCCACTGCTCAAGCCCATCACTACCACTGTTCAACATTGTCTATGTAGTCCTCCATGGTGCTATTCTCATCCAAATCCCACCAGTCCGGGAGTATCGCTTCAGATTCCGCGCCGTCCTCGCCAGCCTTCTCCCTCCGCTGCTCCTCCTTTACGACAGCATGGTTGTTGGTCAGACGTGGAGCTTCTGTGGGCTTCAGCTGCCTCCCTTGCTTTGTTGTGAGCCTTCCACGAAGCCGCCTCCTCTCCTGTTGCCGCCTCTCCCTGGCCTGCCTGCGCTCCTGCTGCCTCGCCACCTGGAAACGCTGCAGGAAAAGGTCGCGTGCATACTCGTACAGCTCTACGTCCCATTGGTTTAGTTGGCGGATTCTGCGTTGTGTCTCAGTTGGTACCTCAACACTGGAGGCCCGTGTGCCGTTGAGCTGTGTGAAGGGTGCAATGAACTCCAAGTTGAAGGTTCGCTCAAACAGATACTGGGTCTTACGCTGGTACTCTGTCAGTCCAAAGAAAGCCATTCCTCGTAGGTTGCGTTTGGCGCTCTCCAGAAGCACGGCCCAGCGCTCCTCCTCGCTCATGGCCGAGACGTTGTAGCACCCCACCAGGCTGAGGTCAGCCAGCATGCGGGTCTGCCGGTTGTTGGCCAGGTTGTATGGGCAGTCCATGAACTCCTGCAAGGAGCAACCCGACCAGTCGTCTCCCGAATAGCAGCTTGGCAGCTCTGACAGCGTCGGTGAACGTCCCTCGCACACGTGCAAGGAGGCCTTCCACGTGGCACCGCGCTGCACATGACGCCACTCGCTCAGGTAGCGTGATACTGGGTCTCTTAGGATGGTTATATAATAATAGTTCCTCCTGGAAAGACAAAAGCAAATTAGGTCCGTGATAAGCCAAACTCAAAAAGCCACAAATTGTCTCTGCAATTATTTGTGTTCATTCTATTAAAGTGCTGCAACTAATTGGTTTTACGCCATAATGTTAAGATAATAAATGCAGTGTGGGGAAAAAAAAGGTGAGTAGTAAAGCAGATGGTGTTAAATACAAGAAACCACACCATCTCTTTTGTTGTATCAGGCCAAACAAGTCCTGTTTTGATCAAATTAAAACAAAGATCCCGCAGTCTTATGGCCCGTTTATTTGATCTGCATGTACTAGAAACGTTTGTGAACCAAAGGTTAAGTGTAGATTCGCAACAACATTATACTTTCTGTGTTGGCTTCTTAAAAAAACCTCATGTTAAAAAGAGATTTTGACTACCTGCTTTCTGCAGTAGTAAAACTTTCTCCAAGTGTTTGCAGAGTGGGTTTTTAATCTGGCTTTTAACTGAGACATACTGGACAAATATTTTGCCATTAGGAGTAATTTTTCCTCCACAGCAATGATGATTTTGTACCGTTAAAAGCTACCTTGCATTTTCTGTAATGCTGAATCGTGTGAATAGTTACAGGTTATATAATTGCTATGATAAATACAGTGATTTATTTTAGTTTGTGTAAGACTTAGGTGCACATGTTTATTGAGGTTTTGAAGGTGCCCCGGAAAGAAAATATGAAAAAAAAAAAAAAAAAAGTTCCAATCATGTTTAACCATTATCATCACTATATCTGTGTATTGTTTTCCATAATTTGCAACAACCAAAAAGCTAAAAGGCAAAACTTGCTAAAGAAGTCCACTGGGGAGTTACTTCATTCATTAGATATGAGAAAAGTCATTTAGTGGATGCTCTCCACAATTCATACTTGGGTGGTGCACAAAATGGTGTTGGTGCTGCGCCTCAGCCTCATCATGGTCAGGAAATCATCAAGTGAATACTAAGTGTATGGAGCCCCTCTCTTACTAACCTGGGCAGGTCCTTGGGCAGGTTTTTGGGGGCCTCTCTTGAGTCCATGCGTGACGGGACACAGCTGGTCAGTTCAGTCCAGTCCGCATGCAGCCCGCAGCTCCAGCCGGTGGAGAAACGTGAAAAGAGCCAGGTCTCCTTTTTACCTGGCCGTAAACATGTGCACTTCTTCTGCCCTGCGTGGCACTCGCAGGGCCTCTCTAGCTGAATGTTCCGCACCAGGTGTCGACCAAACGTCGTGCCGCCTGTTTTCTGGATGTGCAGGAAAACGATAACATCATCCCCTTTGATGTTGAAGTCTACGACGCGATTTAGGTCTGCTTTGGTGAAGTTGAAGCGAGGAACAAAGCGGGCCATGGCGCCGTCTTCTGCGCTGTACGGATCCTTTTGGAGCCCGTCTTGGACTTCCCTACCACCGCCCCGTGAACCAGTTGCACTGCCGACGTTAAACCAGGACCCCAGCTGGTGGAGCAGCTGGCACTCGGACCTGCTCGGGCACACATACTGGACCATAATGACGCCGAAGAGCAACACCATGAGCAAGACGAGCAGGAGCCGGTGGTGGCTGCTGGATTTCTCATCCATCTTCCCGGGATGGACAGAAAAACATCACTCAGGCAGTCCGGACCCCTGCCTCGGCTGGGGGACCTCGGAGAGACGTGAATATGTGGACGCCAAATGAAGCGAAAACAATAACAACGCGGTTATTCGCCAACCATCGTTAACGAGCCAGGGAGTCACAAAATCAGACCACAGCTCGTTGTCATTTTTGCTGCATCATATAAAACAGCGCATATAGGTTTCACTTCAAATAGTTGAATAGTTCCTTCATTGGTGTCCGTCAGCTCAACAAAGCGATAATCTTTCTTACAGCAGTAATCCGAGTCCTCCGTGGCCATCGATTCTTGACCTTTTCTTCCCAGCAGCCACCGCGCTCGGTGTGGGAGTGAAAATTACGTCACCATGGAACGTTCCAATCCAGAGCCACAGAGGCAGTTAACCCAACATCCGGATGCGTGTTTTTATCACGCGCTGGGTGTCTGTTAATTGTTTACAAACAAAACTAAATACTCAAAGGATGTATAGACTTTGTCCTTTGACTGTATGGACAAATCTGATATGCGTCTCATACCGTTTTCATCGCCGAAATAGCTCAGTTGGGAGAGCGTTAGACTGAAGATCTAAAGGTCCCTGGTTCGATCCCGGGTTTCGGCATTTTGATATACTGATTCATAATCGGTGTTTTTTTTTTTAAGTATGCTCAAAAGGGCAACACACAAATCAGCTAAAAATCAGACAGTAAGCAGACAGTATATCACTCTAGCTAGGTTACACCACTTCAACATTAATATTCAGGACACATGCGTTAATGTAAATTACCCGGCGGCCTCACATCACAGAGTCCATCTTTTCCAAACCAATCAGCGAGCCAGCTCCATCTTTTGCTAACCAATCAAATGCCTGAATCCATCTTTCAAGGACCAATCAGGGTGCGAAGTCCATCTTTCCATGAGCGACCCAGATGGAGTCCATCTTGGTAGGAGACCTGGAGATGAGACCAATCCCATTGAGACCAATCAAAGTGTGAAATCAAAATTTTTATATAAATTTTTTTTTTAATTACGTGCATTTTCCTGAGACCAATCAAACGGAGAGATCAAACTTTTCAAGTCAATATTTTAAATGTCTGATCTTTCCAAATCCAATTACAAGATACAAGTTTGGTAAAACAAACAAGCGTTTATGCTGCCATTTTTCGCAGGTGTTTTCCAAAAGTAAATCAAACCCTCTGTGCTCTAATCTGAATTTAACCGAATTTGAATATTATCAAATGTACTGCGTGAATTTTGATTGCTGCCATTCAAGTAAACCACAATTTAAAATAGTTGAATTTGCGAGGTTTGTGTTATAAACCAGTTCAACATTGGTACCTAACTAGCTTTAGCAAACTATTCCCAACCAAGGTGACCAGATTGCCGGTTTCGTCAGGACTTTCCTGTTTTTTCTAGCCTGTCCATTTGTCCAGAGCATTATAACGGTATGTAAATATGTCACCCATAAATACAGTGGTGTGAAAAAGTGTTTGCCCCCTTCCTGATTTCCAATTTTCTTGCATGTCTGTCACACTTAAATGATTCAGATCATCAAACAAATTTAAATATTAGTCAACGATAACACAAGTAAACACAAAATGCAGTTTTTTAAATGAAGGTTTTTATTATTAAGGGAGAAAAAAAAATCCAAACCCACATGGCCCTGTGCGGAAAAGTGTTTGCCCCCTCCTGTTAAAACATAACTTAACTGTGGTTTATCACACCTGAGTTCAATTTCTCTAGCCACACCCAGGCCTGATTACTGCCACACCTGTTCTCAATCAAGAAATCACTTAAATAGGACCTGCCTGACAAAGTGAAGTAGACCAAAAGATCCTCAAAAGATAGACATCATGCCGAGATCCAAAGAAATTCAGGAACAAATGAGAAAGAAAGTAATTGAGATCTATCAGTCTGGAAAAGGTTATAAAGCCTAAAGTTTCTAAAGCTTTGGGACTCCAGCGAACCACAGTGAGAGCCATTATCCACAAATGGAGAAAACATGGAACAGCGGTGAACCTTCCCAGGAGTGGTCGGCCGACCAAAATTACCCCAAGAGCGCAGCGACGACTCATCCGAGAGGTCACAAAAGACCCCACAACAACATCCAGAGAACTGCAGGCCTCACTTGCCTCAGTTAAGGTCAGTGTTCATGACTCCACCATAAGAAAGAGACTCGGCAAAAATGGTCCGCATGGCAGAGTTCCAAGACAAAAACCACCGCTGAGCAAAAAGAACATTAAGACTCGTCTAATTTTTGCCAGAAAACATCTTGATGATCCCCAAGACTTTTGGGAAAATACTCTGTGGACTGACGAGACAAAAGTTGAACTTTTTGGAAAGTGTGTGTCCCGTTACATCTGGCGTAAAAGTAACACCGCATTTCAGAAAAAGAACATCATACCAACAGTAAAATATGGTGGTGGTAGTGTGATGGTCTGGGGCTGTTTTACTGCTTCACGACCTGGAAGACTCGCTGTGATAAATGGAACCATGAATTCTACTGTCTACCAAAAGATTCTGAAGGAGAACGTCCGGCCATCTGTTCGTGACCTCAAGCTGAAGCCAACTTGGGTTCTGCAGCAGGACAATGATCCAAAACACACCAGCAAGTCCACCTCTGAATGGCTGAAGAAAAACAAAATGAAGACTTTGGAGTGGCCTAGTCAAAGTCCTGACCTGAATCCTACTGAGATGCTGTGGCGTGACCTTAAAAAGGAGGTTGGTGCTGGAAAACCCTCCAATGTGGCTGAATTCCTAATTATCTTTTTTTTTTTTTTTAATGTTATGTCATTGTATTGGTGTGTTACTTGCAGATGTTCAGACTGCGTATGTTTTATTGTTGTTGTTTATGTTGGTTCTCTTATTATTAAAGTTAATAAAAAAAAAAAAAATTTAAAAATGTCCCCTCGGGGATTAATAAAGTAACTACCTAACCTAATAAAGAGATGTTTAAAAAATAAAATAAAAGCATGAACGGACGGAATTAAGGGTGTCCACCGATTCAAGTCGTCTGCCGCTTCAAGTCATCCAGCACTCGAGGATATGCAACACTCCATGATGTCCAACACTCGAGACATTTCAGGCTGTCAAACCCTCCTGGCTGTCCAAAGCTGAAGCAGAATCGTTTTGTAGATCTCGGTCTACAAATGGTGGGTAACGTTTTGTTCTTTAATGCTGGGTTGTGTACTTAACATGGCCGCCGTGCCATAACTTTCCCTCCATATAGGTTTACAGGTGTCAACACGGAAGCAAATCTGTATTTCCTTCAATTTGTCCAGCAAGTTTGAAGCCATCCCAGTCTGATATGGGCCTATTTTAAAGCAGAACCATTCATTGTTGCGATCTACTGAAGGTACCCCACCTGTTTTATCGTGATATGTTTTTTTGCATGGCCGCTGTGCCTCTCTCCCTTACCCTTTTACATAGCACCCCCACGTGCTCTTTTTGCCTTCTTGCACGTTGTCACTCACACTGTCTGAGGCTGTCTGGCTGAATTTACATCTCTGATTTGTTACCTTGTCCTTTGTGCTTTGATTTGGCCACGTGGGCCTGAACTTTTCCTAAAATCTTTTGCTTTGTCTTTCTGCCTGTTTTTCATCTCTCGCTCTCCCATCTGTCATTATTCAGACAGGACAGATGGGAGACTATCAAAGCCTACCCAATTAGGCTTTTGTGTTTGCATTTAATAGGACTTGTCTTGGCTGCTGTGCTATAACTATTTATTGATCTCGAATCTGTTTTGGTGCACTAACTTTTTTTTCGCCAGGAAGATCTACAAAAAGTGAGAACCTCTTTTTTTTTTTTTATATATATACATGTATTCTTTAATTGTGTGTTTTTTGCATGGCTACTGTGCCTTGTGTTGACCGCCTTGCCAATCTCTAGCTCTGTCTCTGCTCAACATGGCAACTTTGACTATTTATGTACTTCTGTCTGCCTGCCCGTCCTGTTTTTGCAAGGCCCGTGTGCCATGACTATCAGGCGCTCTGCCGACATTTCTCTCCCTTAGCCTCTACAAACTCTTTCATCCATCAATACTTCATCCATCAATTTTTCAGAATAGACTGTCTGCCACATCTACAAAAAGGTGTATCAATTTCATTCTCTAAAGCTGGCTTATTTCATGGCCCGTGTGCCATGACTGTCGGCTGCTGATCTTTCTCTCTCCCTGCCAAACACAGTGACCATTCTCTTGCGTGAGCATTTTACCGTATATGATTGGAGCTTCACAGAACAGCCAACTAAATCCTCCATAGCAGGTGGAAAAGCTCTGCGACACCTTAACTTATCCTTCAGTAAATTAAACCATATTTTACTACAATCAGCAAAATATATCGACACAAAATTAAAGAACTCAAAATGTAGATCATAACGTAAGGGTACCGCTACATTTGAATCCAAATACAGCCATGGGTTAAACTTGTCTCATATGTTAAAATATTAAAATCCAGGATCCTGATGTGCATATAGACGCTCTCGGTCCTTAAATGAATCACATTTAACACCAGTAACATTAAAGAAATGTACTGTAAATGATTAAACAGTTTTTGGTAGACCATGTGACAAAAACAGAATTATGAAAATAATATAAAATGTTGCACAACTTTTCACAATAGGACCTCAGGATTAAATCTTGTCAGTCGTAACAGAAACACAATAAAATAAAAACATGGACCAGCACTTTAAAACTTGTCTCGCTACTTATTACTTTTTATAAGGGATGGGGGCACAGTTTTTTAGGTTTGTCTTACAAAAACAGTCAGGACGGTAAACAGGTTTTGCTTGTTATTCCAACTTTATTGAATTACTGTTAAAATGATTTATGCCTTTCATTCAAGTAAGATAAAAAAAAATGGTGACTCTGCTTTCAGGATTTATGATAATTACAGCAAGAAGTTTGTATATGTTGCAAGACAAAGCCGGCAGTCTTTTAAACACTATCGTAGCTTCATTTTTGTGTTATTTCATGTTCAACAGACATATAAGTGGACCCAGTATGTGCCGTTCTGTCTTTAAATACATATTAAAGTAATCTATTTAGAATTGAATCACTGAGCCGAGCTGCTTGTGTGTTGGCCTTGTTTTCAGAATGGCAGCCTTCCCTAAAGAGCAGCGTTACAAGACTCATAATGTTCCCCATTTGTTTAGTGCCACAGACATCATGTCTAGTCAATTATGTTGTAATTCACTCTAGAAAATGTTTGCTTTCAGGAAGTACCTCATTTAAATGCTCATCAACCAGAAGATGACCTTCCACTTTTTAGTGCTCAATTCATCAATCTGACATCTTTTTGCACATCATGATTGACATGGTGATGATTTTTGCAACTACATTTTGGAAAACAAGGCTCTGCAGTCTGAAAGTAAAGTTAGCAACAAGCATATCGTTTATCATTATTCATATGCTAATGACCTATTCATAATCATTTCATTTATCCGTTTGTGATCATTTGCATTCAGAAAGCTCAAGACAAAAACTCTGTCACAGTATTTTGAAATCATGGTGATGTGACTCAGTCTGGGCCCATCAACGTGTCTGTATGAACAATGGTCTCTCTGCAGGGTTCATCTACTTACTGTAAAATTTCTAAACCATTTGTACTGGTTTGGAAAATGATGAGACCATGGAACTGAACAATGGAACGGGGTGTTTTTGCAGGCTGTACTGTCATTAACTTTGAGCTGATCAACATAACAGTCATATAATTTTTGACAACCACAGCTGTTGTTATGCAATTTTCTTTGAGTGTTGAGTGTTAATGCAGTAATGGGCCTTTTACCAGTTATCTCTCTCTGCCTTGTGTCTTTCTAACCTGTAAATAAAATGTTTACTAGCTTGCAATAGTAATCAGGATTTGATTTAATGTGATTTATCTCTGTAAGATAGCCAACTAAAAAGCAAACGACTTCTCAGTCTCTGAATCTGAGGGGAAGAAAACTGAATTTGTTTTAGCGTCTCAGTTTTGTGCTTCATGTTTCATTCTCTGCTGTCTCGGTGGGTTTGAAACTGAAACCTGCTCCACAAAATTTCAGCTTATTTTAGGAAAACACACTTTGGTTTATCTGTAGACAGCAGGTCTGTGGTGGGTTAGTGAAAAAGAGGAATTTGTTAAAAGATACATAAAATGGAGTGTGGCATTAATTGGCAATACCGGTCTTCTAAATTGAGCACTGCTGCTTTTTTTTTTATTCCTCCAGTTTACAGGCTTAAAAGTAGCCAACTGAATTTAATTTAACTCAATTGTAAAATGTGCAGTTCAGTTTTAAATAATTGTATTGTTGGGACTCGGGCTCCTGCTAGTACAAAGCCAATATGTGTCAGCCCCCAGTCCTGCGTGTTCTTTAATGAGGCAATAGGAGAAGATGTCAGGCTTCAAGATATATATTTAACAGCAGCAGAATAACCAGTTTACAGAGCTCTGGGTCCAGACTATGTTTCCCTGACCGCAACAGAGTATGTGTGTCAGTTCACGAAGTCTGATCTCCTGACTTTCCCTGACCCAGTCTTCTTATAGTCCAGACACCAAAAAGTCATGTGTATTGATGTGTCCTTTGTTGGTTGGTGGAGGTGGTGGTTGTCTTCCTTCACACCCTGGAGTCCTCCAGACAACCTTTCGTCTACACCTTCATTCACAACCACACCCTGTTGTCTACACCTTCATTCACAAACACAGCCTTTTGTCTACACCTTCATTCACAACCACACCCTGTTGTCTACACCTTCATTCACAAACACAGCTTGTTGTCTACACCTTCATTCACAACCACACCCTGTTGTCTACACCTTCATTCACAACCACAGCCTTTCGTCTACCCCTTAGGATTAATAGTTGATAATACGACCTATATATAATTAATATGATATGGCATACATATATGTTGTATTATTGTAAACATAACCTAGCACAGAATCGCACAGTATCCAAAAGCTAATTTCTTCAGAAAATTGGGATTTTATTCAGTGACATTTATCAGTTATGTCATGTAAGATAAATGACGCAAAACAAGCCTCCAGGTGTCACTGATTGATCAGGCATGATCAGTACAATCAATATGTCTGCGAGGTGATTGGTTCCCCCTCTGCACGAGCTGATTAAAAGAAGTCAGCCAGTGAAAACAGACGTGACGTCACCGCGTTTACGTCAATGGGTGAGGAATTTGTAGGCCAATGCCAATGATCGTTTATGTAAGAACACGTATCACTCCGCTCCCATATTAGCAGGCTACACAAAGGGTGTGGTCCTCCCGAGATGTGGTTCCTTTTAAGCTTCCATTAGATAATGATTGGATCTGCCTGAGGGGAAGTGAATGGTTTAACATCGTGTTTGCCTATTCATCCGTGATATGACTAAAAATAATTCAAAGGCCCAGCAGTAATCACGGCCTCCACCAGGGTTTGTTTTTGCCTGTTAGTGTGCTATTATTTGTTGCATATATATTGAACTATTAATATTAATAGTAACTAGGTATGGTATTGTAAATACAGCAATTTTGCTGTCTAACTCCCTAAAAGTGTTCATGGTAATTTTGACAGGAATGAGTGCTCTCACTGTCTGGTTCCCGGAGTTTGAGGCAGAGTGAGCACTCTGTAGTTCCTGCTCCTCTCTGTTGTGTAACCGACAGACTGTTCCGTCCCCGCCCGACATCTTTAAATACCCAGCACCACCGGGGGGACCGTTACACGGCAAACACACGGGGATGTGCAGGTACCCCTTTTTATTTTTGAGTACTCGCTCAGTTTAGTCGTTGCAGGTGGTCAAACATGGAGTTGGACCGGCGGCTGTTGCTCTTCCACTGCGCGGCTCACGCCCTGTCGATCGTGGCGGGCTTGCTGGTGGTTGTCCCGATGGCCCTCAACGGCTCCGCTTTCAAAGGCCGCTGCGCCCTCTTCTCCCACGGCTACTGGAGGACCGAGGACCGGGCCGACTTGACGGGACAACCCGGGGACGTGTCTCACCTGGTGGTGCAGCAGTGGGGCCCGCCGGCTGCCTGCCAGTTCGCCACATTTGTTGGTATTTTCACGGTCCTGTACGGAGCAGCGCAGGGCTGGAGATACCTCTTCTATCTGCACGGACGGCATGACGAGTGAGCGACACGCATGTTATCACTGACCTAAATGTTGTTTACTGTTGCAGCAGTATTTGCAGCGCTTTGCAGTGAGGTTGTGGTATCCGAGCAGTTTCAGCTGCAGTAGTTATTTAATGATACATAAACTGCAAATACGTTGCTGTATCCAAAATATATCTCATCCTAGTAAATGCACATCTACATGCATGCGGCAATATATAAGTAATATGTCTATAATAATACCTAAAGTGAACTAAAACTGTATGCAAACATGTAAACACCCGGCTGAAATAAAAAAAAAAAACGGAATTGTGGTATTTTCTACATCGCAGTTTTAATGAGCATTAGAGCTCCAGTCATTAATTTGTCGACGAATTAAAGATGAAATGTGAAAGTGAAGTGCATATTCATATTTTTCAGAGGTGAGGTCCTCAAATAGCTCATTTTATGTGACTTAATATTAAATTAGCTGTCATATATGGTAACAACAGCAGCCTTTATTGTCTAATTTGTCTGTTTCTGTTCATTTTTTTGTAATTAATTTTTTTTATAACGTATAACTGGTTATGTAATATAATTTATAACAGGGAGGCCTTATTGTTAAATCACTTATTATAAATCACTACAGTTACTATCGTAATTATTTTAAAGCAAGAGCAGTAAGATGTTTGTCACTTTTGCTTGAAAAACATCAAATGATCAATATATTATCAGAATAGCTGCTGTTTTAATATTATGGTCGGTTAACTAACAGACCATAATCTACATTTTTCAGCTTCAGCTCGATGTTTTTAAAGTGCTACGTGTCTGATGGCTGCCTGTTGTGTGCGTTTCAGCACCTTGTTTTCGTCCTTCCTCACGGTCCTGCTGAGTGTGTGTGTGCTCTTCCTGTCTGGAGGGGCCTCTTCCATCTTCTCCCTGGGACTCAGCTCCTGGTGCGACACCGTAACCAATGACAACACACGGCCGTACAGGTACATCGTCTGAGAGTACACTGTCCTGCATGTTACTGTTCTGTTACAACTCCTATCTGAGGAATCAAAACGTTTGTACTTAACAGACTGTAGCTTTGAAAGATAAATTCTTTCTGCTCAGTGAGACTGCTGAAGCTCCACATGAGCCTCAGGCTGACTTTTCGAGAGCAGTTTGGATGTGAGGGTCGTGCGTTTTGAAATAGATTAGTAATTTAAGTATCTGTAATTTTGTCTGTATTTGAGTAGTGTGTAGTTATCCATCTCATCCCTTCATATTTGTTTGTGTTCAGCTGTGCAGAGTCCCAGTCTCTTCCACTTTACCTGGACGTGGAGACTTCGTCTTTCTACACAGAGCTCAGTCTGGCGCAGGTAAGAGCGCTCAAACATACATTCACATTGGGCACGATGGATAGCCAAAGTGACAACAGTTAATAACAAAGTAGTCACACGTAATGGATAAAGAGTTCAGACAATGTCGGTGCTTTTTGTTTAGTTATTGACCGACACGCTGGTTTATTTTACATGTTCCTACACGCCCAGTTTAGCCTCCAGCTTCTGTAACTAATTTTCAGGTTTAAGTGAGACTGTAGGCTTCATGCCCCACCCTGTGTCCACAGGCATCTCTGTGGTGTGTGACGGCTCTGTGGTTGGCTCAGTCCGTCCTGGCTTTCCTGCGGCTCTATCACTCTCACAGCCAACACATCAGCGGGCCTTGTATGCCCAGAGAGAAAGAGCTGCTGCTGGGACACAGTCCATCTGACAGCGGCTCCCCATCACCCCCGCATCCTCCAGCAACACCCACCATCTTAGTCTAACCGAGAGCGTACAAGGGAGCGATACTGAATTTAAACCTCAGTTTGTTCAATGTCAAGACTGATAATGTCTTCTCTGCACTTCTTCCTTTTTTATTTTAATGCAAGTCATCCTCTTATATAACAGAACCAGGCAGTACTATATATCAACCACTAAACAGACACTGCAGTGCAGAAATGCCAAAGATATGTTCAGGTTTCAGGGAGCTTCGACAAGTTATAACCGTAAAACAGGTCATAACACTTTGATGACATTTTTTCTATTGGCTGATCTGTTCAAATATTATATTTGATAAATATTATATAATGGCTGATGTATGAGAAGAACCAACATCACTCACAATACAATATCATATTTCAGTCAATTAAAAAAAAAAAAAAAAAAATAGAAGTCCACGTGCTGCTGTGTGAAGATTTTTCAACAGTCCTCAAAGACTCTTCTGACCATTTGGATTGAAAATTATTCAGCCCACTGCACAGTAGAGAAAAACTGATTTTGAATTACTTTTCCAAGTTGTGACTCAATTTTCTGTCCTGATAGTTGGAAATGATTCTCTGATCATTAAGAGCATAACTATGGGCAACCAAGTTGGAGAAAAGCCGAGCTGAAATTCAGAGGTGGAGATATCAGGAAATTGTGACGGTATCGATATCTCCCAACACAGGCCATTAATTAAATCTGCTATTAACAGGAATACATTACATTAGTGCAGTTTCCAATACAACAGAAGAAGCTAGTTTAAAGGCCATTTGTCCTGGAATGATACCAGAATAATGCCACTGAGGTTTGCAACCTCTTTTTAAAGGTGGATAAATCCAGGATGGCAGCATCGGGCAAGCAAATAAAAGATTACTTAAAAGTAGGTGACAGTTTATGAATTTTCAAAGAGAATTAATTCATTTGACTTGTCAGATTTATGAAAGCTAAAATGAACAAAATATAAAGAAACAATTTGTAAAAGAACCATTTACCGCAGAGTTTACATGTTCTGTAATTCTTTTTCCCTCGTCAAACTAGAGTGTGTAAAGCAGCAAACATCAACGCTTTCTTTCCCATCTCATGCATGTCCTGTGATCAAAGGTTATGATTGGAAGATAAACTGTGTGAACTCAGTTTGTCCAGGACAGCTTTATAACTAGAAATATCCCAAAGGCCCAAAAGCGAAGCTGAAAGAGAGAACATAGCGTGAAGTTAATGGTTTTTAGTTGGTGTCGAACCTGAATGCTCCGTGATAAACAGTCATGTGAACATGCGACGACAGACGCATTCAGTGTTATTTACAGTTAGAGCATAATAGTTTATTCACGTCACTGAGGCCACGGCGAGCAGCCAGATGGTGTTTTTTCTCAGAGCCTGTTGTGAATATCTTTTTAAGATGCATGTTGTTTACATTTCTGCTGGACATTTTGCACAGTCGTGTCCTCATCAGGGAGAATTAGTTTTGTTCTGAGTGTAATATTCAGATGTAGCACTGAGATGCTTTTTATTATGAAGCATGTGGTGAGAGTGTGACTGAGCCACCATTTTCGTGAACCAGGCTCACTGTGTGAACATGACCTGAAAGTCCTTTCGTGTAACAGAAAAACCAGCACGCTGATCTTCTCTCCTCTGGTGATGATTTTTTATTATGATACTGTTTGTGCGGATGCAGCTGCACTCAGGGTGTCAGTGAAGCAGTCAAATCCTCTCAAATGATTCATGCTGAGTTTAATTAAAGACTTTTACTGATTTGTGATAGTTTTCATGCTGAGAGAAATTTGTGCGGAGCCCAGTGGGGTCAGTGAAGAGGGAAGAAGTTATTAACTTTGCTGAATGTTTAAAACAAATGACTTAAAGTTGATACCAAACTTTTTCCTGTTAACACTGATTCCAAGCAGTCGTGATGACACACTTAACAGCGGAGTAGAAAATCTGAAGTAAAGAGAGACGAGACAGCGTTGTTGTGTCAAACCAACTGTAATATATGACATGTTTTTAACTGACAGTCCTGATTTTTACCTACTCTACCCGTTTGTGCTTATTCATATCCATGTTTTTGCATTTGTCTTGTTTTCAAATAAAAATCTTCCTGTTATGAAAGAAGGCTGTCGTGACTCACGCATAACAAACAAAGAACATCTTTGTACATGGATGTACTTTGTTGATATGATATGAACTGATAATGTTGTCCTGTTTTAAGCCTGAATTAAACATGCTAACAAAAAATATTTTTATAATCGATTATTTCATTGATTAATATTTAGGTCTTAATTGGCAGAAAGTTGTGAAAACATTTATCAGTGGTGCTAAACTTACTTTTTTATTATTATTATTGTATTATTATTATTTATTGGTTGACTGATTGACCAAAGACAACATTAAAATGTTGTTGTTTTAGGAAACATGCCTTTTTTAATTTGATGGCAGCCACATTTCAAAACATTTGGGAGACTGGCATGTGAAATTAATAAATTGAAATAAATGTTAAATACCTTGTTTTACAAGGATACATAAGAACATGATTAGCAGGGTGTATGCAGGTCCTTAACACTTTTTAATCTTGAAATATTCTATAAATAAATTTGTTGATTTGTATTTTAGATCAGCTGAACAGGGGACTAACCTTTACCTATTAAAACCTTTCATCTATTTAAAACACAGGGTCTCCATTTTTCTTCTTTTGCGAATACAAATCACTTCGATATGTTTCAATAATTCAACGAAGGTTTTAAAAACAAATGTAGATCATCCGAGTGCAGTGATATTTCTTATCGGTAGGTGACACTAAAAACTCGCGCACGTGTCTAATCTGCCACGAATTAGAATGAAGAAGAAGTAAAGAGCCAATCAGAATCCAGGGCACCATATTGAATAGTTGTTTTGAGCCAAACCAGCGCTCCTGCGGTTTACTTAGTATCGGCCTTTATTTTATTGATTTACTTTTAATAGGCCACCTTTACAACAAGAAGACGACTCATCATACTCACGCGGTAACAATGAAGCTAGCGGACGTTAAAAAGTTCAAAGTGGCTGAGCTGCGGTCCAGACTTAAAGAGCTGGGGTTGGACAGCAGGGGGCTGAAGGCTGAGCTGGTGGACAGGCTGCTGTCTGCATCTCAGGCAGAACAAAGTGAGACTGGACAACTACGACGTGACACTTCGCCGACACCTTCGGTACCGAAGGACGCCTACCTTCCGTCCTCATCGCGACCGACAGAAGCTGCTGTTAGTAAGTACACCGACACTGGCACACAGACGGAGACCGATCCCGGTCCGCCAGCTCTCCGGCCGGAGTCTGAGTTTGTTCCAGTAAGTGCCTGCCAGGCCGAGGGAGGACAGCTGAGACACGCAGAGGGTCCCGGAGAGGACAGCAGGGCTCTGTCGTCAGAGGACATGGGCAGAGGAAGAGCTTTCTACGAGTTCAAAGAGGAGATACGATACAAAAGGTAAAATCCTTGTTAATAGCATTGCAAAGAAACACACGTAGAGAGAATGGGGTCGTTTAAAGACTTCAGGTTGAGTGAAAACTAATAAATAAACCACAAGCAAACATGTCATTAATAATGACATCTAAGAAAGTCATCAGTCTTAAGATTTGAGTATATTTTAACAATTTATTATCCTGTAATTACAGTGTGGATTTGTCACTGTGACCTTTCATAACATATTTTGTCAAAGTTTTTAGGTCTTCATTTTCTCTGAGCATTAGTCAAAGGATGAAGGAACTACTACTACTGGTTTATTAGAGACTGAATAACACTTGACAGCAATCAGGTTTTTATCTGTAAAATTACAGTGAATTAGTTCCCAGCAAGTCTAGCAAGATCATTTTCATATATCTTTAGAAGCTTAAAGGCACCATTTATACACAGTAAACATACACCAAAAAGCCTTAGTGTTAAAGTTGAAAATACAGAATTGGATCGTGTTGTCATTCTCAAACTGCTGCTGCTGAAAGTTGATCTGCATCATTGTTTGTGAACACCAGCAAATAATTCGGATTATGATCAGATTTACTATTGACAAACACTGCAGATTGCAAGCATCTTCAAACTGTATAATATTGTGTGATTCTTACAGAATCGGAGAAGCTTTTATGTTTTTGATGACAGTTAAGCAGTTTGTGTCTCTTTTCTCAATCAGAGCCAAATCACCGCAGCCCCCGCTGGAAAGGGAGGAGGAGGCAGGGGAGCAAGATAAAGACCGAGTCAGATTAGATCCATGTGAGTCTTTGTCTCACAAACCATCGGCGCACAAAAAAACATTTAGTTACAGCTGTTGTCAGTTTTGATCCAGAAGATTCAGTTTCTTACTTTACAATGTTCATCGGAGCTGTGCAGAGTCATCCTGAATCCTTGATTTTACTTGGCACAGATGGCTGTCACCTCCACTTTGAGGTGGATCCGGATGGATCCTGCGGGCAGCCGCGGTTCTGGGCTCGGTTCCCCATGCTGTGGTCCGGCTGTAGGCTCACCCACGGGGCGCAGGGGGGCAGGGTGGGCTTTGAGGTTAGGCTGGAGAGGAAGTTATTGACCACTCGGCCAGAAGACCAAGAAGCCAGGGAGCCATACGGTCTGAGAGTCGGCTGGTCGGTGGCTGACAGCTCTCTACTGCTGGGTAAGAATTAGCTTCATTTAATCCTTTCCCCCACAATAAGTTATTTTCTGGAGGTGTTTTTATTCCTGTTGCACATTGCTTCTATTTTCTCTTTGGTTTCGATACCAGGTGAGGATGAACTCTCTTTTGCATATGACGGGTGTGGTAAAAAAGTGTCAGGTGGAAAGGAAGAGGAGTTTGGAGAACCTTTCTCTGAGGGGGACATCATCGGCTGCTATGCAGTGAGTAACACTTTTTCTTTCTTTATATTCTCCGAGATCCAGTTGTGACGAAGCTGGAGTGAGTTTTATTTAATGTTTGTTGGTTGTGTCTGCACCTGCACAGTCTTTCTCCGCAGATGGTGCTGTTGAGCTCTCTTTCCATAAGAACGGTCGTTTCATGGGTGTGGCCTTCTCCCGGGGCGCCTCGGTGCTGCTGGGTCGCGTCCTGTTCCCTCACGTCCTCTGTAAGAGCTGTTCAGTCAGATTGCTCCTGGACCCCACAGCTCCTCCCTGGCACCCTGGCCCTCCAAGTTTTACACCGCTAGCAGCTCTCCCTGCCGTGCAAAGGGTTTGCTCCTCATCCTCTCCTACCTCCAGAGCAGAGTGTGAGGTGAGACGCCAAATTCAATGGCCGTGATAGCTCTTGAGATATTTCAGTGAAGGCGACAAATGTCAACGTCATCGTGGCGATACAGGAAAATTTAGGGAATCGCCAAAGTCATTCGGATCCATCCTCTGGGAATCATGAACGTTTGTACAAAGCTTTGTGGCATTTTGTTTAATCGATAATTCAGCCCGGACCCTTAGTGGTGCAGTGACTGATTGTCAGACCGACATCCTCACAGCGACGCTGCTGAGACAAACACCTGGTTTGGTTGTAACGTTTCATCTTTCTCTCCGACCCACCAGGTGGTGCTGATGGTGGGTCTTCCTGGTTCTGGGAAGAGCCTCTGGGCCAGGACTCACACACAGCAGCATCCAGAGAAACAGTACAAGCTGCTGGGAACAGAGGAGCTGCTCGCATGTATGATTGTCAGTCAAACCTCCAGGCTTCACGCTCAGGTTTTATGTTCACATTCGAAGATGATGAACCACTCCTGACCCGTGCGTGTTTGTGTGTGTGTGTGTGTGTGTGTGTGTGTGTGTGTGTAGAGTGGTGGACAGAGGGACAGCAGGCTGCGGCAGGCCTCTCAGTGTCTGACTGAATTGATCAAGCTGGCCGCTGAGACTCCTGGAAACTACATCCTCGACCAGGTAACGCTTCACTAACAGACGTGTTGTTATTTAACTCTCAGAACCGCGTCTCATTGTCCACTTATGAAACTCACCTGCATGTATTTATTTAATTTCAAAGCCCAGTTTGAGAGTGTTTAACAACTGAGAGATTTTCTTTTAAGAAATTATTTGTCTACTTCATGTGTATTAGAATTAACGGGCTATTGAATAATGATATATGAATCGTAGACTTTAACCGTCACATGTACAGTATGTGCAGTTAATTAGCCACTTAATCACTGCAACAAGCTTTGAGAGGACAGTAGCAGGTCAGAACTTGCACTCTTAACTCCACAGTTAAGATCTCTCTCTCTCTCTCTCTCTGTGTCTCCAGTGCAACATCCTCTTCTCTGCTCGCCGTCACAAGCTGCAGCTGTTCACAGGCTTCAGGCGGGCGGCGGCGGTGGTCTTCCCCTCAGCAGACGAGTGGAAGAGACGACTGGCGCTGCACCAGAGAGACGGGGAGCACATCCCTGAGACGGCCCTGCTGAAACTCCAAGGTCTGACTTGGTCACATTTCAAAGGGAACACATGATCGAACCGAATGAGGATGCTTTAGTGCCAATTTATGAAAATATTCACGTTGGACCGCCATTCATTCTCTCTGTGTGGGAGTCATTTAACAACTCTTCAAAGAGAGGAGAGAAACGAGAGGAGACACTTAGTTACTTGTTTATGTTGGTTTAAGTGAGCAGTTTAGCAGACATGCATTTATGTAATAATTACACTGAAAAGGCCTTAAAAAGCATTGAAATAATTTCCACCAAAGGCCGTTCACGGTAAAAAGGTCCTTTTTACACTAATATTTCCTTTTTGCCAGCTATCAGTAAAAAATGTTGGTTATAAGAGGTTTCTGTTTTTGATTGCAGGACACATGACACACCTGCAATGTAACAGACCGCACTGTCATTACTGCTGCCTGCAGCATAAAGGAGGCTTAATGAGTTAGTTTTGATTTTAGCAAAGATTTAAGTTAATTGAGTTTTCAATTTTTAGCCACCAAACCTGGTATAGGTCATGATAATATCATTTGTTATACCATTATGAATTTTTGTTATATACTTGTGTCAAGTACTGAAAAAAACTGATAAAATAATGAATAAATCATGGTTAATTCTGATTTTCCATATTTCCCTACATTAGCTGGTATGATCATGAAACGGGTAATAATCTGTATTCATTGAATTGAAAACATCCTAAGTATTAACTCAGGGAACCCTCATTATTTTATTATTATTCTATTGTAATCAATAAAAAATATACAGCAGTGGGCAGCCATGTAGAGGTCTTAAACCAGTATATGAAAGAACCTCTGATAAAGCTTCTATTTCTGTAAAGCATCTACAACTTGGATGTCCTTTCTACTCTGCAGTGAGCTGTAGTCTTCCAGAGCAGCAAGCTGACCTGCTGGAGGAGCTACAGTACGTCGAGCTGCCTCAGGATCAGGCACAAACGCTCCTGCAGGTCTACAAAGATGAGGCTCGCAGGCTGCTGCCCCCCGTCCCCAAGAAAAATCCCAGACTTTATAAGAAAAGAGCCCACCCTCATGGCCCTCCACCCCCCCACAGGAACCTCTGGACTGGGCTTAATGGTCAGTGTGAGAAATGATGGATAGTATTGTGGCTGACTTTCTATTTTAAAATGCGAGATGATGTTATTTTGGTCTTTGTAGGGTGGAACAACGCAAGAGTCAACACACAGCCATGGAGCCAGCACCCGAGATATGTGAGTGCCAAGCAACATACTCAAGAAGCTTTGAAAAGGAATAGGAGACAACACCTTTACACTCAAAACACACCTATGATCAATTAATAGATTGAGTTCAACCACTTTAAATCCTGCGCCTTACTTTGTGCTCAGATTTTCTACTGTTAAATCAACAGAGGTGTATGATTAAAATAGTCCTTTAACTCACGTGTTGTGTAGATATCACTAAGAAAACACAATGGGAGGCTACACACCAGCATTATTATCTGTTGATTGACATATAGATTAATGAGGTTAATTACAATCTCTTCTTCATTATATATCCTGTGGTTCAGGTCAACATGAGCTTCTTTTGAGCAATCAGGTCTAATTTAGCATTTGGCGGCTTTTTAACCTGCTGAAAGTTGATTTAAACCACAGATACACTGTGACAGAGTAACAGCTACTTTAAGTTGATTTCTCAAACCCCGTCGTCCCTGTGTGTCATTTACATTTCAGTGGAACGGGCCTCATCAGAACCAGAGCTTCTACTACGGCACAGACTTTGGTTACAGCGGTTACTAAAGTTACTAGTGAAGAAAGCTGAAGCAAGAAGAAACAAACAGAATCTGTCAGTACAAGGCCTACAATGCAACTGATGTGATTTAGTTTAAAAAAAAAAAAAGAGCCACATCAGCAGGTTTTTATCCTACAGAGATCTGATGACTTCAGATTATACTGCACTCCCTGCTTTGACCATTCAAAGACAATCAGTGTTTTTAAATAATGTCAATGGCAGAAACATGGTCACTTCTTAGGATTTTTATACCAAATATTTTAATACATTTAAACTTGTATTTGTATACAGTGTACAAATTATGAAAGCTATACAGTATTTTTCAAAGTTTTAACGCCAGTGTTGGTCAGTGAGTGCATAAAGTAATTAAATCCCCGAACTTTAGTCAATCAGTTTGTTTTGTGCACATTTGATCATCTGGATCCATTTTACATTATGGTCACCTGCTCGCTGTGGTCTGGCTCTCAGTCAGGTTTCACCGTCTGGTAAAGCAGCATGGCTCCTTTCGCTGAAGGACACAGCTCCGACCACAGTGGGCTGCTTCCGTCTAGCTGCAAGACCTCCTATGGATATACAGGATATTTCATAAGATAATGGGGCTTTTATATGCTACAAATGTCTCTCTGGAGTGATTTGATATTTACTTTGAATCCTGTCATTTTAAAAACACAACCTGTGTACCTTCATCTTTTTGGGGTGTTTTCTGGATGCAACTAACAAAACAAGAAAGCTGATTGTACACAACAGACGACTGACCGTTCTGCTGAGGAAGACGACATCTGTGGACTCGTGCGCCTCCGCTCCTCCTTTCCAGTACAACTTTCTTACTTCATCGGAAGTCAGTGAGCAGCTGAGGACACACGGACAGAACTGACTCAACATTGAGCATCTTTATCGAGCCAATCAAGACAAACTTAATCCAGAGTTTATTCAATATTTCAGATTAAATCAATCTTTGATTTTTGATTCTTTCTTTTTTCTGAGTAACCTGTAGTGACTCCAGGGAAACACTGCTTTACAAGGTGCAATATGTAAGATTTAAGTCCCGTCTTGTAATACCACCATGTCCCTTAAAAGGCGATAAAGAGTCACTTTAGCATCCAAAACGAGATGAGTCTTTCCTCAGTCAGGCTCTCAGAAATTCAGTTGTTTGGTCATATTCTTGCCCTGCTGTTAGTTAGTAGTTGTCCTTTTTTTTTTTTTTTTAATAGCTGATGTAAATTGTAAAGTTAGACTGAATGACCTCAGACTGAACACTGCAGTAACTGACTATCGCCTCTTGAGGCGTGGGGTGGTATTATGAGATAGACAGGCTGGGGCTAGCTGATTAACATGCTGGGGTGGGTCATTTTTGGTCGTACTTATTGTAGTAATAAAAGCAAACAGGGCTGCAGTTTGTGACCGTGATTAATATGAACAAGTACCTGACATAGAACTCAGCACTTGGTCTTCCAGCACTGGTGTGATTCAGAGCGACACCCATCAGGACAGGAGGGTCGAGGGAGCTCAGAGGAACATTCACCTGGGGACAGAACATTTTTTATAAAGAACATTTTCGTTTTGGCTTTATCTTCTCCTATCTTTGCTAAACAAATATGAGCAAAAACGAGTTGAGTGAATATTGTTTTCCATGTTCTTTGAATTCAGCAGCGATAATTCCTACCTGTGTTTGGCTATACTGTTCAACAATCATTAAAGTACATTATCATCACATATCTGTACATGATTAATACATCTACCAGATATTCAAGTCATTAATTAGGCAGAATCACCAAATATTTTTGGGTTTCAGCTTGTGCATATTTGCTGCTTCTCTCTATTTTAATTTACTGTTAATGGAATCTTTTTTTTTTTAAATTTTTAAATTTAAATTTTTTTTTATCAACAATTTCTGACATTTCATAGACTAAAGAATTGATCAATTAAAAAAAAAAATCAGCCATCATTCAAACTGTAGGAGTGAAACAGACAACTTGGGTTCATTTAGTGGCTAATAAATCATGAATAAATCAGTGAGAATGAAAAGTACTGCTTTTTATTTTGTACAAAAAGCGAGAAATGCATCTCGCTTTTTATTCTATCGAGACATTTTGCCATCCAGCTCTGAGCAGCACCTCAGAGATATAAAGGCATTTAATAAAAAAGAAGTGTGTGACTATTGACTGCTGCCATTACTGACTTCTTCACTGCGGGTCAGTGTGAGCTTTTAATGTATATCGATGTCTCTTTCCAAGAGGGGAACCTGTTTGGTTTTCATGTGACATTAATCCTTTTATTTCATGCACCTCTCAACATTTACACACCACTCTCATCTACATAAACACCACTGATGAACACACTCCATCCTCATGCGATCTGCTCTGGTGACTTTCACTTCACATTTCTTTACTTAATTTTTTTAATCATCTCCTCCTCGCATCATGAGGTAACAAGTCCAAAGGCCATATGCCGAGAACCTCACCTCATCTCGGATCTCCGCACACACAGAGGAGAAGAGCTCCGACACGACGGCCTCCGGTCGCCGCTGCATCATCACCACGCTGATCTGCTCTTCACACACGGCCTCGCCCAGATGCTCACACACCACCTGAGGAGAGCAGCGATGATTTTAACAACACGTTCAGGATACAAGAGTCTTAACTTTTACTTACGTCACCTTACGTCACCTTGGGCTCTGGGTGGCCTCCGGGAATGTCCAGGAGTCCCCCTGCCTCCGCCACCCTCTGGCTCCTCCTGATCAGCACCACCTGACCGTCATCTGTGCACAGCACAGCGCCCACACCCAGAGGCTGAGCCAGCAGCGCCAGAAGGTCGCCGAACTCCGCCTCTCCACGCCGACGGAGCTCTGCCACTAGACATGACCAGTTTGTTCCCAGGTAGTCCTTGTAGCAGGTGAGGCCGAGTCTCAGAGTGAGGAGTGCCCCGGGGTGTGAAGGTGAGTGACAGTGTGAAAGTCTGCAGTCACAAGTGGAGGAAGTTTGCGACAATGTGCTGGCTGTCTGTTGAGTGACGCCCTCTCCCTTTTCTGTTTTCTGATTTAAACACCTGTGGGTGTCGCACAAACCCTCCTGTCTTCGTCTGTCCCGGTCCCCTGAGTTAGTGATGGGTGGATGATTTGTAGGGGCCAAGCAGAAAGAGTGCAGCCTGAATTTGGCCCCGTTGAAAAGCCACGGCTCCTTAAAAACCCGCTCAGTCCACACCTTGTCTATGTGATGCTCCACAGACGGATCAGTCCGCCTGTTATACCTGAGACAAGAGGAGGTCAAACAACACTTTTGAGGTCAGTACAAATACATTTGATCCATTGCCCACTGCTGTGTTGCACTAATTTGACATAATGTGTAGAGTACAGTATTCATAAGATGTCCTGTCACTGTCTGGTAATGCATGTAGACACTGTTTGAATACCTTTCAGAAAGCTCCACTGCTACTTGAGACTCCAGCAGCCCACGCCAGTGAGCACAGTGCAGCAACACAGACACTTCCGGGTCCATTATGTCTTACTGTGGATTATTATTAGAGATTCAGTTATCTCCTCAGTTATTTGATCCCCATGTGTCCTTTTCCGTATTAATACTAAAACTGAGACTAGAATTGAATCCTGTTGAGAGAGCCGAAGTCAAATAAAATCAAATGGAGGGATATTTGTCAGGACGTTTTACCCGACACAGTCCCCGAATCGGACAGAGATTTGTTTCTGCTTGTAAAGTTAAACTCGATTTACTTGAAATAGCGTGAATGTTGTAACTGTTTGATTGTAAGTGGTCAAAATAATTGACAACTTCAGACACGTCAATGAACCTGAGAAGAGCAATGATCACCTGCAGTGCAAAGCACTGATAAAATAACACGACGCCTCTTCTGTTGTGTTTTGTTTTGTGCTAATTTACCGAGGACAACAACTTCCTAAACTTAAAAACGTGAACAAGCTTTGTTTATCTTACCTTTCCGGGTGGAAGTGCCGGTGAAAACAGTACAGCATAGTTTCTTCTTCTTTTCTTACTAACGGCAGATGTGCTCAT